>NC_068338.1:34695457-35895457 GCF_014633365.1 Diospyros lotus | reverse complement strand
TTCCTAAGACTTCACTGGGAACTCTGTCATAGGTCTTTTCCAGGTCTGTAAAAACATCATATACAAATCTTTTTGTTTATCACTGAACCTTTTCATTAGACATTTCAATAAGTAGATAGCTTTCATTGTTGACCCATCAGACATAAAACCAAATTGATTTTTAAAGACCTTAGTTTTTCTCCTTCACCTTTGCTCAATTCCCTTCTAATAAAGTTTCATAGTATGATTCATTAGATTAATCCCTCTATAATCTTAACAACTTTGAATATCTCATTTATTCTTAAAAATAGATTATAAAGTGCTCTTTCTCCACTTGTCCATGATCCATTTTAATTTAAGGATCCCATTAAATTGTTAAAAAAAAGATGCCCTATTCTCACATGCATTTCCATGCTTCTATCTGAATATTATCTGGACCAATAGCTTTACTATTCTTCATCTTTTTATAGCTTGCTTTTGATTTCTGATTCAAAATAAATTGATAAATGTTCATTTGGATGTTATTTCATTTGCATGTGGGTTTCATGTGGCATTTGGCTTTATTATTATGTTGATTGGCTGGATAAATTGTGGGTCGTTGATCATCATTTTAAAACCCTTGATCCAAGGGCTGCCATCAAAAGCCCCTTTGTATATAAGGCTCCTTGGCATTCCAAGTGATAGAAGGCACACGATCAGAAGCTCATTGCGCGCGCACGCGCGAGAGAGAGAGAGAGAGAGAAGTAGTAGCGGACGAAATCGGAGATCCAACACGACAATCAGGTACTGTCCTTGCATGGTTTTTTCATGGGATTGAGAATGTAAGATGAGTAGACCATTGTATTTGAGAGTGTTGTAATCGTTGGTTCTTTTAGCGTTGTAATCTCTTTATTTGTATCATCTTCTTGGTTTTGATTGTTGGTTTTGATTTCGTTGTAATTGCTGTAAATCTCCGTAAATCCATTATCTATCATTTTAGTATATTGATTAGGGTGAAGCCCTGCCGTGATTAGGATCTGTTTTGGATCTAAACACATATATGTTGTCTCGCGTATTCTGTGTGTGTGTTGTGTTTTTGCGGTTCATTTCATTTTTGTTCTTTTTCATTTTCTTGGATCTTGGTACTGCCGTGAATGTTTGTGTGGATTGATCACAGGTTTAACACTTGCTTTATTTTATTTGGATAAACACATCTATAGAACAACAAATTCCTATCTTTTTTTTAGTTAATTACATGATCCAACATAATACTTGCTTCTCCACCTTCATTGAATAACTTTGAGAAATAATTATTCCAGCTCTCCTTGATCACTCCCTCTTTTACTAGCACCTTTTGATTTTGTCTTTTATGGATTTCACTTGGCTCAAATTCCATTTTTTTTCTTTCTCTTTGTCAAGAACCCAAGGATCCCCAAGGATATAATAGTAATATGTATTATATGCAATTCTCTTTTGGTTGTACTCTTCTGCTATAGCTGTTAGTACCTTCAGTTGTAAAGCCTATAAATAGGCTAGGTTAGTTAGAGAAGAGACAGTTTTGAATGATAATTAATTTCCATTCTTTTCTCTCAGATTCTCTCTCAAGTTCCCTCTCGTTTCCCTCTGGTTTCTCCCTGATCTCTCTCTCTTTCTCTCTGTTTGTCTGCAATTCTCCCTATATCCTTGCTATTATCTCTCTCTTTCTGCTCTAATTCTCCCTATCTTGCTGTTCTATCTTCCCCGATTTCTCCCAAATTCCATTCTAAACCCTAGGTAAATGACACTCTTACTTTAGGCAACCTAAACATAAATATATATATGCATTGTGTCAAGTCAGTGGTACACATTTTGCTGAGCTTTTGATTTCTTCATTAATTGCCTTCTTTTCTACCATTTTAGCCAAAATATATCTCTTCAGGTTTTCCTGTGTTATGGCATATATGTAAAGCCTTGTAGCAAGATCTTCTGGTTTTGATTTTTTCTTGTAGCTCTCCATTCACCACCAAAATATAAATGAGATTCTATAAGATTAACAGGTCTTTTTGCAATTAATACATTTTCATGTGATGACTATATTACAATCAAGGTTTATGTGACTCTTTAAAACAATTGCCCAGCATTACAACGCGGAAGGACTTCAAACAAGAAACTATCCAGCACAATATCCAGGACTTCACCAATATTTTCCTTTGCTTTTATATTTCTTTTCTTGAGTTTTATCATATATAATTTCCAATTGTTTAGAACTATTAGTTAAGTGTTTTAATGGCTTCAAATCATGAGACATTAGACAAGCTACTACTATTTTCACAGCTTAAGATTTCACAAAAGAGGCTTGCTTATAAGAAGAATAAATAAGATGACATGAACAACAATTTTGTAATCTTCCATGAATGATTAATAGTATATTCTAGGAAATAAGGCACAATTTTCCACCATTAAGCTCGGGTCATTCCTTACCAATAATATCCCAAAATCTACCATAAAGTGAAGAATCAAAGATTATTTGCCCATGTCATCCATTAATTAATAAATCAACATGTGCATTTCAGGTTAGCATGATCACAACTTTATGCAACTTTAATCAAGTTCAAGAGTACCAAAAGTGGATGAACACCCGTCCAAGATTGAAGGCTCTTGATATGTATGCAGAAGGATTTGCTAACATAAATGGAAGCCCCAACAGAATCTGCAGAACCATATGCCAATTTTTTTGGAAGATAAATAAGTATCTTGAGAAGAAAACTCTTCCATCACATGCTAATTGCAGTTGAAGTCTGACTCACCTAATCATATGCAGAAAATGGAAATATGTCTGATTATTCTTCCTCACTGTACAATGCTATTATGTTATACGTATTTCATAAAATATTACATGGATTAAAACAAAAATTTTCAACAACAAAAGTTATCCACAAAATGATGAAAGGGCATTAGGTAGCAAAGAAGTGATCCACCCATATAACTCGCACCTAAGGTCAGACTTCATTCATTCATGGATTATGATGCATAACTATACAGAAAGATAAATGTAAGAACAGCACCTGCACGATTGCTGCACCAGCCAAAGCTGAAAACACCCCAGTTATATCCATGGCCTGTACCATGTTTCAGGAATAAAATTGAAGCATTGCTTCAGGAACTCAACACTATACTCCAGATAAAACATTTAATTTAAGTTTATTTCAGAAAACAAAAATAAATTTAATGTACCTTTAACATAAGTAGGAGCAAGGGTGGAGCATAAAGAAGCACATTCATTTTTACTGAGACAGCTCCACTGCAATAACATGACAATGAAACTCAAACCAAACGACTCAGTGTTATCAATATTCAATTGTTCAATTAAAATATCACCTGAAAATAATCAGACCGAGATGCCACTTTTGGTAAAGAAGTAAGGCCAGTGCAGCATGGAAGAGGGCCATGGCAACACAATCATTGAAAAGACGAAGCACAAAGATGGAATGCACTCTTTTTGATAGACAAAGCAGCGAAAGGGCCCACCATGGAAGCTGTAAAGAGTTCAAAAATATACAACACATAAAACACGTGATGCAGTAGAACTAGCAATGAGGAATGGAGCAGTTTCTGATATATGCAAGTAAGAACAAGTTGCACGTTAGAATTCATGCATGCATGCACATCTATTTGCCTTAGAGTTGAGGAATAGATACTATCCTCACAAAGTTCTCATGTCACTCAAACAAGCATGTTAAACTTTGAATTCCATGCTTAGAAAATGGACGTCCACTTAGTCTTCTGCTTGATTTCATTCTCAATCAACATTACATATACAAAATATTAACAGCTAAATTTCACACACAAGCTTAAGACAAGAAAACTCTTAGTTGTCAACCTTGGATATCAGAGAACTGCCAACCTTTGTTTAGCCAAAATACAGTGATAAAACCTATTACTTCAGTTAACACAAGGAATGTTCCATACCACATCAGTCCTCACATAGATGAACAGCACAATTCCGAGGTTTAGCAAGTATAGAATGGCAAACAGAATCTGCACTGACATGAAAAAGTATGAGATATTAATTTTAGTATATTCTTGTGGACAACAGTAAATATCTGATTGCCTATAGAATATAGTCATAAGCCAAAAGTATAACTACACAATCAATATTTTATTGGAACTTGGATTGATCAACCGAATGTGATGGCAACCATGATTCAGTTTTCAACATCAGAGTCGCATCTAAATCATTTCATTCCTTTAACTGGGTTCACATAACTTGATCAAATAAGTCCATCAATGACAGCCTTCCATCCTGAACATGCATGTGATGGAAGGACGACAATGCCAAACTCCATGGTTACTGTAAGTAACAAATATCATATCTTACTAGTCAAAATTCTTGAGACTGGAGCTTAGATTTGCTTTTTAGCACTTTCTAACTTTAGAAGGGTGAAGTAGTCAACATTGCGTAAGGGATCTGTGTTGTAAAATTAATTAACACTCGTGGGAAGGATAAAGTTTAGTCATGAAAATTAAAAAAACACATATACATATAAATAAAATGGAGCATACTACAAATGATAAATGGGCATGCTGATTTTCATACCAGTCATCCAGTAAATTTAAGATATTCAGCATGCTACAAGACGTTGGTGAATTGCTCATCGGTCATGTGTATTCTTTATGCATTCACTGATCAAAATTGAAAATTTTGAGAAACACAATATAATTTCTTGTGAGGGAATAATTCTATACGTTACCTGAGCGGGGTAAACCTGCCCTCCAGTAAGAAACCGTATGGCAGAGTAAATATAGAGAAAGCCAGCTGGGTACACCAGAGGGCCAGTGTCGCCTGCCAAATTACTGTAATTCCTAACCCCTTCAAGAAACCCACGAACCTGCTTGCCAATCAGTAAGATCAAATAAAACGCCACATGAAACATAGTAAAATTGAATTATAGGGGTTTAGGAATCGTACCCACCTGTGACATATAAGCGTCCCAATCAATCTTCGTATCTGAAAATGTTGCAATAAATACATTATGGAAAAAGGAAAAACAATTACAAAGAAAGAAAGAGAGAAGAGGAGGGATTCGGTCTTACAGGGTACATAGGCGATGATTAGGGCGACGAGGAGGGCGTCCATAAAGAGCAATGCGAAAGCGAAGCCCAGTTTTGGGTTTTTGAAGAGTTTGTGAGCGGAGACCGGTGATCTTCTGTGAATGGATTTCTCCCCGGAAGCGGGGGGCTGCCGCGCCATGTCTACTCCGTCGAGAACAGTAGTTACAGATCGGGTCTCGACAGTTCGGAAGCTGTTCAGCGCGGGTGGAAAGTTGGAATTATCGTCCCCCCACTTCCAACCCTCCTCTGTCCAAAACACCGTCGTTTAGCTCAAGTTCGGAAGTATGGTGTGGAACTCCCCCCTTTGCAAGCCCGTTTGTACACTTAGATTTGGGAAATTCTATTTTTAATCCTTTTTTTTTTCTCTACGTAACCTATTTTTAATATTTTTAAAATATCTTGAGATGAAAACTCATATTTTCTATTTATTTAAATCGTTGACGCTCAATCACCTATTATTACTCCTCAAGCGCGTACACTCACTTTTCTCACCTAGCATCGCCACAGTCACTTACTCAAAACTGAATATCGCGCAGCAACTATTATTCAGCATTGCTCAACCCAGTTCTCCTCACCATAGCCAATTAACAATTACAGTCAACGATAGAAGATTATTATACGCAAATGTTTACGCTAGATTTTGACGAAGAAGATAACAAGTATTTATGTTATGGCGAGAAACAACACAAATCGATTGAAAGATAAAGTCTATGAAGTATTTGAAAATTTTTTGCATCTTTGAATTTCTTTTTTATCTAATCACATTGAATCAATTGACGAGGCAGATTGAGTGTCAGGGCAATTTGAGCCCCCTAACCGAAGATTCGAGGGAGTCGATGTGTCCCAGACCGAAGAACTCAGGAGCTTAAGGATCTCTCGAATCCTTGAATTTGGGAGAGTCAATATTTCCCGAATCCAATGATTCAAAGGCTTCTTGAGTCTCCAAATTTAAGGATTCGAGAACTCAAGGATCCCCCGAGTCCTTCGATTCAGGAACTGCATGAGTCCTCGAATCCAAAGATTCGAGACTACTTTAAATTAGTAAGGTCCAAAACTTGTTAAGTATCAATTAAATAAGTGTGTTCTTCTTATATTGGGGGATAACTAGTTCAAATTGGCAAGGTCCTATAACTATTAATTAAATAAGTGTGTTCTTCTTATTTATATATATATTCAATTCTCAGTTCAAACACAAAAAGATGGTTGATTTCTTAATCAACATAAAAATCACTTCACCTGATCAAATATTGTAAATTCCAAACAAATGAGAAACCTAGCCAGTGGGATTCAAATAGCAACAACTATAGCTAGATCGATATAAGACAACAAAAAATTATTAATATTTTTAAAAATTAAAATAATTTCTCAATACTATCAAATAGCATGCATCTATATAATTTATATATAAAAATAACATAATTTATGTCGACGTTCTGATTTGGTCAACGGAGATTTGTTGACCCGTACTCGTATGGTAGACCCGAGAGATGAACAATGAGGTATCTGGTCTGGTTTGCCAAGCCGACCACCCGTCCCTGCAAGATACTCTGAAGCCCAAGTTAGTGAGCAAGTAAGCAAATATATTGGATGTTTTTATGTTAGTCGTAAATAATCCGTACCCTGTCCCTTAAGATGGCTGGTTGATATATATATCAACAAAAAGCTTTATTGCCTGCTCCGTATGTGTAGAGGCGATGGGATGGAGTAGTCGGCGGGGGTGTCCCTGCCGCGACGAGGTATTGACGAGACCCTCATTAATGAGGATGAAATCTGCCATTAATGCGGACGAGAGCTGTCATTAATGAGAATGAGATCTGAAGGGGATGTTTGGAAATCCAGATGCGACTGTAATGATGTTGTTCCCAGAAGGCCAGGATGGGACTGGCATGGGCCGAGATAACGGGCCCAAAGAGTCCAGTCAAGGCTGCCATTGGCTTGCTGGTATGCTACAACACACGCCTCTTCTGTGATGCGAGCTGACGGGCTAAGCCGACGAGCTATGAAGGTCGTTGGGAACTTGCCTAGAGTGTAGCTGGGGGCCGTTTGAATATGCCAAAGAGTTAGAGATGCTACTGGGAGATCGTTTGGCCCCGATGTTTGACCCTAAGCTTCAGCACTATCTGAGCTCGCTTTAACGAGCTCGATTCGATTTATTGGGCCTCGAGCGTTTGGGTCGAATCATCATGTTGAGTCCAGCCTACACAGAGTGGAGCGAGAAATACCCATAACAATTTATAACCAGTTCAATCACATAATTTACATACACTATGGATAAATTAAATGACATAATTTATATACACGACGGATGAATTAAAAAAATAAGATTAATTAAAAAATAAAAAATATCCTTCGGGGGCGCCTTGAATCCCCGAATCTCGAGATCCAAGGCTTGGGGGATGCCCCGAACACTGGGGTTCAAGTAATTTGGGGTTCCCCAAACCTCGAGGGTTAGGGGCATCCCCCAAGCCTCGAATCCTGAGATTTGAGGGTTCAAGGCATCCCGAACCTCAGGGTTTGGGGCTTTGGGGAATGTCCTGAACTTTGAGGTTCGAGCGATTTGGGATTCCCCTAACCTCAAGGTTTGGGGGATGCCCCGAATTCTAGGGTTCGGACGATTTTTGTTTCCCAAACCCCGAGATTTGAGGTATCTCTCAACCCCCGAACCTCAAGATTCAAGACACCTCGAATCTATGAATTGAGGAAAAATTAATTCTCCTGAACCATGGGTTCAAGGAAAATCAATGGGTGCAAGAATATGTAATAGTTTATAATATATTATATATTATAATATATATATAATAGTTTATATAATATAATTATAAACTATAATATATGTATGTATATATAATAAAATTTTAGTTTTCTCATAAAATATGTATGTATAGTTTTCTCATAAAATATTGTTACAAATGCAACAATATTTTATGAGAATGGCTTCATATTATTATATTATATATATATTGTGTTTCTCTCGAATTCATTATTTTGAAAAAAATCATTTTTCCCGAATTCATGAGTTTAGGAGAATTACATTTTTTCCGAAGTCATGGATTCGGGTCATGGATTCGGGTGCTTTCAAAGCCCCCGAATCTTAAAGTTTGGGTGTGATGATAAGCAACCACATTCGTCGCAACCATCAGTGGGAGCGACATGGTCGTCAGTGAGAACTTTGTGATGATGGGTGATCACAAGTGAGGGACTCCAACGAACAAGGCAGGTGAGGCAAGTGACTCTGGCGACAACAAGAAGACAATGGTTTGAAGAGGGTTTGATCTAAGAAGTGGTCTAAAGAGGGTTTGTTGCGCGTAAGGGTGACTTTTGAGGAATAGGTGCTTAGAGGGTATGTTTGGGGTTACAAAAAGTAATCACTCTGATTGTAAATAGTAAAAATTAAAATTTTACTTATATTGATTACGGAGAGCAAAAATTATGGCTGTAAATATAATTTCTCTTAGGATTTTTAAAGGTGAGTTTGAATGACTATTTTACTTTTTTTTTTTCCTTCCAAATATTATTTTATTCTTTTTTATCTTCTCTTCATTTTGGTCTAGTAATTGCCTCTCACCACCTTCCTCTTGTCATTTCCGTCATTGCATTCTCCAGTAATTGACTCACCTTTTGCCGATATATCATGTTTCATTCCATAAAAATAAAACTCGATAGATTTCATCTATAAACCCACCAACCCACCTAAAGGGACTCGCCTTTTGCTGATATATCATGTTTTGTTCCATAAAAATAAAACTCGATAGATTTCATCTATAAACCCACCAAAAGGAAAAACCCTCTGCCCAGAAATCGAAACTTCATCCATCCCATCATAATTTTTTAAATAAATTTTGAGTATGGGATTAAATTATAATATGATTGAAAATTTAATAATTGTTATAAAATAAAATAAATTCAAGAACTAATTTGTTATAAAACATAAAATTCAACCACTAGCAATATTATTTACTCATGAATTATAAAATTTATTATTCATGTATAGACATATGTAATGAAACTTAGTTTCAATTTCAATTAATAATCAAGTTCGTGTTTAATAACAAATCCGACTGCAAATCCATTGATAGATCTAAAGTTGGCAAATTGTCTTTAAAATTGCAAGCTTGTAATTTAAACTTGGTGCGTTGTTATTATTCAACTTAAAAAAATAAAATCAAATCATCTGTAAGTAAAAACTTAGACAGAGTTCAATATTTAAACTTTCAAAACAATAGCATTTTACTCATAAAGCTATATATATATATATTTACATTAGTTGAAAACAATAAAGCACAAACTTTTCTTTCATAGTGGACATTTAACCAATCACAGATTTGAAACCTCAATCAAGTAAATTGAATCCTGACTAAAGACGGGGCCTAGTATTGGGCGGCGGGCGGGCTCCACTGTCGACACAAGAAGTAGAGATGGCAATGAGTAAGAGACTAATCAGTGACAAATACTCTAAATGTAAAATTCATTCAAGGTCAAACTTGATAATATCTAATATTATCATTTGATCAAATCAGGTGATTGTACATTTGTGTGACTATGAATTCGATTGATCTGATGATGAAGATGAAGATGAATCCCTCAAAAACAATCCCTCAATACTACATATACTAAAACCACAGGGACGAGCCAAAACATGAAAAGAGTGAAGATGAAGCAAACAAGACTATTTGAATGCCCGCCCGTCTTACTCATTCTCGTTGTGGCAAAGCTTTCTCAGAGTTATGGAGGTTCTCTGTTTCTGATCAATATCTTTCCCCTCCCATTTCTGGAAACCTGGCTTGCGATTTATCTCGTGCTTCCACAGGTAGCGGGCTTCTCCCCACATCAAGACTAGAGATCCCGGGCTCAAGTACACGGGGATATTCGTGGATGTTTCTGATTCATTTACATTGCAACTGCTATCTTCACTTTCAGCCCGGGAGAAGTGCATCACGCAAGATGACTCTAGCGAGACAATGGCAATTCCATCGTCAAAGCGCAAAAGGTCAACGTGTGAACAAATTCCCTGCACAGAAGCCACAAACCGGGATTGTCATCTCAATCATCAGCATACAGATAGTTAACTGTCATGAAACAGAAATTTATTATGATTGATTCTGGAAAGACACGAAAGGTGTAGTCAGCTACATACAATCATCTCTACCTATGGCCTTAAGCAATTTCATTTGTGTCGGCTAAAAATCATGTCTCACCTCACCTGGTTGGTATACATTTACAATTAGTTGGTCGAACAAAGGCTCTCTCCAAAGTAGATTTGATGGGAAAATGGAAACTTCTTTATCTTCATCGTAAGCCATTATGTCCACATATTCAGAAGCATCCTCACTAAAATGCACCACCTCACGAATTAAATTAACGAGTTCAATTGCCCATTTGGGAAGGTCTCCAAATCTCATAGCCTGCACTTGAAAGAAATACACGTTGAAAGCTTCGGTGTAGAAACACATGAAAGACTTAACTTGAGAATAGCCAGATCTGGCATGGTTACAGTGTGACTAATCTTGATGTGTATCATACAACTAACATAAAACAATGCCCCATGTAATGTAGAGTCGAACATGCAGTTCAATCTTTAACCACAATTTGGAAGGACAACTGACTGTTTAAATGAGAAATCAAATTCACAATTTCCATCCTCATCTACCACACTGCTCTTACGATAAAATACATACAATTTTAAGAGGAAATATAACAGAATAAATCAGAATCTACTTACTGTATAATATCTAAAAGAACTAAAACCAAGAATCTGCTGCCACATCTAATCCACCCTAAACTAGGTGGCAAAAGAAAGGAATGGGTGAAAACACAATAAGAAAAAAAAAAAGCTGAAAATTCCTCCAGTGATGGTTACTTTTTTGTAGAGCAGCCTCGTTAAAACTTCCAGATTGCAGTTTCATTAATCCCAAATAAGGCTACAAGCTCATACTTGAAGAAAGTATTCATATTCCAATAGTATTCAAGGAGAAATCACAATAAAGTATGAAAGGCCCTTTACTGTTGGGGTGAACTACCTAACAAACATGGATCGGAATTCTAAATGATTAGAAATAAATTTTATCAATCCAACACAATCCAAAAATCACAAGAAGCAAGCCCCTTTAACAGTAACATCCCATGGTTAACTCCTATTTGATGACTAATTTCATTATTTTGATCTTTAACTCCAATACTCTTGTGATTAACTTCCAATATGAAACTGGCATAGAGTTGATGCATCAAGATAAAACCAATTCAAAACGCATACTGATAGGCAAGGAAATGGGAGCAGGAAACATTAGATATTAGGTTTAGGATAATGCCAGTCAAACCTGGTTGTGAGAGGGTGCAGTGAACCATCCTTCTGCACTCCAAGAGAATGATGATTTACAGTAAGAATTTAAGTAATCACCAAAGAAAAAAATTGTGAAAAAATAATTATTCTACGTATGAGCAAACATCGAGTACCGTTGTGAATCGCAGCGAGCAGTGACGATTGCCGGTGAGGAGATAAAAAGTCTCTGCAAAGAGATAAGCCCTTGATTTCACTGATTCGTTCCCAACTAGGGTTTTTCTCAAAGATTGACTCGTGAGCGCCGTTGTTCGGATCTTGCGAGGGGATTTCTCGTTTTTGCAAATCGTCGTCGTCTTCGCTGTCGGATGATTCGCCAAACGCGTCCCTGAGAAGATCTCTGTGATCCTCCATTTCCCTGCCCAATTGTTCCGGCGCCGATCAGGGCCGCTGTTCAGCTGCTGCTTTTCTTTTTCGGCGAAGCCAAATAAAAGAAACCGATTTTGATTCCGAGTTCAATTTAGTCATTTAGTCTCGACAAAATTAAATACGTTATTACATATATTTAAATTTAAAATAAAATTTAATTATTATATCTAAAAAATATTAAATAAACCATTATATTTTTAAATTTAATGTCACATTAATTATTATAATAAGTATTTTTTAACAATAGTCTAATTCTATAAACAATATTAATTCACTATTTTAAAATATATTTTTGTTCTCTTAAACTATTATTATATTTGTTGATTACCCTTAATTAAAGTTTAGTGCAAAACTCATACGTCACCTGCAATATATAAACAGAATTTTCCAACTTTTTTTGTCCCTTTCTTTCACCACTACTAAAATAACAAACAAAACCCTAATTAATTACTAAAATAAAATACACGAGCAAAGGGAATCAACTGGCAGCCCACAGCTTCACAAAAGCCGATACCCCAGCCCATCGCCATCGGTACGGAAAAGCCCATCGTCCAGATAAGAAGCGAAAGGGGCCCACTAATATAAAGAAGATAATATATTCTTATTAAAATATCATCGCACTAATTGTGGACCATGTTGAGTGAAGATTTGGGTTGGACCCGCATGCCTAGTAAACTGCACCTCAGGTTGGTTTCCTTGACCCAAAGTTTTAATTTTTTGAAAATTTAAAACTATTTTTTTGTTTAATAATAAAGTAAAAATGTGAAAATAAACAAGTTATAATATAGTATACATATGAACTTATAGTAACACTACAATTCATATCTTAAAATAATCTAATGTGCTAAATTACATTTTTTAACATATTTCACTTAATTTTGTGAAATTGTAGAGATAAACTTTAAAAGGTAGTTTGGTGCAATTTTTTAGCATTATATGTAGTGAATATAACTTCTTAAGTTTATATTAAAACTATATGATATCTTCAAAATTTACATTTAAACTAGTGCTCTTATTTTCTTTAATATATATATTATTTATTTTTTTCTTTTATCTTATTTTATTTTTCTATTCTCTCGCATAACTACTCTATTCGTTATTAGCTCTTGTTCTCTTTTTATTCATCATTATTTACTAGGTTTCTAATATTTTTTTTTAGCACTAATTAACACCATTTCTTATTTCGTTACAATTGACCATCTTTTACTGTCAAACGTTATAATTTTTATCTTATTTATCCTCTATTAAGTTTTAAATTGATAAATTTCTATCTTTGTATGTTTTGAATTCAAAGAATTTAAATGACTTTAATACTAAACTCATTGCCAATCACATGTTTGTGTTTTTTTTTTTTATGATAGAATGAGATAATAGTATTTTAAAATTTTTCATAAAACTTAAAAGGAGATGGGTGTTATTTTAAAAAATATAATGATACTCGATGTAATTTAGACAAATTTTAAGGTGATATGTGAAATTTAACATAATTTAGAATTAAAATTTAGATAAATTAGGCTATTAGTTATTCAAGTGTACTCTGTAATAAATTAATTATTATATTTTATGATTAAGTAAAAAATCGAAAAATTAAATGTTAGTAAAAAAATAAAAAAAATCAATCATTATGATTATAAAAATTAAAATATATTAACTTGATTGAATTAAGAGAAAATGTTATTTGCCAATTGCAAATTTATAAAAATCACGAGTGAGAGACAGAGAGAGTTGAAAGCTCCTGTCAGTCTATTCATTCCATCCATCTAAATGAAATATGATCAGAGAGGGTAAAAATTTGATTTATTCAAACTATTCCAATTACACTAATTGAATTTGTCAATTCAATTTAATTTTTTTATTATATTGGTTCAATTAAATTAATTTTAAAATGACAATAATTAATTTAATTTTCTTATATTTTGTTACGAGTATTTTTCGCTCTATTCTTTATGAGCTGGGCTTAACCTAGCAGATCGGCTCAATCGCATGAAGCTCAATAGACCCTGAACTGAGTTCATTGAAACGAGCTTGCACATTGTTAGAGCTCGAGCTCAGATCATATAACCAAGTGAGCTTTATATGAGTGAGCTCCCAACTATACTTTGAGCGAGCTCCCAACAACTCTTGTAGTTCCCTAGCCTAACCAATCATTGTATCATGGGAATGTCATATGCTAGAAAATGTTAATAGGCTAGGAGTCCTCCCAGCTGGGCCAACCTAACCCCGTTTTCTTTACCCATTTGATCAGTCCATGTCAGTTCCATCCTAGATTCTCGCAACAACATCATTACAGTCATGGCTGAATTTTTGCACGTTCACCTTAGATCTTTTATTCATTAATGACGGATTTCATCCATATTAATGAGGGTCCTGTCGGCACCTTACTGCTGCATTGGCATTTTCGTCGATCCCGAATATTTTGCTCCATCACCTACAGACGTACAACATATGCAAGAGGACATCCACTCTCCCATATATCAACCAACTCTTCTGAAAGCCCTGGTACGTTTTTTCTACCAACTGGCTGATACCTTGCATTTTGCTTACTCGCTTACTTATTTGAGTTTCGGAATACTTTGCAGGGGTCGATCGGCTGGTGGACCAACAAACCGAACTAGACAATTCCCATTTTTCTCCTTCTCGGATTCATTACGTCAGTGCGGACCAACGAATCATAATCGATTAATTCCAAACGTTGACATATTCTAATAAGTTCAATTTAATTTTTTAATTATCAATTAATTGTGCTATCTAGGTTCGATTTAATTTTATTTATTAATTTAATTTAATTAATTAATAGATTTCCACGGATTCGCTTATCAAATCAACTCTTTGCACCCCTAAATAGGATGAGACGAGGTTTGGTATTTAAATATAAAAAATAAATATTTAAATAACATTTTAGTATATATAATATATATCTCTTCGTTTCCTCGACGAGATGCTTCTGGAAATCTATTTGGCCTTTCTCTGAACAGGTCGAGTTAATCTAACCGTCCTGGAGTTAAAACTTGGCCCCCGAGCAGCTGCTGCCGGTCTTCAAATGTTGACGCGTTGGATGAATCGTCCGTCCTAGCGCGCGCCACGTGGCGAGGCATTGAATGCTGCCCTAGACCTCGCGCGATCGCTTTTACATCTAAAAGAGGGAATTCGTTGCACCGCTTCCAGTTCCATTCCCACCTACAAACCCATTCAGTTACATCCTTCATTCTCTCTTTCTTTGTTTTATCAATTCCCCAACTCACGGGTTCTCGCGCCGCGAGGGTTTTGCAGGGTTCAGAAATGGCGGAATCTTCTGAGGCCAACCAGCCCACGGAGACGGTGAGCTTATTTACCGCCACCGCCACCGCCACTACCACCATCATCATCATATTAGATCATTCTTGATTATTTGATTTCTAGGGTTTATGATTACTCAATACTCTTAGAAATTCAATTTTGGACCTCCTTTAGATTCATTTATTTCGAATCTCTTCTTCTGAATTAGTAGGCTTAGGTACAGTACGGATCATGGATCTTGGTCTCTGATATTGTTTTCTTGAATAGAGTTGTGATTACCGCTGATTTTTTTATCATCGATTCTTGATTGAAGGTTGAGGATAACAGGAAAATGGTTAAACATCTTGATTTCGTCCAAGTCGCAGCGATTTACATCGTGGTTTGCATCTCAAGCCTGTACGAGTACGCCAGGGAGAACTCCGGCCCGCTCAAACCAGGCGTCCAGACCGTCGAGGCCACCGTCAAAACCGTCATCAGCCCGGTCTACGAGAAATTCCACGACGTCCCTTTCGAGCTGCTCAAGTTCGTTGATCGGAAGGTAAAGATTTCTAAACTCCAAGCACTTTCCAATCGAGAATTCTGACTAAGTTGTCAGGTCATCACATCACGTGACTGGCAGGTGGACGAGTCGATTAACGAATTGGACCGCCACACGCCGTCGCTGCTGAAGCAGGCTTTGAACCAAGCGGTGTCGGCGGCCCGAGCCGTGGCGTCGGAGGTCCAGCGGGTCGGCTTGGTGGAAGCAGCATCGAACCTAACCAAGAAAGTGTACACAGAGTACGAGCCCACGGCTAAAGAACTCTACACCAAGTTCGAGCCGGTGGCTGAGCAGAAAGCGGTGTCGGCGTGGCGGTCCCTGAACAAGATTCCCCTGTTCCCTCAGCTAGCCGGAATTATGGTCCCGACCGCCGTCTACTGGACGGAGAAATACAACCAATCGGTGGTCTACACGGCGGACAGGGGGTACCCGGTGGCGGGATATCTGCCATTGGTGCCGATAGAGAGGATCGCTAAGATCTTTGAGGAGGCTGAGCACGGACCATCTGTGTCAACGAGGGGAGAAGCTGTGGCGCAGTGATGGGATTTGCTTGTGTTTGTGGGGTTGTGATAGATTGGGGAAGCCATGGATATTTTGCTTTTGTATGTGTTTTGGAAGTTTGGTAGATCGATAAACAAAGCGATGTAAACTTTCAAATTAAGTAAATGGGTGCGAATGTTATATTTCTTGCTTGTGTTGGTTTTGAGTCAGACCTGAATGATGATGATGATGCAAAGGGAGATGATTGGGAACAGTGACAGAGGAGTTCATGAGGGAATCCTTGCAATGAAGAAGAAACGATGAGTATCAACCCATTGAGGAACCAAAAAAAAATATATATATTTGACATTTGTATTTATACACTGTGATCTGTGATCGTATTCAAATTTATTAAGCGGCCGAATTGAGAGAAAAGTCGCTTGTCCTTGGGATTAGTCGGGCGAACTCAGAATTGGGTTATAAAATATATATATATATACATATATATTTGACTTATAGGTTGTACATGATTAATTTGTATTTAAAAAAATAATATTTTTACTTAAAAGAGAGTTTTTCTTTAAGAAGATAGGATTAAATTGTCAGTGTTGTATGTTATGTCAAGACAAAGAATGAATCCTTATCCTGGTAGACTATTAATTATGGTAAATAAATATATATACCATAGAAAATATTTCTGTGTAATATATATATATTCGTAATACAAATTTTAATTAAATAAAATATTGTTTATTATTATTACAAAGCATAAATTATTAATCCTTTACAAACATGCAATGTAATTATCATGCAATAAAATAGTTGTATACTATAAATCGTAATATTAACGTAACACGTTTTTTAATATAGTAAAGACATTATTGATATATATTTACTATAGTAGCGCGCATTTTTATGATGATAGCTTTGGACCCAATTTCATGAAAATTTGCCAATCCAAACCAAGTTCCCAAACAAGCAAAGGATGATGATAATAATAATTAAGACATGGCAGTGATTCTTCTGACATCGGGCAAAGGATAGAAGTAAGAACCATGGTCGGGGTAGAAATGCATATAATAATAATAATAATTAAATACTTGGATTGCAACTGAATGAAGCCTGCAGCTTCTTCTTGTGCAACCTAGCACCTCAACTGAACTGAATATATAAACACTAATAAGACACACCACGCAATACTGAAACCAAACAGCCAACAAATGAAATAAAGAAGCCGTCCCAGAAGCCTTATAATAGGGCCGACCCCTAGTCCTACTACATGAATGCACAGCACTAGAAACAAAGGCAGAGAAATTAAGTCTGCAAGGAGAAACAAGCATTTATAGATGTGATTAACTCTCCCACAATGTTGCAATTAAGATCAAACCAGAAGAACATTTTCATCTCTCTTCGGAATGCTTCAATCTATAACCCATTTCTTTCAGTTGAGAGAGAGAGAGAGAGAGAGAGAGAGAGCGCTTTATAGAAGTGGGAAAAGAACTCCAATTTCTTTCTTCCCAAGCGTAGGAATGCTGTGAAGTATGGAAATGGGAAAAACGGTCCAAAATGTTTTTTCGAGCCGTTTATGTAATTTTTTAAAAAATATGAGCCATTTCAGAATTTTGCAAAATTGGTTGAAAACGTGTTTTCGCGCATGATTTGATGAACCCTAAAAAATTGATCTACCTCTTTCCTTTTTCCTTTCTTCTTCTTCTAGTTCGATCGCACTCGCCCTCTCCACCATCAGCTTCTAGTCTGATTACTTTGTTGCCCTCCGTCGTCTACTTCTAGAGCCTTTCGCTTCAGTTCTCCCTCGATTTCAGTCACTCTTGCCATTTGTTTCCAGAGCCTCTTGCTTCATCACCCTTGTCGTCGTCTTCTCCGGTGTTCCCTGGCCGCCGATCGTCCCTTCCATTTTGTAAGTAACCCTCTCGCCTTCCCAACTTCATCTGTAGAATTTTGTATGTGTTTTTTTGTGACTATTGGCAAGGTTGGAGTTAGCCTTCACCTTTTTGAGCCCATATAGTTGTGAAACTTCTTTGATAATTAAAAGACACTGATAGTTATTTGTTGATCTTCTGACATATTTTGACCATGAGCACACCCATTCATTATTATGGTGTTTTTACCCCATTATAGACAAGTGGGACTTTCTACATTGAAAGTAAAAAATACCTTGTGATTTTGAAATCGGATTTGGATTATGTCACCTTATAGTTATTGATTAATTCAATTGTATTAAATACAAGGTGTTGATACTAAAGTATAGGTTTTGAACTCAAAATGATTACATTTGAGCAATCATAAATACCAAATACCCAATATGTTTTGTTGAGTGATAATACAAAGGGTAGATCATTTTTTATTTTACTCATAAATGTAAAACTATCAGCAATAGCTTAGTGAGATACTTGAACGAGGATTAAAGATTTCAAATTTAAGTGTTCTTTCCAAGCCAACAATCTGTATGGGTTCTAGTGTTGGTCCATTGTTGTTTGAATTAATATGATCTTTTTTTTTTATTGCTAATGCATTATACTACAATTCTACGCTTCGAAAAATCTGTTGGTATTTTCTATCTCTAATTCCTTGCTTTTCCATGTATTTATGATTTATTATATCAAAATTTGCTTATTACATAGATTATAAATTTGATAAAATTTGATCTTATATTATGAACCATATATTTGATCATCTATTGATTTATTAATTTAATTCATAGGTCATATGGCTCATTCAACTTCAAGTTCAAGATCTAGCTAGTAGCAATATTTCATCAAAAAATAAGAATGAGAATAATAGTCCGTTATGAAAATATGTGACTAGAATAGAAAAAATAAGAGAATGAGGGGATAGTTGGAAATGGACTTGCAACTTTTGTGGTTTGTAAAAATTTGGGACATACACAAAAGTTAAGAGCTTATCTATTAAGTATCAGCGAGAAAATGATTACTTGTAAAAAAGTAAGTCTTGAAATTATAGTTGAGATGAAAAAAGTTGAAAGAAAAGTTATAGAAAAATTCTCAAATTTACAACATAAGCAAGTGTCATTACCAACTAGTAGTGTTTCTTTAGGACTTTCTTTGTCTTTACATGAACCAAGAGTTTTAGAACATTTAAAGAAAAGAAAATCTATGGATTCACCTATTGGTAAAGCTTTTGGCATGCAAACTAAAGTACAATTAGATGTTGAGATTGCTAGAATGTTTTATATTGAAGGTTTGTCTTTTAATCTTGCTAGAAACCCATATTATCTGAGTTGTTATTCATTTGCTGTTAATCATCCATTGGATGGTTATATACCTCCGGGTTATAATAACTTGAGGACCACATTACTTCAATAAGACAAATGTTGAAAAATTACCAGAACCTATTAAAAACATTTGGTTGGGAAAAGACAAATATTGAAAAATTATCGGAATCTATTAAAAACACTTGGTTGGGAAAAGACAAATATTGAAAAATTATCGGAATCTATTAAAAACACTTGGTTGGGAAAATGTATTAGCATTGTTACTGATAGTTGGACTGACCCACAAAAAAGACTTTTGATTAATTTTTTGGTTGTTTCTAAAAATGGTCTAATGTTTATCAAATCTGTGAATTATTTAGGTGAAACAATTTATTGTTAATTTGATTAAAGAGGTAATAAATGAAATTGGTGATCAAAAAGTTGTATTGATAATTACTGATAATGCTGCTAATTGTAAAGGAGTTAGGGAAATCATTGAAGGTATGTTTCCACATATTTATTGGACTCCTTGTGCTGTTCATACACTTAATCTTGCTTTGAAGAATATATATGCAGCTAGGAATTTAGAAAGTAATCAAGAGACATATAATAAGTGTCCTTGGATCACTGAAGTGCATGGAGATGCTTTGGTCATAATTTTTTTTATAATAAATCATTCAATGAGATTGGTCATGTTCAATCGATTTAGTTCTTTGAAGTTGCTTGCAGTTGTTGAGACTTGATTTGTTTCTATTGTTGTTATGCTTAAAAGATTTAAACTTTTTTTAGACGTGTACTTGAAACAGTGGTTATGAGTGATGAATGAACACAATATCGAGATGATGACCAAGAAAAAGCTCGATTTATTCATGAATTGGTTGTGAATGAGAATTTTTGAAAAAAAATTAATTATATTCTTGCTTTCATAGCACCTATTTATGATATGATTAGAATTTGTGATACAAACAAACCATGCATTTATTTGGTTTATGAGATGTGACATTCTATGATTTTTAACATAAAAAGGTTATTTATGATCATGAAGGTAAACTGCCAAGTGATTTTTTATCATTTTTTCATGTCATTCATCATATTCTTCTTACTTGATAGACAAAACATAGCACTCAATTACATTACCTAGCTCATTCTTTGAATTCTAGGTAATTTTCAAATTCAATCTCCATTTCTTACTAATTTAATACTCTATGTATTATTATTATTTTTTATTTTTAAATTTTTGTTGATTTTGTCTTTTGAAGGTATTATGGTCATTATTGTTAAAATCCCGATTTTATGCATACGATTTTACGATTCGAAGACCCCCAAACGATTCAAATCCCATGTAAAATCCAATTTGGGATAAAATCTTATAAAATCTCGATTTTACATGTACGATTTTACGATTTTACGCTTCAGAGATCCCCAAACGATTTTACGATTCAAAGACCTCCATTGATTTAAGTTGTAATTTAGAAGATGCTTCCAACGTGTAATACCCCGAGAGCCCAGAAAAGTTAATATATATCGAGGATAGTGTAAGAAAGGAAACAACACCAGCTGGATACCTTTTGGGCTGAATGTTGGCAAAGAACTCCCAAGTTAAGCGTGCTTGACCTGGGGCAATCCAAGGATGGGTGACCCCCCTGGGAAGTTCGTGTAGGCCCATCAGGGTAAGTTGTTCCGGTCCTTCCTATCACTCGATGCGGGATGTTACAAATGGTATCAGAGCCGACCCCCGAGCCTCTGAGCGCGGCGGTGGGGCAAACCTCAGCGAGGAGGCTGAGTCCCGAGGGGAGTGTGAGGCCCCTATGGGGGGTGCGTGTAGGCACCTTAGGCGAATCTCACATCGGCCATGCACGGGGGGAGATCTGGGACCAGTTGTAAGGTCGCATGACGAGGACGTCATGTGCTTAAGGGGGGAGAGAATGTAATACCCCGAGAGCCCAGAAAAGTTAGTATATATCGAGGATAGTGTAAGAAAATAAACAACACCAGCTGGATACCTTTTGGGCTGAATGTTGGCAAAGAACTCCCAAGTTAAGCGTGCTTAACCTGGGGCAATCCAAGGATGGGTGACCCCCCTGGGAAGTTCGTGTAGGCCCATCAGGGTAAGTTGTTCCGGTCCTTCCTATCACTCGATGCGGGATGTTACACAACGTCTCAATGTCACATAGCATCTGACATTGGAACTTATACAATGAATTGTTATATTTTGCCTCTAAATTGGAACTTGATTTAACATTGATTCCATAAGTTCCAATGTCACATAGCATCTAACATTAATTGCATAAGTTCCAATTTACTTGATTTAAATTATAATTTTTACTTGATTTAACATTGATTGCATAAGTAAATCAAGACAAACAAGTAATTAATTAATGGACCACCTAACTCCAAATCGGGATATTACTTGATTTAATCAATGTTAAATCAAGAAAAAATTACAATCTAAATCTAATGGAAGACGTTGGAAGCATCCTCTAAAGAATTTTAAGCTATATTTTACCTCTAAATTACCTATATTTTGCCTTTAAATTGCCTATACCAACCTGCTAGTTTTTGAGCTATATTTTGAAAATATCATCTTTTGAATTATAATAAGAAAAAATTAGGTTATTAAATGATATTAATTCATTTTCTACAAAATTATATTATTATAAACATATATTTACAAAAATTAAAGGATATTTTTAATTATCTCTAAAATCTTACGATTTTACGATACGATTTTATGGACCCTTTGTCGATCCCACTTAAAATCCCGATTTTAACAACCTTGATTATGGTGATAAATGACTTCAAGAAAAAAAGATAGAATGTCTCCACATATAAATGGAGATGTCTCCTCATAAATAATAAAGTGTTTTAGGAGACTTTTTCCTAATCCAGATGAGTCTGCTATTGTTGATAATGAGTTTGTTGATTTTTTTTTTCAAAAGTGGGTCTCATTTAGAGATCCAGATGCTATCTTGAATAACTATGACAGAGAATCTATGAAGTGGTGGGCATGTCATGATTCACATGCTTATTTGCTTCAAATGTTAGTTTTTAAGGTGTTTGGACAACCTACTTCTTTATCTTATTATGAAAGGAATTTGAGTACTTATTTTTTCGTTCATTCATTTAGAAGGAATAAATTAACTCCAAAACGTACAAAAGATTTGATTTTTATTCCTAACAATTTTCGTTTTTTTATCGAGAAACACCTCTCAATATTATGACGAGAAGACAAAGATGTGAGATGTAGATAAACATGAATTTGAGAATATGAAATATATAAATGTTCTCGAGTTTACTATTATCTCCTTAGATGAATCAGAATTGGAGTCTATACTTTTTGATGAAAATGTTAGCCAGTCTATAGAGACATGGAGTGATAATTAAATGAACTTTTATAAATTATATTATATTTGATTTTGTTATTAAAATTTATTGTTTGTTTTTAATTACTAAGTCATATAAGAATAATAGAACTTTTTAAATATTGTTGATGATTGTTTGAATACATTATAAACTTTATGTTTATGTTTGTTTGAATACATTATAGAATTTATGTTTATTGTTTATATTTGAATATTTTTTTATTTTTTCTATATTAAAAATTATATTTATAAAAAAACTCATATATTTTTTAAATTTACAGTTTACTTTGCGTTTCCGTTTCCTACTTTTTTAGAAAAATGTCATTTCTGCGTTTCCGTTTCCTATCAAAAACGTCTCCCATTTTCGTTTCCATCCAACCTAGGAATGTAGAATTTGGAAGTCATTATTCAAAGTACAAAAAATGACAATGTATCAAAACTTTATTCTACTTCAGAGACATTTATTTGAAGCATATGAGAAAAAAACAAAGACGAATTAACTATTGATTGCAGGAATATAGAAACACTCTGAGCTGAACAGCTGGCTAGGAAGATGAACTAATGAATGAAGGAAAACAAGTTTATGATGTCAAAGCTGTGCTAAAATCATACTCTGGATGTATAATCCCATAACTCCTCCATTGAATCGCTCAACGGTAAGCTCTAGAGAAAAACGGCATCTTCATATATAGAATATAATTATTTTCAAGACGGGACTACGATATTCTGAGCATGAATATGTATGACAAAAAAATTTAACAGTTAATATGACCGAGTAGAATAAATTGCGCAAGCTGATACCTCAGAAGAAGATAAACTTCACATGGCAAACTCAAATTATTCAATGAAACATATATCAAGACAATGAATACAGTGTTCCCTCCGAATTCCATCTCATATTTAATAAAATTCATTACGCCAAAATATCCGATCAAGTTCTAAACCAAATAAACGCAAACCAAGGTGATAAAACCACTGCTTTAGCTAGAGATAGAGCAAAAGACTGCAAAAAGAACGAAAATTGATCTAGTAGATCGAGTAATTATCACCAGCAGCTGGTGAGATTTTCCTGTAGATGGAAGAGATGATCGGAATAATACCTGCAAGTGCAATAGCAAGATGCTCTGAGCTGCTACTTCTTACAGTGACCTGCCCACTGAGCTTATTGTTGATTCCTGCTCGAACTGCCACCTTGGAACTGCGTCCAATGGAGAACTGAGCTAGTGTGTTAAACCCCAAAGCCCAGTCCCCTCTCCACTTTATAAGAGAGAGTCCATACGTGGATTGAACTTGGCCAACTGGGTAATCAATTTCCCGACGTTGCAACTCAAAATTAGCTCCATATGCTGCATCACCCTGACAATGGATGGTCCCTGCACTACCTACCAAAGCCCATTGCTTTCCCCAAGCAATCTGATCCTCGACCTTCACCCCAGTTGCTACATTCTCACCTAAGAAGGTAATGGATATGCCAGCAGCTGTCTTGTTCTTCTTCAAATTTTTGAATTTGGTTTCTCCCCTGACAATGTATGCAAGCTGCTTTCCAATAGTTTGAATATCAAAACCTGCCATACTTGAGCCATTCTCTCCATGTTTGGCAGCCACTGAGGAATCCAAGTGGATGCTAAAATCTTTCTTGTCCTTCGTGATTTGAAGAGTAACTGCTGCTGGGAACCGGCTCGCAATGGCTAAACTTTGTTCAAGGTTGACACCATCATATCCACAGTCATGGTCCCAACCATGTGTGTCCAGAACTGGCCTGGCCAAAAATTGTGAAGTTGGCTCCAAAAACCTGTACCTGAATGCTGGATTATCACTATCAAAAGAAGGTGGCAGGACCATGTCAGGTAACGGAGTTGACACAGGAGCAGCCCCTCCATTTTCCTGTTCAGCATCTTCTCCTATGAAACCATATTCATTTGCAGCATCCTTCCCTCTCTTCTTCAACTCTCTCAGTCTTTTCAACTCTTCTCTCCATTGCTTCTTTTGAAGGAGCTTCACCCTATAATCATACTCCTCAAAATATGCCTTCTTCTGCTCCTTGCTAAGCTTAGCAATTTGAGATTTCCTAAGAGGCTTGAATGGTGGGAGTTGATCATACTCATCTTCCTCTTCTTCTTGGTCAGAATCTGATAAATCTGTCAAGTCAATATCAGAATCACCATTGTCAACACCCTGGTCACTGGAAAGTTTTGGGTGTGCCCGGGTCTGTAACATCGAAGACAACATGTATGGAAGAGGAGGTGACCGTACACGGAAGCCAAAGAGCTTCCGATGGTCAAATGGATCTTGAGGCTTGGAGAGAGAACTTGTTTCTGATAAGATTTTCATGGAATAGCACAACAGCAATAACTGCGGTTTCCAAGTTTGTCCATTAGGCAGCACCTTTTGACCTTCCCTGTTTTTCCGACACAAGGGATGGTTTTCAACAAGAGAAACGGGATTCATCAAACTTGGGCTCATCATACGCAGGTCACCAACAGCATGTCCAATGGACTGCTGGACAACGTGAGACCTTTGAGTAACAAAAACCTCATAACTCAAAGGAGAACCAGATGGTCCATCTGGAGGTGCAGAAGCAGCATGTGTAAGGGTTACTATTGCACTTCGCCAGATGGATGGGCCAAGGGTACTGGTGATTGTCTTAAGCAATGGCAGATCATTAAGATCTCTAGTCTGGGAGTCCAGCCTATCCACATAGAGGACAATATCTGGGGGACTTTTCTTGGTTAACTTCTTTATTGATAACAACAGTCTGCGGTTAAAAGCCTGTTCCATAACAGCAGGCCTGAGACCTGGTGTATCAAAGACCTTGATCTTAACTCCATTAACCATTCCAGTAATCTCCTTTACAGATGTAGTGGCAGGTTCAAAAGCATCAATTAATGCCTTGTTTTCGCCAAAAATAGAATTTATGGTTGCACTCTTGCCAACTCCAGATTTTCCTAGAACAAGTATGTTCACTGAAAAGTTCAAATCATCTTTCCCCTCAGCTTCAAGTTCTGTAGCAGTCCTCTTAGCAGCATCAAGGTTAAAAGTTTGACTGGTTTGTCTACCGGCAACAAGTGCTAGTCGGTATAGAACCTGGGCTGCTACAGATTCATCGGAAGAAACACCTAATCTCTGAACAAGTCTCAAGAATTTCACCCTTATTTGTTGTATGTTGTCCAGCTTCTTCTTCTCTTCTTCACTCAAGTTGTTCTCTGATTCTCCCCCAGTTGTAAGACCTGAAGGAGAGAAAAGATTGGAACGATTTGGCCGGGTAGCAGGTTTGAAAGATCGGGCTGAGGATCCCAAACCAGCTGGACGCTCAATTGAGAACAGTCTAGATCCATCTTGAGAGGTTATTGTGATGTTACCACTGTCTGAGCCAGCTCCTGTTGCTGCTTTCAAAAGAGCTGCTAATGCTGCAGAATCAAACAATTCCTTCCCATCTCCTTCTTCGTCAGTGTCTGCTTCTTCATCTGAGTCTGAGACAATCTGACCATCAATTCCCTGTGGCTGATCTTGAGAACTCTTGGCAGCAGAAAAAGAACCGATATCTGATCCTCGTTCCAACTCCTCAATAAACTGTTTGGCAGCTTCAGAGCTTCCAAAGATCATACCATCAGTCTCCCCATCTGATACCGAGTCACCAATTTCCCCTTCTTCATCGATATGGTTGTTCACTTCATCTTCATCTTCATCTTCAGCTTCCAGTATTGCTGATGAGTTCTGATTCAAACTTGGTTCATCAGATCCAAGAAGCAGGGATTCCTCTGCAAATTTCCCTTCCAATCCATTATCAGTAGGACTTGCAGAGGCAACATCGCTTTCTATGTGTTTTGCATCGTGAACTGGATGTTGACCATCATCTCCATCTAATTCCTTTGAAGACCCATGTTCATCTCCACCAGCAGCAAATTTTACTGTAGTTTCAAACTGTTCAGGCTCAGAATCAGCTTGTTGCCCATTCTCTATTATGCCTGAAGGCTCAGATTTTTCCACTTCAATACCACGGTTAAATGAAATTTCTAAATTTTTGTCAGAATCAACATTGCCGGTGTTCTCAACAGCATGGCTAGTTTGATCAGCCCTGTTAGCCAACTCCACATAACCCTTTTCTGGGCTTTGTGGCCCTTCAGCTCTAGAATCCTTGCTCAGTTCCATCTCTCCATCAACAGCAACTTCTGGTTCTGACATGTTAACCTGTATGGCACCCGCAACAGAGTCTCCTTCAGTTGTGAATTTCACTCCTTGTTGTGCTTCAACTAGCTCCTTGTCTGCTGGTCCTGAACTCTCATAATTATTTTGTCCATTGTCATGGCTTGGCAGTAAGGACTCGTGAACAGCCTCAGCACTCCCATTAGCCTCAGCAACCATAACAGAATCCTCAGTGTTCAAAGCTTTGTACTTATTGCCCTCTTCAGCCCTCTTCCCATTCTCCACCACCTCCTCAGTCACCATGCTCCCTTCAACCCCAGAATTCATTTCCTCGTCCAACTGTGAAGTTTCAACCACCCCATCCGCCTTACTACCCGCTGAAACCTCAATAGTGCCATCTTGGATGACTCCCAAACCTCCACCTTCCACAAAATCATTTGGAATTTTGTTCTCAACAGACACCGGTAAAATCACTCCCAACCCTCCTCCACCCACCAAGTAATTTGAAATTTTGTTCTCAACAAGCACCGGTTGAATCACTCCCAAACCGCCTTCTTCCACCAAATGACTCGAATTTGACTTCCCACTAGATACCGGTTCGGCCACAATTTCAGGCTTCCCCACGAAGCCCTCGGCTGCAATTGGTACAGACTCCACGGCCTCAACAACGCCATCGCCAACCACTCCAACCTGATTCCCCGTCACAACTCCATCTCCCTCAACCCCATCGTCCGACGTGGCCACTGCCACCGGCGGCATTTCAGTCTCCGGCTTCGGGAATTCCGAAGAACCCCCCAGAACCCCACCGATTTTCCCCCCCTCGATTTCTAGGGTTTCTTCCCCGGTGTCGGCCACGGGCCGCCTCCCCCGCGCCGTCTCGAACTCCTCTTCCCCACTCACAAAACCCCCATCCTCAGAACTACTACTCTCACTACAACTACTACTGCCGCTGCTACCCTTTTTCAAATCATCCGTTTTGACGGAATTATCAATTCCAGACAAATAAGGAGACGAAGGTTTGAGAAGAGAAGAACCTGAGGGGGAGTCCCAGAGCTGAGAAGCGGCTTGCTTGGAGGAATCCATGGACTTGAGCGCTCGTTCTTCTACTCCAAACGAATACCCAAAATTAGGGTTTTAGGAGAGACTATGGTATATTTGGATTCAGGTTTGCAACAAGGGGAGGTTTGGATTGGAAGCCGCACAGCGAAGAAGAGGAGAGGCGAGGCGACGGAGACGATAAGGTTTTATCAGAGAAATAGGGAGGGCCTGTGTTTGGCTCTTTCGGAAATGCCGCCGCAGATATTTTTATATTTTGGTTGCCACATTTTCCTTCTAAATCAAATTTATAAAAAATAAATAAATAAATAAAGAGAACATTTTATTTCCCATCAAAACACTGCAAAAGCATTCCTTCCAGGGATAAGCTAATGCTATGTTCCTTCAACATTTTCACCTCAATTAAAATTGTGCATGTTTATCGTTTTTTTTTTTTTTTTGAACTTTTAAATCCTTTCTAAATGCTTTGTTTGGTTGCGTCTAAATGAGAACATTTTTTGAGGAATGGCTGGGCTGGTTGCTTTCCGAGTGCTTTTTGTTTGGGAGTGTGGAATTGAATTGGGATTGGGCCCAGACGTGGTTCTCTCGGCTTCCTCTTATTCCTCATCTACAACGCATGGCCTAAACTTATCTGTTTCACCTCTCCCTAGTTTTAGACTTATCTCCAACTCCCTCCCCCTTCTCCTAAAATTCAATTTCAATTCAAATTTATTCACCCAATTAGAAGTTGCTGCCTTCCTGCCTGATTCTGCGCGATATCAATATGGATATGCCAACCCAACTGGGCCTCCTTGGACAGGCCCATGGGAGCCCATCAAGGTAACCCATCGTTCTGAGATTTTATTATACAAGTTTTAATTTGAAATGTTCAAGTTCCGATTTATTTTATTTGGGTTTTTGATAAATGAAATTAAATTGTTCCGATAAGTGAATTTAAATTTTGAATATTCTAAATTATTTGAATCAATTTAACCCGTCCAAATAATTTAAATTAAACTATTTCTTTTTACCATCATAACAAATATGTGCATTTATAATTGTGATTTGTGAAAAAACAAAAAAAGTAAATGTTAACTGTTATCCTAAATGCATATTATTTTTAAATAAAATGTATTTATTGTATTTTATTATTCATATTTAATAATAATTTTAAAAACTAAGACACCACAAATATATTTTATTTTACTATTTAATTATTACTGACAAATAATAATTAACTTTACCTCAAACCCTGTACATAAAAACTAAAACTCACGCTATATCTCGTAATTGCCTTTTTCAATTTTAAAAGCAAAAGTAAAAAAAGGAAGATTCTGCTCGAATTGAATTATTATTACAAATTAAAGGAAAAAAAAAAAGAGGCAATTTTCCTTCTTATATACTTGTGATTTGACTTTAGCATGTCATAGACACGTAAGCAGCCAATGATTGCATGTGATGAAAGCCATGCGCCATGCTATATGATTAGGCTGCGCTATTCCTTCCCCACCTTAGCCGGTGCACGTGAATCCAAGCTTCCCAACCGCTAATTTAATTATGAATAAATTAAGCAGCGCCAGCGCCAGCAGCTCAGCTGCAAGACATCTTACTTGAAACAATCATTATAATTTCCAATTTACCCCAACTTTACCTGCATCTCCCTCGTTAAGACACTTGACTTCTTCGCTCCGGTCCTAAGTCCATACTTAATCACCTTATTTGGCAATATAATTGCCGTCCGTCTGTTTAATGGCACCTCAATCATAGCTGAAAATGGCAATGTGGCCCATGTTCAGGTTTTACTCTTATCTTGTTTTGGGGTTCTGGATTTAAGAAATTGGACGGTATATATTGTTGTATCAAAATAAAAATTATATAAATTTTATCTAATATGTCTTTAGTCTATGCTTAATTATATAAATCTTTTATATTTTTTAAAAAAATTATTGACCAAGACTTCTATGTGCAAAAAGCACTTTATCTAACCTAGCTAATCTAGATTATCTTAACTAATTTAATACATTTAATTCAAATTTATTAAACTTAAATTTTTAAATTTAGAATCACTGACCATTTTTTTATTTGAATACAATAGTTATCGACTCAGGTCGTTTAATTGTTAAATTATTTCGATATTTTGTTAAATTATTAATATTTTGAATCCTACTTTAACGATTCAATAAGTTCGAAAGTCTTTAATTGAAACCTTAATTTTTATTTCATGAATCATTAATCAAGTTAAAGTGAAAAGTTTACTCCTTACGTTTTAATTTAAATTTAATTGAGATCTCACCTGATCACTCAAGTCAATTTAATGAACTTATGGGTCATTTTATTTATTTTTTATTTTTTTAGCACCCATGCATAATTGTTTTCTATTTTCCATTTTACCTTAAAAATTTAAAGCATTTCACTTGAATTAGCTATTTTCTAAATTGATCCCAAAATTAAACATAACCCGCATATCGACTTTGAGTAATTTATGTTTATATCGACTTGAATTCAATTTTGTAAGTCATGTCCCACTTTTTATCTTCCATGAGTCTGTTGACCGATCAAAGTTTATGTTAAAAAAAATTAAATGAATTGTTGTGTAATATTTAATATTTTATTTAATTGTACTGATAATTAGTGTCTATTATTAGATTACATTTTACTAATAAGGCATTCTTCAGTTTCTCTTTAATCTATCACGGTCTTTAACTAGATATTATCTTAAATACATAATTTAATATTTTATTTAAATTAAGAAAAGCTCAAGATATAAAAAATTGTCCATAAGTATTAAAATATTATAATTATATGGGGTTTAAGAATTCAATAGAATTATAACTTTGCTTATTTTGCTTGGAATATAATATCATGAATTAAAAATGAATTCCAAATATCATATTTATTCTAATATAGAAATAAAACTAAATAAATAATTTGACCACATTAACTTTATTAAATTAATTAAGGGAAAAGATAATAAACAACATTAAACATTTGATTTTATTTGAAATGTAATCTACAAAATAAATAATATTAAATTACATACTTTTACACTATAAACAAAATTAATTAAGGATTAGTGCCAAAATAAGATGGCACAATTATCACATACGTATAATTGGATATTTATTTGAATATTTATCGTTGAAAAATATTACAATTAAAATAGTACTAAAAATATGGATCGAACAAATATTTTGTCCATATCTTTTAAGAGTCATTTTTGGAATTGAAGTAGAGGGAATTAGAAGGAGAATCAAAATTGAATATGATTGAATTATTAATAATAAAATATTACTAAATTGTAGTGTTATGTTTAATATGTTGAAGAAATGAAATAAAAAAACAATTAAATTACAAAAGTATCCATAGTCTGGAAAATAATAATATATTGTTGATATTCTAAAAATATTATATTTTGGAATTACTATTCTTTTATTCCTTAGTGTTAATAAAACATTATTTTTATTTGTTGGGTTTTAACAAAATATTTTTTTTTGTTTTTTAAGCAGTAATAAATATTATAATTGAAGATTAATTATTTTTTATTTTTTCTGATATTATTTTTTAATTTAAAAAAACATGGGTAATAAATTAATAATTACAACAGTTTATGATAAAATAAAACGAGAATTTATATCATCGTTTACAAACGCATTAAAGGTGGGAGGTCGGATGCAGCAGCTGCCCGCCAGCCATTTCCCAAACCAGTCCTCATTCCTCACCACATTTCACCCAAACTAATTTTTTTTGATATTTTATTATTTTATTTTATTGTTTTAATCTTAATCCCCACTTCCGCCGCGGCTTCGTCTCACACACTCTCTCTCTAAAATAATAATAAAATAATTTTAAAATATATATATATATATAAAGCGGTGGGAGCTCTATATAACTGATCTCCCGCAATCATCCACCGCTTTTCTACCTTCTCTTTATATAAATCCCCCTTCTGATTCTCCGCAACAAACTTTGGATCGAAGAAGAAGAAGAGAGGAAGAAAGATCAAAGATGGTTGAGACCAGGCGAAGCTCGTCTTCCTCGAAACGTCCGCTCTCTGCACCTCTCCCCAGCGGTAAACGATCCAAGGTCGGTTCAGTTTCTTCCCCCTGTTAGGGTTCCATTTCGTGATTTGTTTTGGTAATTTCTTTCGATTTGTGGAAATTCTGTGAGTTTTGATGCGGTTGCATGGCGTGTTAGGGGGCGCAGACGTCTTCGTCGACTAATAGGCCGCCCTGTACGCCGCCGGCCGAAACCCTAGGTGTGGCGAAGGAGGCGGGGTGCGAATCTCCCGGCCAGGAGGTTCGATCTCCCGATCCGCCTCGCGACGGTGGGCTGAAATCGCCCGATGGAGCCGATGCTGCTGTGCTGGAGAAATCGCCGGATGTGGAAGTGGAGGGCGAGGCCTTGGTGTCTCCGAGGTCTTTAGGTGTGATGTTTTGTCTTGCACATGCTCCCACTTAGCTGTGATGCTGTTCCTCTGTTATAGTTTTTGCTGATACTTGTTTTTTCTTACTTTCCGTGTGTTGGTCTTTAGGTGATTCAACCTTGGCGGCGGAGAAGACGAAGCCTGCTGCTTCAGCTCGCCCAAAGAAACGGCAGCTGAAGTCAAATTTCAAGGTCGCTTGGGGAAAGCTTCTTTCTCAGTGCAATCAGGTTGGTCGTTGTTTGATTTTTAGTCTTTCGTCACCCGCATCGGGTATATTTTTTGGAAAAGAAGAAAAAACGTATATACTTGGAATCCCACAGTATCATCCATTCAAGTTCCCGCGTGCACTTAGCAGTAGGATGGAATATTAAGGCTCTCATAGTAGATAATGGTTGGTCTGGAGTCTGGACTGAATTAATTGGTTTGAGTTCTATGTCGTTTAATTTTGAATCCTTGTTTGGGTAAGCATTTTTGAAAACACTAATGACTATTGTATAACGTGGTTTAGGTATTACTTGGCATGTGAATATGAGGTTCTTTGCTGAGTAAGTAGATTGAAGCCTGTAAGGGATATAAAATTTGGGAGCGGGCATGGGTGCTCAATGGGTACCACTTTTTCATGTAGGCGATAATGCAAAAGCTACTGGCAGCAAGTCAGTAGAGAAAAACCTGCCTAAGAATTACGATGGACATCAAGTATATGGAGAGTGCTGAGGGTTGCGGCAGGAGTTATTGGCAAGTGGCAGCAGAAAAAGAAAGCTTTTGAGTCTGCTTATGGATAAAATTGAGAGTAGAGGCTTATTTTACAGAGCTGCTTTTTATTTTATTTTATTTTCCTCCCGGTGATAGATGATCCCTACAAGAATGCCAATTTCCAAAGAAAATGGTCACTTGATCATGCCTTGATTCCGTAGTGATGGGTGGATAAAGTTGATAGTGTCTGTAGTGGTGTAGTGGCAGCGTATAATTAGGTATGGCTGCGTGGTTGTGGTTGTGGGTGTAGGGCAGAGGGAAACCCATCTTCTGGTTAGACTCTCTTTCTTGTAATTGCTGAGGGCCAATCTGCCTTATGAGATGATTGAGGCCTAGTTCTAGGCTCTAGCCCTCAAAACTGTTGCTTGGAGTGAGTTCTAGTCTCTGCATAATCTAGGTTGGGGATGCTTGATAATCAGAGGTTCATGACTAGCTTCTCAAAAGATTAGCATGGAGGCACCAAATGGATATTGTAGGGAGTACATGTAGAGCAGAGCCCTTGGTGGATGTTCTATTGGAAAAATGTTGTTGTTGCCCAAGGATCCTTGATTTAGAGCACCCTTGCAATTTAATGGCAAATGGAGTCTGGGATGGAGAGTAACACGGGTTGAGTTGTCAGTGCTACAAGTGTCATTACAATAAGGTGGCATGAATCATGTGGATTGAATTGGCTGTGGGAAGGGCACCATGTATTTTTCTACTCAATTGAGGCTTGAGCAATTAGGAAAATCTATATGCTACCTCACAAGGCAAATGCTCGTAGAGATATCATGGGAGAGTCTAAAAAATATTATGCAGTTCATGAGTTAATTTACAGTGCTGATATTTGGAGGCATCATGGAAAGCACTTTCGAAGAGAGATTATGAAGATTCATGTGTCTCCTGACTCTCCTCAATGAGGTTGGCATTGGGAGAGTCATGGCAATATTGGTATTTAGAGGAAGAGATTATGGAGACATGAATTGTTGGTTTGAAAGTGATCTAGTTTGTAATATGGGTATGGACGAATGCTCCATATCTCGAGCTTAGTATTTTGTCTTTTCTCATTCACCAACACAATGTTCTCACTTTTATTAAACTTACATTCCTCATATTCGGTTTTTGACTAGTTCAACTTAAAATTTTTGGGTTCTTAGGTGTTCCTCCGTTATTCAAACTTAATATTCATGGCTTCTTTTGTCTCATGCCTCAAGAAAATATCTTTTACAAAAAAATTCACCAAGGCATTTATTTTATTCTATTCTTTTTTTATTTTATGTGTGCGCTTTACCTGCTTGTCCATAATAAGAGCAAATAGGTAAGGTTTCAAAGGTAGATTTCAATGTTGATTATTGATGGAATCCAATTGTAATTGAAAAAGTCTTAATAAGTCTATCACACATTTCTGCTTGATGATACATAAGTGTCCCTAGTTTATGAGACTCCTTGTTTTGCAAGGGTTGGGAGAAGGCCTCAATTTTTTGCTTGGAAATTTTTTCACTTATTCCAACTGGTGTTGAATTTACATGTCATCTAGAAGCCCAAAGTTTTGTGACTGTTGAACTCTGCTAATCTCAAAGTGATGTCTTGGTTTACGACGACCAACTTTGGTACCACACGATTGCTGAATAGGTATCAGGTTTCTCAGGTGTTCCACTGTACCTAACCTTCAAATTGTGATCACATCTTGGAATATTTTGTTCTTTCTGATGACTTGGAAGCCTGCACAAGATTTATAAAACTCACGATTAGGGCAATCCAATCTTTCATGCGTTAGGTGGAAGTCTGTGTATTAGATGATGAAGAATTTACATGGCTTTAATTATGGCTTTCTTCGTTGGTAATGGGGTTTATTCTCTCCTTATTTTTGTTGACTATTTGTTTCTGCCATGGTTTTATTCAGGCAAAGGCCAAAATAATCTTTTTGCATTTGTAACCTGAACACCATTTCTGGATAAAATTGATTGATTTCAGCGTGTTCAAATTTGATAACCATGCTGTTGGGGATTGTCTGGGTCTAATGGATTGGCATTGGGATAGCTTGGTCTGATTGCAGCCCCAGACATTGTTAATCTTGAATGAGGAATTTTTTTTCATCTTTTTGTTAATCTTCAGATCTGATTTAGCATATTGACTGTCAGTTCTTCTCTGATTTCGTTCAACCATTCCTTGGTTAATGGTTTTCACATTTTTGTTTTAAAGCATCTTTACCAAGTAATTGTTTTATTTTGTAATTGCTTTATTTTCTTTTCATATGCAATGGGAGAATCTTTTATGTGAATGCATCTTGATCAATTATTATGTGTTGGTCTTTAATGCTTTCATGTTTTTTATTTTCTGCAGAATCCTCACATTGTTATGAGTGGTCCTGTTTTTACGGTTGGTCAAGGCCGTCAGTGCAACTTGTGGCTGAGAGATCTATACATAAGTAAATCTTTGTGTAATCTAAGGCCCACTGAACCGCGGGTATAATTTTCTGCAGTTACTGGCTTTGTTGTTTGTTGCATTGCAAATTTGTGTTAGCACTTATAATTTTCTTTTACTATGCTTAGAGGGGTGGTTCTCCTGGAACCTTACTTGAGATTACTGGGGGAAAAGGTGTCGTCCAAGTAAATGGCAAAGTTTATCCCAAAAACTCCATCATACCTCTGAATGGTGGCGATGAGGTGGTTTTCAGTTCATATGGCAGACATGCTTATGTATCCTTCTATTAACTATATTTCTGATCATACCAGCTTTATGTTTATTTAGTTTATTCTAGTTATTATCGCATTTATATTACTCCAATTGGTCTTAATATGCTGTCATCCCTCATAACTCCTTGGGAGAAGAAAGCAAGGTTCCTTTACATATTTATCAGATTTTCCAGCAACTTGTCACTGATGATCTGGCTGCTACTGGCATGCCACCTTCATTAAGCATATTAGAAGCCCATGGTACTCCAGTAAAAGGATTACGCTTGGAGGCAAGATCAGGGGATGCTTCAGCTGTTGCAGGAGCATCGATTTTAGCATCGTTGTCAAATCTCCGAAAAGAATTGTCTCTTCTTCCTACACCATCTAAAAATGAGGAAGACATGCAACAGGGTTCTGAAGTACCAACACTACCATCTGGGTGTGGTATATCCGATAATCATATTCTGGATTCTGAAAAGAAGGGAGCTTCTGACCCTGATGATAGGACCAGTGCTTTGGAAAGTGAGAAGGCCATTGTTCCATCTTCTGATGCTGTTGATGAAATTCCAAATGTTGATCCTGTTGGATTGGATGCTTCCGGGGATACTGATATTGGCAAGGGCTCTGGGGAAACTCGTGAATTGAGGCCCCTCCTGCAGATGCTTGCAGGATCCTCTGCTTCTGAATTGAACTTAAATGGCAGCATATCTAGAATCCTTGATGAGCAGCAGGGGGAACTCAGAAAACTTCTCATGGATCTGGATACTCCAGTTCAGGTATTGACAAGGCGCCAGGCATTTAAAGATGATTTAGAACAAGGAATCCTCAGTGCCAACAACATTGAAGTTTCATTTGAAAACTTCCCATATTATTTAAGGTTTGGAACTTCAGCCTCAAATGCTAGGCTTTTACTACTGTAGTTTCTTTTGTTAATTTTCTTTGCAACCTGCATGGCAGTATGTTGCAGTCTAGTCTCATGAATGGTCTTTTTTATATTAAATACTTATGAGAACATTTCAGTAATCTCATACTGGCGTGATAACATTATCTAGTTTTTTGCTATAAAATTCTTGCTTTTGCTCAGTGTAGTTTTTCTTTTCATTATTTTTATTCACATTTTTGTTGTTTTATTAGCCTCTCAAATATTGACATGTTTTTCACTTTTAGTCTCAAAGGTTTAATTATGAAAGCTAGTTTAGTGGTGTGCTATCTATCTTAATGCCTGTATATATTATAAATGCTCACATTTTGGTCTATAGCATAAATATTATAAATGGTACTGGATGTAGATGTTCAAACTGGATCATGTAAATTCAATATAGAAAAAATTTATACCTGTTAGGCCATTGAATTTCTTGATGCAGAGGGTGGACAAAAAACAAGCTAAAATCTGGAGTGTTATGAAATTTATTCTTAATAGTCCATGATGACAAAACAATACACAGAATGCACTTATAAATCTGATTTCTGATCAAATCCATCCCTCATTGGTTGTTTGAATTAATTGCGAACAACTTCAGGAATAAGATGATTGCATGCCTGATTATTTTTCATATTGGAAGTTGGTCGACTATGTAATTTTTTATAATAGAGTTACTAGTTTGTATTGGAAACTCCTGTTTGCTTCATTGGTGCCATTTGGTGGGGGAGAGGAGTTTAAATGGCAGTGGGAAAGAGAAGCTGAGGAAGTATAAAGGAGTTGATAGATTTGAAGGACAAGAAAGATCCTATCAGATTGATACTTTTGGTTGTAGCAGATGTGGATTGAGTAATGCTCTATACACTCGAGATGAATATATATTTTGATTTGACAAAGGAGTGCATATATATATTTTTGGATCTACTTCAACGCTGTGGGCTGTTCTGTTTTCTGCTGCATCAGCTTTTGCATTTGTACTTTCACTTTGTTGGTGGAGGGTTCCAAGTGATGGCTTGAGCATTTTCATTTGTGTGTGCGCAGATAATTTTTATGGAAAATTGTTTATTGTAGAAAAATGTTCCATAGTTTATATGATGTATTGTTAGTTTTTTTATTATAGATCATGGATTCATTATTATGGATTTATTAACTTACTAAAATTACTTGCTGGTTTGACCTTTACCCCTAGGCCCTCGCCCTTTTCTGCTCCAATACCCCAGTCTGGATTTCAAAACATTGCTTCTTATATAACTAAATTGATGATATGTAGATTATTTTGTGTAGAGGAAAAATGAAACAGGCTGAGAAAACTGTAGATTCTTGCTTGATTTATTCTTGAGTAGTGTATTGTATTTATACACAACAACTAGGTTATCTCCTACATTTTAGGAACATTTTTGAATATGTTTTGAAGATAAAATACAATAAGAATTAAAAAACTGCTGAGATATTTTGGATTATTCTGCTGCCTTTATCCCTTTATTCTTGGAGTTTTCTAATCTCCAAATCACCTTATCACTTTATCCTTTCATCTCCTATTTTCCAGCCATAAAATTAGGAGAACAATCCAGCTATTACTCGAGTCCTCCTTTGAGTAAACTGTTATTTTATTTCCACAATATCTTTGTGATATCTCCAACATTTTGCGTTACTTAACTAAATATATAGGATATGTTCATGCATAGAAATGGATGGAGTGGAGACTTTATCTAGCCAACCCCAGCCAATGGGATTAAGGTTTGTGATTTTTATTATTATTCATTGAACATTTCACTGTTAAAAAGGATTTTTTTTTGGCTGAGAAAATAGTTTCTACAGAATGTTTGATTATGATAGTAAAATGTACAATTTTTTACAATATTTACCATATTTTAAAACCAGTACTACAGTCCCGTTTTTGTCCCATCTACAATATTATTTGCTTCCCCAGCTGATTTAGGGTACTCCATGTTGAGGAAGGTATGAAATGCAGGACCTTTACCATTGATCACTATATTTGGGGAAAAAACATATTTGCTGCTTGTTTGATAACATTCAACAATGTCCAACTCCTTTGCATGTATGAAGTTATGCATTCTTGGTGGTTATGTATAAATGTTTATTGGGTGGTGTAGTTTTCCTTTTATATTTTAGTTTGTCTCATTTCTGGAATTGTCCAACATATTCACATTTTTTTTCTTATTTTTTTTTTATCTTTGTGGAAGCATGTAGTGTTTGAGCAGTAGTAGATTCATCTATATTGCTGGTTGTTAGTAGTAATGCTATTTGTATTGTTGTTTAGGCTGGTATAAGGTGGCTTTATTGTGTAAGATTGTAGTTTTGTGTTCTGCTGAAGTGGCACACTGTATATAAACACAGCTACGCTCCTCTTTGTATCTTTGATTCATTCTTGTTATTCAGTAAAAGATTTCCTGCGAGTTTTCTTTCTCTCTCGCATTCTGCCTTTCTCGTGCCCTTGGGTTTATTACATGGTATTAGAGCCATAGCTCTACCTCGATGGCTTCCAATCCAATTCTTAGCTCTTCTTCTCCACCACCTCGTTCTTCCTCTTCCTCGTCATCCACCTGGTAGTCAAATTTTGCGGCGGTGGCTAAGGCCTTTAGTTTTATTCCTATCAAGCTGGATTCCAGCAATTACATTTTCTAGAAGGCTCAAATACTTGCAACAGTTTGAGCCTTCGATCTGCTACCAATCCTCAATAAATCTCCGCCTCCAACGAAGTTTTTGATAGATCTAGAAGCAGGTGAAGCTGGATCTCCTGTGATCAACCCTGACTATCTGAATTGGATCAGATTTGATCAATTGCTGCTAGGATGGCTGTCTTCTACCATCGACAAGGAGGTGTTAGGTGATTCATTGTGAATCATTTGCCGAGGTATGGATTTCTTTGGAGAATCTTTATTCCCTTCAAACCATAGCTAAATCTTTTTAGTTGAAGTAGTAGTTAAGATCTATTAAGAAAGATTCACTTTCGGTGAATGGTTATATCCTAAAAATCAAAACTATAGGACATTCTCTTACAGCCATCGAAGAACCATTGAATGATAATGAAATTTTACTTGCAATTTTAAATGGTTTGGATCAGGAGTATGAAATTGTTGTTAGTTTAATCACATATCAAATGGATGATGTTGATTTAGAAAAGGTGCAATATCTATTGTTAATGCATGAGTAAGGCTAACAACTAAGAATTTGCCACCTTCCTCTACTATGAATGTTAATGTGGCATCATATGCATCACAGAATGGTAATGGTGTTTGTAATAATAGAGGTGGTTACGTACCAAGGGGTGGTGGTTATGGAAATAGAGGTGATAGAGGTCGGGGTAGAGCATCTAGTAGGAAGGTTTATTGTCAGTTATGTGGCAAACTGGGGCACTTTGCAGATAGATGTTATCATCGTTTTGATAGAAATTTTCAATGAACCTATAACCAAGGGTTTGGAAGGTCTAATGGTGGTGTTCAGTCAAATCCAAGAGCATTTATGGCTTCTCTTAGTGATTCTAATGGAGCCTGCATGAGTGACGTAGGTTCGGTACAAGGGGGCTTCCTATGGCAATTTTTCTCAACCACCTAAAAATCTAACTCAAACTTCTTTGCTAGATCCCTTGTGGTTTGTTAACTCTAGTGCCACAAATCACATCACCTCTAACCTCAACAATCTGTCACTACATGCTCCGTATAATAGGCAGACAAAGTGGCTATTAGGAATGGTAAGACACTGCCTATCTCTAATGTAGGGCTTGGTCAATTGTATACTCAAACAAATCCTAGTTCAATTATTTCATTGCCTAATGTTCTTCATGTTCCAAGTATGACGAAAAACCTAATTAGTGTTTCACAACTTATTCGTGATCACAATATTGTTGCTGAATTCCATGGTAATTCTTGTTTGATCAAGGACAAGGGTTCTGGGCTGGTGCTATTTCGGGGACACCTTAAGGATGGGCTCTATCGACTGATTCCAACATTTGTTCATGTTGTTCCCAGCACCTCGGCCTACTCCACCAAGCCTTTGTTTGATAGTGCTGATTTTCCTTTGAATAAATGTAATAGACAAACCTCATTTTGTCATGAGCTGTCAACTAGTGCAAATGTAGCCCAACATACTAATGTGTACCAACAATTGCATGCCAGATTAGGGCATCCATCTTCCAATGTATTGAAATCTATCTTGAATAAAATTCATGTTCCTTATTCACATTCAGATCTTTCCTTTTGTTCATGTAAACTTGGTAAATTGCATCAGTTTCCTTTTGCTGATTGCGAAATCAAATCAACTAAACCTTTGGAGTTGATATATTCAGACTTATGGGGTCCCTCACTTGACATGTCTATTGAAGGATACCGGTATTACATTGTTTTTGTGGATGCATATACTAGATACACTTGGCTATATTCTTTGAAGCTTAAGTTTGATGCTCATTCCACCTTTATAGTTTTCCACAAGTTTGCTGAGCTTTAATATCGGACTAAACTTAAAGTGTTGTGTTTGCCTAGAGTTTATGCAGTTGAAGATCAGTAAAATATTGGAGATGCATAGGCTAGAAGATTATATCAATTAGGGTTAAAATACCAAGTGTAATTATTTAGTATTTCGGGGGGCCTAATTGTAATATTTCAATAGTAGTTAGTTGTATTGAGGTGTCCGCCCTTTCTATAAATAAGAGGGCATGGGAGGCAGTCGAGATTCATTCCAAGGAGAGTTTCTATTTCATCTGTGATCGAGCGTTGGGTTTCATTCTTGAGAAAGAAAGGCCGAGTGTTTAGTCTTGTGTATTCTTGGGAGAATGAGTTGTGTGTACTCGGGGATATAGATGAGGGTTAGAAGCTTGATGTACTACTCGTTTTTTATCTGAATAAAGGCTGTTCTGTGTGTGGGTGTTGATTGTTGGACGTAGGTTTTCCAAAGGCATTCCGAACCAGGATAACTACCATCTCCTTGTTGGTTTGTTTTATCTTTCTGCAATTTCAGTTTGTCTGTTTTCTTAAATTGGTTTCTAAATTATGCGTGTGTGCAAGAATTCAAGTGGAATTCTCTTCAGTTTGGTCTTGTTTTGATAGCCCTAATATCAACATAAAGTCTTACAAATAGATAATGGGGGGGAATTTAAAGTCTTTTTACCCTATCTTTATAGCAATGGGATACAACCTCGGTTTACCTGGCCCCTATACTCAGCAACAGAATGGTGTGATCGAAAGAAAACATAGACACATAGTTGAAATGGGCCTCACCCTATTAGCTCATGCTCATATGCCATTAAAGTTTTGGGTGGAAGCCTTTCGGATTGCTGTCCATACAATTAACTTGTTACTAGCTTCTCCCATCAAGTGTAATACACCTTTTGACCTATTATACCACAAACCACCCAATTATTTCTTGCTACAACCATTTGGTTGTGCTTGTTTTCCCTACCTTAGACCCTATAACAAGCACAAGTTTGATTTCCATTTTGCCAAATGTGTCTTCCTGGGATATAGTCACACTCAAGCTGGTTATAAGTGTTTGCATCTATCGGGAAAGGTGTATGTCTCTAGACATGTACATTTTATAAATATATGAACTTGATTGGTTGGAAGTGGGTGTTCCGGGTAAAGTATAATTCTAATGGGTCTATTCTTAGACAGAAGGTTAGGTTGGTGGCCAAGGGTTTTCTTTAAAACCCTGGCGTGGACTATGCAAAAACTTTTAGTCCGGTTGTTAAGGCTCCAACTATTTGAGTGTTGCTCTCATTAGCAATGACTTTTGGCTGGAATATTCAACAAGTGAATGTAAATAATGCTTTCCTTAATGGTGATTTGACAAAAGAGGTGTTTATGGTTCAATGCGAGGGTTTTGTGAGTTCTCAGTTTCCCTCACGTGTTTGCAGATTGAGGAAGTCACTTGATGGCCTCAATCAAGCTCGTCGAGCTTGGTATACAAAGTTGAGAGTTGCATTACAGAGTTGGGGTTTTTCCAAGGCCATTTCTGATGCCTCTTTATTCATTAAGTGAGCCTCTGGTTATGTGTTGTTTGTTTTGGTCTATGTTGATGACATTTTTCTTACTGGTTTAGATCCCACAGCTCTTAAGTCTTGTATTCATGACTTGGATACCTACTTTGCCCTTAAGACTTTAGGATTAGTCAATTACTTCCTAGGGTTTGAGGCATACAGGGATGATAATGGTATATACTTGACTTAGTCTAAGTATACTTTTGATTTGTTGAGGAAAGCTGCAATGTAGGACTGTAAACCCTGTGATATACCTTTGGCTTTGGGTGTTTCTTTGACTGATGAGGGTGATTCATTTTCTAATCCGTCATTGTATAGGACTATGATTGGCTCGTTACAATAGATTGATTGGTTCGTCTAGTATCAATAGGCTCATCTAGTATCAATAGATTGATTGGTTTGCTTGTCTCTTCAGAAAAGGAAAAATATCTCCTGCAGTTGTTTCCCGAATCTGAGTGCAGATATTTTCATTTCACATTTTATCTTCATGTTCCTTTGGCACTTAAGTAGAACATGATATACACTGTTATTGTCTTCATGTTTCCTTTGGTTGGATTACATCTGAGGTTATAATTAGTGAAATCTTTTGTAAATTCGCTTTTTAATTCTGCCACAGTTCCCCTTTTCTCCTGTTCTTTTCTTTTCCCTTTTTTCTAAGTCAAGATAAAACTATTAAAAATGTATTGATGATGAAGCATGGACACTCCAAAATGAGTGCTATATCTGTATTAGTATTGGATCGGAATTGGTCATTGCACATGGCAAAACATTTGTCAAACAGGCAATGCAGTAAAATCTTTGTTCCAATGTTTCTTTTAATTCTTATTGTAAATATAAGATGTTAGGTGATGTTTTTTAAAGAATTCAATATATATAATGATGGTTTTATTTGAAGTGATGGATGTTTATTGACTACTAAAGTTAAATAGCTTATAGGTATTTGTGGTGTCATGGTATATGATTGATGCAGTGAGTTAAATTTTATTTTTATGTTGAGTGATATCCTTTACGTTGATTTAGTTTCATCTTTTTAATGTTTTGATGGTTTATTGATATTACATTGTATAGAACAACTAACAAATTACAATTTAGCGTATTGTTGCAGTATTTCTGCTCTCATTCTTCACAAACTTCTGTGTGCTTCATTTGTATAGCGCTTCTTGGGGCATCAAGGGCTACCATCAATTTAGACTTTCATAAGTAGAATAAATCAAAATAAAATTTATTTTGCATTCTTGCAGCTCTGTCTATTGTGGTTTTGAAACTTTAGTTGCCCTCTGTACCATGTATCTTTGTTTTCTTTATTGGTGAATGTGCCTCAAACCAAAGTTGTGCTCTGTTCACCATAATTAGAATGTGAAAAATCATAATCAATTTTGGACAAATACTCAAATGTTTTTTTTCTTGAAAACGTTATTCTGAATAGCATTGGTGCATTAATTAGCTTCTGGAGGAATTTACTTTAGGTGTAAGTTTATTTAATCTACTTCTGCTATTAATTGTTATGAGTTGATTCAACCATCTGTATCAATGATTTTTAAGTTTCTAGAAATGCTTTCATATAAGCATCTGTTCTTCCCTCCTTGACTTCTTGATCTTCATTATTTAAGATGATGTTTGGGACTTACATATTATTCTTGCATCATGACAGTGAGACCACAAAGAATGTTCTGGTCGCATCCACTTATGTACATTTGAAGTGCTGTAACTTTGCAAAGTACACATCTGATCTCCCTACCGTGTGTCCAAGAATACTGCTGTCTGGTCCTGCTGGTATAATCTAATTTCTGTTGCTATATTTTCTTCTCCCAGACCCCTCCCCCCATCCCCCGAAAAAGAGAGAATAGAGATAAATAAGTTTGTTCATGATGTTTCTCCTAAACTTATCTGTAGGTTCAGAGATATATCAGGAGACACTGACTAAGGCACTTGCCAAATATTTTGGTGCTCGACTTCTTGTAGTTGATTCCCTGCTACTGCCTGGTGTAAGCTTCTTCAATGTCTTTATTTCAGTAGCTCTTGCATAGGAGTATTGTATTTTATTTTTACCAGATTCATGTTACTTCGTAATCTTCTGATTTCATGCTAATGGTCTTTCAGAGCAATTTTTATGCGAAATAATTGACTGCATGCTTCTAATTTATGCAGGGTTCATTGCCAAAGGATTCTGATGCTGTGAAAGAGAGTTCACGACCTGAAAAAGCAAGTGTGTGCGCCAAGCGGGCTGGGCAGGCAGGTTCAGTACAGCCCAGAAAGCCAACTTCAAGTGTAGAGGCAGAGATAACTGGTGGGTCTACCTTAAGTTCTCAGGCACATCCTAAGCCTGAAGCATCTACTGCATCATCAAAGAAGTACACTTTCAAGAAAGGTATAATCCATTTCCAATTATTGCATTCATGAGGAACAGATAACAAGTTAGCTTACAGACTCAGGCTGGTTGTCTTCACCATTTTACAATCTTTTTCTGTTGAACTCCTTATCTTTGTTAACTCATGTAATTCTCAGTTACATCGGTGATTGCTATTTTTTCAGGTGATAGGGTTAAATTTGTGGGGTCCTTACAATCTGGATTTACTCCTCTGCATCCTCCTTTAAGGTATCTTGTCCAGTGCCACAAATAAAATTACAGTTGCTATAGGATGACTTAATTTTGATATATTCTTGTAAGCTTTATGTATTGTTTTATAATTTTATGGGAATAGCAGTTGAGTACGTCCATGACTTGACTTGTATTTCTACCCAGTAAGCAACTTATTTTTTTTTTTGCCTGAAAATAATGAACAACTTCTTGCAAGCTTTATTTAAGGTTGTATAATTACATAGGAATATCAGTAAGTACATCCATGACTTGACTTGCATATGTACCAAATAAACAACTTCCTGTATTGTTACAGAGATGTGAATCTGATTGGCAGCCTACCAGGGTTTTGCTGACAGGCTTTGGTCAGGGTCAGACTCAGATTGGCTGCTGGAGCCTCAGTTTTGTCTAGACATCATCATGATCTCTATGGCAACCCTTGATCTGACTACATAACTGGATGTCTGAGTCTTGAGCATGTAGTTTTTCACTTTTGGAAAGCTAGGGGTTAGGATTGTCCTAATTTTCTCAATGATCTGAAATAACATTGTTTTAAACTAAAAGCATCTGTTTTTTAAGAGGTAGGTGGAATAGATTAGCTGCATAATGTATAATGGTTGGCCACACCTCCTGGATTATAGAAGGTAAGCATGTGAGATTACCATTTCACTGCAATTATGCCATGCACAAGGGTCTATCAAGTGGAAACATGGGATCACAATGGAACACAAGCATCAGGCCAGTCCTTGCCCACTGAGTGCTTTGTTCGAATGACTTGGTTTATAAGCCATGGATGAGGGAGTGAACTCAATGAATTACTATTGGTCTTGTCTTTAAAGTCAAGGCTAAGGCTTATGAAATTGAACCAATTAATTATTATGGACCCTGCCTCTAGAGGCAAGATAAGGGCTTACTAAATTTGTTCAGTTGCAAGTGTATTGGGATATTTGGATATGCACATGGAAAATAGATACGGGTGAAGAACCTGTAGACAGTAAAATGCAATGCCCATTGCATGATATTTTAAGATAATCTGATTTTGTTTTTCAGAAATTACTTTAAATTAGATATAGCTTTGTGGTAAAAAGAGAGTTCTCACTTATCCATGTTAGCATTTTGAAAGTTCTCCTAGTATTAAACAAGTGCTTATTTTTCTTCAAATATTATTAAAAATTAGAGGATCCAATGTCCAAATCAGTAGGTGTTTGAGGCATATCTCTACTTTTACACTTGTCTTTTTCTGTGGACTAGAGTGCTCTAGGGAAATAGAAGAGTCTTGTGTAACATTGATCCAGAGTTCTCTCTTGGATACCGATCTATTCATTTGATATTAATCAATGAAGTTATATTCTTTAAAGATGTTAGTACTTTACCTTTCAATCTTTTATCTCTTATTCACTGTGAAAGATATTTGAAACTATGACAAGCTAAAAAATAGGAAACTATACTTTGAACTTTTCATGAAATTTTAGAAGCAGTATTCAGAGGGATGCCTAGGAATTATATTTGAGCTTTCTTTTGATGTTTCTTAAGCTAATCGGTGATTTTCTTGAAATATGTATCATTTTTAAGAAGCATGGTTTTAATTGGATTGGGCATTTAGTCTGGTTTGAAGAAATAACTTCTTTGTCTGTTTGTAAATGGCTTTATTGGATCTTTTTTCTTTAGTTCCATGCCCAACCTTACTAAGGAAGCAGCAAAATCACGCATCAAGTATCTTAAAATTTTAAGATGAAGGAGAAGGATGTTGAAATAGGTCTAACATGGGTAATTATTTTATTATTATTATTTTCACAAAAAGGATGGGTAGTTAAGACCTTTAAGAATAGCAATCAATGGTATGCCATACATCTTTACAAGCTTGGCAACCCTGCTTGATTTGATGTTGGCTATGTGTTGTTCCACATAGGAAACTAGGAAAAAGATTGAGAAAAATGAGACAATGCTGTAGTAACGTTTGTGGAAATCCCCATGTTCTCTTTCTTATACTAAACCTTTCTCCCATGAAGATGCAGCAAGGATGAATTTTTAGTGTGCTCAATGCATCTGGATGCAATTCATCATTGTAATTCATTATGTTTAGTTGATTGGAAAGAGAGTAGCTTGATATGTCTCAGTAAGTGTCAAGTGCATGACCCCTAAAGTGAACAATGTTGCCACCTTTCACACTAAGTGGCTATATCCACTGGTCAATTATTGCTGTTGATTATCTACAAATATAATTTTCATAATTAGACTAAAGCAAAGCATGCATGTGGTGGAGATCCTGAGTCTTTCCATTACAGTTGGAATACATCAATGATCTGCATTAAGTGCTTATCCCTTTGCCTTACTAATGGATAAACTCACAAAATATATCCAAGCAGAGGTGTGCCTTGCTGTATGCTATTTGCAGATGACTGTGTCTTGGTGGATGAGACAAAAGAAGGCATGAATACTAAGCTTGACAGATGGAGGAATACTTTCGAATCTAAATGTTTTAAGTTGAATGGATTGAAAATTGAATACATGGAATGTAATTTTTGTAAAAATACAAGTGTGGATGATGATGAAGGAGACGATGAAGATGGACAGTGGTGGGCGACAATAAAAAAGACAAAGAAGATGGATGGTTTTCTGGTCGACCAGGAAGATGTTCAATTTACTGTAGCTCTTTGATTTTACTTGAGGGATGAAGAAGATGGAATGTGGTGTTTTTGATTTGGGTGGAATGCGTTTTGTTTGATTTAGGCAGAAATGGAAAGAAATGACTGGAAAGGATTTTGAATTCCTTCCAGTTTTTTTTTTGGATATTTTTGAAATGTGTTTTGCTTTTTTGGAATGAGAATTGGGGGCCGAACAATTTCCATTTCAAAATTATGAAAACAAAATGGAAAAACTGGAAATGCAAATGATTTCAAACAGGCCCCGTTGTGTTGAATCTGGCAAAGTCTGCATCAAAACTCTATTTTCATAGTTGACTTGAAAACTTGTATTCTTTCAGAAAGTTTAGTTATATGTCCACTGATAAAAATATCTAGTTGAATGACCCATCATATCTGAACCAACTATATTGACTTGGTTGATGATTGTCGAGGTGTCAAATTTTGTTATACCCAGAATATATGATGCTTTGTCCTGCCTGAATGGTTTATTTGTGTGCATAGGCTGTATATGTATTTTGATAATTGACACAAAATTTGGCAGGACAGGTACAAGAGTTGTGTAGCTGCCTATGAATTGTTACTAGTTGCTATACTTACGAGTAAATACCAGGCAACTGTCCTGTTGATCTAAAATATATGCTTGGATAGGATGTAGATTGTTGTGCTATATTGTGTATATATTTGGAAAGGTTATATATCTGTGTGGATCTGTTTGCAGGGGTCCAACCTATGGTTATAGAGGCAAAGTTGTTCTGCTATTTGAAGAAAATGGTTCTTCCAAAATTGGGGTTCGATTTGATCGATCAATTCCAGACGGCAATGATCTTGGAGGACGTTGTGAGGAAGACCATGGATTCTTTTGTGCTGGTGACTTTTCAGCTCTGTTTCTCATCTGTTCTTTTGTCTTTAGTTTCATTTTGTGCTGCCTCTCAATTTTTTTCCTGCAAAATTCTTGCCTATTTTTGTTTCCATTCCCTGTTTCTGGTTGTTGGTAGTTTATTAATTTTATTTTATTTTTTGTTGCAGCTGACTTACTTCGCTTAGATGGATCAAATGCTGATGATGTTGACAAGCTTGCACTAAATGAACTCTTTGAGGTAGATGATGGTCCGCTATCTTTTATATGCAAGGATAAATCTACATTCTTCATTCTTTTATGTTCCTGTTGTATATATCGGATAACAAGTCTTGTTATGTATTTAATTATGACAATCTAGCTGTGTTATTTTGAAGGTTGCCTTGAATGAGAGTAAAAAGGCTCCACTAATAATATTCCTGAAAGACATAGAGAAGTCAATTGTTGGGAATCTAGAGGCATATGCAACCTTCAAGAGTCAGCTGGAAAATATGCCAGAGAATGTAGTTGTCATTGCTTCCCATACCCAGATGGATAACCGCAAGGAGAAAGTATGAACTTGACATTGTGGAATTAGTTTTTGTTTAGTATTTTACATATCCAAGATGGTACATAATCTGTGCATATTCTTCAGTCCCAACCAGGTGGACTTCTGTTTACGAAGTTTGGGAGCAACCAAACTGCATTGCTTGACTTGGCCTTTCCGGTATGTTAAATTCAGCTTCCCTGTGTGTGCTTGCATGTCTTAACATTTTTCTGTTGCTACATCATTCAACTCCATTCAGATTTGTGCTTCCGTGGGCTAAATTATTCAGCAACATTTTCATTTGTTTTATAGTTAATGAAATTGGATCTCGCTTAAGATCAGAGCTCATACTTGTGATTTGGTGTTGATTTTATGCTTATGTGGCCATTCTTGCTCACAAATTTATATTTTACTAATTTCTGCAATCTGGATGAAGTTTCAATTGTTACCAGTGTTTGTAGCTGCGTTAATACTAGCTAAATCTAATTGTTCTGTTTTGTGATGAAATATGGGGTTTTAATAATTGATTGATTCAACTTAACCTACATTTTAACTTCCTCTTCTTCGGCAGCAAACCTTTATAATTGCATTCTTACTTGATATATCTCTAAATCCTGTGCTCAGAATTATGTATTTTGTTATCTGCTTCAGCCAGTTTTGTACAACTTGCTATATATTTAACATGGTGTGTGTCAGGCCAATGTATTAGTTTCTTAACCTCTCGTTTGGCAGTAAGGGTATGGAATGGAATTGGATGGAATCAGGTTTACCTTGTTTGAGAGGAATATTAATAATATAATGGAATTGGATGAAAAGGGTTTCCATGCAATCTCTTGAAAAGCCCCATATCTTGTCTCCCCCAATTTGGGGGAGAATGGATGAAAAGGAAGTGGGGGGAAAATTTTTAATATTGTATATGGACAAAAGTAGTTGCAATATTTATATATCCATCTCTTCTATATATCCAGTATGAGGGTATATTTGTCATTTTCTGGTTAATAATTTTCCATTCCATCCATTTCCATAGCTATCTTAAACAAGGAGAAAGTACATCCCATTACTTTCCATCCCCTCGTCTCTCAAACGAGGAGAAAAGATTTTCCATTCCATTCCACATATTTTCAGTCCATTCCATTCTCTTCATAATTAAATATCTCCCAAACATACCATGTTGCTGTTCAGGATAACCTTGGTAGACTACATGATAGAAGCAAAGAAATACCTAAAACCATGAAGCAGCTCACCCGTCTTTTCCCTAATAAAGTGACTATTCAGATACCTCAGGTATTGAGTCCACATCATTGAATGGTTTGGTAGTTTTTTTGTGATCATTTGAGTAAAACGGTTGACTTCTCTCCCCCCCCCAACTGTGGCAGGATGAAGCTTTACTTTCGGACTGGAAACAACAATTGGATCGGGATATTGAGACCTTAAAATCTCAGTCTAACATGGTTAACATCCGCTCTGTGAGTAAAATCACCTTTTGTCTGAGAATTGTTTCTTTCAATTTAATTTTCCATTTTTGTTTTTCAGTTTTGTGTATATGTCATTCTTTGAGTTTTTGTTTGAAAATCTACTTAAGAGTAGTATGAGGTGAGATGCCTGAATGTGACTTACCTGTGAGGTGGGGAGATCTTGTACCTCATAGTTTATGTTCACAAGGTATTTAGATTCTCCACAAAGTGCCATGCTGTGCTTTGGCTGTATAATTGAATTGCTGTTGCCTCTCTCTCTCACATGCGCGCGCGCAGAGTCTGATAAGCTGCCAGTCAAAGGGTGGTGGGTTAGGATGAAATAAAGTGCTCAGCTGTCATATAGTATGATAAAATTAAAGTACTATACTAACTCATTTTGTTATATTGATGCTGAATTGAACAAGCTTGTGCTGAATCCTGTTGATTGTGGAATATGGATTATGAATTTGATAGCTAGTTGTCTCAATTGTTAAGTTTTATGCTCCTAGTATCTAAGACCAATTTCTGGATTTCAGGTTCTTAACCAGAATTGCCTGGAATGCTATGACCTTGAAACACTGTGCTTAAAGGATCAAGCCTTGACAAGTGAAAGTCTGTACCGTGATGAATTATTTTCCATTCTACAGTTTTGATTTATGGATTCTTTTTGATTTATTTATGTTTTCTTCCTCTTTTGAATAGCTGTGGAGAAAATTGTTGGCTGGGCTTTGAGTCATCATTTTATGCGTCACTCCGAAGTATCAGTTGAAGATGGCAAACTCACAATTTCCAGTGAAAGGTTGCCATTATTTTCAACTATATCGTCAATATGTTGTAATAGTAAGAAAAAGCTGATTTGGCGTGGTTCTCTCTGTGTCTTGATGTTAACAATGTCCCGTGTCTTGAATTTTGCAGTGTTAGGTATGGGATCGACATTCTACAAGGAATTCAAAATGAAACCAAGAGTCTGAAGAAATCTCTCAAGGTAACATTGATTGCACAGTTGCTTGATAATTCTTTTTTCTTTCTTGCTTTCTTTTTTGTTTGGTCTTTTTTTTTTTTGGGGGGGGGGGGGGGTTGTTGTGATTAAATGCAGCAAAATTTTGTTTGTTGCTCTTGCTCTTGCAATGTGACTCTTTAAGGTTTTTTTCAGGATGTGGTTACTGAGAATGAATTTGAGAAGAGGCTCCTTGCTGATGTAATTCCATCTAGTGATATTGGGGTTACCTTTGATGACATTGGAGCCCTAGAGAAAGTGAAAGATACATTGAAGGAATTAGTTATGCTGCCTTTGCAGAGGCCTGAATTATTTTTGAAAGGACAACTGACAAAGGTTAAATTGCACAATCATTTACAAACTTTCCTTGAATCATAATCAAGTTTCCTTCTGTAAATCAGTCATGAGTTCGAGATATTTTCTCATTTTTTTCCGCTTTTAATGAGCTATTCTCGTTTCAGCCTTGCAAGGGAATATTGCTTTTTGGGCCACCTGGAACTGGTAAGACAATGCTCGCAAAAGCTGTTGCAACTGAGGCTGGTGCTAACTTTATTAACATATCAATGTCTAGCATTACTTCGAAGGTACTTATTTTTGTCATTTTTACTTTGCAACATGTTTTGTTTGTACTTCTGTCAGCATGATAACTGGAAAATTTGTATTTCTTGCAGTGGTTTGGAGAAGGAGAAAAATATGTCAAAGCAGTCTTCAGTCTGGCTAGTAAAATTGCTCCTAGCGTTATTTTTGTTGATGAGGTTGGCTGATTTTTCTGTTGAATGGTCACAAGTTTTTTTGTTCTCTTTTGACTGTCTCTTTCCTGTTTATGGTATTGGTTTCTGGTCTGTTAACATCTGCGTTGCTCACTGATGATAAAAGTTTCTTTGTTCTAATTTTCAAGTGCTTAACTTATTTCTCTTCTTCATTTGTTGAACTCTCTCCTCTCTTCATTCTTCTTTTAGGTTGACAGCATGTTAGGGAGACGTGAAAATCCTGGAGAACATGAAGCAATGCGCAAGATGAAGAATGAGTTCATGGTGAACTGGGATGGCCTGCGTACAAAGGATAAGGAACGCGTGTTGGTTCTTGCTGCCACCAATAGGCCCTTTGACCTTGATGAGGCTGTCATCAGGAGACTTCCCCGGAGGTTAAAATTATGCTATTATGTTGTTTTGTTACTTATCATACTAAGTCTCTTTAGTCAATGATTGGACCTACAATCTATTTCATGCCAGGTTGATGGTAAACTTGCCAGATGCACCAAACAGAGAGAAAATTTTGAGAGTTATATTGGCCAAAGAAGAATTGGCACCTGATGTTGATCTTGAAGTAGTTGCTAATATGACTGATGGGTATTCAGGAAGTGACTTAAAGGTTGCTTCCTAATTGTTTATGATTATTTATTATTTTTCTGGAAAGTGTAATTTTTTTTCCTATTTTTAGTCAATCATCTCTTGCTAGATATTTGATTTTTCTCCCTGCCAATATTCTGTACTCATGATAAAAGTTTCCTTGCAGAATCTGTGTGTGACAGCAGCGCATTGTCCAATAAGAGAGATTTTAGAGAAGGAAAAGAAGGTTAGATTTAGATGAATATCTGGTTTATTGACTTGAAATTTTTACAGATCCTTTTCACATGTCTTTACAAGTTCTTTTGCTCCCCCCTCCCCCACCCACACGGTATTGTCTATCTTTTTGGGCTGTGTCTGTTCTCTTACCCACTTGTGCAATTTTATCAGTTGGAAGTCTTGTTTTTCATCCTTTTTTCCTTGTCTGTGTTGCTGTTTACCATGTTAATTAATTTCTTTTTTTTTTCCTTTTTTCTTTTTTTGTGTGTTGCTGTCTACCTCTTCAATATTCCAAATTGAAAATTTCCACAACCACTCAAAGCCTATACATTTTTAGTGAATTATACATTCTGCTGGAGTGAATTATCCAAGTCGTATGATGTGGCACAAATGTTTTTGCACAAGTGATTCAGAAATGTAGATTATGGTCCATGTTTCCTCCCCCTATAATATACTAATAGAAGTATGGAAATGCATGATAGGGGAGGGAATTTTTGGGTTAATGAAATTATGTAATGTGATCTTTAAATCAAGTAGCATGCCAGATGAGTGGAGGAAGAGCACTTTAGTTCCTACGAACAAGAATAAAGAGAAAAATCAAGGTATTTGAAAACTTTCATGCTTGGTAGGTCCAACAATGAAAGTTATATATTTGTTGAGGTGTCTACTGGGAAAGGTATAGAAATAAAGAAAAGGATCTACATATGGTGTTTATAGATCAAGAAAAAGCTTGTGACAAAGTTCTAGAGAAGTCTTATGGTGGGTTTTAGAGAAGAAAATAGTTTGAATTGTTTACATACAAGTTATTAAAAACATGTATCATTGTGCAGAAACATGTGTTCGAACATGTGGAGTAGATAATGAGGCTTTCCCAATTACAATGAGATTAAATCAAGTATTTGCATTAAGTCTTTACCTAGTTGCCCTAGTAGTGGATGAACTCGCTAAACATGTTTAGGTAGAGGAGCCATGGTGTATGCAATCTATAGATGACATAGTGCTGGTGGATGGCACAAAAGAAGGTGTGAATATTAAGCTCGAGATATGGAGGAGATTGAAAACCTTAGTCTAAAATATGTGTGGATGATGTTATGGGAAAATTTGAAGATCAAATCATACTGAAAGACTAATTTGAATATCTTGGATCAATCATCCAAAAAGATGGGGAGATTAATGAGGATGTTATCCATAGAATTAAGGCAGATGGTTAAAATGGAAAATTGCATCTGATTTTTTATGTGATGGTAAAATTCCATTAAAGCTAAAAGGGAAATTTCATAAAAAAAACTAGCAAATGTTGGACAACAAAGTACCAATATGTGCAAAATATGAGCCTAATCAAGAAATGATATTAAGATGGATGTGCAACTATACAAGAAAGATCAAAGGGAATAAGGTTACACGTAATAAGATTGGAGATCTCTTATTGAAGATATGACGTGAGACATGATTAAAATGATTTGGTCATATAAGAAGAAGACCACTACAGAGGCATTTGTCAGGAGAGTTGATGGAATGGAACATGTGGTTAGGAAAAGTGGTAGAGGAGGATTAAAAAAGATTTGGTGGAAGACACTTAGGTTTCATATTAAATATATATGGGCCTTGCAAAAGATAAGGCAATGGATTGATGAATGGAAATTCAGGATTCATGTAGTCGACCTGCACATAGTGGTATAAAAGCTTGATATGTTATTGTTCCTCCACTGACACACCCCCCCTCCCCCAAAAAACACCACAAGCCGTGTTCCCATTAGGTGGAGTGGGTCAGGTATATGAATTTTAAGACCCCCCCCCCCCCCCCACCCCCCCCCCCCCAAAAAAAAAAAAAGAAAGAAAGAAAGAAAAAGAAAATAGAAAATACTGGATATTATTTGTTTTCACATTTTGGTTTTGGGTTGAGGGGAGGAAACCATGGGCCAGAACTTACATTTGTTTGTTAGCCTGATCCTTTAATGAAATTGTTAATTTAGTGAAGGTAACCACTGCCCTAAGTTCTTTTTTTGTACGCGCACACCCCCCGTGGGGCCCCTTAAAAAAAAAAAACTCCCTTTTTTGCATTGGCCTGCTGAGTAGCAGGCAGGGTCTTTGTTTAGGGGGTACCATTTTCTTGGATGGTCCTCTGTACCTACATTGTTGCTAAGTAACTGGTTTTTTCTCACTATGGTTAGGGGTTTTATTTTGGAAGAATTAGTCCTTATCATGCAAAGATGCATTTCTCTTCTGCTTTGCTTCTTCCATATCTTTTCATTCAATTGTTGCACACTGTTTTAATTTTCTTAATCTTGTGTTTCCAAATCAGCTCAATCTTGCCTCTCCGTCCTTTTCTGGTTTCCTTTCTCTCTAAATTTTGCTGTAATAGGTCGTGAACTGGGGCATTAAAGCAATTGCCTTTTTACCCTAATTCTTCATGAGCAATTGCCTTGTTTTGCTCATGTCATTTTAGTGCTTGAGTTGGTTTGGATACGAGACAGCCAATTGTTCACATATTCTTCTGATTATGAAGAATGTTCTTTAGTGTAAATGACTATTTTCTCCTGTAGCTAGCTAATCTTATAATATATTTTCTTAACTTCAGGAAAAAGCTTTAGCATTTGAAGAGAACAGACCTTTGCCTGCACTACATAGCAGTGCAGACATCCGTCCTTTATGCTTGGAGGATTTCAAATATGCACATGAACAGGTATGACTATTGGAATGGGAGAACCACAAGCTAACAGCTATTACATTTAATTTCCATATGTTTTGTGTATGCAGTATACTAGGAATACGAATACCATGATGGATGATATATAATTTGTTGGTTCTGATTGCTTGAAATAAGTGAACTCTTGAGAAAAATGGAGATGTTCTGCATGTATAACTCGACAAACTATATAATTTTTTGCCTCTCCTTTAATCACTCAAATCAGGAATTATTTTCTCTGCTAGACCTTACTTCAATCTCATTTTTCGTATTTCTATCCATGTTCGACTTTGTTAGGTGTGCTCAATTTTCAAAACTTATTGACAAAATGACATTTTCTAGAACGTTTTATTATGGCACAGAATATTGGAAATTTTCACTTGCTTGGTGATTGAGCTGAATACATGTAAAGCTGAAAGGATTTTAATTTTTAATAGCATGATTTTTGCCACCCTTTTGTTGATCTGCCACAAAATGAGAAAGCACTACTTTTCTTGTTACTCTTGTTTTTGTAGTTTATTTTCATTTCAGCTGATATTAGCTATGTTTTCAATTATAACCAAAGTTGAGGCTATTCGTGTACTCAATTGAGTTTCACTTGAAATATGTATGGGGTAGATTTGATGACAGTAGCCATACATATGCTTGTGTTCTTGTTACTGAGCAATTACTTTTGACTGAGGTGAATTGGTGATCCATGTTTGAATTTAAAATATACTTTATTTTGTTCTTCACACTACTGAGCAACTATGTTCTTTTGGCTTTAGTAGTTTTAGATAGTTCCAACAATAACATTCTCATTTGATACTAATCAGTGTAGCCTTTTGTGACCTAATGGGGTCAAGCTTGGTGTGGCTGGGGCTTTAGCTTGTCAAGGAAATATAACTTGACCTTTTGACTATGGCAATTGAGCTTATTATCCCAAGTTTGAATTACCAAAGGAGGGATACTTCAGATGCTGATGTGTCCATATTCCTATTGATGTAACCATGCATGCTTGTTTGGGGTTAAATATCTGTACATCTGGTGCAATTTGGAAATATCGTTCTGTCTTGAAGAAGTATTAAGGCAGGGCTTTATTTGGCAATTTGGAAAGATCTCCTTTTCCATTGTGATTCATTTGTGGAATGGGGCCAGGCTCGTGCCATTTATATCTGAAAGTGGCATCTAAGGCTATGCTTGCTGTCTCTAGTGAAGTCCAAATTAACTATTGATTATGTGACAAAGTTGAGTTGTGTCATGACTAATGTGTGGGCTCACTGGTCTGAAAAGGAAAATTTTCAAGGCATCAAACTGGATAAACAAGGGATATTTTTTTAAAACAACTCAAGATTAGCCAATTGGATCAACCAAAATCTGCATGTATGGTGGACTTGGCTAATTATAGTTAGAACACAGAATGGAAAAATCCAATTCTTGTTTGGAGTTTCAGGCGTCACAGCCATATTTATACCCATCACATATTGTGGTTATCCTTATCCAGTTTTTAACATTCCAATGTCTCTTGTGCATATAAAGCCATAACTGATTCTGGCATATCCTTGTCTGGTTTTTGGCTTTGTAAATCATGTGTTACGGGAGCATACATAGGGACATGAATGTACACATGTTTGGTGGATATTTTGTACTTGATTTGGATGATGTAAAATAAAATTAGGGAGCATCAAACCTAATTGTATTTTATTTGCAAATGCAGGTCTGTGCAAGTGTGTCTTCGGAGTCCGCAAATATGAGTGAGCTTCTTCAGTGGAACGATCTATATGGAGAAGGTGGATCCAGGAAGAAAAAATCCCTCAGCTACTTCATGTAGATGAGGTATTTTGAGTGTATAGAAAAAAGTTCCCTGTTTAGTTTGCAGTTCCTTTTTAAACTAGCAAAGCCTCTTTAGGTAATTTCCCGAAACCTATTCCCTATGTAGGCCCTGATGTATCATATCTAGTTCAGGGATTTGCTCCACCGTCCCCTGTAAATTACAAAATATATTTGCCTGGGTTTATTTTATACCAATTTTCTTTTCTCGGTTTTGGCTACTCAAAGGCCACTTTCTTTGTACATACAATTTGATTAATTTAATAAGGAACCTCAATTTTGATATTTCTTGGAGCCCATCTTTTCCCTGAAACTGGATTAAGGGTCAAAATATTTGTTGCAAATAAAACAAAATAAAAGAATAGATTAGATCAGCTGCTGCTGCTGCTGCTGTTGATTGATCTAAACGAAAAATTGAAAAGTTGTTTGTTTAGGCAACTGACCTCCTGTTAAGGTAATTGCAGTTTGCACCACATGGACATGGATATGTTACTCTTTTTGGTGGTACTACTAGTCTGTATAGTCCCTCTATTTTTGTTTACGTTCTTCTGGCATAAGGGTCACTCGTGTTTAGAGCTTTTTCTGTGTGTTTATGTAGATACGTGTTTTCTTTATTGTTTTTTTTTTTAATGCTTGGTAAATGTATTTTGATACGTATTGTGACGGAGGTGGCTGATCCCCAAGACCTGAACAGAGAATGGAAGTGTGTATATATGTTTGATTAGTGTGGTGTTTCAATTGAATATATAACAAAGAGAGTGGGTGAATGTGCTGTCTCACTTTTTAATATAACAAAGAGAGTGGGTGAATGTGCTGTCTCACTTTTTATTGGCTAAGTGGGGAAAGTGCCTTTATATATTTGGTGGGCGTGGGCAGATGATAGGCTGGCTGTTCTCGTCTTTCTAGTTCTAGGAATTAATAATGCTGCGTTGGAGATATGGAGTTCGGGGGGAGGATCTTACCCTTATCCTTTATATTTTGGATGGATGTTTGATGAGAAAACTAAGAGAACTGGTTAATTCTTATCTTTTATATTTGATAGTATTTGTTAAAATAATTAAGATGAGAGACTATCAAGGTAAAATTGAAATATTTTTTAGATCAAGATATAAGATAATCAAAATAAGTCTAAGAAGTATTTTAAGATTTTTATGAAATTATTTATTAAATTTTTTAAAATGTACTAATAGATATAAATATTATTTTTATTTATTTATAAAGACTAAAATATGTTTACCTTGAGATAGAAGAGAGATAAGCATATTTAAAAAAATTAAAATAAAAAATTACTTGACTTTTTTTTTTTTTAAATATCATTAGATAAATTTAATAAATATGTTAAAAAGGATAAACATTTAAAATGCTTACATTTTTTGTTTCATATCTTAATTAATAAACACAAACTTAAAAAACTCTTCTAACCTTTTCTCGTTTTTGGTATTTATCTCCATTCCCTTCATTCAATTCAAATAGAGCCCAAGGGAGTAGGACGAAGGTTTTACTATCAGCCAAACATTATTTTGGAATTTTCATTTGTTTACAAATTAATTAATTAATTAATTAATAGGCGCCCCTTCAACATGTGCTCCACGTGAGTTTTGTAAGGGGACGGGGGTATTATATTTTTATTAAAATATCATGCACATAGATTTCTTTCATTACAGTAATTCGTTTTTAACTTTCCATTCTTGGAAAAAACTTGTATTTTTAAGAATTATTATTTTTTATTTGAAGGAAAAAAAAAAAAAGAATCTCAAGAGCTCAAATGTTGAGGTAGGTAGGATGCAATGCATGTCTCTTATGTTGTCTACATACTAGATCAAATCATCATTTAATTATAGATAAAAAAAAAAATTATATCACAGAAGAGAAAAAGACTGTTACTGTTGTTTATTTTTAATGACGATGGTCAGGACATTCTTTTTATTTAAAAAAGAATGTTATTTTGAAGGGTAAAATTACACAAATAATTTTGTAAAGTTAAAAAGAGTGAAAGTAAGTTGATAATTAATTTCATGCAAAAATTTATAACTCTTTCGTACCATTTCCCAATCAAATTTGAAATCCTAATATCTGGCATCGCGAATCCACTTTGCATATTTAATATTTTTGATGCCATAGAGACCGCACAATAGCTAGCTAGTGGAGGGTTGGAAAGTAAACTCAACAGCGAGCTCCAGTCACCTTTGTCCCAGTTTCCTTCTTCTTCTTCTTCTTCTTCTTCTTTCTCACATTCTGATCCTCCATCAATCAGATCCCATTGACACGTCCTATCAACCCTTCAGAAGCCTCAACTTACCGATGGCCGCAACGACTCATTCATCCACCTTCCTCCTCCCCTCGATTCCCGCCGACAACGGACACCCCCGGACCTACGCCCTCGTCTTGCTCAACCAACGCCTCCCCCGATTCACTCCTTTGCTCTGGAAGTACGGTACGTCCCTCTTCTCTCTTGCTTCATTCGATTTTTTCGTGTTCGTGCGATTTTATTGTCTGATGCCGCCGTCTCGTTGTTCTTGTTGCTGTTGTCGGTGTAGAGCAGCACATCTTCGTGTTTGCGCCGACGGTGGAGCCAATCGCGTCTACGACGAACTCCCCCAGCTTTTGCCTCACGAGGACGCCGTTGATGTTCGAAACAGGTTCTTTTCTTCTTCTGCTGTTTCGAACGCTGAATTGGATTCTTCCTGGAAAATTGGCTAGTAGGTTCGGATTCTTCAATTCTTACTGGTTTTGGACTTGTGACTGTGGAGGGGAATGGAGAGGGGAAATCAGGACAGGAAAAAGAAGTAATGGTGATCTTTGTGGACTTTTGAGTTTTAATTGCTTATGGAATTCCGGAAATTAAGGAAACTTGTAGGTAGCTGTATACTTTTAGGGTTTAGGCGAGCACGAATTGCATTCTATTGGGTCGTACATCCCCCCCCCCAAAAAAAAAAGGGAAAAAAAAGGCGAGATCCTTTACTTATTTTCTTTCAATCTTCTGATGATCTTGGCGTCCAATGGAGTATTTATGATTTGATTAGAATTTTTAGTTTTACATGTTCTTGACATGGTTTTGAATCAATTATTAGTGTACAAACTATAAAGATAAAAACTTTTGCACTCTTACCTGCTTCTAACAGTTGAAATTTACCTCTCTTTTTCCCCCTTCGTCTGGTCTTTTATGCCTGATCTTTTGAACTATTTTGTCAATTTTTTGGTGCGTTACTTGCATATTGTTTGAATGGTTTGAATTGGTGCCTTTATGCAACTACGGCACTTCTGCACTGAATTAATGCATTAGCCTTTTACCTTTCTATTCAGCAATTTTGCATGTTCCCTTTGCAGGTTAGGGGTTCTCCTCTTCGTGTTTTAATTTTCAATTTTGAGTTTTAAATTCATTTTTAATTTTGTGTTTTAAGTGTCTGTTTTGAGATCGCAGAAAACCGTTTTTTTTTTTTTTTTTTTTCTGTAGCGTTTTCTATGTTTTGAAAATTTTGAGTATGTTTGTGATGAAAATAATCAAAATGACTTTTGTTGTTTTGAGTTTTTTTTTTATAATTTTTTTTTTATTTTCAAAAATATATTTTTAAAAATATGACAATAAATATGTTTTCATTGTCTTGGAAAATTAAAAACTGAAAACGGCTTGAAAACAGTAAAAAGAACAGGGCCTTAGGTTCTTTTTACGTTGTTGGGTGCCCCCCCTCCCCCTCCCTCTTCTGGGGGTGGGGGGCTGTTTGTAAAATGTAGAGTTTAAATGAGCAGTTTAGTTTGCATGAAAGTTTCACTGTTTGTAGTGGCGTAGTCAATTGGAAGAGTATGGTCGGAGAAATTTTTGCCAGAGGCCAAACAGGTAGTATTTGCTTATTTTTTGGCTAAAGGAACCATATTTTGTTCACATGTGTATATCTTGTGATAGTATTTCATGGTCTTCCCTTTTCTGTTGTCAGAGGCCAAACAGGCAGTATTTGCTTATTTTTTGGCTAAAGGAACCATATTTTGTTCACATGTGTATATCTTGTGATTGCATTTTTTTTTTTGCTAGGTAAAAAACTATCTTGTGATTGTAATTATTAATATGTTGTATATTATGTTGAATGATGTGTATTATTATCAGGTTTCTTTGAACTTGGTATGCATTTTCCTTCTTAGTTTGGTAGTGTGTTCCCAGGATCCTTGTTACAAATGGATCCTTTTGGGATATTACTCAATCAATGCATTTGTGCCAGGTACAAACCAGATGTAATAAAGGGCGACATGGATTCTATTAGGCCAGAAGTCTTACATTTCTACACAAATATGGTAAACTAGCCATATTCTTTTTACACAACTGATTGGGAGTTTTATCAGATTTTTTTTTCTTTGATCTTGCTCTAGCAGCATGTGCATGAATTTTGTATAAAATTTTATCTATTTATTGAAATTCTTAATGAGGAGTGAAGCTTTATTTGATGCAGTTGCACTGAACAAAAAATTATGATGCCTTAAAGCCATTGAAAAGTTCTGCAATTAGTGACCTTCCTGTTCTTTTATCTAAAATAATGATCCATGTTGGTTCTTTTTCTGCTCTCACGAATTCATGATGACATTTTTGTTGATCGGGAGAGGGGTGTGGTAGGGGAAGGCATGGTGGGATAAGGAAAGTAATGTAAAGGTTGTGCAAATAAGTGCCCTCACGTTTTCTCACTGCTTTTTCATATTTTGTTTTGTTGAATGTCTGTCTGGAGCAGAGAATGTCCTTTGAGAAGAGGCAGCCTGATGTAGGACACTAGTAAATTTTAGTATTGTTTTATTATTCTATTTCTTTCCTATTTTTGATTTGTTTCCTATTTTCTTTTAATATCTTTTTGTTTCCTTTAGTAAGTAGAATCCTAATTAGATTGGATTAAGGAATCCCAGTTAAGGTAGATTTTTTTGTCTATTAGTTGTTTATAAATAGTCTTTTAGATTGTACTTGAATGTAGCTTCTGATTAATGATATTGATTTGAGTAAACGAGTTTACTTTTGTGTTCTGGTTTAGGGTTCTGCATCACAGTCTATTGCTCACTTTCTTTGTGTTGATTAACCACGGTAAATGGAATATTTATTTTATTTGGAGAAGATGAACTGTCATCCTGGCTTTTCGTATGAGTTTTCACAATCATCTTAACAACAGTACAAGCAAAGTTTAGGATAAACTATAACTTAATTATAGTTTTACTTTTGTTTGTTAGGATATGATGTCAACTGGTTTATATTATAATGCAAGGTTCCCTTTCTTTTAAATTTGTGATCATTGCTCTTCACTATGTGTATATGCAATGCTCTCTATAACTACAAGTCTCAGGTACCTGTTTTATTGACCATAGGGTACCAAGGTAGTGGATGAATCTCATGATCAGGATACCACAGATCTCCACAAATGTGTAGCATTTATTTGTGATGATACCCAAGACCAGGACAAGTCCAATGTGAGTTAACACAATCTTTTCAAAGCTATTATTGGAATCTGCTCTTATTTGTTAAAGCTACGACTTCTCATGAGATACTTAGCTGGTTATTTCAGTGCAACATCTAGCCAATCCATTTCCAAAACAATTTCTATTGAAAGTAAAAATTTTAGTGAAAATCCATTATACAAGTAGTCCCTTGGCCTTTTTCACTGCTAGCACTTATGGCACTCTTTCTTCTGTCACTACTTGAATTAGGGTTTTTGTTTCTGTTTAAATTGCAGCTGTGCATACTTGCTGCTGGAGCACTTGGAGGAAGATTTGACCATGAGATTGGAAACATCAATGTTTTATGCCGTTTCTCGTCCACAAGAATTATTCTCTTATCAGATGATTGCCTCATCCAACTTCTTCAAGGGTCTCTACGTCACGAGATCTATATACAGTCCTCTGTTGAGGGCCCACATTGTGGACTTATCCCCATTGGAAGGCCATCTAGAAGCACCACAACCACCGGTCTCCAATGGGACCTCAGTAAGTATATAATTACACTAGAAGGGCACATTGGTTGGTTTTACTTGCTATATAGGAATGAGCAGTGATCCTTTACTAGTCACTGAAATGAACTGGCATGTTCATATGAGGACCATTTTGGTTGGTTTTAGTTTTACTTGTAGGAATGGAGAGTGCCCCTTTCCCAGCCATTGAACTGGCATTGTCCATATGAGGGCAATTTTGGCATGGCATGATACCAAACCCAACGTTGTGGTATTTCTTGTTCTATTTCAACTCTGAAGCATTCCAACTTTGTATTCTTCCTGTTGCAGCTGATACAGAAATGAGATTTGGCGGTCTGATAAGCACGTCGAACATCGTTAAAGCAGAGAAGATAACAGTGCAGTCTGATTCAGATCTACTTTGGACGATATCGATAAAAAAACCGTAGGCAGCAATGGTTACTCTCTCACAAATTCTCCAGCCCTACACACCTGCAGCTTTGGGGGGGGGTGCCCATATATTCTTATGATATTTTTTATCCAATAATTTTTTTTTTTCTAGTGTTGTCTAACATTAAAGCAGAATTTGATTTAAGTAGTCTCATTGCTTGCTTGCTTGCTTGCTGCCGCTTCCAGTGATGTTAAGCATCTCTCTATTCGTTAATGATTTAGGTTTCGTGGCAAGCTGCTAATGGCTGCAATGTGAAATTAACAGTATCTAATTCCTCTATTCATGGTAGTGTAATGAGAATAATTTATTGCTTTTAGACTTCCTCTTGCTTTTAAGTTTTTCATCTACTTGCCTAATTGAATTCCTAATTATAGATTGATATTTTGTAGATTAAATAAGGGCATGAGGAGACCACCATCCGTTGGAGAAATGTTGGTTTTTGTAATTTGTAACTACTTTTTATCTTCATTTTGCCAAAATATATATTATATATACATATTTATAATTTGAATTCATGACTTCATGAGAATAATTTTACTGTTATTAAGACACCTTATACTTGAGATTTGTTTCAAATTTAGGAATAAAAGGACAATTATTATATATTTTCTTGGACTAAAAGTAATGAGAATTAGACTTCTTAAATGGTGAATGAAAGGGGTCGAGGTAATTTTTTTATTATCTTGCAAAGAATGGTTAATAAATTATCTTGATTTTTTTTAGATAAAGTATTATTATCTTTTTAACTTATATTTTATTATTATTTTTCTTGTGGACTGCACGAAAAGAAGAAAAAATCTAAAATGGGTGAAGTTAAAATGAGATTGGGATGTAGTCATATTATACCCATATATACTAGGGAATGTAAGGGACCAATTAAATAGCCAGGAGAGGAAAAAATAGACTAGAGTTGGAGGATAATAGATTAGGGTATTTATGATGTTCTAAAATTCTGTTAATTTTTGTATTGTTTATGGGTCTGTTAATTCTTGTTAGCATATTGGGTATTTTATTTATCCTCTGCCTTTATAGCAGAGAGAGAAAATAGACTAAAGCATAATATTTAACAATTGTTTTACCACATTATATTATTTACTTTACTTTTGAAAAAGGATAAATATTGATTTATTATTATTATTATAAAAGGAGAAAGTGGGGGTGTGTGTGTGCATGTGTGTATCGGTATTTGTATTTTTGAAGCTTAGGGCAATTTCTATCTATAAGGAAGGAAGAAAACATTAAGAACAGTGAAAACCACCCAAAAAAGCTAGAAGGAAAAAGTTGGTACCCCTTGGCGTCGCCCGGACTCGAACCGGAGACCTTCAGTGTGTTAGACTGACGTGATAACCAACTACACCACGACACCACATGCCCAGCTCGGTACAATAAAAGATCTCCAAATCATAATAACACCTCCATCCAACTTTTTTGGCGGCAGACGGGAGAGGCTGAAGGCCGTATAACTAGGGCTCTCTCTCTTTCTCTACACGTTGTTCGGAATCTGTCGAAACACCGATTTGTCAAGAGGCTGGACATGCTGAAAGTGAAAGCCTTCGGCTTCCTAAAATCCTTGTTTGTCAGTACCTAGGGTTCATCCTATGGGCAAATTTTCTGTGGAGAAGTACGAAATTGTTCACAACCATAGTGGCAGTCTGAGAATTATTGGCGACACAGTTTGTCCACAGTGAGTCCTACATGGCGGGCGTAGTGGCTACACCGGTTGATTCCCCCATTCGGCCCATAAACAAAGGCGTAGTTCACAGAATTTGCGCAGGGCAAGTGATACTCGATCTCTCTTCCGCCGTCAAGGAGTTGGTGGAGAACAGCTTGGACGCCGGCGCCACCAGCATAGAGATTTCCTTGAAAGAGTACGGCGAAGAGTTGTTCCAGGTCATTGATAATGGTTGTGGCATTTCGCCTAATAATTTCGAGGTACTTTAGCATTGGAATACTAATGCAATCCATTTACAATCTCACATGGTGGCGTGGCGCGCGTATAGAAAAAAAAAAAAAGCACACTAATTATGGTTCATTGCATATTTGATGCATTTGCTGAGTAGTCAGTCATATTGATTCTCAATATTTTATTGTTTCTCACTGAAGATTCTCCAGTTGTAGAAAAATGTGCCGTTGTTGCTTCCTAGAAAATTGTTCTTTTTTTGCTCTTTCTTATCGATCAAATTCAGAAACATGCTGTCAGCATTTTGTTAGGCGTTCACCGTGTTTTATTATTTTTTGCAGGTTCTTGCACTCAAGCATCACACTTCCAAATTAGCAGATTTTCCCGATCTTCAATCATTGACCACTTTTGGCTTCAGAGGGGAGGCACTGAGTTCTCTATGCGCTTTAGGGAATTTGACAGTTGAAACAAGAACAAAAAATGAATCAGTTGCCACTCACTTGACTTTTGACCATTCAGGTCTCTTAACTGCTGAAAGAAAAACAGCACGTCAAATTGGTACCACTGTCACGATTAAGAAGTTGTTCTGCAATTTGCCAGTGAGGAGCAAAGAATTTCATCGCAACATACGCAAAGAATATGGAAAACTTATTTCCTTATTGAATGTGAGTAAATACTACCATATCTTTTTATTACATTTTGTCTCATTATCTTTAATTATTTATCCATTTTTATGAGAGTAAACCACCATGTTTTTGGTTATGCAAACAACACGTTGTCCAAACAGATGGTATAATATTTCCCAGTTCATGTGTAGAAGGTGTGTGAGAAGTATTTCATTGGGTTGGAAGTCCTGGGGCTAGTCTTTACTTGTTTGGAGGCATTAGTATTGAGTTTATAGTTAAATCCCAGCGTGATGGATTGTTAGCACAGAATGGTAATTCACTTGTGGCAATCATGACAAAGGAGTTGGTGAGGGCAATATGATGCTAGCTGCAGAGTAGGTTGCCATTCACACATTGTGATAGAAGTGAGCTTTAGGAAGCAGACCTTGTTTCTAACCTGAAAGTGGTATTGACAATTGTCTGATGTGATAATGAGTCTTGGGAGCGTAATGAGAAAGATATGTCAAAGTGCCTGGAGAAGCTCTGGGCCCAGCTTGCCTTCACTGTAGATAAGAATATGTCTTGAAGCCATTCAACTATTCCCTCCTCCCCCCCCCCCCCCCCCCTTCGGGCGCTGGGGAAAGCAGTCATTCCAGAATCTGAGAATTCTTTCTAAGGGCAAAAGGACTAAAATAGTTCTGAGTGGAGATTCTATGGCTATGGAATAAGTGTTTGATTCTTGCCACAATTGTTGGTCCATTTAGAGTACCAATGATATTTTAGTTGTATTACTGGGTGTTTTCTTGTGCTTTTCATATTGTTCCATGTTCTTGTTTGAGTACTGTCTGATTCTAAAGCAATGTGATTGTCTGCATACGAATTTTGTGCATACAGAATTCTAAGCTTGATGCTTGTGTCGAGAGCTCCTCATACATTGAAAAGTGAAAAGCTGATTATGTTGGCTACTTGGCAATTAACAGAATGATTTAGGACTTGGTTGGAGAAACGTCAGTCAGATATTTAGTTATATTGGTGATTATTTTCTTATTGCACTTCTGTGTATTAAATTATGTTCTACTTCACTCGGGATTACTGATGCTTGACTTGGTAAGGCTATCTTCTTGTTTTTATTTATTTCAATCTGGTAACAGAGTACAAATTGACTTGAATTGTCCATCATCAAGTAGTGCAGAATCCTTGTGACCACTTTTTGTCAGTATTATCAACACTTCCCACATGATCCAAACTTCTTTGATTTTCAGGCATACGCTCTTATTGCAAAAGGTGTTCGTCTAGTTTGCACAAATACAACTGGGAAGAACATGAAATCTGTAGTACTCAAAACACAGGGAAGTGGTTCCCTCAAAGATAACATCATAACAGTTTTTGGCATGAGCACTTTTTCCTGTTTAGAACCTGTGAATTTATGTATATCAGACAGCTGCAAGATTGATGGTTATCTTTCCAAGTCTGGATATGGAAGTGGACGCAATTTGGGTGATAGACAATTCTTTTTTGTCAATGGTCGACCAGTGGATATGCCTAAAGTCAGCAAGCTTGTGAATGAATTATATAGAGGTGCAAATTCCCGGCAATATCCCATTGCAATCATGAATTTTATTGTTCCAACTGCATCTTGTGATGTCAATTTAACGCCTGACAAAAGAAAAGTTTTCTTTTCTGATGAAGGTTCTATTTTACACTCTTTAAGGGATGCTTTAGAAAAGCTATACTCACCAAGTCATGTAAGTTATTCTGTTAACAAATATACAGAATCCACTAAGGATGACAATATGTCTAAGGCACATCCTGGTCATGAAAGATCGCCATTATCACTGAAGCAGCTGTCTCCAGTTGGCAATGATTTTGAGAAAGAATCAGGCAACAATGGACAATGTGGAGATTGTGACATACATGTCGCAATGGCCAAAGAGGGCATTCAAGACTCCACTAGTGCAACAGTAACAAAAAATCCTGGAAGTTCTGTTGGTGAAGAATTCAGTATTAGAGATCATGGAAGCAAGAAGGCTGATAGAATTTCTCGGTGCCAGGATGGAGAACTTATTAGAGATCATGGAAGCAAGAAGGCTGATAGAATTTCTCGGTGCCAGGATGGAGAACTTATTAGAGATCATGGAAGCAAGAACGCTGATAGAATTTCTCGGTGCCAGGATGGAGAACTTACAGATCATCTGAATAGTTCTACAAGTGATGAACAGGCTCAGTTCAACTTGAGAGTGGAGAAAGAAACTGTTAAAGCTAATCATTCACCTAGTCAGGTAAATATCATACAGTCATCACTCACCAACTTTGTAACCATAAACAAGAGAAAACGTGAAAGTATTAGCACAATGTTGTCTGAGGTGCCTCTCTTGAGAAATGGACCTATTCTGTGTCAATCGAAGAAAGACAATTCCACAACATATCCTTCAGTTTTGAGAAATTCGATGGTCAACTGTCAGAATCTTGATGGATCTGATGAAGATTGCATGAATGAGCCTAAACCTCAGCGTTCTTCTTGTTTTGGAGCAGATGAAGTCTCTATTGACACAGACATTCCACTTAGTAAATTTTCTTTTCTAAAGAATGGAGAACCTGAGAAGGTATGCCATCTTAGTACTTCTCCTTTTCTAAACACTGGTAAAGGAGAAACGTTCTGTTTTATTGAGTTAATTAAAAAAATCCTTTGACTTGATGTATAAATGTTATTGAACCTGCTTTTGGCTGAAATAGTTGTAATCACTAGGAGAAGTATTATCTGGTTGACTCATCTGTTGGTAATTGTACAAAAGAAGCATCTACTGATAGATTTGTGTGTTGGTAAATGCAGATGCACCTTCATTATTCAATTGTTGCTTAAAATGCTTTATTTCATTGTTTCCTTCTGAGTGCACTGTTATATTTTCAGGTATTTAAGAACGACAAGAAAGATTTACCCTTTGCTGATGTGCTAGTAACTGCTCCATCTAATGAAAGTTTCGAGAATATGATAGATCTTTCGGATGCAGCTCCTATAATACAGTCTTCTGGTTCACCTTCAGATTCTCCATTGCCTTCTTCTGGTTTAAAGAAATGTTCTATGTTGCAATTTAGTTTTAAGGACTTGAAGACAAGGTGGCAGAAGAGGCTCTCCAGATTGCGGTCCTGCAATTATACATGTGAAAGAACAAAGATCAAAAGGTCTCTAAAACATTAACTTAGGAAAAAGTTGAGGTGTTTCTTCTTTCTTACTAATGTAGCTCTTAACAATCAGAAATAGGTCCTTCACTGCTGCAACGCTAGAGCTTTCTCAACCAGTAAATGAAGAATGGAAGGCCAGGGCTTTGGCTGCAGCTACTAATGAGCTGGAAAGACTATTCAAAAAAGAAGACTTTGGCAAAATGAAGGTTGGTTGTATGATTCTTTATTTGGTTGCTGAAATTGATGCATTATGGCATTAGCTCATGTCAAAATCTTGCCATGTAGGATTAGATAAAGGTTAGTTGTTATTGTTGTTCCTCCTTATAAGTTCATTTTGGTGACAACTGGCAAGCTATAATTGTTCTCTTTTCCTTTGTTCTCTAGGTAATTGGTCAATTCAATCTTGGTTTTATCATTGGCAAGCTAGATCAAGACCTGTTTATCGTGGATCAGGTAATTCTCTACATGCTTCTGATACATGTTTAAACTAGTGTTTTCCTGCCACAATACTTCCTCATCAGATGCTATATTTGTGAGATCCATTTGGCAATCATTGCACCTATGTTCAAAATTTCAAATTCATTGGCATTCACAATTACTTAATATTGAAACTCAGTAGTTTTTTTTTCTTGATTTTCAGCATGCTGCAGACGAGAAGTTCAATTATGAGCATATTGCACAGACAACCATCTTGAACCAACAGCCTTTGCTTCGGTAAAATTAATTACCTTGACTAAAGCAGTCTTACTTAATGTCTTCGTGCTGTCAGAAGAGAGGATATGTATAACATCTTAGTGGATGTCTAAATGATTGGATGTTGTCAATATTGAAGGATGATCATTTTTCTTGCATGTAGCTTGTTAGAGCTGAACTATATTTTGCTAAAAATATCAAGCTGTTTCATTGCATGTCAATGTGCAATTTCTAAAACTTGGATCTCATTTTAATAAGACCACATAAGTTAGAAGCTGTTTGTGAAGTAGAAAATTTGCACTTTGAATATATTTTTTTGGCTAAAAATAGCAGAAGCAAATTACATCACCTAGGAAGGGCAAACGAAGAAAAGGGTAAATGGGGAAATGTTTCCTGGTTAATCAAGTTTGTATTCAGTGATCATATTGGAGACAAGGATTGAGATATATTCATGCCATTGGCTGGAGGCATATTTGCCCCAAGAAAGAAAATAAGCTACTGATGTGAAGCATCCTTGGTATGAAGCTAAAACATACCCTACCCATTAAAATAGTGTAAAGATCATGAATGAGATGCATGGCCAGCGCTATTAGGATATGTTTAAAGTTCATCTAACATAACCAATTAATTATTTGTAAATCTATCTCTTATTGTTATCCGCTTGCAGTGGATTGTTTTTGTTTTAACTGGCATTCATGCCAAGCATTCTCTTGTAGAAATTAATTTTTATTTCATGTTTTCTGACAATATTCATATGTAGGCCACTAAAGTTGGAATTATCTCCTGAAGAAGAAATAGTTGTGTCCATGCACATGGATATTATTAGGTATAAATTCCTTATGAATCTGTTCCACATTTAGCTTCATACTTTTGGACTGTTTTCTGTTATGTAAAATTTTTACTTGTCTTTCTGGAGAGAATATCTCCACACACAATAAGGTACTTATGGTGTTTGCATCCTTCTCTTTTCGGCTGCCAGGAAAAATGGATTTAGTTTGGAAGAAGATTTCCATGCTCCACCTGGGCACCGTTTTAAATTGAAAGCTGTTCCCTTCAGTAAGAATATAACTTTTGGAGTGGCAGGTAATCCTTTATTCGCCAAGGTTGCATGTTATCTAACTAAACTTTAACTTCTTGTGTGTGCGCGTGTGAGAGAGAGAGAGAGAGAGATTTCATGTGACGCATGTGCTTAGTCATGCATGGAAGAATCATTTTTTCAGCAGATTGGCTAATATTAGAAGTCATTAGCCTGATCTGATGAACTAGCCAAAGAGTTGAGGCATTTATTTCATGTTCCGTGGCAGAGGTTGAGCGAGTGCAATTGGTTATAGGGGGTCATCTCAGACCCAAGATACTGTTCCCACAGGATGTGCACACCCAGCTATAGCAGCAATCTTTTTGAAGCCTGGCTGCATGAGCACCTTTCAGGTGGCATGTCTGTTTTGCATGCAATTGATGGATGTGGAGATGTAATATTTCTCTTTAGCTTCTATCATTAGTACTAGCAGTTGTCTTTCCCTTCTCTTGTTATGGCATATAAGCTAGAGGTTGAGCTTCTCCAATTTTAAACCGCTTTTTTTTTTCTTTAGTTTTCATCTTTAAACCTCGTTACCCTTTTAGCTCTGCTATGATTTTGACCTATAACACACAGACACGGAAGAGCAAACTAGTGCTCCAAGATATTATCTATTGATCACATAAATGCATTGTGTTCTGCATCATTTATAGCACTGTGTGCTTCTTTTATCCACCTGAACTAGCTCGTCTTGCTGAAGTGCCATGATGGATGATGCAGTGAATTTCATATTCCTGAACAGATGTGAAGGAGCTTATTTCCATTCTTGCTGATAGCCAAGGGGAATGCTCAATGATGGGTAGTTACAAAATGGACACTGTTGACTCAGTTTGCCCACCAAGAGTTCGTGCAATGCTAGCTTCTCGCGCCTGCAGATCATCCGTTATGATTGGAGATCCACTAGGAAGAAATGAGATGCAGAAGGTATTCCCATATATACCATATATAATTATATCCTGCCTTACTGCTATCATATTTACTGCGTCAACATCCATTAATGAAGAAACAAACTAGAATTCGAAGACAGCAAATAAGAAGAGACTAAAGAGAACATCTAGGCCTGATTTTTGTGGTTTCATCTTGTGAAATAATAGCTTTAATGGTACGTGGATTGGGCTATGTTTGATTGTTTCAGATCCTTGAACATCTGACGAATCTCAGATCTCCCTGGAATTGTCCACACGGCAGACCAACAATGCGTCACCTGGTCGACTTAACTGACGTGGGTAAATGGTTAGACGAACATGACAGTACTCTCTGATATTGGACCTTCCTTGCCTGTTGATTGATTTACCAACCTATCCTGTTCCCGTGCCCACCACCATCTTCAACTTATTTCTTTATAAATTCTGTAATTTATTACACAAATAAAGAAGATGAAGAGAGTATGACCTGATGTAGTCATTGATTTTGGAGTGGAAGTAGGAGCTATCTTCCATTGTAATTTTGGAGTGCGAACTACAATGAAAGCAAAAGCACATTTAGATTTAGTTGATACTTTTTACTTATTTAGCTTTTTAAGTTGTTCCATCATTTGCAAAAGATGAATGAAGGTGATGGGCTCATCGGACGGACATCAATATTCTGGCTGGTGGCTGGTGGCTGGTGGCTACTATAAACTACAAAATCTGAAATTCCAATTTGCATTGATTTTCGGGCAAATTCTTTTGGTACAGATATTGATTCATGATATTATACTACAAGTGTGTACATATAAATTTCAAAAAGTACCCTAGAAACTGGAGAAAACATTATAAATATTTAAGAAGAGTTCACATGTCATCGCATCAATATAATTTTACAAGAAGAAATATGGGAAATGGTTTATATGGTGAAATTAAAATGTAGTGAAAATAATAAAAAGATAAAAACACTTGGGGCAGCTTCTTTTGGAAAACATTTTTTAATCTTACAATTAAATATATTTTAATATTTTATGTTTTAAAAAATAATATTATTTATTTTTAGAAAACATATCTTTAAAATTTTAGATTCAATCATTTCATAAAAAAATTAGAGATGAAAAATGAAAAAAAATATATATATTTTCTGAAATAGAATGGACTTTTAGTTTTTGAACTTGAATAATTCTGTAACTAAATTAAAATATTTGTATCATATATTTTATTTTTATGTCACGCCGCGCGACGCCCGCTTTCTTTTGCTCTTCTAAAGGTCCGAAACCGGAAACAAACACAATTGAGAGAGAGAGAGAGAGAGAGAGAGAGAGATTATATTACAAATATATATATATATATATATATTACTTCATTGAAGGCCGCTGGATCTTTCCTTTTTGTAAAACGCTAATTCGATCAAGTTTCTCGCCGTGTGCGTCTCGCCTTTCTCTCCCGATCTGGTAATTCGCTCTTCTATCTCCATCTTAGGGTTTTACTGTTCAATTTCTGCGAGGAATTTAGTCCTACTAACTCCTCAGCTTTCCACTGCTTCCCAGTCCGATATCCTGTGTATGTATGTATAGGTGAATGGGGTTGTTGAGTTTTTTGTATGCCTATTTGATGTGGTAGCTTCTGGTTGCCTCGCTCTCTCTTTCTTTTCCGCTGACTTCGCTATTATTGCAGCTTCTTCTTCCCTTCGTAGCTGTCACGTTTTGCTTTTTGCCATCCGAAAATGGTATTTCACTTTGACGTGATTTTTTTCTTCTTTTTATTAAGTGTTTGCTAGTTCTTTCCTTCAATTTTTCTTTCCCTCCCTGACTCAATTCTTTGGTGCTCAGCTTCCACTGTCTCTACTCAAGACGGCGCAAGGCCATCCTATGGTATGATCTTCGCTTCTTTTATGTTATTTCAGTTTTCAGGTTACTGTAAGCGCTTATCTTCTGTTTCCATGGAAACTACTTTCCAGACGAAGACGACCCCCCCCCCCCCAAAAAAAAAAAAAAACAATAAAGTTCATGCTCAAACTTGTCTATTGTAGCAGTATCCTTCACTATTGATCTCAGGAAATTTTCTTAAACTTAGCCAGTTGATCTCAAGGGAGATATTCCTCTACATGTGGAAACATTTGTGTGGTTCTTTAGAAACAAATATGGTGTTGGCTAATATTTTTCTTGTAGATCTCCTACAGTTTATTTCCTTAGCTAAACTTATCTATCTTCCTGGTTTTTGTCTGCTGATGCAGTTGGTGGAACTGAAAAATGGGGAGACATATAACGGGCATTTGGTTAACTGTGATACTTGGATGAACATACATCTCCGTGAAGTCATCTGTACCTCTAAGGTCTTTTACCCATTCATTGCATTTATATTTAATAATACACTTGGAATTGATTTCTTTCCAATGCTAAATTAACAACGGGTCTCATTGGAATGCACTTAAATAGGATGGAGATAGGTTTTGGCGAATGCCCGAATGCTACATTCGGGGGAATACTATTAAGTATCTTCGGGTCCCTGATGAGGTATGCTGATTAGCTTCTGACTACAAATATCATGGTGTTGTCATCCTTTTGCCTGTTTCTTTCTCTACATTAGTGAGATCATTTTAGTTGTTTTGATGACATAATACGGATACTTTGTTTCACATGAAAATTTAATTTCTTGTTAATCTATCACATATTCTTTATGGATCATTGAAGAAGTAGGTTTTGTCCTTGACCTTTTTGGAGACTAGATGAGTGTCAACAAAGGGTTTAAGAATAATTGAAGAAGCTGCTTTTACCTTAATCCATTTGAGATTAGATAAACATCTGCAAGGGCATACAGGCTTTTACACAACTGCAACATTATGGTTGTGTGTTCTAGTCCATAGCAGATCAGGAGAACTTTCACAATTTTTATTTGATTATGTGCTTTTATTTCCCCATTTTTTAAGTTATAGTCTTTTGGTCCAAACCAATAACTGGGATTAAGTAATGGGATTCCAGCCAATCAGAATTCTTTGGTTTTAATCTAAGAATCTCAGAATATTGTGATGCTTAAAATGTCATTTTGATGTTTCCCTAAGATTATCAAACAGTTCTTATTTAAAAATTCAGTTACCCTATAAGGTTTAACTGTAGTGGAGAAACTATCTTTAAACTCGCTTTTCTACTCAGCAACCTTTATTTACCATAACTTACGCCTTCCCAGCTAAATTGCATAAGCATTGCACATGATTGATTAAGACATTGTGGAGGGAGGGAGGGTTTAGTTGAGTTTGGTTGAGAAAATAAGTAAATGTAACTCTATAACTTCTCTCCATGGAAAATCATATTAGACTCTAAAATCCTTGTTTAAAAATTGGGAGTTAATAAACATTGTAGTTCAATGAGTTCTCCAATGTCTTCTCCCATTGGTTGATGTGGTTTTTGAGAATTGTTGCTAGCTTGGCTTCAGTCTTTTCTGTTGATGTGTTTTGTCAAGCCAAATTTACAGCTGCAATGTTATCTACCTAAGTATTTAGACGTTAATTTGGCAGGGGGCAAATTAAGAAAAAGCCTGTGGGACTGAAATGTTAAAATCTGGTTGTGTGTCACTAGAAAATGCTAATACCCTGGTGAGTTTTAGATTTGTACAGAGAGTCCAAAATTGATACCTTTGATTCAAAACTATAAATATGGAGATCCCATAGTCTTTTTGACTAGGTAGTGACAATAAGGTTGCACCTTTTTGACTGGAACATCATAAGGTTCCAAGTTGTGGTAAAGCTTCTTTGCAAAACAATGGTATGGCTGCATGCAAAAGATGACCACCCTCCAACCCTTGCATAATGGGGAGGAAAAAGATAATGACTAAAATCTAAGGAGAGGAAAAATGTGTTCCTGGTGCATGAGGCTTCCCACTTTGATAGAGTGTGGAGAAGGTTGTTTTTGTAGATGGTTTTGCACTTACTTTGAAGAGGCTTCCACAACTTTAGTCCATGACTGTTAGTAACAAATTAGCAACTGCTGTTACTAAAACTTGCCCTCAAAATCTATAGAGTGATTGGACAAAATTTATAAAGTTGGTCATAATGTTCCGAGAAATGTGTATTTGGCATGATTGGTATGAAAAAGATAGATTGTATTCTATTATTTCATTTGTCATTTAATTGTAAATTCCTTTGTAAATAATTTAGACACTAATCATCATAGATGCACATATATATTCCAATTGTATCATAATTTTGATGAGGCATATTAAATTCCCGTTCCCGTTCTCTATATAAAGATCATACTTTCTCTAGGTGGCTTAGGTTTGGCTTGGCCGTAAGGTGTGTTGGATTTTTAGCAAATTATAACAACTGGAATTTTTTAATACCACTGGATATTGAGAAGGTGACAAATACAAGCAATATAACTTGTTTTGGCGGAAGCCATTGGTATTCTAGGCTACCTGCTTGATAAAAACGTAGAAATTGTTATTATTAAAGTTTCTAAAGACTAACAAAGGGCACATGAATGAACACAAAATTGTGCAAAAGCAACTCATTTCATTGTTTACTGCAATAGATGAATGAGGCATTTAAACTTAGTGCATGAAGAAAATGAACAGGCTTTAGTGGTATGTGTGCATTTGAATCTAAATATATTTCCTGCATGAAAGTTATGTTGTGTTGAGGCAACTGCTGCTGCTTCAAGGTCTGGAAGTAACATAGTATAGCAGTGTAAAAATGAACTGATTTAGGACATGAGCTGATTGTGAAAACTCACTCCTCATCAGTGAGTGGTGGTTCTCCCGTCGAAAAGAAGAGTCCTGACTTTATAATTCTGTTTTTTTTCTAGAAAGAAATTTGACCTGTAATTCACTTTAGTTTCTGGGAAAAAATATTGATTGATTACTTTGGCAAAGAAACCTTCTTTTTGAATGATATTATTTCCTGCAAAAGCCTCACCCAACAAGAGAATGATAGATGGCCCAGAAGCCATTTGGAGGTTCTTTTACTTTCTCCTATATAAGAATCCATTTGTTGAAGCAGTTCATACCAGTGGAACAGTCAAAGTTGGACTTGAAAGTTGGGAGTGACATGAGGAAAGGTTCATTTTAGCTGGTATTGTTAGGCTGTGGCTGCTGCAAATACAGTATGATACTCTATTGTCTCAAATTATGGAAAAATATGAAATTTATAATATCAGGTACTTTCTTTTGAATAAGATCTTAGAACCTTGTTATTTTGGCCCTCTTATTAGTTACAGTTTTATAATTGGTTTCTCATCAAGGATATTTTAGGTCTGTTCCTTCTAACTTTGTGTTCGTCAATGCTGTATTGCTGTGTTTCAGATGCCCTAACAGCATGTTCACCTAATGTTTGATTATGCTTTTGGTTTTCCAGGTGATAGATAAAGTTCAGGAAGAAACTAAGAGCCGTACAGGTACTGGACTTTTGACTCTCCTATAAATACATTCTTTCATGATATTCACTTTAATGAGAAGACATTCATAGCTTTCAAGGAACAATGGCTTCTACCTTCTTTCCTGATTTACATATATATGGTCTTGTGCCCATTGGTTTAGCACTAATCAATTAGTACATATACATATCAGCACATCCCTGCTTTCTTTGTCTGGTTTATATGAATGATTATGAGTTTATGCTGTCAGCAGGCAGTATGGAAGTTTCTAAGATCAAGTGAAATCATTTTCTCAAATTGCCATTGTCTGTTGGTTGAATCTCAGATAGGAAGCCACCTGGAGTGGGGCGTGGAAGAGGAAGAGGCCGAGAAGATGGCACCAGTGGTCGGCCAGCAAAAGGCATTGGCCGTGGCTTAGATGATGGGGGTGCTAAAGGGGCAGGTGGAGGGCGAGGCAGGGGTGGAGCTGGTGGGAAGACTGGTGGAAACAAAGGTGAACTTTCTATTTCATTTTTGTATCAGTTACAATTTTTTCTTTACAAGACTTGCATTTCATGGCATCCATTTGATGTGACCCTTGTAAGTTTGTGAAGCAACCATGATGTCTCAAATTGGATTGTGATAACATTTCTGGTTGGATCTAAATCCAACATATGTTATTATTCATATCCAACATTTCATTTTGGATGTGTCCAAGGGGGGGTGGGGGGAGGGTGGCTCAGTAATAAAAGAAGCGTCCTCATCTTTTGGTCCTTGACAAAAAGATTAGATGAGTCTAAACTGCATTTTCTTGCATGGATCTTGTTCTATTCTTCTATGCTCATGGTAGTTTGAGCTATTGGCTTGCAAAGGTCAAATTGTGTCTATTAGTGGACCTAAAATGCCCACGTTTCTTCACAACCAAGTGTCAAGGGGTGAGGCTATAACTTGACATAGGCTGTCAAAACTCAAAACTGCTGTGTTTGCTCTTATGCTTTTCACTTCCAGCTTGATATACTTGGCTCTGATTTCACAATCTTGTGCCCATGGGATTCCATTCTTAACCTGTTGGCAGGGGTAGGGCGTGGCAGATGATATAAAAGGCTGGGTTGCTGAACAAACCGAACTGAAGGGGTTTTGCTATTTTTAAAGGCATTTGGCTCCCCTCTTCAGCATGACTCAGATTATGTTGTTTGCATTGTGGTTCTGGGATGTTGTCAACTTAAGAGACGAGGACGTGTTTAAACTTTTTAAGTCTGAAAAATTGACATGGATGGAAGGTGGTACTGTTTCGAGATCCATATATATTCTTTGGGTTCAGTTTTTTTCGTGGATATTATTTCCGTACTTGTTATGGTTGTAAGCCATTCTTAATTTCAAGTAACTAAATCCAATTACCCCCCCTATTGTTTCCTTGAATGGTTCACGGGCTCTCCATAATGGTTGGTATTGTTCTTTTGACTCCTAATCTATTCCCAATCATGATGGCTGGTCAGGCTGATATTGGCTTTGTATGCCTCCAGGCCAATTCTATTCATGTAGACTATAATATGTGCCCTTCTGTGTTGAAAAACAAGTCTTATATTTTATTTGAATAACACCACGTAATCTTAAGATGTCTTCTAAACACATGGAACGAGTTTTGGTGATGCTTGATTTACCATATTCCTTACGTGAAACATTTCATCTTCAATCGTTACATGTATTGTACAAATAACGCACCAAAATAGCTCAACTGCAATTGAAACAGAAAACATCAACGGGTAAGCATCAAGGTCGCTAGTAGGGATGATGCCTGCTTTTCCTGCGAGTTTTGCGCGGCTTAATGACTAGTTCGCTTGAAATCCAAGAACGACTAGCATCGGACGATGATTCATCAGACGACCAACAACATAGACGGCCATCCTCGCCGCCCGTCCACGCGAAGATGCCTCGATTATGGGTTGCACCACCCGGCATGCCTAACATAGGCAATACGCTTCTTACAATACTTGTGTGACCGCCTTGGAGAACAGCTTCTGGAGATCCAATCGCTCCTGGTCCTCTGAAATTCACAGGGAAGTAGCCCAAGGTGCCAGCACTTGTTCCGCCAATTAGCCATAAGCGATCATCCCCCGGGCAATAGCAATCAACAAAATAATCAACCTGTTGCAAATGAAGCCCCATTAGAACATCGGGCGTTAAAAAAAGCTCACAACTAAGAAACTAAAGTTTAATTTCTTTGCGTATGCAAGTAAACACTCGGAACAAAGTAAGCTTATGGTCCGCCACAAAATGTATAGTAGTGAAAGAATGGCAAAGAAACTAAAAGAGAGGTAAGGTTGGGCTCGGTTCAGTGGTATGAAAGAAAAACTGTAATGCAAGCAGCTTAGTGTATGTACGGATTGGGAAGGCCATATCGCATTTGTTCAAAAAGAAAAGGAGTTAAGAGGAGATAGAAACGAACGTGGTCCAATGCTACCCTATTCAACGATCTTGTGACCTAATTACTTGTACTTCTGTAGTCACATCAGAATAAATCAACTTAACTAGGCAGGGCAGTTTATCGCTCCAGGGCTCAATATTAACTGAGCTCTACTTCTAAGCCTTCCTCGCCTTGCAACCATGCATATTAAAGATAGAACCATCAATAAGATAGCAAATGTGACAAGAGACTACATTACTGGAAAATACTAACATACATGAAATGTGACAGAAGACTATATTGGTGGAAAATACAAACATACATGATCTAATGACCATCTGTCAGAAGCCAAGGAACGGGCATTCTCAAAGTTCACCTCAACTCTTGCATCTTTCCAGTCCCATATGCTAACCATCCAACAAAGTTACAGTACAAAGAACATCAGGAAAAAATATAGAACTAATTAGGGTTCAACTCATAAGATGTGGAACTGCACCATCATCCAAGATTTAAAAATAAATCAGAAATGATTCTCTATGCTTAATAATAAAGTCCTCATGTAATTTCATCATGCAGGCAGTAATACCTTAAGGTCTCAATATGCGTCAAACACCAGAGCTTTTGGCTTGCTTCTCCAAAGAACCCCACTTTTCCAATAGAAGTGCCCACGTTAATCACCTACATTGATTGCAAGATAAAATTGAGACAAAAACCAGAAAGATAGGGGATACAAATACATATTGGGAAAGCTAGCACCATCAACAAATCTACAACCTGAGATCTTATAGATCACAAGAAAAAGTACAAATATATAGTAGCCATTAGCTCTGACAGCCTTATATGCTGAGAGCTGATCGATGCTGTCAAGCTTCTAGATAAATGAACATACAAAATGGAGAATAACAAAATTTAACATCTAGGATTGTTGAGAGTGCTCAACCTCCACAACAAGTAATATAAGGAAATAAACAATTATTTACTCCAGCTGGGTGTAAACTGTAATTCCAAAGAATTAATAGAAAACAGAAGTGGGACTGCACACAGGAAAGTTAACTATGTTTTATATGGCACGCTAAATTCAGCATCCATGTGGTTGACTGTCACTACATGAAAACAAGTTATGTCCAAATGGCCCAGATGAACATGCTTAATGCTCCTCCAAAGGGGGTTTCAGCATACATGAAGAGAATTCATGAAGCACATTGGAAAAATTGAAATGAAATAGAACATGGCAAATGCTTCACAACCAATAAAACCACATTGATTCACAGATCAGACTTCCCAACCAATTACACCATGTATGAAAGGATCATAGAAATAAGTAGCTTCACAATTGGATGATCATGGCTATAACCAAAAAGCCCATGAATGGGAAATATCCAATTATGTTCTATATTACCCTTAATTATTAATCTCATTCAAAGCGAAGTATTCATCCATTCTAAAGGCAAGAAAAATAACAACAGAAAAGTAAATGGAAGAACCATGTAAAGGTTATCGATAGATCAGTAAAGGATATGCAACTGTTGCCTCGTAAGTGGTAAACATCACTTATATAGAAACCGAGACTGTTTGAAAGGATTTGGTCACATTCCTGTCCAGATTGTTATGATAAATACATGAATTTGTCTAGTAGTTTATTCTAGATAAAGTAGTTGAAACACAATATTAAAAGAAGCAAGGCAAGAGAAGAAAAGAAAGTTTCTGCACTTACTGACTCCAGGTGATCATCATCATCGATGTTTCCACCAGTATCAAAGATACACATTAGCCCATCTACGGAAGCAGTTAGAAGCTTGTTTTGATGGGAAGGAACAAAGTGAACCTATAAAGTATCATTACATTACAACTATTATCAAGAATAGCTCATTTCTTTAAAAAGAAATTGTAAAATTATTGCATAAGCACACAAGATATGCAGAGACAATGACATATGATTTGGAATATATACAGGAAACTACTAATGTAGAAACATAAAAAGATATCAGATTGCACCTGAGTAACATCTTCCATGTGAGATTCCTCCAAGCAGGCAATCTGCTTCTTGGTTCTCCAATCCCAGAATAATATCTGCATGAAATTAATCTTTCATAACAGACATAAAGATACCAATAAAATAGCAGAATCTGTTATTCCACAATTGCCAATGTTTGATCACTTACACCATTCCACATTTTAGAAAACACATTACTTAATCATTCAAAAAAATTTACAGGGGGAACCTCCTAATTACCACCAGCTTCATCTGCAACCACTCCCACTCCAGTTTTTTTTATCTTTTTAAGAAAATCATACATCTTCTACGTGTTAGTCTTGAGGAAGTCAAAACTATGTAGACTCCAAAACAATCTGGTTATTTCTTCCCCCCAACAGGTCTCACATATCGCCAATGCTTGCCACAAAATTGAACTGGAGATGAGTGAAGTGGTTTCTAAGAGAGTCACATGGATTAAGAGTGACCTATAGAGAAACAATAACTTTGCCTGGTAGTGTGGACAGCCATTAAGGGAACATGAGTTCTGAAACAGGGATGATATATGGTAGTCCAGAGGTCTGGTAATGGAAGTTCCAAAAAATCACCTACCTTGTTCTGAGAAAGATTTAAGTTTTGAATAGGTCCAGGCAGTGGGATACATGCTTCTGAGGAGAAAGTAAAAGTACTGTTAAGTTGCCAGATTTTAAAAGATTTTAGAAGATCATGAGATTTCAATGGAAAATTAAATGAGAGGAAATTTAAAAAATGGGGTTGAACTTAGACCACATAATCTGCCCCAGCAGCCATAAACTAAATGATCTACTCCACTGTTGTTGTCTTGACTAAAGTAATGGGCATCATCCAATTAGTTTCCCACGCTTCATTTTGCGATTTTATAATCTAGAAGGTTGTGCTGCCCATCAGGTCATCCAGAAAAATGACACAAACTAAGTTCACGCAAGAAATGTTTACATTGTTATTTAAGTATAATCTCAAGAGCAAATCTAAACAGTGCATTCTCATGGAACAAAGGAAGATGTGGGCATTCATATGAGAAGGACAAAATAAGTGATAACTCTATAGATATATACAAATTTCTCTGTTACTACGCTTGTCAAACACAGTCACATATGAGCTGAGAAAAATTACTAAGCAGTGAAGATCCACTATGTACAATACCTTTCCAAAAAAGATACAAAACTAGGACAGTTCTAATATCACAATCTCTCACCCAAAAGTGCTAACTGAGTTAGCATTTAGCCTCCATAACCAAGTAATATGCCAAAAATTTTCCAAGAATACTACTATGTTTCAGGTCATGACAAATCCCCTATCTTAATTCCTGGCATTCTCATCAGGCCACAGATCTCACTTCGCTACAAGTCTAAACCATCGTCCTTTCAACTTTCTACGTCAGAAACATAAAAATAATTAAACAGATGTCAAGGCAGTCCCTCAAATAAGAGAATAAACAAGTTTTGCAGCAGTATAACTAAAATAAATTCTACATCCAGCAGAGAATCAACTTCATATAGCATTTATTTTTAAATACCATAAAATAGAAGGAATATTAAATGTTGCAGATAAAACATTCCATGATTTACTACAAATCCCAATTATATTATTAAAAGCAATCCATACCTGAGACTTGCACCCAGCGGCAAGAAGATTATCACCGGGCCCTCCAAACGAGAAACAGAATACCTCTTCTGAAGAACCAGCATTTAAACAAGACACCTGCACTATCAAACTTCCAATACAATCAGAATTAAGCCCAAAAAAAAATAAGAAAGCAAAGAAACATGCACGTATAGAGAGAGAGAGAGACATGGACCTGCTGGTATGATCTAGTATCCCAAGCTCTGATGGTACCGTCAGAAGAGCACGAGTGCAAGATATGCGGAGTCAATGATGGAGCAGAGAAGGATATCTGATTGATAGTCGAAGAATGGCCTTTGCACTCCCCAAAGTATTGACATGTCTGCGGTGAATAGAGCTTTACAGCGTTGGTCGACAGAGACACAGCCATCGACGTCCAGTCATCCCTAACATTCCAGTCCCCAAGGGAATTGACGCAGCAAAAACATCATTAGATTAGTTACCTAAAGAAAATTTTGAGATTCGGAAGAAAAGAGACGAACACGAGGGGGGGAAACCTGGGAACGATTTGAAAGACGTAGTGGTCTCTGAAGTTAGTCTGGATGCTGTTCTTGAGTGCAAATCGGTTGAAGTTATTTGAATTGGTAAGAGCATTGGGGTGTGGTTCTTCCACATCCATCTGTGTAACCTCCATCTTCCCTTCCCGTCTCTGTCTGTTCAGAAGCTGAAGCTTCAAAATACGGGTTTTTAGGGTTTGGCTGAGACTCTCTCTAGGCGGCTTACAGTATTTAGTATTTTTTTTTATTTTATTTCTTGAAATTCAAGGGTTCAGTAATCTTTAAAAATTTTGATAAAATTTTTAATATTGATAGATGTAAAAACTTAAATAAAACTGTAAATTATTTTATGATTTATTTACAATTGAGATTTGATATATAAAATATTATGAACTCACTCTATAATCACTTTTATCAATCAGAATTAAGCCTAAAAAATTTTAAGAAGATGTGTTTATTTAAATAAAATTCAAGTGTTTAGTAATGTGTAAACCGTTAAATTAATCGAAGTTTGTTTAAATTTTAAAGAGTTTTGACTTTAAAATTTTGATAAAAACTAATTTGCAATTCAATATTAATTGATGTAAAAATTTTGAAATTAAACTGTAAATTATTTTGTGATGTTTCTATGATTGAGCTTTCATGTATGAAATCAAGTGGCAGCCAGCCAACTTTTTATAATTTTTAGAAGTTTAGGGTTTAATTCATAATTTTAGGAACATGGTGGGCCAAGTTATAAATTTTTGAAACTTAAAGGTCATTCCATAATTTTATAAACATAAGGGTCAATTCAAAGTTTTAAAAACTTTTAAGGCCCAATTTCATAACTTAAAACCAAGCCCAATTTTAGAATCTAATTTTAATTATGAACGTACCAGCTGTTTTCTCTTTCATTTGGTGTTATCATTTTGGCTGTAGCAATAGTTTGTTTTTATAGTTCCACAATTTTGTTTTGAGTGACGGCGGGCGGCGTTAAAGAAGGGAATTTCGGGGGCAGATTTTGATCAAGAAGATATGTTTTGTGCTAAATGTTGCGATTTTGTGTGTTTTAAGCTCAAAGAAACAAACACATCAAAGATCTTAGGGTGGAGAAGCAGAAGCAATGATGAATGATGACAGGTCTATATTATTATATATTCTATAAAAGAAAATAGACAATTTTATGAACTAACCATTATTCGGCGTCAACCCCATTGCGGAATAATAGATTTCCTCATATATTTTGCTTTAAAAAGGTGTTAAGAAAATCTCGCCCACAATTTTTATTTTGTTACTCGCTGCACGAAAGCCATGCCCGTGCGCTGAAATCAACCAACTAGGCATAACTGTTGATGGACCATCATCCTTCTATTCACCCTTCGAAACTTTCTTAAAAGACAAAAAACACTCAAAACTCACAATCTCTAATCCTGTTGCTGTTGCATCCACTTCTTGAGCACACACACCCCCTTCCCACCTTCTTTTTATACACCAACGTCCACCAGATACATCCGCCAACAAAGTTGATAAATCAAATCAAGGGCAGCAGCAAAAACAGTGATGATATAAAGCTAGATTATGCTCACATTGCATTATCACCTACCAAACCCTTGAAATAAAATACATCCACCAAATCCCAGTCAAGATAAGAAAAATTAGATGCTGCAGCACCTAACACACGCAAGTACTTGTTACCATGCAAGTCCGGGCCAAATTGACACTCATTCTGTTAGAAAGAAACTAAAACTTTCATCAAGTTGAATGGAGAAGAAATTTAGCCCCACAACACAGGCTAAATAAAAGGTACAAATCCCTCAACACCCTCAACTAAGAAACTGTTCAAGTGCTTGGTGCAGCCTCAACCTTCCCCTCTGCGGTTCCTTCCCCCTTGTCATCTTCTTCTAATTTTGCTGCTTCTCCCGTCTTCCCAGCATCTTCCTCTTCTGGCTTTGGCATTTCTTCATCTACATGACAATAAATAAATAAGCACACAAACCACAAAAACTACTATTGCTGGCAAGCATTGGGAACACAAGGAAAAGGATAGTTCTAGCATTTCAACATAAATGTCTCGACCTAGGAAGTAATAATTACTTCCAATATTTTTTCTGAACCTAATTTTATGCATTTAGTAAGTCACGAAACTCTTGATCAGAGTAACTTTTTTAGTTATTACATTCTAACAAATAAAGCGGATGGACAAGGCCCACGGGAGTTACACATGGGTTCCCTAGTCCTCTCAAGGGTCAGATAAATCTTAATACTTGTGATCATGTCCCATCTCTTCAACAAGTGACAGCACATCACTATCTATTTATGGTTTCTACTTAGTACAGGCACTTGAAAGTTTAATTCCTCCCGTAATTTTGCAGGTTCTCCACCTGGCTCATGATGTCATAAAGATGTTTTTAGTTTCACGCGGCTCACTTGGTAGCCACTGGTTAACATCATCATGATAGTTCATCCCTCCAAATGGAAACCTTCATTGCACACTTCTCCACATGGCCCATAATGTCACAACATTATCTTAAGTTTCATGCGCTCATTCACATTTAACATTGCGAAAGTAGCTCATCCCTCCAAAATACTAGTGGCCAAATTTGTTTAACAAAAGGGATAAAGTGATGTTGACTCCACAGGTAGTCCAAGACAAGTCATCCATGGATGGAGCGAATGACAAGGAAACCAAATTTAATACCTTAAGTTTCAAGTGCTCATTCACATTTATTAACATCATATTGATAGCTCATCCCTCCAAAACATTAATGGCCAAATATGTTTATAAAAAAGGGATAAGGTGAAGTTAACTCCACAGGTAGTGCAAGACAAATCATTCATGGATGGAGTGAATGACAAGGAAATCAAGCTTAGTACCTTGATTTGTTTAGCTTAGTTTGGGTAAAAGAAAGTGGAGCTTGGTTTTTTTAGCTTAGTTTGGGTAAAAGAAAGTGGGTACAAAAGAGTATGGGCCTAATGTACAACGTGTAAAGAAGACGTGCCAAATATCCCCAAGAAGAAGATGACACTGATAACTTTAAACCTTACGCCATCAATAAAATCATTCTACAAATACAACACCTTCCCCACCCAAAGATTAACTCCAAAGGGTTTCACTTTCATCAATTTTAAGATGGTCACCCTTTGACTCACTTGACACCCAAAGGGAGGGTCTAAAGGAAGGGGGAACAAACATGGTCTACGAGTTCACAATAATCAGAAATGCAAAAACAAACTTCATGGTGAATATTACATTTGCACAAAGATGAAACATCATAAAACCATATTAAACCAAAAAGAGAATTCAAACAATTCAAGCAGGCAATGCCAGGAACCATCCAAATGTCTGATACATACAAGCATACCAACTAAACATATATTGAAGATGCACATAAGGTGCCCATGAAGCACAAATGTTGCAATTATACGAAAAAAAACACTCTTGTTTTACTAAGAATGGATATGTTAACAAAGCAAACCATCAACAGAATAATGCTTAACCATTATGATATAAAAAATAATTCTTAAGTTTCTTACCGTCATCACTCTCATCAAAGTCATCTCCCATTCCTCCCATTCCTCCCATTCCTCCCATATCACCAAATTTCTGTCCATATAATAACAAGCAAAAAATCAACAGAGGATCCTATAAATTAAATTCCAAACAAAGAACCAAAATCTGTGATATCCTTACAGAGAAATCCATCCCTCCCAAATCAAGGTCACCCGGACCTAAGCAAAAGAAATAGATGTCAAGCAATTAAAAAAGGAACACACAACATTTAACCTCATACATAATAGTTTTTGAGGACCAAATATTAAACTGGTGGGCAAAATACCAGTATCGTCATCTTCATCGACCCATTTGTCCCAGTCTACTTTCACGTAGTGTGGCGTCTTGCCATCTCCACGCAAAAGTTTCTTCCACCATTTCTTCTCCGCTTTCTCAACAACACAAAATATGCTCCTCACACCTATATTTACTTTGCTGTCCTGTAACAACCAGATTCAAAAGTAACAGAATAAATAACTAGATCAGATTTTTCATGAAAATCACTCAAGATGGAAAAAGGAGATCAAAAGGAGTTAGGAATTAAAAATGTCTTAACATAAATAAATTCAACCACAGCAACAAATGGATCTGAGCACAGCCCTACGAAATTCTTTAAAGCTACCACATCAGAATACAGTAAAGATTGAAATATACTAGTATAAACCATTTCTGACAGACTAATTCCTCCAACCTCTAAAAGGATGGGCGTAAGCACAGGCTGGTTAGGCTATTGATACATGCCAGGACAAAATAAGTCAAAAAATTCTTACTTGCTTACCCAATTCAGGAGGAAGCAAGTGGACTGGTTTGAAGGGACTAGTTCGTATTGAACAGGGCCCCATAACTCATGCATCAACTTGTTGCAAATTTACCCCCAAAAAAAGCCAGAGAGCTTGAGTAGTGTTCAAAGCATGTCCTAGACAAGCTTACCTCAACATTAACTTTGTCAAAAAGGTCTAGCTTCACTTCATAAAGGTTGTTCTCTGCTCCGGCACTACCAGAGAATGTAAAAACTCCATCTGGCTCAAGGTTGACCTTTGCATTCTGTGCATCTGGCAATTGAACAGTGATGTAAGCCTTGTCCAATCTCTCTGCCCACTTCACCTCAGGATGCCGACTATAAAATTGAATATGTATTAGGAGATAACTTAACCTTATTAAGAAAGATAATCACCAATACATAATAAAATAAAGAGAAAAAGAATTACCGATGATAACTAACGTGGATCTAGAACAACCTAATATGGGGGAAATTATTTCTTAGCTTCTTTGAAGAACAAAATCTACAAACATAAGCAATTGGACAAGAAGAACAAAAAGATAAAACAAAAGCAAGACTACCAATATTAGCATACAGACGCATTGCAACTAAAAGAGGTAACATGACAACTCCATCTTGCTGCGCAGGACAAGGTAAAGTAACAGTGGAGATGGATTGGGTGCAGGGAGAAGGCAAATCTCGAACAATAGTGTAAAAAAAAATTAAACCATGCCACGGTTTCAATAGATGAACAATCATCTGCTCATGCAGTTTGGTATAAAGCCCTAAGTTTGGGTCTAGCATACTGTTTCAATGGAATAAAAAATCATATGATTCCATGAGTTTCCTGTCCTTGTCAAAAATGCTTAAAGAAAATTTTCAAGCTAATATAGGTGTTACCAAAGACGATAACAAAGGCGTGGCCAATTGGACAGCCCTCCATACATAAAAATAGATGATGATAGTAATTCCAAAAACAATTGCCTCAATTAGCTAATGCAACTAAAAAAAAAAAAAAAATTCGTATGAGTTCGCATACATCTCGAGTTTAATTCAAACTAAGGCAAATCAAGTATCATTTTTTTTTTTTTCCAAAGATAGCATCTCAAGTCACCGGCTAACTCTAGATATTCCACCGAAGGACAATAGCAAGTAATGCCCATCTACCAACGACAATGCACCCTGCTACAAGATTTTTTTTAGGGGATTTAAATAACTGAAACATATCTGACCACCAAACTCTTCCCGACAAAATAAAGAGCATATTGATGACATTCTCCACTTAAAGGTGATCTTCTTCGGTGACGGACAAAAAGGAAAGGTCTTACAGGAGTAAAATTAAGACTTGATAATCAAGCAAAAAAAAAAAAAGTTCAGACTTGATGAGATGGGACGTTAGGGGAATCATAGCGCCTTAAAATGTAGGTACTACAAAACAATTCAGGCCATCAGATTTAGCAATCCACGAAAATGCATCGAGAATAAATGAAAGAAAAACTAAATTAGAACGCTTCTGATTTGCCATAGCGCTCTCTTCTTTAAATAGACCACAAGTTCAACAGAATCCATCCGCTACCATATGTCAGGTAACAGGCCATAAAGACCAAAAAACGCCTATACAAGAACACGGCAATAGAACTGCCGAAGTCGAGCCAAATAAACAACAGCCAAAAGATCGCGAAACAGTCCAACGGAGGATCGGGTATTGAGAATCGAAAGGAGTAAGCGAGAGTACCTCATCTTTCTTGCTAACGCGGGGTTGTGTCTCGAAGAGGAAAGTGAAAAATGAAAACCCTAGAAACCGAGCTGCGAGTTATGGCGGAGACCCAGCGTCACTTCGGAGTCCAACGCTTAATACTTAAAGCCGCCCCAGAAGCGTCTGGAATGTTGTCGCTCGCACGTATTTTGCCAATTATCAGGGAATCGGAGGGCCGGGAGGAGTCCATTATGAAGGACTGGTGGATCGACGGTCCAAATTGAAAGATCCTTAGAGGCCCGGTACCATTTGTTGATGGGCTTGGGCCCGCGGGACATGGACAGATGGATCCGCTGCGTTGCTGGACTAAAGCTCATGAAGTTGAACTAGGGGGTTAAATATTGATGATGTTTTGTCTATATATAATGCATGTTTAAAGATTTATCACGTCTTATCAACAAAATGTTTATAGATAATCAAATGTTTAAGTGAATCTCATGAAAAAATATGCATTGACTTATGAGTCAATATAGTTAATATCTTGGGATGAAAATCCTCATCGTGTAAATTTAAATTTCGGGTTACATGACCCAAAATTTTAGGGCAAGTGTGACATAAATTGCAAAATTTGGATTTTTTGCATATGAATAATATTTCTCGCTTTTGGACACCTCATCTTTCCTTTAAATTTTTGTTTAGATTTTACTAAAAATAAGATCTAGCAAAATCAAACTTAAGACTTCGTTTAAATTTTTTTTTTTTTTTTTGTTATAATATTGTGTTGTTGATATAAAATTCTCCAAAAAAACATATAGTTAAACAAATAGAATATGATATATTGATATTCTATTTTATGTTATTTCATCACTTTACATTTACTTGTTTAATAAAAATACATTCCAATTCAACCCTTCATCCTTTTAACTCTCTCCCCTTTCTAGTTTGATACTGCAATCTAATTTCCTAAATAATAGTCTATATTTTTCTTTAGGCGATGATCAGTCCATTATTTCATGCGATCTAACTTGATGAATATAGAGCCAGGAAGCAGTCCGGGCCCAAAAGAAACTTGAGTTGGGCTAGGCCCAGTTCTACATCAAGGCTCACAATTCTCTGAAAGCCCATAGCCTTATAATCTGTCACAGGGACACGCAATCATAATGATTGGAAGTTCTTTGAGACGAAAAATGAAAAAATTGAACAAAATTCACGTTGTTTTTTATTTTGGAGTTTATTAGGTCGCCGAATAATTTATATATACACATGTTTCAGAAATAGTGCAAATATAATTTGTGAACTTTGTAATCCATACAAGTTCAAGTAGGGGCAGATTTAGGAATTGAAAAATATTTAAATTTTAAAAAGTTAATGTAATAAAATTCTTGTATAATTAATGATAGGATTTGAGTTTGAAATTAATGATAAAAATTAATTTTGAAAAGTTACTATTTGGGTTTATTTGAAATTAATGATAGGATTTGGGTGGGTTTGGTATTGGAATTATATTTTTTTACTTATAAATGAATTATGACTAGGAGTAGAGAAGTGCACCGCACAGATTTTGAGATGAGCTCTTATTTTTTTTTTTTAACTGAGATATTATTAATTTTTGTATACTAAAAAATTAAATCTGATAATAAGTCTCAAGACAACTTGTCTCAAGACAACTTATTAGTAGATCCGCCCATAAGTTTAAGCATGTTAAGAAATTTAAAACTTTAATAATGCGAAAAGCAAATAATTAGATTTCTTCTACCATTTTAAATTATTCCCTAATGATAAAGGAGACAAGAAATAAATGTTTGACAAATAATTTAATTTGAATGCTATTTTCTCTTTTAAGTAATTATATATTTAATATTTTCATCTTACTTTGCATGTCGCAAATACAATTGCAAGGCTAATCTAAATCATGTAACTAGGGGCCGCATATGAGGGGGAGGGGGTGTGGGGGGACGGGTTGTAATCTGTGTCAATTTTCACTCTCTCTCTCTCAAATTTGTTTATGGATCTAACTTACGAATTTGACTCATTTGAGAGGAGGGGACAAGCATAACTTGCGGATTTAAGATACATATTTGAGGGTTAACTTTTTTCACATTCGTCGGTATGTAAATATCTAAAAAATATGATACAAGTTCAAAATAGAAACAATTTTTCTTTTTCTTAAATGTCTCCAAAATCCACCCCACCTCCATCGTTTGGGTTTTAGGTGAAGTGCAAATCTATCGTCCATGCATGCAAGGAAATAAAATATTTATTTTCAGAGTATAAGTTAAGTGGTTAGATTATGATAAATTAGAATTCGTATTAAAAAATTGTGAGTTTGATTTTTTGTCATACGTAATCAGATAAAAATTTTATTTATAATTTTTTTTTGGGTCAAAATAAAAAACAAAGACAACAGGAAATTGCGAAAACATGATAATCCTGAGAAAAGGAAGGATCCACTAAATGCCCATCTCAGCCGAAAACATCGTCCAGAAACCTTCACATCAGACCAGCCTCTGATTGCGAGAACACGAAATCAATTGGATGGATCCAATTCACTCGCACCGCAAACGACCAGACAAAAACCCAGTTTCTTGAGCTACGAGTATTCACTGACGCCGCGACAACCCCCTCTCTCTGTCTCTCTCATCTTCTACGCATAGGGCCACACAGGCCTCTTACGGGTCAAACTCGTGGAGCCGTCTTGCCTGACGTCACCGCTGACATTTTCCTGTTTCTAAATTCTAATCGTCTATCGTGGACGAAAAGAAAGCCAATAGTCTATATTTGTATAATAACGTAAATTAAAAAAATTAAAATTAAGAACTAATAAACGCCACAAAGTCATTTTTTTTTTAATTTTATTAAGACATTATTTGTTTTGGCGTTTAACACATCAGTTGGCTCTGTTAAAATAGTGGATTGACTAAACACCACTATTTTGACAAAACAGTTGGCTCCCTAATTACATTAATTTTTGAAATTTTGTAATTCATAATAAATTAACCTTTATCTTTTTATTTTTGTCATCTAACTATTAAATTTTAATTTTTAATATAATTTATTTTTTTTATTTTTCATCAAATTTTGTTAATAAAAATTGACACAATATACATTCATATAAATTCAAAAATCTGTTGGTGTTAAAATTAACATAAACCTCACAATTAAATGGTTTTAATATTTATATTAATATATATTATATTAGTTTTCATTAACTTGAAGAAAAATAAAAAAAAAAGAGTAAATTATAATAAAAATCAAAATTTAATAACTGCGGTGACAAAAATAAAAATACATTGATCATATTATATTATTTCGTTTATAAAATATTTTAATTTAAAATTATTTTAAAACGTGTATATTACTTGAATAAATGTCACTTAATAAATATAAAATGCATTTTAAATTTATAAAAAAACAATTATCATGTATTTAGATAAAAACACATTAGAATATGATCAAAACCATATTTATGCCCCTGGAGTTTGTTTTTCTACCCTTAAAATTTTTGTGGTCTCAAATGTTTACTTGAATTTAGGCCAAAAGCATTATGTTCTTGAACTTTTGATAGTTTCAAATGTACTATTGAATTGTGTAAAATTACTTATTTAAATATATGACTAGCAAGTGATGCGCACACATATTAACATAATAATTTTTTAGCACCTATTTAACTTATTATCTCTTTTTTTTTTTTTTTAGTTATATCTCATTTCTCTCTAATGTCTCTTACATTTTATTTGGTTGGATTACGTAAGTCAATTGGGTTAAACATGTCATTAATGTGCTCTAATCAATAATCACCTCGATGTTTGGGGAATTGAAGATGGAACTAGTTTGGGGGTAGCATTTCTTGCAAAAGACGTTGAAGAGAAAGAAGACACAGTCGAAGAAAAAGATAAAATTGAGAAGACTCTGAAGAGAAATAAAAGGTTGGGGAGATGTAGTTGAAGAGAGAAAGAAGTTGAGAAGAGATTGAAGAGAGATGAGGAGTTGGGAAGATGTTGAGAAACTATCACGTTAGCGCACGTGTATATTACTTGCTAATTATGAATTTAAATGAATGATTTACATAGTTTAGAAGCATATTTGAAATCACAATAAAATTATAATTTCATAAAATAAAAAAAAAACACAAACACAGATAAAAGTTCGAGAGAGATAAATATACTTTTGATCTAGATTCAAACACATTTGAAATCACAAAAAGTTTAGAATGCATAAAAAATACTTTTTGCTATTAAAGTATAAAAAAAAAAAAACTAATTTCAATCCAACCTACATTTATTTTTTATAATATGGGTTATGAAATATTTTAAACATTCTTGAACAAAAGCATATAAAAATAGAGAATTATTATTGACATTTAAAATATTTTATAATTCAAATAATAAAAATAAGTATAATTTAGATTAAAAAATAAATTCCTTAAAATATTATTAAATTATGATATTTTATTGACACGGTACCTGATGCGTGGATATTTGTATGCCCGGACTCCGGAGAGGGTTTCTTGATTTGCCACGGCTGTTGAAATATCAATAGAAAAAACAACAAAATTCAAAAATATTCGCTCGCTCCACGGAACACGTGATAGACAAGGATCCCCACTATCCATCCTGTGCTGAAACTGAAACCGAAACCTCCCTTCCTTTCATCTCTGCCTGCCTCCAACGTCCACGTCCATGTCAGCCCCGCACGTCAATTTCATGACTCCATTTTTCAAAACTGATCATGCAAATTCCTAGCAAACCTATCCTCAACCTCGCCATTACTCAAATCAAACGAAACATTATTCAATTCAATTATAACCTTTATAATAATAATATATTCTTTCGCGAATCGATTGAAATAAATATATATATATTCATTCAAATACAAACTGTCAAATCAAATGAAATTTTGAGAAATGATATTTAACGTATTATATTAATTTAAGTAGATAATATATTATAAATATTTATTTTATATATTAAAATTAAATAATATTTTCGTAATGCGAAGCATAACAACGTGGTTCGCCACGGCGAGTACTCTGTCGAAAGGATGGGCAATCAAAAATAGTAGGGACAGTTGCACTTAATTGCGAACCAACGAAAACATTAAATTCGCTGCCCCCATTTTATTAATTTATCAGAGGCCGTAGGAGTCCGCAGTGGCTGGATTGCCATAAATAATGTCGTCAACATTTTTGGCGGCTTGTGAGACGGATGTGATTCGCCTGTCTGTCACACCGGAAAAGCCTCGATTGCATGCCCACTTAATTTTAAATGGAAAACTTGCTATATGTATATTTAAAAACTTGAAAAATTATCCAAACATTGTAGGGTGTGGGGAACTTCTTGCTCCTGTAACGTCTTTTCCTTTCTGCAAGTAATGTTAAAAGTGAAAGCCTGATGTGTTTATTATATATAGTTTATTCATATTATTATATATATGTATGTTATACCTTTTAATGTGATATATTATATATTTTTTATATTATACAAAATATTATTTTATATTGTATAATATGTTGACAATTCTGGGTATCATATAAGTTTTACAGTGGACCTTATAATGACATTAATTAATCTTAATTAGTAGTCATTTATTTTAGTATAAAATATTACATAATTATGTTTACTATAAATACATTATTATACTAGTAATAATTTAATTTAATTATATTATTATCTTAATATAGTATTACCAATGTAATTATAAAGATTCTTCATTACGGTGGTGAGTAGCTATAATACTTATTTAAGGAGCAATAAAGGCACATTAAACAGTCCGACTAGTTAATTAAATATTTTAAAATATAATATATTCATTGTCAATTAATTAAATATTAATTAAAAATAAAATACACTTAAAAGCAATAATTAGGAAGGAAAGCTAAAATAAAATCCTAGTCTATCGTTGTTGTGGGAGTTTTCTAAAATTTTATTTATTTAAAATTTACATTTAAATCTTACTTTTTCATATAAATAAATAATATTGCGTGAATAAAGATATTTAGCACCTTATATCAATGTATCGTGACTAATCTAATCTATAAAATGAACTCAATGATTGAGGTTTGAAGAGTTTGCTTTCTTAATAATTTTCACTTTGACAAGTGCCTGCGTGCTGAAAATCATTGCGGGCTTTGGTGGCTTGAACCTTTCAATCAAAGCATTAACAGTGAGAAGATGACAAAAATTAAAGATACAACAATTTGATTTGCTTACGATTTTTGAATAGTCGGACCACTGTCCTATTTGAACAGTGCTAGTTAGCTCAACAGATCAATCAAGAAAATTATAGAAAAGTGTTAAAAAATCAAAATATTATTATTTTATTAATTTTTAAAAATTGTCAACGTCTTATTTGTTGCTCTCTCCTTTTTTCATAGCTGCTGATGCAATCATTGACTGTTACGTCGCCATTGCCTTGCTGTCTCTCTGTCATTGTCTCGCCTCGTTGTCGTCCTCCCTTCGACAATTGCTAAGGCGATAGAGTGAGGCGGCACAACAATCAATGATTGTATCAGCGATTATGGAGAGAAGAGAGAGCAACAAACAAGCCCGTGACTATTTTTGAAAATTTGTAATTGGAGCGATGACATCTTGGTTTTTTTTTATATCTTTCGATAAGCCCCTCAATTGTTTTCTCGAACAAAGTAGATTAATTCGTCATTTTTGATTTTGAATTAAAATTTTATATTAATATCAACTATAATATAATATATTTAGTGGCGGAGCAACATTTTGGTCAACTGGAGCCTTGGCCCCAGTTGATTTTTTCTTTTTTTATATATATTAGTATAAATAATTATAATTTTTATAATTTGGCCAGGATTCAAATTATACTTTGAGCTGGACTAAAATTATTTCTTAGCTCTGTCACAGAATATATTAATATATAAAGATGTGTTTGATTGTACACGATAAAAACAAAAATTAACTTTAAAGGAAAATCAAAACCAACCCCTCAAGAATTGATTTTTTTTTATTTTGAAAAAAATATGACATTTTTGTACTTGGATAGAAAAAAAAATTATAACAAAAATTATCAATTAAACACCTAAAGTTAGAATTTAACTAAACAATATATTTTTTATGCCAATCAAAAATACCCTAAATGTTATTTCCTATATTATCACGTGCCAATTAGCAAATGTTCATTATTTCATTCGCGTTAATTGTGGCCCTCATCTGACCGGAAGCAGTATTAAAATGGTTGGTGTACCAAAAGTCAAGTACTCCCACATATAGACGTGGAAATTATAGCTCAATACTGTTAACGATTCCACCATTGGATGAGAATCCCGTGGATGTCAGTGTCCTGCCGGTTGTTATTTGCGTGAGGATGTGTATCATATTTTACCTCTTAAGATTCTACCAACTCTTTATTGTTCTTACATTACTTACTTCATTTATTCTACCAACTCTTTATTGGTCTTACATTAGTTACTTCATTTGTCAAATCATCATATATCAATCATCATATATACAGTAAATCGAAGAAGATGATATGTGACTTACTCTTTGCAACTCCCCCAATTCAACAGCTTTTTATATAGTTATTATTATTAATTAGTAATCATATTAAACTTATGAAAGTAATCAGTTCATAAACGACAACAAATTAAAATTCAAAAAATTCACTCATACTTATTACAAAAATCATTGACTTCATCAATGGGAGCATTCACCAGAAGCTTGATAATGTAATAGGTGTTAGAAATTCTAATCTCCCTTTAATCAATCATCACAAATATACATATTAAACACTATTACAAAATAAAGATTTTAAAAATTAATTATTAATTTAAAATATATATATTTTAAAAATAATCTCTGAATCATTTGACACGACACATTTGAAGTATGACTATAACAGATTCTGATTTCTCAGTTTTTAGGAAGCTATTAACCTAGTCAAGATAGTCTCTTCACAGAGTGCAAGAAAGTTTATTTTTTTTAGAAATAGATCACGATTTTTTACATAAGTTTATATAAATAAAGCTAAATATATTTGGTATTTAACAATGAAATTTAAGGGCATATACATATTCGAGGTCCTTAATAACAACGTCAATTAATTTATTTGTTATTTCACATGATTCTTGAAATTTAACATTATCTTTGTCAACAACCTCTCCAATAATATCTGCATTAAATTGGGCTAAGATGTTAATTATAATTAAATTAAAATATCATAGTATTAAAATATTATGCATACCAAATAATTCGGTTTCATCAACTTTTGCTGCACCCAAAATTTCACCAAATGGCCTGCACACATAATTACTTGATGGAAAATTTTCATCAGTAGCTTCCACAACAGTCGTCTTTGCCATAAAATTCAATTTGTACTTATATGTTATACTCTTGAATTTCATGTTGTTGTATTCGACTACGAAGTTAGACATAATGTACAGGTTATCCTCACATATCAATGTTTTGAACATCTATATCAATGAACGTTTGACTGTTGTATAAATCTTACCACCCTATTATTTTTAAGGTAAGACGTAAGATATTATTGAATGACACTTGAAAATCTATTATTTTCTATATATTTTCTCATTTCCATCCAAGTCTCAATAAATTTTTGAAATTATTATTATGTTGATTATATATTTTCTCCTTTCCATCAAAGTTTCAATAAATTTTTAGAATTATTATTCTGTCAACTTAAAGATTGAAAACTAAATTAAATATAATTTTTAAATATATTTATCTTTTCTATCAATTTATTTGACAATAAAACTCCATAATTAAATGTTTTTTTTCTATCATTCATTAATTCACAGTATGAATAGGATTATTATTCTATCTATTTAATAATTTTTATCTAAATTAAATGTTTTTGTAAATTCCTTCATTGAATCATAAATCTGTTTTTTTGAGCTCTGCCTCCATCCTTTTTTTTGTGTGCCTTAATAATATATTTATCTTTTTCTGTCAATTTTATATATATATATATCGTGAAGAATTAAATATTTTTTTTATCCTTAATGAAATCACAATAAAATTGGGATTATTATTCTGTCAATTGAATAATTTCCACCCAAATTAAACGTTTTGATTAGTTCTTTCATTAAATCATTAATCTGTTTTCCTGAGATCTATATATTTCATTTTTCTTGTGTGCCTTAATAATATATTACCCATTTCTGTAAATTTAATATATATAATAAAGAAATATTTTTTTGTTTATCCTTCGTTAAATCAAGGTATGAATAGGATTATTAGTAATCATAACCGTAAATTCTTATTCCAGTTGTCTTTACATTGTTTCCTCATTTTTTTATTATCTTAAAAATATGTCTACAATTAAATAAAACACTTTTTATTATACTTATCATATAGCTGTGAATCCATTATTTTTTTTTTCATCTTGTTTTTGCATGTTGATATGTATGTGTTTTTTTGCCCTAATCATATAACTTTTATTGTACAAATCATATATTATTAAGTGTTCTTTTCTTTTTTTTTTTTTTTTCAATCATTGTATTTAAAAAAAAATAACAATGTATCTTAAAATTTATATAAAGGCTCAGAAAAGTACACGTTCCTCATTACAAATCTTAAAAGAAAAATACAACATGAAAATTATGTAATACGTGTTGACACATTTGAAATTTGATTATTCTATAGAACGGATGAAAAAAAATATATATTTATATACAACATTTAAAATAAAGTAGTGCGTAAATAGGAAAACTTGTGCATTTGTGAAGACTATCTCAATATTATACGTTTTTGCCTTATTTTCGAAGCAAGGAACCTCTCAAACCCTTACAACTCGAACTTTTAATCTCCATTGAGTCTTCATAGAGTCTACTTCATTAATGAAGTTACATCGTCCAACCATTTTTTAGTACAAAATTAATTTATAATAAGTTGGATGTGTAATTTTTTTTTTTTTGCAAAGCAAAGAACAAATGAGGTAATTTGTTACGACATCTTAATTTATAAAGGATTGAGTAAATAGATTTGAAATAAATTTATTTATCAATTAAATATCAAAGATTAAAATTTAACTAGAAAATATATTTTTTATGCCAATCAAACATATCCTAAATATTATTTCCCGATATTATCAGGTGCCAATTAGCAAATGTTCATTAATTTTTGCGTTAATTGTGGCTCTCATCTAACTGGAAGCGGCATTAAAATGGTTGGTGCACCAAAAGTGAAGTACCCCACGATGGGCCTATTATATATATACGTGGAAATTATAGCTCAATACTGTTAGGATTCCACCATTGGATGAGAATCCCGTGGATGTCACGTGTGGATGGCTTGCGTATCATATTTTGTGAGGACTGGTTAAAATTTTATTTTAACAGAAGAAATATTTTATTATTTTATTTTTTAAATTTTAATAATAAAAATAAAAAAATATTAAAAATCATGATTAAGGACGATTATGTGACTTTTCTCATTAATAAAGTTAAAAAGATCACGTGTGTCTTTGTGTCTAACATCTCCTCCAATATTTTTACTCAGTTTGCTGCTATGGTTGAGCTCGAGCAAGTAGAACGGCCATTGATGTCCCGAAAGAGGTTCTTCCTCGTGCTCTTCCGTCCGTCGGCAAATGTTTCGGGTTTGGCGCAACTGGACTCTCAGTGATAAGCCAGGAGGAGCAGATTCAACAGCTCATTTGTGCGTTTCATACAGAAAGTGGTCGGCGACCTTCTGGTTCTCGTCGTCGTCGCGCAACTGGACTCTCAGTGATAAGCACGGATGATGGTTTGGGGTATTGGTGGTCCTAAATATTCCTCCACATAGTTTAATATAATCCTTTCTGTTTTAAGAACACATATGTCGGGGTGACCGACAGCTAATTAATTATTAGCTACAAAACTAAAAATAATAGTTGTTGTTGTGAGAATTTTATATAAAATATTATTAAAATAACACGACAAGGACAAATTCATTGTTACACTTGGTAACGACAAAAATTAAAGTAAAATAATATGCCACATTTAACAAATAATCCCACCTAACACTGGATGCAAATCAGTGTAATTTTGCATATAGTTAGTGATTTCATCTCGTAACCCAAAATACTTTTATGCTCCATTGTCATTTGCCTTTTAGCTAGGTTACATTACACCCTTTAATTATATGCAGTTTTATGCTTTTTTAACTCGATCCAATTAATTAATTGTATATAACTTTATGCTTTTTAAAGAGCAACTGATTATCATAATCATTTTCTTATGTAAAAGAGGTAAATTTACAAATTAAGAAATGTTTATATATATATATATATATAGATTGAACAAGTTTTAACTCTTTTGTTTTATTTTTATAAAATTAGTCTAATTAATAATTTGTAAAAGTTATCAAATCTGGAAAAATAAGAAGAAGACAGCTCCCCAGACTCGAAAGCAGAGACTTGACTTGACTTCACTGCCCGAAACAACCAGAATGATGGCCATCAACAAGATCATCGTCGTTATATACAATGGCCTTCTTTGGTGTAAAAATAACACGAGGATAGCAGTTTGCCAACCATTAGAAACCATAATTGGATGGATTCCTGAAGAGTGAAGACAGAGGAGCCGTCCAGAAAAGAAAGCAATTAATGAAAGCCGAGAGGAACTCCGCGCTGTCGCCATCTGAGACGATCACCATGGCTCCACGTATTTTCCACGGGACTCCACTGGCACTGATGATTTCGGTCCAATAGTCATTGTTATACTATCGTTTTACACAACCAGCCAGCCATACTTTTGTTTCCTCGTCTTGTTTGTAGTGGCATCCTCGGCCTCTCTTCGGCCTGTTGAAGAGGCCAGCCACCTGATTATTCTCCTTCTGGATGCCGGATGCCATTACTATTATTATTATTATTGCTTCGCTCGCGTTGGAGCTTCAATTTCAAGGCTCTGTTCCTCGGTGAGTTTCAGCTTTTTCCTCCTTTTTTTTTGTTTGTAATTTCTTGTTTGATTGAAGTTGAACACTCTTGTTCTACACGAATTAATTCTGGTTCGTTCCGCTCTCTGATTTACGATCGGCCTTCCAAGTTTCTGCCATTTTTGTTCTTTCCTCTGCGATTACTGTTTTCTTTTGTGTCTTTATAATCACCGTGAATAAATTTAGGATTTGTCTTGAATCCGACATGGCATGGATTTCTGAGCTGGACATGGTCAACTTTTATTCAGATGAAAATAGAAACGAAAAGCGGTTTGAATTTATATTACCCTTGGTTTCTACGCCTAGAACTATCTTCCTTCTTTGTATTTGCTGTTATTTCTCTCTTTATTATCAGCATTTAATCGCTGCGAATAAATGTCGGAGCTCTCAGCCACATACCATTTCTTTCCAATTCTTGCCCTCTCTTAGATTTTGGCTCGTCTGAAATTTTCCTGATGGAAAAGCCGTTTGAATTTCCGATCGGCCATTCCGTGTTGCAGAGCTTTGTTTATAAGACTGTGTTTATAAGGGACACCGCTCGGTTTCCCGGTTCTCTGTCTTTTTCATGCTTCCAAACGTTAACCATGAAAGATTGTGTGGATATTGATTGCATCAAAAAGTTAATTGATGTTTGAAATCTTCACCTCCAGTAGAGCAGTTGTGCTTTTTCCCTCCTTTTCCAGCCTTCCGCGGAGCAACTTTCCGAAGTCATCTCGTTAATTTTGCTTTTAGATCTTGGCGTTCTGAAAATTCGACTCAAGAGTTTTGTCAATGGCGGCCAGATTGTTCTTTCTATGTTTGTGGATTTTTCTTTTAGTTGTCTAGTCGTAAGAAATTAAAAAAAAGAAATAGAAAAAAAGGTGAATTAACTTCAATAAAATATAGAGCTAGTCTGTTACAACTTACACAGGTTTCATGGAATTATATTAATCTCCTTTGGTTTTCTCCTTCACAGAGGACTAGAGAACGGCGATTGATTAGGTTGAAGAGCAGATCAAAGGCACGTTCTCTGGGGTTTGGGTTATGTTTGTGAAAATGTCGTCTGCCTCTTGGTTCACATCTTTTTCATGTTCGAGCTCTGTGATACAGTCTTCGGAGGCGGCGGCTATTTCACCCATTTTCCAATGGTTAAGATTCATCTTCCTATCGCCATGTCCTCAAAGGGCTCTCTTATCTTCAGTCGATATCCTGTTTTTGTTGGCTCTCTTTATCTTATTGATTCAAAAACTATATTCCAGATTCGCTTCCGGTGGTCACCCCAATCCGGATGCGAACAAACCTCTACTTAGAAACCAAAGAACCGTTCTTCGAAGTACTTTGTGGTTTAAGCTGTCTCTGACTGCAACTGTTCTATTAGCAATAGTCTACACAGTTTTATGCATTCTGGCCTTTGTTAGACGTAGCCAGTTGCAGGAGAAGCTTGTGGACGGCCTATTTTGGTTAATTCAAGCAATAACTCATGTGGTGGTTACTGTATTAATTGTCCATGAAAAAAGATTTGAAGCTGTTACCCATCCTTTATCGCTTCGAATTTACTGGGTTGCCAACTTCATCATCAGTAGTTTGTTCTTTGCTTCTGGTATTATCCGGGTAATCTGTCTCGAGCAACCAGATCCTCATTTGAGACTGGATGATGTGACTTCATTTGTCACTTATACGCTATCAATTTTACTTCTTATTGTTGCAATAAGAGGAACAACTGGAATAACAGTGACAAGAGAATCAGAATCGGTGCCAGATGCAGAAGATGAACTCTATGAACCCCTAGCGGGCAAATCCAATGTAACTGGCTTTGCTAAGGCTTCTATCATCTCGAAGACCTTTTGGCTTTGGATGAATCCCCTACTGAGTAAAGGTTATAAAACTCCTCTCAAAGCTGATGATATCCCTACCCTTTCACCAGATCACAGAGCTGAAAGAATGTCTCAGCTCTTTGAACGGAACTGGCCAAAGCCTAGTGAAAAATCAAAGCACCCTGTTAGGACCACATTGCTTCGGTGCTTCTGGAAGGAAATTGCCTTCACTGCCTTCCTTGCAATCGTGAGGCTGTGTGTCATGTACGTGGGGCCTGTTTTGATCCAAGCATTCGTTGATTTCACCTCTGGGAAGAGCAGCTCCCCCTTTGAAGGATACTACCTTGTAATGACTCTTCTCATTGCCAAATTTGTCGAGGTTTTGACCTCGCACCAATTTAATTTCAATTCTCAAAAGCTTGGGATGCTCATCCGGTCCACGCTGGTTACTTCATTATACCGGAAGGGCCTGAGGCTGTCATGTTCGGCAAGACAGGCACATGGGGTTGGACAAATTGTAAATTACATGGCTGTAGATGCTCAGCAGCTCTCTGATATGATGCTACAGCTACATTCCATATGGCTTATGCCGCTGCAAGTTACTGTTGCCTTAGTACTTCTAGCTCGTTACCTTGGCGCTGCAACAATTACAGCTCTAGTTGGACTTCTAGCAATTTTGTTGTTTGTTGTGTTGGGTACGCGTCGGAACAACAAGTTCCAATACAATGTGATGAAAAACCGGGATTCACGGATGAAGGCAACAAATGAGATGCTCAATAACATGCGCGTAATCAAGTTTCAGGCTTGGGAAGACCACTTCAACAAGAGAATAAACTCTTTCCGTGAATCAGAATTTGGGTGGCTAACCAAGTTCATGTACTCTGTATCAGGAAATATCATCGTTATGTGGAGCACTCCATTACTTGTATCTTCCATCACGTTTGGGACTGCAATCCTATTGGGGCTTACACTTGATGCAGGGACAGTGTTCACAGCGACAACACTCTTTAGGATCCTCCAGGAGCCAATCAGGACTTTCCCGCAGTCTATGATCTCATTGTCACAAGCAATGATCTCACTTGGAAGGTTGGACAAGTATATGATAAGTAAGGAGCTTGTTGATGAGGCGGTGGAGAGAGAGGAAGGGTGCGGTGGCAGAATTGCGGTGGAGGTGAAAGATGGAGCCTTTAGCTGGGATGATGAAAATGGGGAACCTGTGGTAAAAAATTTAAATTTGGAGATCAAAAAGGGAGAGCTTGCAGCTATTGTTGGCACTGTTGGATCAGGGAAATCTTCCCTCCTGGCATCAATTCTTGGCGAGATGCACAAGATATCAGGGAAGGTCTGAATATCATTATGAATCTTTTTTCCCCTTTTTTCATTTAGGTCTCCTAACAAGTATATAAATGTAATTTTTTGCAGTTGGTGCAAACCATGCAATTGCTGTTTGCCTTTTATACACCTTTATCAATTCTTATAGGGGTCACTGCCAAACATTCATCCTTCTCTGTTTACTTGTCAAGGAATGAGTACATTGATTGTCATCATTTTATTTGCTTGTAGTGTAATGTGATTGATGAGGCTATTGTAATTCATGGTAATTCAGAGTTTGCTTATTGTTCACTTAAAAATATTTCTATGCCATCTTGTTGATACCTTCACATTCAAATGCATTATGTTGGTGGATAATTTTATATTCTAACAAACCTATATCCTTTTACTCTTTAACAGGTCAAGGTTTGTGGAACAACTGCCTACGTTGCACAAACGTCATGGATCCAAAATGGAACCATTCAAGAGAACATTCTTTTTGGTTTACCAATGGACGGAGAGAGGTACAGGGAAGTCCTGAGGGTCTGTTGCTTGGAGAAAGATTTGGAAATGATGGAGTATGGGGATCAGACTGAAATTGGGGAGCGTGGCATCAATCTCAGTGGTGGGCAGAAGCAGAGGATACAACTTGCTAGAGCTGTTTATCAGGATTGTGATATCTATCTGCTTGATGATGTGTTCAGCGCAGTTGATGCTCATACTGGATCTGAAATATTCAAGGTGAAATATTGATTATAGTATCTATCTGAGAATCCGTAACCCTTTTTCCTAGTTTTATGTACCATCTAAGTTACCACGATTCATTTGATTCATAGAGATGCAGTGATAAGTTCACTATTGAAAGCAACATCATTGCCAAATTTTAGAGATGTTTTTTAGTATTTAGCAAAAAGTGCACGATCTGAGCTTTATATTTTATAGTATTTAGCAATAAGAATTTGTAATCGAATATATATAGAAAAGTATTACAAATTGTATTTTGCAGGTGGAAGAATGTAATATATATCTCAAATTTTTTACTAAATACTTTTTGTTTCATATTCAATTATAAATTATTTGACAAGCTGAAAATTTTAGATATATCTTACATTCTGCTACCTGCAAAATACAATTTAAATAATGTAGCTTTGTGGAAGCCAAGTCTAATAGATTTTGTATACAATTCATGCTTAATGCCTGCATTTCTCACTCAACACATTAATGCCATCCAAGAAACTAGTAAAGGTTTGGGTTTCAGTTACTATCTCTCATCTTCCAGTAAATTCTGCAACCATTGATATAAACAATAAAATTAGCAGTATTTCAGAACTATGTCAAAGGAAGGATACTTTTGATGTCTTCAGCGTACCTTAAAGTTTCTTCATGTTTGTTTGGCAGGAATGTGTCAGGGGTGCCCTCAAAGATAAGACCATTCTACTTGTGACTCACCAAGTTGATTTCTTGCACAATATTGATGTTATCTTGGTAAGTAGAATTCATTATCCAAGTCTCCTTATGATCCTTTTAAATTGTTTATTCGTGGAAGTATTGGCTTTTTCTTTGTTTTTGATCAAATATTTTATTTCAAAACCAGGTCATGCGAGCTGGGATGGTTGTGCAATCAGGAAAGTACAATGATATTCTAGAATCTGGTGTGGATTTCAAAGCATTGGTGACTGCTCATGAAACATCCATGGAACTTGTAGAAGTGGAAACTGGCATGTCCAACGAAAATGATCCCAAACCACAAAAAGTTGACCGGACATTTTCTGAGCATGGGGAAGCAAATGGAGAAGACAAAGCTGTAGAACACTCCAAATCTGATAAGGGTTCCTCTAAACTCATTAAAGAAGAGGAGCGAGAAACTGGCCGGGTTGGAGCACACGTTTACAAACAATATTGCACTGAGGCTTTTGGGTGGTGGGGTGTATCATTGGTGTTGATAATCTCACTAATGTGGCAATCATCTCTAATGGCTGGTGATTATTGGTTGGCATATGAAACTTCAGAGGAACGTGCATTGTCATTCAACGCATCTCTTTTCATTAGTGTGTATTCGGGTATTGCAGCAATTTCAGTGGTGTTGATATTGATAAGGTCCATTTTTGTCACGGTTTTTGGGCTTAAAACTGCTCAAAGCTTCTTCAAACAAATCATTTACAGCATTCTGCATGCTCCTATGTCATTCTTTGACACTACACCATCCGGAAGAATACTTAGTCGGGTAAAAAGATTTTTAACACCGAACTGGATATTTGTGTTGCATCCAAATTTTGTTTTAGATTGAGGCAAGCTTTATTTCATGATGGGTCTTAATCATATCCTCTTTCATCGCAGGCATCAACTGATCAGACCAACATTGATGTATTCCTGCCCTTTTTTTTAAGCATTACTATTTCAATGTACATCACGGTGCTCAGCATCATCATCATCACGTGCCAGTATGCTTGGCCAACAATATTCTTCTTAGTTCCGCTTGCTTGGCTTAATTTATGGTACCGGGTATGAGCATTTCTTTCCCATCATTACTTTACTAGCAATTTGAAATTTGCTACTTTGGCACGGTGGACAATAGTAGCAATCGTGTTCCCTTTTGTATACCGTGCGTACCATTATGTGTATTTTACAGTAACAATGTTGTTTCTTCTGGTTCCAGGGATACTATCTTGCAACATCTCGTGAACTAACTCGACTAGATTCCATTACCAAGGCACCTGTTATTCATCACTTCTCAGAGAGCATCTCTGGTGTTATGACAATTCGCTGTTTCAGAAGGCAGGGAATGTTCACCCAGGAGAATATCAACCGAGTGAATGCAAATTTACGTATGGATTTCCATAATAATGGATCTAACGAGTGGTTGGGCTGCCGTCTGGAATTGATTGGGAGCTTCATCTTCTGCGTCTCTGCAATGTTCTTGATCTTGTTGCCCAGAAGCATCATAAGGCCAGGTATCATCTGAATTGTTTCCAAGTTTGTTTCCATGCCAAACACTGTATTCAAAAGTAGTTTCCTATTAGATGCTGATATTAATAACAACATTTCTAGACTGTAATCAGGGTTGTACTTACTAGTATACTATGAAAAATTAAATCTAATAATGTCGGATTAACTTACTTAGTAACTTGACTTGTGTTTTGTTGCTGCAGAGAATGTCGGATTAACTCTCTCGTATGGCATGTCCCTGAATGGTGTACTATTCTGGGCCATATACATGAGCTGCTTTGTGGAAAATAAAATGGTTTCTGTTGAAAGGATAAAACAATTCACAAATATTCCATCTGAAGCTGAATGGAAGAAAAAAGATTGTCTTCCCTCTCTAGATTGGCCTAACCGTGGGAATGTTGAGCTCAGAGACCTCCAGGTGCCCTGTCTTGGATGAATTTCGATTCAAAACGTTTATTCTTGATACCAGACGTTTCTTGGCTGAAGCAACATGATAACGTAGAATGGATTCTCACAAGATCAATCTGAATTTTCAATAGAATACCAACAAAAAATCTACAGCATAATTTACGTTCAAACATGAACTGCCTTTGATGCAATCAACTAGGTTTCATAACTTTTCATAGTATCTTTTCAAAACGATGGACAGGTCAGATATCGTCCAAATACTCCTCTGGTTCTTAAAGGCATTACGCTAAACATTCAAGGTGGAGAGAAGATTGGCGTGGTTGGCCGAACAGGGAGTGGAAAGTCGACGCTGATCCAGGTGTTCTTTAGGTTGGTGGAGCCTTCGGGCGGGAAAATTATCATTGACGAGATTGACATATCCATCCTCGGTCTTCACGATCTTCGTTCTCGCTTTGGAATCATTCCTCAAGAACCTGTCCTTTTCGAAGGAACTGTGAGAAGCAACATTGATCCAATCGGCCTGTATTCGGAAGAAGAGATCTGGAAGGTAAAACCTGCCTTTTCACGATCCAGCCATTGTTCTTCTTGTATTTCCATGTATCTGATAATCTATTTTGGCAGAGCCTCGAGCGATGCCAGCTCAAGGATGTGGTGGCTGGAAAACCCGGAAAACTTGATTCTTTAGGTAACATTTCTCATCAGAATCTGCACCGAAATTCGGTGCTTCTGAACATGTGAATCCGGATCAGACGTTTACATTTCTTGTGTCCAACTTTTCAGTTGTTGATAACGGAGACAATTGGAGCGTCGGCCAGAGGCAACTTCTCTGCTTGGGACGGGTAATGCTGAAGCGCAGCCGGCTCTTGTTCATGGACGAGGCGACAGCTTCCGTTGATTCACAAACCGACGCTGTGATTCAAAAGATCATCCGAGAGGATTTCGCCGCCTGCACAATCATCAGCATCGCACACAGAATTCCGACGGTGATGGACTGCGACAGAGTCTTAGTCGTAGATGCAGGCAAGTGTTTCTTATCCTTATCCTTATTTCCTCTTACCACTTTCTTTTCCGGCTCAATTTAGCTGCAACTCTGTGATCTGATTTTCCGGTGACGGAAATGAACAGGACGGGCGAAGGAGTTCGACCGGCCATCTCGCTTGCTGGAGAGGACGTCGCTGTTTGGGGCACTGGTTCAGGAGTACGCGAATCGATCATCTGGCCTCTGAGATAACTGTGCTGTTCGCATAATTGTCGTATAATTGGGGTTGTACTAATCACTTAAGCGTCAGGATTTAGGAAGATTGAAGTATAATGCAATTAATTAATCAGATACTAATACTGAGCTTAGCTTTATTCTGATGCATTTATACGTTAAGATTATATATGCCTATCTTTTTTATGGTTGTGTTATTTGTATAGAAGCACTTTTACATATTAGTTTTGCAACACCTAGAAAGTTTGAGTTGTTTCAAAAATAGTTTAATCTGATAAAAATATGAGTTTTCTGAAAAATTAGTATCTAAATAATTCAAAAAATTAATCGAATCAACTGCAGGATATACCTGGAGCTTAGATACGTACGAAAAAGGGTATAGAGTTGACAAACATCTCAAGGAATGATTTTTAACATCGAAATAAATCAAATCAAAGACAATTTTTGATACAGCATTACTTTAGGCTAAAAATTTGAATTGTCGTAAAGAACTTTCGATAAGTCAACAAAACCTTTAAAGGAGTCAAATCGTACATAAGGAGCAACCCAGAAGTAAATTCGGGATAAAACAAAAGAGTTTATAGTCAAAACGTATGTTCGGGGTTAAGTATAATTTTTAAAATTTTCTGATGGAGATCAAAATGACGTTATTTCTAAATTTTCGGGATGTAAATGAATAGTTTAGAACTTAAGGGTCTCAATGAAAATTTTGAGAACACCAGGGGCTTTGTAGAAAGGGTTAAAATGGAATTTTGAAACTTGAGAAGGACAAAAGTGAAATTTTCTACACTTCCTACTACCATGGCCAACCAAGCTGCCTGACCCACCTCCCATCACTGATTTCGATCGTGGAAGACTCAAGGGAGTGGGCTGGGGCCTTAGAGCTAGGCCTAAGCCACCATGGCTGGTCCTTGGTCGAAAATTGGCCACGTTGACAACCGATTGAGTGGAAATTTTTTGTTGTTTCTTGACCAAAAAATCGAGGATGTTGGAAGCCGGATTTTGGGGCTTAAACAAAGGAAATGGGTCGACCTCAGGCAAGCAAAAGCATTATAGACCTTAGATTAGATAGCCATAAGCGTTTGGAGGCTCGATTTTGGCTATAAATAGAAGTCCAAGAGACCAAGGGTTTTTAGAGATTCAAACTCAAATTGCTCTTATTTTAGGTTGAATCGGTGGCTAGGGACAAGGGGCTTTTGTTCTTGAATTGGTGAGGGTCATTTCTAAAAAATTTGGAGGGTTTTCGTTTGGTTTTGGTGAGGTTTCGAAGTTTTGCCAGAAATTCTAAGCGGTAGTTTTGGCCGAGACTTTAATCGGCCGATTGGACCATTTCCAGTGTTCCTTTCAAACCAAGTTAGGTACCATTGTGATTGACTAAGATGGTAGATCAAGCCAGGAGCAAAATCCAACATCGCCCGTGTACTGGAGCTAGAGAAGATGACTGGAGCATGAAGCTCATGTGCCTTCTTTCACTCACAGTCCACACGTAGGGAGCGTGGCCAATAGGTAATTCCAAAATTTTGGGAAAATTATTTTAGAATTTTCGGTGCAAAAATATTTGGAAAATGTTTGAGTGGTATTTAATTTGGATTTTTTGGAGAGAAAAATGGAAAGAAAATAGAGGGAAAATGTGAAGAAATTATAAAAAAAAATAAGTGTTGATGTTTATTTGAATGAATATGATGGATAAGGTGCTTTGTGGATTAAGGATTGAGGATTGAGTGTTTGTGTGACTTTTGAGGTTTGGTACAAAAATTGAGGCAGTTCGAGGCGAGTGGTTTTATCTCAAAAGCTTAACGGAAGAATTTGCTCGGGGGTGTGTCTGGCTATCCATTTACACGCTCTAACGGAAGAATTTGCAAACTTGACCCTCAAGGCAGAACCACAAGGTGACACAATAATTGTAACACAGATGTGGTTACAAGTTAATTTGTGGGATGAGATTAAACTGGCTACAGCTTAGAAGGGGAATTTGGAGCAATGGATAGATGAGAATAGACTACCTAAGCAACTAGGATTTGAGTATCGTAATGGAATACTCTGAATGAATGGACGGGTATATGTGTCGGCTTTGGGAAAGGTACAACAGGAGATTCTGAATGAGTCCCATCGAAGACCCTATACAGTACACCCCAGAGCTACCAAGATGTATCGTGATCTTCGGGAAGTGTATTGGTGGCTAGGAATGAAGAAAGACGTAGCAGAGTTCGTAAGAGCATGTGACACCTGTCAACGAGTAAAAGCCGAACATAAAAAACAATCGAGAAGCTTGCAACCTTTGGAGATTCCGGAATGAAAATGGGAGCATGTAACAACCGATTTCAACATGGGTTTACCTCGGACCTTGAGGAAGGTTGATGCTATATGGGTTGTGGTTGACCGACTAACAAAGTCGGCACATTTCTTACCTATAAGGAGCATTATGGGTGCTGAGCAACTTACCCAACTCTATATCCAGGAAATTGTTCGCTTGCATGGAGTTCCTGTGAGCATTGTATCAGATAGAGATAGTCGATTCATGTCAAACTTTTGGAAAGCTGTGCAAGAAAAACTTGGGACCTAGCTGAATTTTAGCACAGGCTATCATCCTCAGACAGACGGTCAAACTGAACGGGTCAAATTTTGGAAGACATGTTTCGGGCTTATGTACAAGATTTTGGAAGCAATTGGGAAGAATATCTAAGTTTGGCGGAATTTGCTTATAATAACATCTATCAAGCAAGCATAGGAATAACCCTATATGAAGCATTGTATGGACGACGGTGTCGATCACCAGTGTGCTGGCTCGAAGTAGGGGAGAAACAGCTTGCCTAAACAGATCTTGTGAAGAAGGCAACACAACAGATAGAGATAGTTCGTAAGAATATGAAAGCAGCCCAAGATACGACAGAAAAAGTACGCAGATTGCCAGACCCGACCTTTGGAGTTTGCGGAAGGAGATCTGATGTACCTTCGAGCTACCCCAATACACCCAGCATTTAGGCATCAACGAAAAGGAAAATTGGGACCTCGGTACTTGGGACTGTATCGAATCAAGGATCGAGTTGGACCACTTGCCTATCATCTGGAGTTGTCAGAGGCATTAATTGGACTGCATGACGTATTTTATGTTTACCAGTTACGGAAGCATATATATAATCCAGACATGGAAATGAGCGCTGAGGATGTTGAACTTCAACCTAATATAACATTTGAGGTGTAATCTGTACGAGTGCTAGGACACCAGGATCGCCAATTGAGACGTAGAACTCTACCAACGGTAAAAGTGCAGTGGAGCTAGCACTCGGAACATGAGGCGACTTGGGAAATGGAAGAGGAAATGTGCGAGAAATATCCTTTCTTGTTTGATAGTCACAGTTAATGTTGAGGATCTGTGTGATAGAATAAAGTGGACAAAATTTCGAGGACAAAATTTCATAAGGAGGGGAGACTGTAATACCCTATACTTTGAAAAAAAGAAAAATTAATTAGTGAGTTTATGGTGATTTGTGTGGTTATTGGTTAATCGTGGGATTGAGATGAATTAATTATGAATTATTAAATAATTGTGGCTATGAGGATATTTATGAAAATAATGGGGAAGAAGGAAATAAATTAAATTAATAGGTTTTGAAATTTTAGGGAGTAAGTGAAATAGGAGAAATAAGGTGTGTGTGTGTGTGTGTGTGTGTGTTGTGTGCAAATTCTGGAAAGCTGGGGGCTGTAGCGTGAATTCCAGAAATGGCCAACGATCATATTAAGTAAATTGTTAGGCATTAAATGGATGAAGGAGGCGGCGGGCACGAGCGGTCGCGGGCGCGCACGAGGGGAAGGTCGCACGCGCGCGCATTGGGGGGGGGAGGATGATTTTTAATCAACCAAGGCGCCCCAAAACGGTGCCGTTTTGGGGGGCCAAGCGGCGCTCATGAGGGCACCCAAGCGCGCCAGCGACACACCAGGTCGCGCCACGTGGCGCGGCCGTGTCCCCCTCACTCGGCCACTCCCCTCACCCTTGCTGCCACGTGGCAGCACCTGGGGCCATCCTTAGGCCTCAACCTTCACTTCTTCTTCCGATTTCTCCTCCTTCTGGCACCTATAAATAGTAGTGTTTTCACTGCTGTTAAACACCATAAGTTTTAACGCGCTGAAACTCTGCCCGTGTGTATATGCAAGGTATAAAAATATTTTAAATTTATTTAATAGTACTAATTATAAATTAATGACATGTTTAGCTAAATTAATTAGTAATGTAACGGTGATAATTAAAATTAATTCTGGGTTTAATTATTTTTATTTTACAATTGTATAGGAAATTGGGACGTGGAACCGACGCAAAGCAAGTGATTAACGCGTGATAAGATTTAATATGATTTGTGTGCAAATTTATTTTAGCATGGCTTGTATTAGACTGTGGAAGAAGTGTCTAGGCATTGGGCTGTAGATTTGGGTCGTGTGAGTCTCGAGATGGGGTCATAAATGAAATTAGTGGGGCCACCAAAATCCAGATTAGGGTGAGGTGGACCGGCCTGCATGCATGATGCACTTCACATTAATCTATAATTGTCATGCATTTTAATTTACTGTAACTCATATTACCTTTACTGAGTCCTCGATACTCACCCCTATATTTTTTCCACTAACCTAATAGATGGCCCAGGATCCAAGAAGGGAAAGGCGGTGCTAATAGATAAGCCGCCAGTTGGTAGCGACCGTTAACCATGAGGGTGTTGGTTAACCCCAAATGTTAATAATGTAATATAATTATTGTGTGTTAACTATGAGTGACGGTTATGGTTTAACTTGAAATAAATTGGAATCAAGTTAAGGTTCCCACTATGAGTAAACCCAGTAGGGTAGGGAACTTGTACCTGTCGGCTACGGTCGAAAACTGAGATATGTCTAAATATGTTTGGTGGTTGAAGTAATTTATTGAGCTTGTTGGTATTCGTTTATTTGAAATTGGATTTATACTCCAAGGGCCTAATCAAGTACGAGACTCGGGTGAGTTTCAGCTGCCTATGCAATTTACTCCCGAGTTCTCGACCGGTCAAAGGCGGTGAAGCCTGGACCCCACTCAGGGCACCCATATCATTTTAAAGCTTTATATTGGCAGGGGCATAACCGTCTTTCATAGCAGGCTGGAGTTATAATGTGGGTTATGGTGGCACCCGGTAGTGAGGTCGGGGCGTCACACTAGGGCATCTATTTATGTGAGTCAATGCATCATACATATATGTTATTTTAACCTTCTCTTGGAAGATTTATTTTCTAATGTTGGATATTTGTCCTTGAAATATTCCACATTCCAAGGGAGGTGAGTGGCCGAAAAGGCAAATGAGTGATTAAGGCATGAACATGATGTAAGTTTTTATGGGTCCTATGCCAAGACTAGGACTAGTATTTTAGTCGGTTTCGTATTTGGTTTTAAACTGTTATTGTAATTTTATGTTGGACAGAGTGATGTCAACGTATGAATCTTTTATGCATTAATTTGTGAGATCATTAGGTTATGATTGTAATGCCCCATTTTTCGAGCGCACTAAAACTCAGGATAATTCTAGGATAATAATTTTTTTTTTTATAAAAACTAAGACTAAACCATATCATTATTCTTATCCATCCCAAAATTTTCATTCATTTATCTCCAAGGAGAATCATCATAAATATCAAATGCGGAAGCTATAATCAAACCTAACATCATAACATTAATCATAAATTAGTTTTTACACCACGGGAACATAAATTTCTCAACATGACTTAATACATAACATAAGTTCTCAATTAACATTAACCCTAAATAGGGTTCTACATTATCATTTCTCAAAACGTTCAGAATTCGAAATAGCAGAACATCAATATATGAGTTACATAACATACATTCAACTCATCATATAACTCATCATGCACTTTGCTAAGTGCCATTTTATGTCTCATTCATCCTCGTTTCTACTACAATCTCCATCTGTAACGTTTGAATATTTTAGGAGCAAAGCCCAAATTAGATGATGAATCATTTAAGTAAGGGAACAAAACATTTAATGCTCATGTATGTATGCAATGCACATAATATCATAACTCTCATATTTGGGTCGACTGCACCTTAAGATTACCCGCCATTTTTTCAGTCTCCCTGCCAGACTAGGGTGTATGGGTGCACCCGTGGCAAAGTAACGAAGCCAGTACCTAATCCCAAACTCATGCAATGTATAACCGTGAATCTCATCATGCTCACATGCATATTTCATAAATCAAAACATGTAAATGCAATCTACATGACATATTCACATCAAGACATGACAATATGATAAAATCATTTTACATAAAATCGGATTTTGTGTTGAACCACTTACAAATCAACTATTTTCATAAAACTAAATCTAGTTGGAAAGTACCACTTATCTTCTCAAGCTTATCGGGCTACCTCAATATTCGCGCCTTGCCTCAAAATACGTAAATCGTCTTGATTTTTGTGTCAATCTCAACATTCGCACAAGTCACTTTAACTTAAACCTCAAAGCACCCTAATTATCATATTTATTTAAATAAACATTAAAACCTATTTCTTCATAATTTCTTTATTTTTTTTCTCTATTTCTTCTTATTTTTTCTCAATAAATCCAAACTAGACATTTTTTAATTATTTTCTCAAATATTACACTATAACAATTCATAATATAACATTCCTAAATTTATGAAATTTTTTAGAAAATTTTACACACATCGACTTAGCCTCTTTGGCTTCCTCAGTATGCGTGCCCTGACCTTGAAACGCGTGCCCAAATAATTTTTTTTCTTGTCAAAATCTCCGAAACATTAATAAATCTCCGTTTCTTATTTTTCTAAGATTTTTCTCTATTTTCTTTTTTTCTTTTTCTTTTATTTTTTATTTTTTCTCCCTTCTTCTTCTTCTCTTCGTCTTCCTCGCCTCTGCGCGCACAGTACGCCTGCGCACGCTGCCGCTAGACACCCGCTACGGCCCACCTCCGCCAAACGTCACCGCCTACCAGCTCGCCTCCGCCGACCACCGCGCAACCTCTCGCCGCTGCACGGCGTAGCCTCCTCGTTGCGGGCCCACTGTTGCCCAGCTCCTACCTGCTACCGCGACTGCCATGGTCGCATCTGGACACTACATCGCTACTGACCGCGGCCTTGCTTTGGCCTCCAGCGGCGCCTCCAACCGCCTCGCACCTCGCTGCCATCACCAAGCTGCTCCGTTGGCCCCCCTTGCTCGTCGCGGTGCTGCAATAGCAGCCTTGCGGCTGCCATGGCCCCGCCTCCATCTCTCTTTCTCTCAAGCTTTTGCCCCTCTCTCTCGGCCACTCATTTCTCCCTTTTAGCTCTCGGCTATAGCACTCAAGCTCCCTCTCTTCTCTCGACTTCTCTCACAGCTCTCACCCTCTACCTCTTCACACACACACGCACACACACAACATATATATATATATTATATATAACCTTATCTCTCCAACAATTATTCCAGATTTTTGTTGCTGACAATTGCTCTAGATTATCTTTAATTTTTCATCCTAATGCATTTAATTAGGGCAAAGTTTGTCCCTTAATAATTGCTGCAACTTGCTTGGTTGACGGGCGCGCGCGCGCGCACACACACATATATATATATATTATATTTTATATATAATACTAGTGGATAATCCATGCGATGCATGGATATTGTAAAAAAAAAAAAATCGTTAAAACGAAAATTATATAATTTAGTAATTACAATAAATAAAAATTATAATAAAAAAGTAAAAATTAAATAAAATAATCATATTACAATCATAAGAATACAACAAAAGAATTACAAATTTTAAAAGATTTCCTTATATACATTCAAGGGTAGACGAACAATAAAAAGCACATAACTCTATCTCGACACTATGTAAAAAATAAACCTAAATTAACATGTAATACAATAAGTAATGCGTAAAAAAATACAAAAATTACACGATAACAGAAAAAAAATAAAATAAACGATAATCAATCTCTTTATTCTAAAATATGTATTCAAGGGTAGAAGTTTTTATTTTTAATTTTCATATGTATTTGTCTCATATGTGCGTATCACACGAACTCTCAAGGCTTAATTTTTCCTAATTGCATTCATATCACTCACTTGACATAATAGTGGTGCTATGTTATATCAGAAAACCAAATTGGATAAAAAAAAGTTTAAAATTTACTAAATAAAAATAAAGAATAAGAGAAAATTTAAGAAGAAGAATTGAGAAAGAAGAAGATCGGAAATGGAAGTGTTGAACGGGAATGAAGAGGAAGAAGAGACAAATATTTGTTTTCTTTTATTAATTTTTCTTCCTTCAAATTCTCCAATTTCTCTCAATTTATCAAATTACATGTCACCATTAAGTTTCCCTTTTTTTCCCACACTTTGCCACACAATCTGAATCTTAACATAATTTTCAAAACACAAATTTAATTTGTATTTAATTTTCCCAAGTCCAACATATAGCACATCTTCGGAGTAGACCAATGGGAAAAAGGAGAATTAAATAAATGACAATAAACAATTAAGTTGAAAAATAAAACTATGACATTTAAAATTATAAAAAATAAATTTAAATTAATTAAATTGTATGTAAAATAAAAATAATTTAAATAATCAATTAATTATATAAATAATAATAATCAAATTTTCAAAATTGATTATCCATACATGACTTTATATATTTCTCTTAATAATTAATTACCATATTTAAGATAGGTCAAATTTTGAAAGAAGTAAAAACAAAAAAGTTAAAAAATAAAATTATAACATTTAAGTTATATTTAAAATTATAAGAAAATAAATTTAAATTAATTAAACTATATATAAAATAAAGATAATTTAAATAATCAATTAATTATATAAATGGTAATAGTCAAATTTTCAAAATTAATTATCTATGACTTTAGATGTTTCTCCTACAATCAATTACCACATGTAAGACAGATCAAATTTTAAGAAAGTAATAAAAAATATAAAGTTAAAAAGTAAATTATAATATTTAAAAATATAAAAAATAAATTTAAATTATTTAAACTATATATAAAATAAGAATAATTTAAATAATCAATTAATTATATAAATAATAATAATTAAATTTTCAAAATTAATTATCCATATATGACTTTACATATTTCTCCTGACAATTAATTACCACATTTAAGACAGATCAAATTTTTAAGAAAATAACAAAAAAAATAAAGTTAAAAAATAAAATTATAATATTTAAGTGATATATAAAATTATAACATTTAAAATTATAAGAAAATAAATTTAAAATAATTAAACTATATATAAAATAAAGATAATTTAAATAATCAATTAATTGTATAAATAATAATAATCAAAATTTTAAAATTAATTATTCATACATGACTTTACATATTCTCTTTAGCAATCAATTATCACATTTAAGACATGTCATATTTTTAAGAAAGTAATAAAAAAAATAAAGTTAAAAATAAAATTATAACATTTAAGTTATATATAAAATTATAACATTTAAAATTATAAAAAAATAAATTTAAATTAATTAAACTATATATATAATTAAATTAAAATAAAAAAATTTCTTGGCATTCGGTATTCAACGGTATTACCTGATATCTCAAGAGTTCTCCCGATTTAAAAAAATCTCATTTTTTTGTAATTTATTTCAATTAAATTTTGTCTCTTCATATATCAGCATACTTACATATTCTCCAAACACTATTTAACAATAAAAAAATATATTTACGTGTTCCAAGAACTACACGATTTTCACAAATTTAGACTTAATTAATGACTTATAAAAATTCCATTTCGGGTAAGTAAAAAAAATTAAAAAATATAATAAAATATCTAAATAGTAACTGGAAATAGGCGAAAAAAATTTTGACGGCTATTTTGTTATAATATATATATAGATTACATATTGAAACCCCAATTTCATCTCTATTTTACCTGCAAAGTTCACTAATTGCATTTACATCTCCGGACATCAAATTTATTTGCATTATGATACAAAAAATTCAAAATTAATAATTCAAGATTTACTCGATAAGAACGATTTCATCCCTACGCCCTCACCGGACCCTTGTTTCATCCCAAAACCACTCCAGAGTTTATCCTTACACTAAATCGAAGCTCCCTTAGGGTTCTATTTATTTTTCGGAAGTCTCCTACGATAATTCAGTTTTTTAGCCTGAATCGAAACTATATTTTAGCTGTACCGAAAACAGTCTCAATTCCGATTTCTTTTAACACCATAAATCTTATCTCAGGATGCTCGTCGAGACCATATTTGTTTTCTTAGACCGTTACACTCCGGGTCATTCCCTGCAGTCGATTCAACACTTTTAACTATAAGAAATTACACTTAAGTTTTTAATCTTTTGATAATTTCACCTATGACCCACATTAAAATTACTCTTGAACCCTTTATAAAATTTGGGATATTACAATGATTACACTTCTGTTTATGATTAAGTTTATCATTCCTTAGTTTTATTTTGAGAATGTTATTCTTATACAATTATGTTAAGGATTTTAATATGATTCGAGTATGTGTGAAAAAAAAAATAAAAATTCTAGCATAAATTTTAATGCCATAGAAAGAAATTAGCGATATTTGGGATATACAATGGAGCAATTTATCACGATATATTGTCGATAAATTGGATCTAAATGAAAAAAATGAGACAGATAGATAGGATAAAACTCACCGACAAAGATTTCATTCTTTACCGGCGATCACCCAAATCAACTGAGGATGGAGCGGGCGGCGAGCAACAAGGTAGGCGGCATGCGGTCAGTGAGCGGCAAGGGTGAGGTGAGTGGCGAACAACGAGGGCAAAGGCGAGGTAGGTAACAGTTGGCTAGGCAAGGATGCAGTGGGCAACGACAGTTGATTAGGCAAGGATGCAGCGCAGGCGACAAGTAGTGAGGGTGAGGCAACAACGGGCGGCAAGGGCAAGGTAGCAACTAAATGAAGGCTATGAGAACCAGTGCTGGAGAGGGAAGGGGAGAGAGGAGAAGATAGGATAAAATGACATGTGAGAATAGATGAAGGGATAAAATAGTCATTTAAATTTTTGTAAAACATCCTATAAAAATTCTATTTGTATAAATAGCATTATCCTATTTTTTTTAATGCAATGTGTTTAATATTAACGTAAGCACTAAGCTTAAATCCCCAACAAGGAAAATAGAATTAAATCCTATTTTTACCAGTAAAAGAAAATAAAACAACAGTAGTCCATGCGATGATTCTTTACTACTACTACTACTACTACTATTAGGGTGTTTGTTTGTGAGTTGGATTTGCTCAGATTTTATCTAAATGCAATTGGTGAATCATTCATGATCAGATACTAAATTTCGGACTAAGTATTCCCTCCATCACAATGCAAAAGTCAAACTAATCAAATTCAATTAAATTTCAGTTAGATTATTGAGCTATGTTTTGGTTTTTAAATTTATATAATTATATAATTTTGTAATAAAAAAACTTGTGACTTATGTAAATAATATTAAGATTTGTAGCATTTGTTTTAATATAAATTTAAAAATAATAAATATAAAAAAAAATAAAATAACATAAAAATATATTAACGACTCAAAAACTTTATTTGGTGATGGTTAAAATCTCTAGATTAGAACCCAAAGAGAGAAAAGCAAATATAGTAATATAAAAATTAAGAAAACTAATATGTTGCCGGACACGAACCCCACTATCGTAAAAATAGTTGAGTCCCGGTGATGATTGTCATTCTTTTTTAAAATTTAGAACTCTATTCTTCTTAATGGATAATTGCTCTAACCTTTTTTCTTTTATGAATTTTTATTTTAAGTTTAATTTATAGCGGAGGAGTGTTTTAGTAATAAAAAGGAAATGTAAGAACTACAAACAAATTGTAAGGGAGGGGTGTTTGGTAGAAAGTCCAATTTACAGGAGGTTGGGGGCAATTTAGTCCAAATCTAATCAATGGAACGGCCGCGTGTGGTGTTGTTCTACCATAAACCCTAGCCCCTCTGCCGGTCCATCGCTTTCTTTCTCCTATTCTCCTTCTTCTCCGTTGCTCGAAGACACAGAGATGGGGAGATCGCGAAGGAAGTACAAGAAATCGAGACCGAAGGTTCAAGTGGGACTACCCAAGAAGAACCCTCGCTTATTCAAGCCGGCATTCTCTCTCCCTCCGAAGCTCCGTTCCATAGTCGAATCCTCCGGTCTTAAATGGGACGACAAGGCCAGCGTAATTCACAACTACAAATCCTTTGGCGTCGTTTCTAACCCTAACTTTCTTGGTGTCCGATCTCGCACTCCCCACATCGTCGAAATCGGCTCTCTTCAAGTGCCCCCTAATCTCGACGCCGCGGGCTCCGATTTTGACTCCTTCGATTCCGGCAGCGACCTCGAAGAAGACGGTCAGTTCTCTCTTCTACTTCCGGCTTGTTCCCAATTTGTTTCGTGCCGGGTTTTGGTTGTTTTGGATCAACAAAAGAAGTTCTTTAATAGCTACTGATTCCTGCACCACTTTTATGTTTTTCATTGAGTAGTTTCCGTAACTAAAATACCTACTTGAACCCCGAATAGAAAGATGGGAAGTTGGGAAGACTAATTTATGTATACATGTCGAAAAATCAGCTAAGGTGAGAGAAGTGCATGTTGTTGCTGCAATTTTGTCTCTAATTAAATGAGAAATCACCTAAAAGATGCATAATTGTTTTATTGATTTGTCTGAGAGTCTGAGGCTCCTCGAACTGTTATGTTTCCCAGGTTTTTGAGTTATGGAGTTTAAGGTAGAGACGTGTTCTAAGAACTCCTTTAGCTCACCCCCTTTTGGTGCACCTATACGCAATTCAATTTCCCTATACCTTAGTACTTAGCCTTGTTTATTGTCAACTTGCTCGAGAAGTTGTCCTTGTACTTGCTGAATATGGTCATAATGGCTATCAATTCCTGTTCTGGTATTTGAATGCATTTTTCATATTTACTTATCAGCCTTCATTAGTTGTATCTTGTTCTTGGTCTGTCCTGTCTAATTATGTTAGCATAGACAAGTAATCACAGCTTTTAACCAAATTGATGTGGCAGAATTGGCTTTTATAACTTCTAACTAAAGTTCCCATAAAATGGCTTATAATTGAAAAAGAATACGATTGTCACATCATTCTACTGAATATGCTTACATATAGTTCCATCAGAATGGTGTTTGCTATTATCAAATCAAGCGGTTGCCTCTTATCTTGATGCTAAGTTGCCATTTGACCTGCATATTCACTAAATTCCACACCCAGTGTACGTGCCATACATGTCGTTTAATTTCTTCTGAAGAGGTGATACTGATTGATTAAACTCCGGTAGTCGACTTAGTATATGTTGTTTTGGTCATGCCCGTCTGGTTAATGACAACTTCTCTCCATCTTCTTATGTTTGGTATCTAAGAGAAGCCAATTCTAACTAGGTAATTATGCTATTCTCACTATTTTTCCTGGTGAAAAATAATTTCCATGTGAATGCTTTGTGAAAATTTGAACAGTTTGCACAGAATATATTTCAAAATAGTTGCTTGTTGATTGAACTTGTACTTAAAGCAGTACAAACTACACACAGCAAGGAAGGCAACCATGGTGTAGCGTTGCATCATGCCTGGAACTTAAATTTCATCAGCTTTTTGCTGTTCTTTACTAGGGTATTGACAAAGACGCATTTTGGTTCCTTTGTGATTCACAGACTTGAAATCAGCGCTTGGAAAGAAGCGAAGGGACGGGAAGAGTGCACATCCGCAACCACTGACAACCATGCAACGCCTTCATATTAGCAGGCTTGTAGAGAAATACGGAGATGATTATCAGGTACTAAGCAAGAACAAAAGAAGTTTATATTTGTGCAATTTATGGGAATGTCATTGCCCCTTCTCTGTTGTCCTCTGCAGAGCATGTTCATGGATACCAAACTTAATAAGATGCAGCACTCAGTGGGAACTTTGGAGAAGCTATGCAAAAGATATTGCATGTATAAAGACAAAAATCCCTTGATCCTGGGCTCTTGAGCATGATCAAAAAGTTTCACCAATGATCGATCTCAGAAGAGAGCGGATCAAAAAGTTGTTTCTTAAATGTTGAAATGAGCTAGCTGACAGGACTTGTATTCTATTTGATATTTAAATCACATATGAAGTTTTTGCATACTAGTTCTGGTAAACTAGTAACTTATTGATCTTCAGATTACACGGGCCTGGCCTGGGTACAATTAGCCTTGTATTCTTGGGGATCAGAGAATGGCCGACAGTTGGGCATTATAAAGCAAGATCTTTTGTTTCCCTTTTGTTTGTAACCATCAAGTAATTTGATTTCATACGCATATATGCCTCTGCCTCTGCGATCACTTGCTAAGAATCTAAGTCACAAATTTTTGTATTGTATATTGGTCAAAGAAAATGATAACTATAAGGCGATTATCGTTGACATGATTTATTCAGAAAACAATAAATGAATAATACTGGCTTCCAGTGAGAATGGCCCTTTTTATACTCGATTTTTTTTTTTTTTTTATAAAGAAAGTAAATCTATTTCTCGGCAAGATATTATGTGGCAAACATCCTTTGGCAATTATTTGTTTACATTCATTTACATAAGTAGTGAAGGGGACGGAAAGTAGAGATAAGATAATGCCCCAAAAAGGAAAACAACAAAAGTCTACAATTGTTGTGATCCATAGGCCGCGACGTCGTTGCAATGGAAGCGTTAAAATCCCGCATGACACAACACTCCAATCACGTGCTTAGATGTCTAACACCATCTCACCATCTCTCCTCGTCTTAAAGCATTTGTCTCTCGCTTCTTCTTCTATTGTCGACTGTCCGGTATCATCTATATTCTCCTCCTCCCGCTCGTTGCAGAAACTTCTACAAAGCGAAGAAAATGGCGACGCCGGAGAAACAGGTTGTGGTGATCGGAATCGACGACAGTGACCACAGCTTCTACGCGCTTGAGTGGGCTCTCGACCATTTCTTTGCTCCGTATGCTCCCAATTTCCCTTTCAGTCTCGTCATTGTCCACGCCAAACCTTCTCCCGCTTCCGCCATCGGACTTGCCGGTCCTGGTAACTGTTTCCTTAGTTCATCTCGTTCCGTTTTCCTATATGTACGTGTACCATGTAGTGAATTGATTGTCTTGGCGATGTTGATAGCGAGTTAGGAGAGGTTTTCTTGTGGAATTGCAGGGGCTGCCGATGTTCTGCCGTACGTTGACTCCGATCTCAAGAAGATTGCCGCTAGGGTTATAGAGAAGGCTAAGGAGATCTGTCTCAGTAAATCGGTATCAATCAATTCTAATCTGTATTTGTGCTTCTTTATGTGTGTGTGTGTGTGATTTTAGTTTGATTTTGTTAGCTTTTGCTACACTCTGAAGATCATGATCCCTGTACATGCTACTGTGACTGTTGTGCTTCTGAATTCTGTTCTTATGAATTCTTGTTATTCTGCACAGAGGTAACTAGAGCTTCATGTGAAGTGATTTAGGATGCTTTTACTTTCGGTATGCAGAGGTAGCCCTTCATTTAATTGCAGAGGAGAACTCTTTTTAAGCAAGATGGACCTGGTGGCCGGTTATCCTTTCGAAAAGTGAAAGCCACCTAAAAATTTGTGATGTACAAGGCGCTGATTAGGTTTTGGGAATACATGAAACATATGCTCATATACATGTAGGGCTTTGTTGGTAAACTTTGGGTGATTAACTATTAATTCAAAATTTTCAACTTTTGGCTTATAGGGCAAACACAATTATGATAACCTATCAGCAGATCTCTTTTTTTTTTAAACAATTATGAAGGTTACCAGACAAGTTTGTGCAATAGTTGCTTGGTTATCTGGAGCGCCTTTATTACAAAGGAAAGATATTTGACTGCTGCAACTAATTGCTGTTAAAAAAGAACATATATATGGTAATTATAAGATATATTCTCATCATGGATCTTGATTTTGTCCTCGGATATTTCTCTAAAAAATTCTGTCATATCTCATCAATAAATTCTATGGCCAACAATGCTAAGCATGTGAACTTCTATGGACATGTATTAGGAGACATTAACTCTAATAATTCCCATTTCTGTGCAGGTGAATAATGTGATGCTGGAAGTTGTGGAAGGTGATGCAAGGAATGTTCTCTGTGAGGCTGTAGAGAAACACCATGCCTCCATGTTGGCTGTGGGTAGTCACGGTTATGGAGCTATAAAAAGGTATGGATTCATCATATTCCTTGGCATGCGAGATAAATTTAGATATTTCAAACAATTAATGGGATTATAGGTCCCATACACGGTCTATGCATAAATATTTTTTTTCTGATATGAGCACGTATATTGTCATAACATTCACTGTTTAACTGATTTCTTTTTTTGCTAAGTTCAGAATGTAAATTATATTCCTACACTCTTTTAACTTATTTCACCTGAGCATTTGGAGATAAAATGGCAAGTCCTCTTGAATGATCAGTTGTTCCGTCATCAGGGAAGGAATGAACTTGTTCCACCTCTACTATTATTAGTGATGTGCTGAACTTCTAATCAGGGCTGCTGTGAAGTTTAGTGTGTGTGTTTTGGTTGCTTCTAGTCGTAGGCCTCTGGCATACTTCAATTGTGGCCACTTTTTGGTGAACTGATATGCAATGATCATTTTCTTATGCAGACAGGACTTACATTTTTGCTTTTGATTTTCTTTTTTTGGTTAATGAGAGAACCGAGTATAGTAACTTGAAGTTTCATTGGTGATAGCCAGAAAGCAATTTGAGATTTGATTATATTCAAACTCCGGTTCTTGCAAAGCAAAAGTGCACTTTCTGTGATCAAACTACGAATTTTTGTGTTGATTGAAAAGCTAAATATAGTCTGTTTGGCAACGTCAGCCGCCAAATTTCTCTTGAGTGTACGTGTACTACTGTCAATTAACAATTGCACATCCTAAGATTGAGTGAATTTCTAGAAACAAAATTACCCTATATTTGAGATAATTGCACATCATATCCATATATAAGCGATTTTTGTTCTTATATTTGATATCATCTTTTCTAATCGAGGTTCCAATTTCAAATTTTATTGCAGGGCTGTTCTGGGCAGTGTAAGCGACTATTGTGCTCATCATGCTCACTGTAGTGTGATGATTGTGAAGAGGCCTAAGCACAAGCACTGAGCTGCATGTGTGTGCGCTTTAATTGAGTGAACAAACATAGCCGTTGATATACAAGAAGTACGAGTGCCGTATGTTAAAGTGCCTTGAATTGTTTGAATGCTATTCTGCTCTACTACTATTCAATTTCAAGCAGCTGAAACCAAACAATAATGATCCCGTGTAATAACAGGCATTGCCTATTTATCCTATTCAGGACTATATATGACGATTTATGGCTTCTCATATCATATTTGAGTTCTTCCTTTTCAGGAAGAACTTTCACAATTTTATATCCTTGAGCTGTGGGATTCAACACTATTCAAGTGTTCAGACATACATGGTCCCACAACTGCTTTATCAGAAAGAGGCCTACAAAATTTATTCGTCTAGTTATGACTTAGGTAGAAAGACGAGTACAATGCTCTCAATCCATACTTAACCCGCACGTAATAATTAATATAAATGTACAGATGCATCACTTATTTTGTTTGACATAATATTAGTGCATTATTATTCATATAAGGTCAGATATAAAGTATCTTATCTAATCCGTAATTGAGATATATTGAGAGGGGGCAATTGTTCATCAAAGTTTCAAAGATTTCACTTTAAACGTAGTTTAAAATTTTTCTTAATTTATCTCGCTCGAATGCAAGGAGAGTGGATCAATTCTGTGGACATAGTTTTTAAATTTCATTGATTGAATATTTGTGAAATTTACATATAAAAGCAATTCTGTCAACTTTGAGATTATAATTTTATAGAAAATTTTGTAACTCTTATTTTAATGAGTGTGACTACTTATTAAGAGTATAATATAGTAATGATGTTATTTTTTGATAATGTAACTAATTTGTTGAACTTAAATTTAAACAGTTAGGTTGCGTTCTCTTTACTGTTTTCAAGTTATTTTTAGTTTTTAATTTTTTAAAATAATGAAAACGCGTTCTTTTTATTATTTTTAAAAATAAAAAAAATTATAAAGAAAATTTAAAACAACAAAAAGTTATTTTGAGTGTTTTTATTTAAAACAAGCTCTAAACTCAAAACATATTTATTTATTTATTTATTCATATTTTATTATTGTAAGAGAAAAAATATTACAAAATTTATTAATTTTAAAATGTATATATTTTTTTAATAATATATTAACATTAAATATTTTTAATTTACTGAATAATCAAATTTATTGAATAAAATATCATTAAAAAATTATTTTCAAAATTTCAAAGAGAAAGCGTTTTTTAATTTTTTATTTTGAGAAATAATTTTTTAAAATAATAAAGAGAACGCGTTTTTAATTTTCTAAAAATAAATTACCAAAATAAAAAATTAAAAATAAATTCAAAACTCAAAACTAAAAATTGAAAAGTAAAGAAAACGCAATCTAAGTATTTCTTTTTTACACCTTACTTTGTTTATTTTATTTATTCAATTAAATATATGATGGGTCGTAATATTATATTATAGACATCTATCTACATTAAATCTTAGTTTCTTCTTCGCATTAAATCTGCATTTATTGTTCATATTATTTGCACACTTATATGTACAAGTTTTTAGTGAATATTTATTAATTAATGATGAAAATAAAAATAAATGATTAAATATACTATTTAAAGAATATAAGTATGATTGTTAAAAATAAAATACTAATATGTTAAATGACTATGGATGAAAATGTATATGATATTTTTATTCTTGAAATGATTCATTCCAGAGATAAGGATTATCTTAGTTTTTTCTTTATTTTTTTATTTAATCATTCTCACACTTTGATGTGACAACAATAATATTTATACATTCATGCCCATTAAATGCAAACAAATTAAGGCAAAACATATATAGACAAATTAAGGTAAAACATGTATAGTTTTATCATTGAATACAGTAATTTTAGAATATAGGTTAAGTGATTGGTCATAATAAATTAAAATTCGTATTAGTAGATTATGAATTCGATTTCTTACCTTACGTAGTGAGATAAAGTCTCCACCTGTAATTTACATTCTTTATCGAAATTAAAATCACGAGCGACAAAAAATGCACAAGAATAATAATCTCAAGAATTAAATGTGCAGAGATGGAATGATTGCAAATTTAATCCAAGAGTAAGGCCTCCATTCAACTATTCTAATACATAAGATTTAAGATCAATTTAATCTATCGGATAAGATACAAAGTTACTCAGTATAATATTATGATGATTAAAAGTAAATTGCATAAGTTTATTTTTTAAGAATGAATTACATAAATTAGCTTATTGTACAATAATACTAATACTAACACAATAATTCCTTACACATTGTCTTGAATTTATGTTCATTTTTCAAATATATATATATATATATTCTCCACTTTAATGGTTTATATTAGTCTAATCTTGTTTTAATTTAATAAATAAAAGTTAAAAAGACGAGACAAGCTTAGTTAAGGATGGAAATTGATTTTTAATGGGTCTTAATTAATTTTATTATTAAAATAAACCTACAAATAATGTTCCATTTACATATTAAATATAAGTGTATCAAAAAGATCCAAACCAATCACGGGAACAAAACATTTCTTATTCATTTTTTATTTTAAAAAATTATACAATAATTTAATTGAATCCTATCAAACCTGTTTCTAACCACCCTAAGTCCTAACTACTACAACAACCACAAATGATTTAGGGCCTTCCCAGTCCCCAGTGGCAGCGGTTACACCACCAAATAGGGTAGTTGTTGTGTTACAGGTAAAATCTTGTTAAAAGATTAAAATAAATCTAAAATTTTAAAATAATATTTTAGGTTAAAAGGTGTAAATTTTGTTGTATGCGAGAAGGTACCATGCAACGCACAAACTAAATAACTCCAACACTCAAAAATTCATCCGAATATTATAAGAAAATGATAAATAATTATTCATAAAGAATTATAATTATAAAAGAATTTCAGAATATATGGGATAAACATCATCTATAAAAATTTAAATTCTAATGGTTTCCAAAATGTCAGAATTCTAATCTTAACAGGTTCTAAAATATGAGAATCGTAACACTAACAAGATTATAAAATGTCAAAATAGACGTTGTATGTGAGAATTTTAATTCTGAACTAATTTAGATTACTTTATACTCCTCTATAGATAGACATACACTCATTTCAGAAAATATACATTTCTAATATTAATTTTAATATGGCCTTCATCATTTTCAACGTTTAACTTAAGTATCGAAGTGTTTGCGCGAAAATCTTTTTATGCCCTCTAATTGTTTTTTTTTTTTTTTTTTGTAGGTATCGACGAATTAGCAATAACATTTTCAATTAAATAAATTTATTATTGTATGTTAACAACAACAACAATAATAACATATTTTGGCAAGTAAATAACAGTTAGAATTAATACAATTTATCACCAGATTAACCACAACATAATGATAACATTTTTGGTAATTAAATTAAAAAACAAAACACAACCTAAAAATTACAGTACAACACATAATATTTCATGATCAGTAATTTAAAAATGTAACACCATGCGATATTATAGTACAAAGCATCACCACAATATGGCAATATTATTATGTGACAAGTAAGTTAAAAGTATAACATACATAATGTAATATCACAATACAAACAGATTTGGTAATATATTATAGCATAACAAATCACCACAATATCAATATGGTGATAATATTTTATTTGATGGTAAGTAAACTAAAAATGCAACACAATCCAATATATAACAATACAACACATCACGATAAGGTGGTAATAGCATTTTATGGTAAGTAAATTAAATGTGCAATAATAGAATGTAAGAATAACGGCACACTACATTAGCATGACATCTTATGATAAATGAAAGTATAATATAAGGTGATATATATTATAAAACAACATATTATTTATGACAATATGATGATGATCTTTTATGGAGAGTAATTAAATACGCAATACAATGTAATATTACAACACAACAACAGGTAATAAGTAAAGCATATTATTACATAATATTACGACGCATCACAATGTAATATTACAATACAATAAATTACAAGAATATACATAATGACGAGACATACACCACCTTATGTGGGAAGAAAATTGAAATTGAAACTGAAAAACGTAATATATATTATATATATAGATTACAGTAGAGCACAACAGAAGCGGCACAGAAGGGGTGATCCAAAAGCGCCAAATTTAATGAGGATAGGGCAGAGTCCTATACTACGATAATATAGACATCGCCCACCGAGTGCCCGACCGGCAATCGATCGACTAGCCATCATCATGTGATCATATGATTGGTTATTCGACGAATGGCAGCAAGGAAGCCCCTGTGAAAGGTCCCAACCACGTTAACCTCGCGACAGGTCAGAGAGAGAGAGAGAGAGAAGAGAAGAAGAGAAGAGAGAGAGAAAAACCACTACGGATAGACCCCCAGGAAAAGCAAATAACGAGCCGTGACCAATTTCACTTGTTTTTCTCTCATTTCTGTCTGAATTCTCTCGCTGATTCCGGGAGAATCCGCCGCTGCTTGGTTTTGCTTCAAGGGAGAAGGCTGATGCTATGGGTGAGCCCGACGACGGCAAGAGCACGACGCCGGAGTCCTATGACAACTCCGTTCGGTGCACGATTTGCCTCGATTTGGTCACCGATAGAGGGGCCCGGTCGACAGCGAAGCTTCAATGTGGCCACGAGTTCCATCTCGGTGAGTAAAACCACACCCTCTCCTTTGTTTTCTTCACTGTTTTTTCCGCTTCTAAAGTGTTGCTCTTCAAATGAAATCATGAATTGGCTAGTGTTTGCTTGCCGGCGTGATCACTTTTCCCCCTTTCCCTTTCCTTTTGCATAATGCCACTTGCATTGCATTTAGACAGCCAATGTCGCACTGATTCTGCTTTCTTAGCCACTCCAGTTAATTTGTCGGACGTCTGATTGAGATACCCGTGTTCCCCCCTCCCCGCCCCCGCGGTTCTTCCTCTTTTTTGTTTTTCATTTTCCCTTGTTCTTGTTATGATTGAATGCGTATATGGAATGTGAATGTGATTCTTCTGTGGATTGGGATATTTTTGCAATGTTGAGTGCGAATTCTATCTATGGAAATGCAAGGTTAAGAACTTGGCAGGGGTTGTGAAATTTTTTTTATGGGAGACGAGCTTGAAGGTCAGTACCAACTGGTGGAAAGCTGAAAAATAGTTCATTTGGTTATGATATGATTATATTAACTGATTTGTGAAATATATTTTGTAGCATAGCTATTGGGACAAGATGGCAGAAGTGAGGGCTTTTCTTTATTCTTTCAAAGCCAAATTTTCTGGTCTAATCTTGTTTATCATAAATGACCTAGGGTTAGCACCAAAAACTACTGTAGTTGAGGCAGTGCAAACATGATTCAACCAGCACTCGAGCAATTCTCTCGAGATGATTGGGACAGTGTTTCATGATTGGTATGTAAATGGGACTTAAAAATTCAAGGATTCACTGAGGGGGTTTTTTAGCTGCAAGGTTGAGACTAGGATTTCTTGAGCTGAACAAGTGTTTGGTGAAATCTTCAGTTGACTTACAAATTTTCCACACGAAAACATGAAAAATTTGGGGTTTGTGTTCTTGAGCATGAAAAATTTGATGAAAATTAGCAAATCAGAGCACAACCCCCAAAATTTTTCATGTGAAAAATTTGTAGGTCAATAGGGATTTCGCCAGTACTTGTTCAAATATGAATGTAAATTCTTACCAATGTGCATGGGATGGCTACAGAAGTGTCAGTAACCCTCTGTACATGGAAGGGAAGTCTAAACTTAATGGTGGTGTGTTTGGATGACTTTGGCATCATCCCAGGCATATACCTCTTCCAACATGCAAAGGGTGCATTGATGCCTAATCTAGGAGACATGCTGATCATGGAGGAGAAACAGTCATGTGTTGTTGGATAGGTGGCACCCAACGAGCCAAGAAGTGATGAGAAGAGTAGCATGATCTTAGCCATCCAGGTTGAGCAAGGTCTGAAGAGAGGCAGGCATTTTATCTGGTGGATCTCATGGAAAAAAAAGCCTTACAGATGGGTGGAAGTGTGTGATCAAGTGGCTTAGATACTTGACCAGTATGCTAATGTAATGCCCTTGAAACTCCCCAAGAACTTGCCACCTAGACATGCCACTAACCAAAATATAAACCTGGTTTGTGATGCGAGGCTCCTTACAGGATGCCTCCACCAGAGCTGGCTGTGTTGTGGAAGCAATTGAAAAAAGTGGTTGGACAGTGGTCTAATCCAACCATCCAAGGCTCCCAATGATGCTCCAGTCTTGTTCCAAAATAAGATGGGTCACTGCAGATGTGTGTGGGCTTCAAGGCTCTCAATGAGGATTTTTTAAATAGGAATATATATGCAATTACATGCTGTGGACTGACAAAAAACGAAGTTATGTTACCTTCCAGTTTTGACACTAGTAGAAGTTTAGTTGTGAAAAATAAGTCATATTTGCAAACTTAATCTGAGTCCAATCTCTGCTGCAAAATTGGTGGCACTGAACAAGCCCAGAAATGATAAGAAGACTAGCATGATCTCAACCATTCAAGTTGAGCAAGGTTTGAAGAGAGGCGACACAACCTATCTAGTGGCTCTTGTGGAAATAAAGCATACAAATGGGTGGACGTGCCTGATCAAGGAGCTTAGATACTCCACAAGTATGCTGATGTAATGCTCACTGAAACTCCCCAAGAATGTGCCACCTAGACATGCCACTGACCACAAGATAAACTTGGTTCCTGGTGCAAAATCCCCTATGAAGGCTCCTTACAAGATGGCTCCCCAAGAACTGGCTGTGTTGCAGAAGTAAGTGACAGAACTGTTGGATGGCGCTCCAGTCTTGTCCTAGAAGAAGCAAGGGAAGTTTTTGTTCAATTAACATTTTTTTGTTTGTTTTTTACGCAACTAGCATTGGTTTTCTGATTTTTACTAAAGTAGCATAATGGCTTCTGAACATGGCTGAGAGAGACTCGTTGGTCTAACTAACGGGTCTAAAACACATCAATTTTTGCAAAGCAAAGCAAACCCGCCAGTTCGACTAGCGGGAATGTCTTTTCTAAGCCGAACAGTTAGCATCTTTTGCTAAATGTTGGCAAAGGGAAGCTAGAGAGACCCGCTAGTTAGATTAGCTCGTCTCTCTTGGCCCCCGGTTCAAATAAGAGAGAACATCCAATACTACTTTGGTAAAAATCCAGAATCCAATGCTAGTTGCATACAAAACAAAAAAAAATGTTAATTTAATAAAGAATTAAAAGCAAAAAGCAAAGAAGAATTGCCCCTTAAAAATTAAATTAGGCATTTACAAGTCAAAAACAAAGAGGGAAACAGAAGCAAAATGGGGAGAAAGAAGATTATTGTCGATTGGTTGCTACTATTCATGTGATCACCATAAGTTGCCTTCACCATTTCTTCTCTCTTCTTTCTTCTTTGTAATTGGAAAGGTTACCATGATATAGGTCACAAGAAGGCGAGTTGGAGAAAATCCTCTGGAGGTTGGCTAGAAGTCTCATGTGTCAAGTGGGTTCTGACAAGTGAAGTCACTCGTCAATAACCCATAGCACATGAGGGCTTATGGTTAACCTTCCAGGTTGCTGCTCTGATGGCCTAGGGTTTGTGGCTTAGTTATGCAGCTGACACCCAATCTCTATGTTTCTTCTGTCTGAGTTCTTGTATGCTTCTTTCTTTGGGCTTATAATTAGGCTATTGATGGTTATTATATTATGCAATTAATTTAGTTTATGTTCTTTCTTTATTTGCTTTACAATATATTGTAATTTTTTGTATTTTCTTGTATTGCTACAAGAAATTGAAGTGTAGAAAAAGGATCTAGCCTGGCAATATAATCTTTTGAAGGATACCAAAGATGTTTGTTTAAACATTAGCCATTTTTTGAAAGATCCCTAAGTTATTTGTTTGAACATTATTAAAAGAACTTGTATTTTTGAGAATATTTTAAAAGTCTGATATACATAATCTGATTATCTTTTTATTTAAATATATATATATATATTTTGTCAATTTAGTGCCTTACTTGCTTAGGAAAGTGCTTTTGAGCACCTTAAGGGTGCCCTTCACCCCTGACTACCTTGGATCGTCCCATGTTTTCTGTTGAACTTGGTTCTGTCTAGAGCCAGCTACTTTTGATGGCTTGTATGATTAAAATCAGTGAATACAAATCCTATGGAACTTCTCATACATGGACACAGAAGTAGGGATGCTAAAATTTCCTAGGCTAATTGTTAGCGGCTAAAATGTGGCTTTGTTAGTATTAGTAACCCTTGAATCCTTGTTCTTTGGCTTCAAGAACTTCATGCTCAAGCTTCATCTCCTAGCTTGTTGATAACAAATCTCTGAGGCCTACCTAATTAAAGTGGGCGAGTCTTGTGTATGCACCCCTCCCCTTCTGCCTTCTCCCAGTTTCTACTTAGCCTAGTATCTCCAACTGAGAATCTGGTTATGAGTTAATATAATATAGTAGAGAATCTGCCCCCTTCAAATAAACGTGGACAGCATTTCTTTGGAAATTGAAAACTCTTTTTGGTGTCCAGATGCCCCTGACCTGGTGCTCTATTCAACGGAATTACTTCTCAATTAGGAATTAAACCATGTGCCTTTGTTTAGTGGGATAGCAATATACTGCTAAAACATGCCTAGATAAGATAGAGTAGAAAAACTTGACCTAGGAACCTGAGTCTTAATATGGCTAGTCAACATTTGTTTTTTCCTTTTTGATGAACATTGCTAGTCAACCTTTGCTTAAGCACCCATAAGACTCTCCACCAACAGGATCAACTTTGTAATTTTTTCTTTTCTTTTTACTTGTTGGGTTTATTATTTTTTCTTTTTTCTTTTTGTTTTTATGATAATTTATTTCTTACTGCAGGTCTGCAACCCATGTTATTTTTGGTTTGGCTAGTGAACTCCATTAGATGGAGATATGATGCCGTATATACATTATTGCATGGAGTTGTGTTGCCTTTGCATTTGCATACATGGATTTGTGGCACCATATTTAGTATTTACATGATTTATTTCATAGATTCACTTTCTAAACCCACTTTGATGGATAAGATTTTTTTCTTACCATATTTCTGTTAAATGAGCTATCTCTGCATTTACATGTTGTACTGCCATGCAAATTTGGACAACCATCTAGAGATTATTTTTGATGTCATTTTGGTAAATGGTTTATGCTTATGTTCCTCGTGCTACTTTATGCAGATTGCATTGGTTCAACATTTAATATAAAGGGAGCAATGCAATGCCCTAACTGTCGTAAAGTTGAGAAAGGTCGCTGGTTATATGCAAGTGGCTCCACATGTTCAGTTCCTGAGTTTCACATGGAGCATCCTGATGAGCATCCCTATCAGTTAAGTTATTATGAAATGGTGAGTACAAAACCTACTTTTCTTTGCAACTTTTCCTTTTTTTTTTGGGGGGGGGGGGTGGCGGGGATGTATTTCAACCAAACTTTTTATGTTAGCCATTGAACATTTTTGGCCAGTCTGGTATGGACTTTACTATAAAATAAAACATTTTTATGTTGAGAAAATCATTGGATCAAATATAGTCAATTCTACAAAATGAGAAAATTATTGAGGCATGCCCATTTTAGCAATGTGTTGTATTGCTTGAGTACAGTGAAATATGAGCTAGCTTTGTTGCATTGATATTTGGATGTAGTGTTAAATTTGAAAAGGTTGTTGCATTTTCATGGACATATGCAAGTAAGGAAGTTAGTCTAAGATCATAGATTAAGAATCATGGAACATTAAGATTGTGACAATAAAAATTATGGAAGTGGTGGATATATTGATTAGGGGAAAAAATTAATGTTGTGTGCCTCCAACAGAGAGATGGGTTGGGGCGAGAGCTAGAAAGTTTGGAGTCTGGATATAAACTTTGGTATTCAGATAATGTCATGAAAGGAATAAAATGTTGATTATTATTAGTAAGACTTTAAGGATGGGCCAGTGGATGTGAAAGGAATAGGAGACAAGATTATTGCAGCTAAAGTGGTTCTAGGGGAAGAGACTATGAATACTGTTAGTGCATATGCACCACAAATTAGGTCAGGAGAGGAGATGCAAAATAAAATTTTGAGAGGATTTAAGCAGGTTGGTACAAGGAATACCTAGAGGAGAGAAAATCATTATAAGAAGTGACTTGTATTGTCATGTGGGCAGAGAAGTGAATAAGTACATAGATGTACATGGGGCTTATTGATTTGGTGAAAGAAATAATGAGAGCAAAGCCATTTTGGATTCAACCTTTTTGCAAAGAAAAACAAGCAAGTTGGAAGGCTGTGTGCAAATACAACATTCCCTTGATCCCTGGAAAAGTAGAGCCTCGTGCACTTGTATGCAATTTATATGAGTTCACCATAGCTAATATTAGGCTCAAGAAATGGGATGAACAGTGCACCATAATCTTGCCATCTGTTGACTCATATCTCTGAGCTGCAGTTTTTAGACTCTCAGTAGATTTTTTTTTGCTTTTTTTTTTTTTTTTTTTTTTTGGGGGGGGGGGGGGGGGGGGGGCGCACTTTTTAGACACTGCATCGTGAATGTGTAGATGAGATGTCCACTTGTTATGTTTCCAAACACATTTGACTAATGAATTATGAGAAGTTCATTTTTTTTTTACTTTTTCTTGCAGCCAATTGGAGTTCATTGGTGTCCATTCAGTGGAGTGGCTCAAGCTCAAACATCCTTTTGGTATGCACAATTTTCCCTGCATGGTATCACATAGGAGGTTACTTTTTCACTACAGTTATGCCAACTTGTGTGATTTCTGCTGCTTGAACAATTGAGATACCAGTTGTTGTACATTATATGTGCTAGTCAATAAACCATTTATAAACTTATACTCCACCCGCCCCCTGAATGAACTTTGTGTGTATTTTTTGTTTTGTTTTTTTTTTTTTTTGGTGGTATGGGGTCAGCATTCATGCTTTTGGAGGCTCAATCTGAATGCATTTGGTTGACATGCTTCTTTGAAAAATAACTGTGTTGAATCGAGTTCTCATGTTAACGTGAGGGACTGTACTGAATTCAATAGTGGTTCACTTAGCTAGCATGTGATGCTCAAGAAATTTCTGCCCAATTAAAGAAAACAACCTGCTTGCTCCACAAAGATTTTTCCTGTCCAAATAAGTACCTTTGCTTTAGTTTGCTTACCTAAATCTTGCAAGGAAGTGAAAGTTCAATGTCCTACAGTACATTTATGATCATTAAGCAGATTTATGTTGGAAAGTGGTTTAAGGGAGAATAGATGATAAGCAATGAATAGGTGATGACCTTCAATTGAGGAAGCAGTTAACAATGCATCCTTGCATAATGCACATTTGAAATTTTGTAAATTAATTTATTTCTTTTATTGGATAATACTGGTTTAATGAGTCGGATTCAAGACATTTTCAAAATATTAATCTTTTTGGTTCTCATTTTGAAAGTTGTTTTCTGTCTTTGAAAATATAGATTGAGAAACAGTAGGGAAACTTGATTTGTTGAAAGTGGTTCCTGGAGCCATTTTAAAGAAAATTTGCATAAGATAGCATATTTTCAGGAAACTATTTGAATCAGGTATTCTCTGAAAAATTGATTCCAAAGAAATTGCCAAGTGGTTTATCACAATTATGTTCCATCCTTCCCATTGTTCATTTTTACAGATTCATGAATCTGTAACTGAATAGACAAAAATGATGGAAACATAACACATGCCTTTTGCTCATGCTATAATCTTGTTGCAGCTATAGTCTTTTGCTCAAAGTAAAATCTCCATTGTGTCATCATTTTATTAATGCCTCTTCCATGGTTTCATCTTTATTACTGCCTTTTAACAATTTAATATATATTTTTCTCAGGGCAGTGGAATCTCCATCACCAATATGTAAGTGTTTTTGTTCTATTTCTTGATTAAAATTCAGTAGTCCTCAGCAACTAAACGTAATGGACCATTGGGGTGCAGATCATAACTTACAGAGATACAATGCCTTATTTGCTCAACATACGCCTGTGTCATTTGTAGCTCCATATGTCGCGTACGCGTACGTCAGATCCATTCCATCTGTTTCCTCAAACACCAATGAGAATGTTGAAGATCTGAATTTCAATCATCAATGGAATGGCATACCTGGACAAAATGAAATCTTTTCTGGTCATACTTTTCCAGTAACTGATATTCAACAGCAAAGTTGGGGTCATCACTCCCATCCTTTCCCCATAAACAGCAGGCATGTTAACCACACTGATCAGGCTCTAGTTCCTCTTGCAACTCTCAGATCTACCAGGGATGATTATGATGCTATGACAAGATCCGGAGCTTTTGTGCAGCCATTTTTCTATGGTCAGGGGTAAGCTGTTCTTGCTAAATCCAAAGCAGGCAATATGAATGATTTTTGGTTTTCTTCATTGCACTGAACATGGCTTGCAGCATCTATCCTGGTTTCTTATCTTAATGATGTTGCTAGCAACCACTCTTCTTCCTTGTCATTGCGGAGGGGCTGCAAATTATATTTGTCATCTTTTGTACAAAAAAAAAAAAGTCATACAATTGTATTACTGTGCTAAATTGAGTGCTCATCTTAATTCTTGGATAACTCTGTACTAAATACATGTATGCCGTATCTTTTTTGTAGTTCTTATCCTAGAGGTGCTAGCTCATTCTACTCACCAGTTGTTCATCCTGGCAGCTACAGCCAGCCTCACGAAAGAGTTCAAGCTTCTCATCCTATACATCAGCAGCCACAACCAGGCAATTCCCTGGGCATGCCTTCAGCTATGGTTCCTGATGCCAGGATATTCAACGGTCCAAGGGGCTTTCCCGTAGGAATGCCAGCAATCTCTCAATCCGGTCACAATGGAGGCTTCTTTGTCTTTCCTGCTCCAGCCCCATCATTCCAGAACCCGCATGAAGCAGAAAATTTCTTGCTGAGCCATATCCATGCATGGGAAAGGTACCAGTCTCATTTAGCAGCCATCTCATTAGGCAGGTACTCAGTTTCCGGTCCGCTTAATCATGCTTCCGGTGCCTCTGATGCGAGCAACAGGTCTGGCAACCTTGGGCATAGGCACCGGTCTTGAAAGCACCTGCTGTGCCATTTGCAAATTCTATCTTATATACCCTGCTCTCTCAGTTGTTGCATATAAACCGTCTGAATGCTCAACTCTTTATCCAGCAAATCTGTATGGTAACAGATAAGAAATTCTGTTCCTGTAAATTTTGACCAGACTCATCTTGGTATATAGCTTGATAAACTGTGATACCGTTTTGGCCGTGGCAGCCTGCTACCCATATAGCTTTCTCCATATAGATGTACTATATGCTTGTTGGTTAGAATTTGAAATGGGTGAGCTGTGTAGCTGTCATCGGGTTTTTCTCCCTCCTCTGCGAGAGAGGTCAGCAAATTTTTGATGTCCTGAACTAACGGGAGGGAATCCATATTTGAAATATGAATGGTTAAATGCATTGCCGAAATATTAATGCTTGCTACATGATTTGCTAACGTTTTCTGTATAAAAATTGTATAGGAATTTCATTTTCAACATTAACTTTAACTTTCTTAGCTGATCTCACTAAGAGTAACTTTAACTTTATAGCTTCTGTGTGACTCTTTGTTTCTTTATTTCTTTCGTCTTCTTTTTTTTCCCCTAAACCAAAACAAATGAAGGGGCTTTCCTATTCATTTAGGAAGAGAAATGATAACAATAGCATCTACCCTGCAATTAATTTTGTACGAGGATATGTTGGATCACTTAATTGATAGGGCAATTCTAGGGTTCCTGGCGGTACCCATATCCTCACCCCTCTTTATTACACAGCACTCCTCTCTAAATTACATTGCATCCCTTCGTGTTATATTGCAACTCTTACACCACATCCCGATTGTTCTTACACACTGCACCCTCCTTCCTTGTTTTATACACCGCACTTCTTTTGAAGTACACTACATCCCCTTTGAAGTGTATCGTCACTCCTCTTTTTACACTACACACCCTTATTTACACCACACCCTTATTTTTACACAGCACCCTGGGTATCGATACCCAAGGGCATTGTAGCAGTCCACTTATTGATATAACTCGCATACATTTTAACATAATGGGTGAAAAATTTACAATATTATGTGAAAAGATCTTTCAAGTAACAAATTCTACACCACAATGTATCCAGTAAATAGATAGAGAGTTTAAGGCTACGAGCCTGCTATAGACTTATCATTTGTCATACAAGTAAACTGCTATTGATTATTGAGAAAAATGATATGTGCTCTTCTCAATATTGAGAGTAAAATCCAGACTGATTGTCTTCCCTTTCAAAAAATTGGAGTACCAATGTGATGAGAGTTTAGGGTATCTTTTCAAATCCTTGTCATCTAGATCTACGTAGTATAGACCATATGCTGATTCGTAGCCATCCACCAGCTCAAATACATCCAGGAAAGACCATTGGAAGTACCCCTTGGTATTCGATCCATTCCTTTGATATTGTCAAATGAAACGAACAAGAACATGACAATAACCACATTAGATACAAGAAAACCAAATTGTAGATTGTAAACCACAGAACCAGACCAAATCAATTTCCTTTTATCCTCTTTTAGATCATACTATGCCCTGCCCCACTGGATTTTCATCATATGTCGAAACCAGAAGGCATGCCATGTTGCTACTCTTCATATCAAGTTGGAAACTATTGGTTAGGTCTAGTTTATTCAAGTCCATAAAGTAAAAGAGACATACCTCAAAGCATCAAGCACACTCCCAATATAACCATGTAAATATTTCACCCTTCCCGTATCATTCAGTGTTGTATTTCGTTGCGTCCTTTGACCTGTCAAAAAAGAGGCATGGACATTTCAAAATTATACGGTTTGATGATTTTCAACACACTATAAGAATCTGACTTATTCAAGTTTTTCCTTTTTTGCCCAAGTCTTAGAACCCAAAATCAATCAAGAATGGAATGAGTAACACTAAAGTGCAAGTTAGATATTCAATAAACAATTATGCCGATCTTTCATTTGGCCATCTCTATCCCAAATTAGCCCCCCAATTCTTTAAATAAGCCTAGCTCTGGCACCACTGTATTTTAAGGGGAGAGAGAGAGAGAGAGAGACCATTTTCATGGATATGAATTGGAGGGTTGCCATAGAATTGCTTGAAGTACTCCAGAATTCCAGCCAGACCAGAGGGTTCAAATGGGTACTGAATCAGACGAAGTGTCAGTATAACGAATAAATCCTTTGAAATGAAAAGCAACTCTATGAATTTGTTTTTCAGTTCTCACCTCACCTGGTGGTGTGTCCCCATGTACATCTCCAACTACGAAAAGAACCAGTGAGACAATTAAGATCTATGGCAATCAAGTCTTACAGATATTCACGTAAGCCAAAATTCAAGTATGAGGCTTTCAAATAAACAGAGCTTGGAAGCACAATCAATCAAAGTCAAACTTCAGCAAGTATGGCTAACATACCCATCATCTGTACAGCCATATCTGCAAAGAAATCACTGCTGTTCCTTTCTAGGGAGCTTGACTTGTCCGTAACATAAGATGTCATGTAATGATTCAATCCTATGAAGTCAAATGAGCCCTTGACCTGTTCCCTTTCATGTTCGGTGAAGGCAGGAATTCTCGTACCTGCATGCTTCTTAACTATCTCAGGATAGTCTCCAAATACCAGGGGGTCAACAATCCTGCACATGAATCAGAAGGAAATTAAGTTCTCTTGGCCTAATAAGCAGTGAAAGGAACTTCTCCACACTGCCACTATATGCCATATAAAAATTTAAGATGCATGTAAGCCATATTATGAAGTTAGGTTCTTGACTCACCAACCAATAAAAAAACGTTTGGCTCTTTCAGCTGCAATTACATCTTCTGTTGCATTTGTAAAGGGCACAAAGTGAAAAGTATAGATGTTTATTCCTATGGATCCATGTTGCACGCCCTGTATCATCACATTTTGGCACCCTAAATAGTGAACATTTTCTGTGGTGCCTTTTACATGACCCCGAGAATTAACATAAAACAACAGTTGAACATGATAAATACAAACAAAAATTGTTGAAGCAGGACTCAGAGAAAACCAATAAACATAAATGTAGAGTATTGAGTATACTTATGAAACCTGGTATTTTTTCTTGTACAATCGTACAGCTGATGCGTGTGCAAGTAATATATTATGACCAGCAATGTATGGCTCTAACGAGGAGTCACCTCTTGAACAATTCCATATTCCAAATGGGCGAGAGCATCGTTGAGGGGGAATGGCTCCCCAATCATAGCCACCTAAGACAAATATATTGGCCTCGTTAACGGTAGTCCAAAACAGAACCCTATCACCAAATTCTCGAAAGCACAAATCAGCAAATGCTGTGAAGTCACTCCTGCACCTCACAAATAGGAAATATCATTGGAATTTGTCATCATACATGTCTTGTAAGAAGCGAATGAAGTAGAAGTAAAAAGAAATGGAGTAGTGTACACAATTTTTCGACTAAGCCATCCTTCATATTCATCTTCAATAGACTGAGGTATATCATCGTGTGTTAATGTAGCATATGGTTGGATTCCTGCTCGACAAAGTTAAGAAGATACGTACTAATAGGATAGACAGATAAAACATATATTTTTTTTTAAAATGTCACTAGAAATACAAAAGTGGAGTTTGTAAGAAGAGTAAAATTTGTGGCTTATATAAGAAGAATAATACTATTTATCTAGATTCAGTTTAGTTGGCATTTTTTCAATTGACAATGAAAATGTGCAAGTATCTATGTTTATTGTGCACTTTTTCATTACCTAGTGAAAAAATATCACCTACTCTTCTCCAGTCTAAATAAATAGCATTACTTTTATAAGAAATACATTTTTCTTTGCTAATATATATATATATATATATATATATATTCTTGAGGATTACAAAACTGCAATCGGTAACCAAACAATAGACAATTTTTACTATACCATGTTTAAGGAGTTCATTGATCACATTGTTATAATATTCTAAACCCTTTGGGTTGACAGGTCCTCTTCCATCTGCAAAAATAAAAAGGAGAATGATCAACTGCACAAGAAAAAGAACCAAGATTTGCTTCTTGCTCATTCCGTAACATCAGATATAGGAGATCCTACTAGGAATTAGTCTTGACCATGAGATGGAGAACCTATAAGCCTCCAAGCCTGTTTCCGCCATGAGTTGTATATCTTCCTGCAATGCGTTGACGCTCCAAATCACACATGGGCCGTAAGCCAACAATATGTACAATGATGCAAATCATGTTAAATCAGAATAATCACGTGAAATACATAAATAAGTAGACTGCTTGATTGCACAAAAATGATCGTTTTAAATTTTGGAGCACGTAGAAGGAAAAGTTTTAACTTTAGCATTTGGCAACTTTATGAGTTTAAAGGAGAAAAAACACCAAATATTACAACTACAAGTTGGCCAAATCCTGTACCAATGGATTTTATAGACTTAACTGGTCTATCACAAGAATAAGTAATACTCATCAAGCAAACAGTAGTTAGGAGTTCGAATCTAGTTTGATAGAAAGGACTTCTTCCTTTTCCCTTTTACACTAAAATTCATGGGCCACCGCGTAAGGGGAAACAAGGAAGAAGCAATAATGAATAACAACATCCGCCACCTCAAATAGTAATAGCTCTTCAACAATGTTGCATAGGGGAAATAATCAGCCATGCATCATGTATCCAATCTCAATATTGAAAAAAGGGAAGGAAACAATGAAGCAAGATATACCTTGTATTTATGGTACCCATCACAAGCTATATCTCCATTCCCTCTATATATATTCCCTGAAAGATTTAACGGACAAAAATAGCAATTAGTTTTAGATTAGATATTGTGTATTTGTAAAATCTTTGCAACAGTTCATGTGTTGCTGAATTATTGTGACCAAGGGGTACAATAAATCATCATCTCATGGATGCTGGATGCAACTACATGTTAATTCGCATGGCGCACCCTAACTAATAGGGCAATTGATTGACTTTTTATTGAATATGTTAAGCACTAAGCACATTCAAATAGTGATGATCTTGGGGTACAGATTCCACGACGGAGAGCTATAGATCAGTGACCGAAATTTGGCAACTTTGGTGGCTCCCCATCTGTTAATTATGTTAGGTGTTTTTATTCAGTGGGTTTATATTAATTGTGAATTTTATTTTATATTAAATTAATTTAAGATATATTCGTATTATTATATAATATTCAAAAATTTATAAGAATTAATGTATATTAATAGGCTGATATTCAAATTAAATGAATATGAGTTAAACTAACGTGAATCCATAATTTAGTGATGAGAAAACTTAACCTTTGATACGTCAATTCTCAAGTTTTTTTTTTAAATAAATTAAAAACTTTAATGATGAATAATATAAATACACTCTTAAGAGTAGTTATATTATATATATATTTCCCATTATAGAGCACTCAAAAACTTGAGAAATAAAGGTGAATTCTTAGCGTAATATTTTTTATATTTTTATTGTCAAAAATATAAGTTCAGAATTAAGTTGTTTATAAACCCTAACTTATATTGTTAGATAACAATAATGTTACTAAAGATCCAAATATCTCTATTAACTTTTGTTAACACATTATCATTAATTTTCCACATTACATGACTCTTAGTTTATGCCAGAAAACAAGAGGTAGTATCACAAGAATAAAAAATAAATAAATAAAATATACCAACAAATCCTTTTTTCCTGTTTTTGCATCTCTTCAAATTTGATCCTTTCTTGCTTTAATAACTGGAATCTCCTGCCTGACTAAAATATCAATTTCGCCTTCTATCTCAAACTTTTCACATTTAAATAATAAAGTATATGAACATGAAGGCCATCATTTGACTACGATCGATCATCTAATCTCCCATGTTTATTAGTAGAATGCATAACATTTATCACAATATAAAAATTTCAAATTTTTATATCAATGCTTCAAAATTAATGTAAGTGGAGTTTTGTTTAAGAGAGACTCGAAAATTAAACAAAACGATTAGAAGGTAAAGAAGAGAGTGACCAGAATGAGTAGCAGTGTCCCAAATGCTCGGTGTTCTTCCATCTTCAAATGCCGCCCCCTCATACTGTCATTATCCACACAGGTATACAAGTAATCATGTATACACACACGCGCGCACAAGATCAATCTCTATACATCACAGCATTTTCCTCCATTTTCTGTCCTATTTTACAATTTCTCTGATGTTTGTTTCTTGAAGAAACACGAAAACAATATAATAATGACGGTAAGCAATAATTGAGCAAGCAATTACCTGATACGCAGAGGTGCCGGAGCCGAAGACGAAGTCTGGCGGGAAATCACGCCTGCTGTATTTCTCGGCGTCGACTGATAAAACAAGTTTTTCAAAGCTTAAAAGCAGAAGAAATAGCATCGGAAGCCGCAGATTCGCCATATTTGATCGTCGGAGATCTCACAATTATTGCTTGCTTGCTTGCTCGCCCTGGCAAAGTGGCAATCCACATTCAGCTACTCCATTATATTAACAAATTAATATTGCGTCAGGACCTTGTGACTAGACCTTCAACGGTTCTTTGTTTAGGTCGTGTTTGGGAAGCTGACGAAGCTGATTAGAGAGTGCTTTGGAAAACTAGAGAAACCTGATTAAGACAGCAATTAGGGGAAATGGAGGATCTCTTTGTCTGTACCATGGTTTTAGTATATTTATTTATTTTCGTTACAGAATTAACACTCCGTTTGTTTGTTTAGATATTTTATATTTTAGAATTATTTCTCTTTCCAGAATCCAAACAGAGGGTAGGCTGGGGCTGAGTACCCGAGGATCCAATATAATTTGAAAGTTCGGAGAAATGGAAGATCACTCGGGAGTTACGATGAACAAGAAATAACAATTACCATCATCAAAACATAAATTAAGCGGTTGAATGGGCAATATATCATGATTAATTCGGTAGATTATGAGTTCGATTTTCGTCTTACGCAAAAGTCAAAAGCTCAATTTATAATTTAGCTCATTTGATATAATTAAGAATACAAGCACATGATATCATACGAGGACGATCATTTCAAAAAAATAACAATTATCATGTAACTAAATTTCTGAATTTTGTTGATAGTGACAAATTTTATTTTAATTTTGCTTGGTGATAGTGACAATTTAATTTATTTGGACGGCATATCATGTCTCCTTTGTCATTCATGAACCTGTTCCGGCTAATAACTACTAATAAGGTTGAAATAATTTAATTCGAAAGTCAAATTTATCTTTTGACAGCTTTTGTGAATTATTATTATAAGTGTTCGGTAATTTTTGTGGAGTAGTAATGTGAAAGTGTACTCCTAAAAGAAATGATCCTTTTTTTTATATTTTTTTATGAATGATAATTTTTGTAATTACAGCTCATGTTAGTGATTTTTTTATTAAATGAATTATATTGTTCTTTATAAAAAATTTATATGTAAATATTATTTTAAGTTAAAAAAGATCATTATTTTAACACGTGATTGGTGATATAATTTCTAATTCCATCAGCGACGGTGAGAAAACATTTAAAAGAATATTAAAAAGATATATTATAATTATCATTAATAATAGATTATTAATATTATTATTAATACCCTAATACTAAAAAGATAGAGGGCTATTAGGTCAAAATACTTATTTAAAAACTTGTAATTATGTAACGAGACATACTGTAAAAATATTTAAATTCTACAATAAGTTACTTTTAAATTGCAACAATTTTATACATAGACTACTCTTTAGCTCCCATATTTTCTACATGGAAAATTATAGGGTACCAATACTACCCACCTCCCCCGCAACCCCCTCCCCTCCCCTTTGATTTACACACCACATCTTAGATGTGACATCCCGTGGTGTTAGATATCACACCCTCTACTTTGTTTTTACATCACCTCTTTGTTTTTTACACCGAACCCTTTTGTGTCTCAGTATCCATGGATGCTGTAGGTCCCTTCCTACAAACTTCTCCTCCTCTCCAGTTTTAAATGAAAAATCAACATGAAAGGTCAACATTTACATGCCTAACTTCTTGCACAACGCCAGCAGCATGGTAAATCACACTAAAGACAACTAAATTTTGGTGCATTTTTTTGTTTTGCTCACTAAATTTTAATTCTTTACAATATGATCATAGAAGTTTAAATTTTTTTATAATATGGTCACATACAAGATTTTTCTATCACTCTATAGGCATAATAGGTGACGTGGCGTTGATGTGACAAATAATAAAAATTATTATGTAATGATAACTAATCAGAATGTCACGTGTCAAAGAATATTTTTATTGTTTGTCACATCAATGTCATGTCACCCACTCCGGCTATAGAATGACAGAAAAATCTTATATGTGATCACATTACAAAATTTTTTAAACTTCTATGATTACATTACAAAGAATTAAAGTTTGGTGACCAAAATGAAAAACACACCAAAATTTTAATAATATTTGGTGAGAATATAAAAAAATAAGGCTAAAGGCATACTCAATCCCCTCACTTTTCATCATTTAACCATTTTGCCTCTTTAACTTAAATAAGGATCTATTAGTTCTCTCTAATTTCCAATTTTGAATGGGTAAATACTTGGGTCAGCGCGTGTATTACACATGCATTTGAGGTGCGTGCAACACCATATCTTCTTATTCCTTTTTCATCTTTTCTTCCTTCCTTCTCGCCAGCGATCTCTCGCTCGTTGCTTCTCTCTTGCTCTTGCTCTTTCTTTGTCGATGGTCGTCAGCGACGTGGAAGGCGTTGACCGGGGTTGGGGGGCAGTCAATAGCAGTGACTGGGCATGGGGCAGGCAGATCTAAGCCGACGGCGTGGAAGGCGAGCAATCGCTCGCTAGCTCGCTTTCCTCGTGCAGGTGGTCGGCTATGGAGTCGAGATGGTGGCGCAGGCGTCGATTGGGGTCTGGGATGGCTTCGATTGGGCTGGGTGGGCAGCGGCGCTATGGCATACGAGGTCGATCCAACAACTAGGAAGGCGGGCGGTCGTCTTCCTCTTCCATCATCAGCAGTCATCTTCTTCCTCTCTCTCGCTCTCTCTGTCGGTCTCTCTCACTATCTCTCGATCGTTTGAAGCGGCTATCCGTCGCCGACCCTCTCCCTCTCTTGCAGATTGAGACACGAGGCATACTTCCATTGGCTCGGTTAATGTGGGGCCCACAACAGACTGCAATGCTTGCTGCACTAAGGTATGTAGCTATTACAAAATTAGGAGTTGAAGTACATAATAGGTTTAAAATTGAAAGTTGAGGGAGTTAATAGGTCTTTATTTAATTTAAGGGGGCAAAATGATTAAATAATGAAAGGTGAGAAGGTTAGGTATGCCTTTAGCCTACAAAATACAGACCATATATGATTAAGGAACAATCTCCTTGAGATGGAAAGTTCATGTTTAATTATGTTGTACAAAAGAAAGCCCTTGTGTAAATAATTTAACATCATTTATCTCATATGGGCCAATGAGCTAGCATTACTAACAGAATGAAACAGTGAAAGGGACGATATGTTCTCAACTTCAATAGTACCATCTAGATTGGAATTCTTTCCCTTCAAAAAATTGGAGTACCAATGTGATGACAATTTAGGATATCTTTTCAAATGCTTATCTTCCAAATCAACGTAGTACAAGCCAAATGCTGATTTGTAGCCATATAAAAACTCGAATAAATTGACGAATGACCACTGGAGTTGAGAACATTTGATCCGTTCCTTGAAAATTATCAGAAAGAAGAAACAACATGAAAGTCCAAACTATTGAAGAAAATATAAATGTAAATGCAAGAACTCCAGATGGGATCAGTTATTTCATGAAGCACTCGTGAACCACATCTTTTAAACTCTAGCTGTGCAATTATTGAAAAAATTGATTATGAGTTATCAAATTCACCAACATTTTGGTTAAACAGAAGTACATATATGCTGAAGCCATATGATGTAACTACACAGCATATGATGGAAAAAGATCAAGCCAGATGCTGCCGGATTGAACTTATATACAGTAGTATCCCTACTTGACATGAGACAAACATATCTCAAAGCATCAAGCACACTCCCAATAAAAACATGCAAATATTCCGCCCTTGTTCTGTCATTCAGCGTAGAATTTCGTCGTGTCATTTGACCTGTCAAAACAAGTTGCGCAGATCTCAACAATTGATGCTTTTCAACATACTTTGAGATGCAAACTTATTCAATTCCCGAGTGCTTTTTCCTGAAACTTCTTGCAGAATCCCAGAAACATTCAAGGATGGAATGAGAAACTGGATAAAAAAAATGCCCTATTTTCATGCTTGTTCCAGCACTATTAACATTTATTAACGCGGGAGGGGGGAGAGAGAGAGAGAGAGAGAGACCATTTGGTGGGTTGCCGTAAAATTGCTTAAAGTCCTCCAAAATTCCTGCGAGACCTGAGGGTGTAACTGCACACTGAACCAAACAACTGTGATCAGTACAATGAAGAAAGTCTGACAAGTAAAAACCAATTTTATGCATTTGTTCTTCAGAACGGACCTCATCTGATGGTGTGCCACCTTGCAAATATACAACCACCAAAATAATCAGTGAGACAACTTGGATCCATAAGTACAAAACTCTCTCTAAAGAGTGCCATATTTGGCTCAACCAAGTAGAAGAGAAATATAAAATTGAAATTGTTGAGAGGTTATTCATACTCACAGGAAGCTAAATTTGAGTTAAGAGGCTTTCAGAGCCAATCAGGAAACTCAATCAAGTTTAGTGAGCAGAAAGTACATAGAACTTGAAAGTAAAGCAATTGAACTTTTTATTAATCATAGTAACATACATATTGTCTGAGCAGCCATATCTGCACTTATGTCCATGTTGTCTTTTTCTAGACTGCTGGGATTGTCCTTTACGTAAAATGTGACATAATAGTTCAATCCAAGGAAGTCAATTGAGCCCTTGACTTGTTTCCTTTCATATTTGGTAAAGGATGGAATTCTTGTACCTGCAATCTTCTTCATAATCTCAGGATAGTCTCCAAATACCAGGGGAACAATCCTGCACAGGAATTAGAAGAAAACTAAAATGCTTCACTTTTATACAATGAAAACTTTTGCCTACCCTAACCAGAGAAGAAAGCTTAAGGAAGATATGTTACTTTGTTTAATTAAGATAGTGAGTGACTCACCAACCAAACAAAAAGCTTTTGGCTCTTTCAGTTGCAATTAAATCTTCGGTTGCATTTGTATATGGCACAAGCTGACAAGTGTAGATGTTAATTCCTATGTATCCATGTTGCCTCTCCTGTATCAAATATTTTACACCTTAAATGTAGAACATTTTATGTGTACTACTACTATCATCACCAGAATCAATAGAAAAATACAGGTTCAAAGAAATATACAGAATAAAATATTAGGGACAAAAATTCTCCAAATATATAGCTTGGCTTACAATGCTGAAGCTAAGTCAAACAAAAGAAAAAGATTAGTTGATTCCCTTTCTTATTAAGTCATGCAATACCTGGTACTTTTTCTTGTACAATTTTGCTGCCGAGGCGTGTGCAAGTAAGATATTATGAGCAGCAACACAAGGCTCTGATGAGGAGTTGCCTCTAGAACAATTTTGTTGTCCAAATGGGGGAGAGCATCGTTGAGGAGGTGTTATCCCATAATCATAACCGCCTAAAACAAATATATTAGCCTCATTCACAGTAGTCCAGTGCAAAACCCTATCACCAAATTCTTGAAAGCAGACATCAGCATATGCAGTGAAGTCTCTCCTGCACCTCAGTAGGAAAAATCATTAGAATATGTCATACGTGTCTTGTAAGAAGTGAGTTAAGTAGAAATAAAAATAAGTGGAGGAGAATACGCATTTTTTTGACTAAGCCATCCTCCATACTCATCTTCAAGAGACTGAGGCATATCATCGTGTGTTAATGTAGCATGTGGTTGGATCCCTGCTTGACAAAGTTGACAAGATACAAATACGATAGATAGATAAAAACAGGGCATCCCTAGCGTGCGAGCCTCCTCGCTTTGCAAAGTTTGTCTTTATACATAGCCTTACCCTTGCTCTGCAAAGAGTCTGTTTCCACAACTTGAGTCGGTGATTTTCAGGTCATAAAGGAGTAACCTTATTTTTGCTACCAAGGCACCTTGATACAATAGATAGATATCTACACATTTTTAAAGTGTTGGGGGATGAGCTTGTTATGTTGCTTATATAAGAAAGAAATTGCTCGGCTAATTTTTTCTTGAGCACTAATAAATTAAAATTGCTAATGAAACAGTACATAACATTTACTATACCATGTTTAATAAGTTCATTGACAAGATTGTTATAATATTCTAAACCCTTTGAGTTGACAGGTCCTCTTCCATCTGAAAAAAGAGAATGAGCAAATGCAATAAGAAAAATAACCAAGATTTTCTTCTTGCATATTTGGCAACATGAGATATTGGTGATCCTACTAGGAATAAGTCTTGACCATGAGATAGAGAACCTATAAGCCTCCCAAGCCTGTTTCCGTCATGAGTTGGATATCTTCCTGCGATGGGTGGATGCTCCAAATCACACATGGACCATATGCTAACAATATGTACAGTTATGCGATACATGTTAAATCAGAATAATCACGTGAAGTAATAATTTTAAATTTTAGAGCACAAACAAGGACCAACTTAAGATTTGGTGTATCTTAATTATGTGATTCTTTTAAATAGAGGAGAAAAAACACCAAATTTTACTACTACAAGTCAGCCAATGTTGTAAGAATGGATTTTGTAACTTCATTTAATTCTTTGACAATCAAGAAGCAAACTGGTCTGTCGCAAGCATAGGTAATGCTCATCAAGCAAGCAATAATTAGAGCTGAATCTCCTTTAATAGAAAGAGTTATTCTTTTTCCCTCTTACTCATATCCAAGGCCACCGTGAATTTTTTTTTTTTTTTTTGTGGGGGGGTGTTAGTATATTGAATAACAAAATCTGCCACCTATAGGCTATAGCAGCTCTTCAACAACATTGCATGGAGATAAGAATCAGCCATGCATCATAAATCCTACCTCAGTGAAAAAAGGGAAACAAAAAAGGAAAAAAACAATGAAACAAGACACCTTGTATTTGTGGTACCCATCACACGCTATGTCTCCATTCCCTCCTTGCATACTCCCTGAAAGATTTAGTGGACCCATATGGCAATTAATTTCAGTACAAAAAATTGTACATGTGTTACACAGAAATTAACCATTAGGACGTTTGTTGTAATCACAGTTTGGAACCAATTTAAGCATTCACAATGACTTTACATGGAGCGAATAAGAGTTGAAAACATCATTTCTTCATTGCCCATTATGCAATGAAGCACGTTGATGCTCTCTGTTTGTTCCTTATTCATTAGTTTCTGCAGTACAGAGCTCTGAGTTTATGACCAGATATCGAGAGGCAGAATAGCAAGAATTAGAAAAATAAATAAATAAATAAAATAAACCAACAAATACTTCTTTTCTTTCTGTCCTTTCTTTTATTATGTTCTATGTTGCAGTCCTATTTTCTTGTGCATTAACTAGTATCTACCATGAAGTTCTTGGGAAGATATATCCCTGCTTCTCGTTCGTTCTTCAAATTCAGACATTTCTTCAAATTTGGCCCCTTCAACCTAATCGACTGGAATCCCTTTCTGATTAAAATATCAATTATGCCTCTTATCTCCAACTTTCAACCAACTTCAAAAATTAAATATGAGAGTTCATAATCATGAATCCATCATTTGACTATGTTAATCTAATGTCCAGTCTTTGTAGTAGACTACAGAAAATTCATCGCCATATGCAAACCTTCAATTTTTCAATCAAGGTTTCAAAATTAATGTAAACGAGTTAAAACACTACAGCACCGAAGCGTCTTCGAAAAAAAACAAAAGAAGAAGAAGAAAGCAAGTAACCTGATAAGCAGAGGTGCCGGAACCGAAGACGAAGTCCGAAGGGAAATCATGCTTGCTGTATTTACCGGCGGAAAAGACCAGTTGTTCAAAGCTTATAAGCAGAAGAAATAGCAGCAGAAACGAGAGATTCGCCATATATGATGATGGTCTGAGATGTCTGAGGTTTTGCTTGCCCTCACAATCGACCCCCCACAGCTAGTACTACTGAGAACGACTGCATGATTGAGTTGGAGTGGGAACTGTTTCATGGTTCCCGAACGTGACAATTGATCATTTGGGGTCTAATTATGGGATCTAATTGTATCCCACACTTCCATAATTGGATTTTGGGTGTGGGATCTAATTGTATCCCACACTTACCCTTTTTTTTTCATAATTTTTAAATTATTTAACTTCTAAATTATATAAATCTTAAAAGTTCCATAAGATTTAAACTAATAACGTGTTTAAAAATAAATATGTTATTATATGTTTTTATATATGTTATATATAATAATAATATATATTATTATATGTGTATATATGTTTATTGTTGTTATATATATATATATATACATATACACAGACAATGGTAACATGAAGGAGAAGCACAAATGGAGGAGATGAGAGTGGGGATGACGATAGGCAACGACCGATGAGGTGATAGACGATCGACGACATAGAAGAAGTTGAAGTAGATGGGGGCGATAGTCAACGGAGGAAACGATAGGGGCAGCGGCCGATAGGGGTAATGGTTGATAGGAAGTTGCTGGTGAGGTTGATGGTGATGGCCGACAGTGGCAGCAAGAAGAGTTGGGGCAACAGGAGACACAGGAGGCAGAGGTTGAAGAATAAGGGCATGACTAAAAATTAGCAAAAAAGATGAGAATAAAATAATAAAATGATCAATCAACACAACTTATAAATTAACAACGTTTTACTAAAGCTACCCCCTCCTTAATTTTTGCAAAATGCTTTGGTAATAGTGTTTAAACTATCTAGCTTAAATACTAGTGAGGTGCACCCAAACACCTTACCAATTTTTGCTTAATAGCTTATAGTGGATAAAATCGGTAAGCCAAACATCCTCTTAGGTAATTACAGGATGGAACTCAATGGATTTAGTTGAAGATTAATGATTTAGATTTTACACTTTCAATTATTTGTTATTATGGAAAACAACATAATTATTACGAAAAACAAATCAAGATTTTGATGATGAGGTACATAATCTTTGAGAGAGAGATTGTATCGCATAGACAACGTGATTCAGACAAAGTCTGTATTAAAATATAAAATCTTGTGCTGTTTTTAACAAGTCTTATTCGATAACAAAAAGTAACGTATATATAATATTAAATTCACCACATTCTCTTTGTTTTTACTCTGCTTATTTTTATGTTACACTAATTGTCTTTATTTTTATCCTATCATTTTTTAAATGCCCAATACTAAAAAGATACCCTAACACTGCCAACAAAAATAATATTAGAATTTCTTATTTTAGGGACGTTTGGGTTATCCGTATGAATTCATTTAGCTTATAAATTGTCATACTTATTTTGTTAAGTATTTGACAAGTATTCAATAGCTTAAACGCTACTAAGTTTAAAAACTCTTTCACCGACATTTGACAAATACTCCTCTTAACTTTTTAAAAAACGTTGCCAAAAGCTTATTGCATTGATCAACAAAATGTCCGATTTACCCTTAAACAAAATACATAATTTCAATTATACCCTACCTTTATCGTCTCCCATCACTATCGCCACCGTCGTCGTCGACATCGCCATCACCTCAGTCGGTGAAGCGACGGTGATACTTTATAAAAAAATTTACTATAGTTCATTACTATTTTTACTAAATAAATCATATTATTTGTATAATTTTATTTATAAGCTGCTAACTTAATCTAACCATGCTTAAATCATGTTTGGTGTTAGAAGTTCCAGTTCTGTCGTCACCAAAATGCAAACCAAATGTTTAAACAAATTCAGACCATCATGGATCTCAAATGGGACAATGTGCTGGCAGGGCTGGCACCTTCCAACCCATTGGCATTTTTAATTCATTCCTGCCACAGCTGAGGGTTTGATTGGGTACTGAACCAAACAAACAAACCGTGGTCAGTAGAAAGAATAACCCTGAGAAGTAAAGGCTCAAATGACAGATACAGAATAAAAAATTGGGACAAAATTATCCAAAATACATGGCTTTTTGCAGAAGTACAGTGCTAAGTTAACGAAAATCGTGAGAGGGACTAGTTAACCCCGCTTTACTATGAACGGGCAGGACACACTACCTGGTACTTTTTTCTGTACAATCCTGCAGCTGATGCATGTGCAAGTAAGATATTATGAGCAGCAACATGTGGCTCTGAAGAAGAGGAATCACCTCTAGAACAATTTGGGAGAGCGTCGTTGAGGAGGTGTGAACCCATAATCATAACCACCCGAGACAAATACATTAGCCTCATTCACGGTAGTCCAGTGCAATGCCCTGTCACCAAATACTCTAAAGAAGACATCAGCATACGTGGTGAAGTCTCTCCTGCACCTCACAAATAGGAAATATCAGTAGAATGTGTCGCATATATGTCTTGTAAGAAGTGATCGAAGTAGAAAAAAACAAAAAGAAGTTGACGAGTATACAGAATTTTTCAACTAACCTATCCTCCATGCTCATCTGCAAGAGACGGAGGCATATCATTGTGTGTTAATGTAACATGTGGTTGGATCCCTGCCTGACAAAGTTGACAAGATACGTATAAAAGGGCATCCCTGGTCATGAGCCACCCCACTGTTGGGAGTGTTGGTTTTGTACATACCCTTATCTTTGTTTTGCAAGGAGGCCGTGTAATTTTTATTATGTGTGTAATATTAATTGGGTCTTATTTTGAGAAAATTAGTTGGGGTTTAACTTAACATTGTTTGCAAACCCAATAGGTTATGTGATCATAATTGGTATGTTAGGTTTGGTGCACTTTTATGGGTTTAAACCTATTTGTCTTTGATTTGTGGAATAAGTATAGGACTAATAGAGTTCTATGATGAGTAGAATTCTATCGACATTATAAATTGAATGTTATGTCTCATCTCCCATATGATTCAATCTATTACACCATTTTTTACCCATTGAGAAGCGACTTTGGCACGATAGAAGATAAGAAAAGGAAGATTTAGCTTGTGGCTTATGCATTTGTGCTTATTGTTCAATCAGGTTTTTATCACTAATCATAGATTTGAAAGGTATTCTTCTTTCTTAATCTTTTGTGTTTTATATAATATGTGAATTTTATAAAAAAAATTATCTGACATTTGATATCAAAGACAACACATATTCATATAAAACCTTAACTTGATACGTGTTTACATATATTGTGAATTTTTCTGTGCAATCTCCATGGCTATAATGAGAATACCACCGCCGTCTAACCAGCCATGGCCAAAGTTGTCGGTGGCAGCCGCATATGTCGTGGCCATTCATGTCGCTAGCAAGCGTAAGTCAGCATTGGAGTTGCCAATTGAGGCTGAAAATCAGTCATAGCTGGAAATCCATCAAGGCCATGGGCCTTTTAATAGAGTTGTAACTTGGGAGCCAATCATAAAAGTTATGAGTTGATTGCATCTCTTATTAATCTCGAACATATTTTGATTAATAAGAGTATTTTTCTTTTAATACTTGATAATACATTCATCTTTATGTTTTCTTATTTAGATGAAGCCCAAACAGTATAGCGATGTTAATCGAGTTAAGATGAGATCATACTAATAAGACCGAATGACTGATACTTCATTCTTAAATTATTCCTGATCATAGGAACATAGAGTGAGACCTCTATAGTACCGTTAAGACCGATACACACTATGCATACTCATAAAAAGGGTAGTTGATATCATTGACTATTTGTGTAGTGACACTAATTAATGCAAGTGTATATCATTGGTGAATGAATTCACTGAATAACCTAACTTGAGAACACCCAAATAGTAATTCTTACTAAATGTCAATTGGGAGTTCTATGTGGTGACAGGTGTTAGTAATCTTTTTTCCTGAGGTACCACGGTTATCTTGTATGAAAAGCATCATGCTTTGATGTTACTGTACGGGGTTCAGTAAGATGGGTGTCTAATAGAGTGGTTATTGGGTATGATTTGAATCATACAAAGGTAGGTGAGTACACAAGATGGAATCTATCAACCTTCGTAAAAATTTTAAAAGGTATACGTCATATGTGAATGATGAAGTCACAACTCAAGAAATCGTTGACCAACGCGAATAGTTGAGAATTAATAAGAATTATTAATTCAACTATAAGAGTTGCGGACTTAGCATTCGTACACATATTGTTGGTTATTAGAGGTTTGGCATTTTCTAGACCATACCGGGGCATTATGATAGAGTGATTGAATAACACCATAACTCATTGTAGAAAGGTTCATCCGAAATTTTGTTTACATTTTATTATGATATAGGGCCATGATATGTTATTAGACATCAATCTTGGTTTAAGGACAAGATGATAATTTGTCATATGATGACATAAATTATGAATCATAATCAAAGAGTTTGATTAGGAGTAGGATTCTTTAGATTGTCCTTTGTCATCTTCATAGTAAACCTATAAGGTCACTGATGAGGAGTTAATTTTTTTAAATCTTAATGAATTATATCCTTATTTTTATCTTATATTAATATTTAATTTGAGTAATTATGCGCATTATGTACTATTGTCATGATGATATGAAAAAATTGACTTTTGTCGCGTAATTGAAGATGTTAAAGAGTCAATTAGATGGTCAATGTTATTACTCAAGATCTAATGCAATTGGGTCAACTATTAAATGGAGTCCAACCAAAGAAGGCCCAAACATTTTAATTCCAAGGAAAGCCCAAGTATTTTAATTCTAAGGAAGACCCAAATCTAACATAAAGAAGACCAAAACCCAACTTGTAAAAATCTATTTTTATTTTTATTTTTGAATATTTATTTTATGAGTGCTACTTTAGGTGTGTATTTTAGTTAAAATCCATTTAACTTTAGGTATGTGAGTGCCCATTAGATATAATTATGTCTAGTTGTATAATTGAAATTGTGTGGTTTGTATTGCATCTTGTGGGTTATAAATAGTTCACTTGGTTGCACTTGTAAATGGCTATTATTATTCTTGAATCAAAGTTTAGTTATTTTTCTTAGAATTTCTCTTTGAGAATTGCTCTTGTTATCTCTTATTTTCTCTCTTATTTTCTCTTGTAATCTTACTTCTTTTCTTTCTTTTCTTGAATTCTTATGTCATTTATTGTTACTTTATTATCCACCGCCTAAATGGTCGGTTAATTTATGCCTTTAAATTTCTACAATTTTAATTCACGTCTTTTTATTATCCATCGCCTAAATAGCCAGTTAATTTCTGTTATTTTAATTCCTATCATTTAAATTACGCCATTTAAATTCTTGTCAATTAACTTTCAAATAAAGTTGAGTAGCTAAATCAAATCTTGGGTTAAGGCAATGACAGTGTCCAACGCCAATGATTCCCAAAGAAAGCTGCACTTTAAATGAGTGATATTAATTTAAATTTCAATATGAGTGTGTATTATTAATTGAGAAAATCACTAGGTTTGGATTGGAGCATAGCCTAACTTAGAGCTTTCATGCCACATATGAGAGTTACTAGAACTGAAAACGCTATCATACCCAAACCCGAATGATTAATTTAGTTATTTTGTGTATTAATTGTAATCGGATTTATGGTAGTTGCTTAAATTAGAATCTCACATATCATGTATGGGGATTGCTTAAACTAGAACTATCATTATCTCTAATTGCATTTAATAGCAGACCCTCATATCTGAAATTAAATTAATCAGCGGGTTGGTGCTGAAATTGCTTTAACTCAAGTTTTATCTAATTCTATATTTTTACATTCAGTGTTTATTTTAATTTTCGCCTTGCTTTATTTCCTAGCATATGTTATTTGAAAATTCATAAAAAATCATGTTGCCAATTCATCCAAATGTGTGTGTGTGTGACATTCTTTTTTCTTTTGTCATAAATAAATCTCTCAGTGGACGATCTAGACTCATCCAGAAAATACAAATTTAAATTTGGATTATAACTGCACTCGTACACTGATGAGTATAAACCTCTCACCAAAATAAAGAAAAAATATAAAAGTTTTATTGTGTTTTTTTTTTATTATGTTTTAATTGCAGGGTGAGAGTTCAGTCACACACAAACAAAAATAAGTTTTATGAAAAATTCAATGGGATTGAAAAATGTTTTGGGCCCGGATGAATTCATGGGTTTTTTGGGCGAGCTAACACTCGCGGAAAAATCCATAGGATGCCAAAAGTTGAGCAAGAATGAGAAGGAGTAAAATAGTGGGACTTTGTTTTAACCTTATTTTGACTAGGGTTTGACTTATCCCCTATATAAGGCATTTTATAGCCTTTGCCTCATTTGGATGATCTCTTGAAGCTTTCCATCTCTAGAGAAAGAAAATGACTTTTTGAGAAAAGCTAAGGAAAGAAACCCAAGAGGTTGGGTTAGATCTTGCATGTTTGATGTAAAAAGACCTAAGAGGCATTCACGTTAACATTCATAAAACTTTTCTTTAGTGTGGATCACTTGTAGAGAGTGGGTGACACCTCAAGACACGAAAATTCAACCTTTTCTCGCATCGGATAATCAAAAAGGTTTTTGATTTATTTTTGGTTATTTATTTCAAATGAAAAGATTATATATTTGCAAACTAAATCTGGTCTTTTTAGGTTTCAAGATCGGCCAAAGAGTTTGGTTGATCGAAAAAACTTTATATTTCTGATGCATTTGGTTCCTTGAAACCCAACAATAGTATCAGAGCCTTGGTTTGCATCTGTATAATCTTTAATTGATTATATGTTGTTATGGCATGTTGATGTATGATTTAAGAGTTAGATTATGCATGTATTGAATTTGTTTTATTTCTGTTTTTGATGGTTGATTTGGTTCGCCATGGCCGTCGATTGAAGATTCCCCGTGACCACACGTTGTCGCAGACCAAACACTGGTGGCCATGGGTTTTCTGTCTATGCCATGGTCATCGACTAAAGCTCTTCTATCAGTCTCACCTCTACCTTGGCCTTGAGCTTACGATGGTAGTGTAGTCTTCATGAGTGTCAGATCGTTTGCCATCGCTTGTGAAATGAGTGGGTTGTTGGCTATTGAAGGTTTTATGGCCACTGTTAAATGAGGTGAGCTGGTGGCCAAAGCCACAATCAATAGAGGAAGAAGGAGAAAAGGTGACCGACAACAGAGAAGAGAAACAAGGAAACGATCGGAGGCAGCATGGCTGAGAGACAGAGGTAGTGGCAGCATCACATGAAAGGGCAGAAACCCTAGCCCAAAGAAGAATAAAATGGTAAGATGCTGGGTCACGTATGGATCACGATCTGGGTCAATTAATCTAACCCATTCGCAATCTAACCCTTTAAGGTGCAGATCAAGTAGTTTGGACCGGGCCAATCTGACCAGATTCGAGATCCATAACAGTTTTTCACATTTAAAAAAATCAAAATTTTTAGATGATTAATATTAGTATTTTCATTTAATTATTTGGCATATAAGATTCTCTTATGGGCATGAATTTTGATATCCCAATTATTGAATTATAGATTAAAGTGAGTTGTAGTCGCCAAAGTGGCTCATAAATTGAAATATGTAGTTTTTCACAATGTATTTTGGGATATGTGTTGTCTAAATTGAAGTGCATAATTTTTTGCCCAAATGTGTTAATTGTGTATTTTAATTTAGAGAACATGATGTAAATGTGAAAATACATTATGACTTGTAACTTATATCCCAAAGGAGATTGTTTATAAGTTACATGTTTTTCCTTAATTTATTTATTTGAGAATTTAAATTGTATATTATATTTTTTGCCCAAAGGTAATTTTATAATATGCATCTTGAGTTCTTATGAGAATAATGCCATCAAGGTTTAAGGTTTATTCTTGCTTATCTTTTGCCTTGATTTACTTATTTGAGAATTTAAGTTGTATATTATATTTTTCGCCCAAAGGTGATTTTATAATGTGCATCTTGAGTTCTTGTGAAAATAATGCCATGAAGGTTTAAGCCTTATTCTTGTTTATCTTTTGCCCATATTTAATTATGAATATTTAATTATACAACCCCTTACACCTTCAGTGTTGGTAATCAAATTTCAACCATTGAGACTCTAACTGGAACCAACTTTAAGAGATGAAAAGAGATTAGTTGCTGGTTTTATAAGAAAATGGGTCATAAGAAGGTTGATTGTCACAAGTATAAGGCTTATGTTGAGATATGATTCAAAATAATTTATATATATATATATATATATTTGGGTTTCATTTTGATGTGCATTTGCATTGCATTTGGGTTACATGTGGCTTTATATATATGTATAATAATCGGTTGCTATATGGGTCGTTGATCATCTTGATAACCCTAAATCAAGTAGCTGCTATCATTTCTCCCCTTTTGTATATAAGGCTCTTATAAGGCATTCTAATGGTCACTATTCAATGAGAGAAACCCTAAACGTGTGTGTGTGTGTGTGTGTGTGTGAGAGAGAGAGAGAGAGAGAGAAGAACGAAGATAAGCAAGATCAGAAGAAGAACTCGACGATCGGAGAGGTAAACGATGCAAGGTAAATCCGATCTCACTTTCTGTAAGTGTGTATCACTTGTTTATTCGATGTAGTTGGGAGAGAGATTGGTGAGATTGAGTGTTGGGAATAGCTTTGGGTTTTTTGTGAGCTTTGTACTTTGTTTGATTCGTCTTCTTGATTCGGTAAGACAGTTTTGATTAGTCTTGTATATCTCTATAAATCCATTATTATTATTATAATGGATTGACTAGGGTGAAGCCCTCTCGTGAGTAAGATTCTTTCGAATCTGAACATATGCATGCCTTGTTCATGTTTTGCTTTTGTTGTGTTGTGTGCATATTTTTCATTTATTTGATTTATTCCGATTTGGATCTTGGTACTACCGTAGCTTGGTTGTGTGATTTATTTCACAGGTATTCTTAACATCTTGATAACAAAGAACAAAAGTGGAGGTAACCCATTTACTTTTGTTTGTTTTGAATCTAATTTGATAGATGTTCCATTGAATATTTGGCGTTTTGATTCTGAGGTAACTGTTCATATGGCTAATACCTTAGAAGGGTTCAAGAACCAACAAAATCCAAGTGATCATGAGAAAATGTTGGTGGTTGGAAATGACATTCGAGTTCAAGTTTAAGCTATAGGAGTAGTAGAGTTTAAATTAGAGACTAATTATATTCTTATTTTGAATGACGTTACTTATGTAATGTCCCTTAGATAGAATTTGATTTCTATTTCTAAGATACATCGTGTGGGATATTTTTTTGGTATTGGTAATGGAAGTTTGAATTTGATTCTTAATTAAATTATTGTTGGCAGTGTGCTCTTCTGTGATGGGTTATATAAATTAAACTTTTCTTCCATGACTATTTCCTTGAATGTTGAGAATGTTGGTGTTAAAAGAATCTTGATTAAAGAAAACTCTTCAATTTTATAGCATAGTCAATTAGGTCATATTTCTAAAGAAATGATAAAAAGACTTGTTAAAAATAGTATTTTGTCTACTGTTTAACTTTAATGATTTTGAGACTTGTGTTTATTGTAAAAAGGGAAAGCTTACCAAGACTAAGAAAAAAGGTGCAACTCGCAATAATGAGATTCTAAAAGTTATTCACACTAATATCAATGGATCTTATGTCTTTACATTATGTGGAAACAAATATTTTCTCGCCTTCATCGATGACTTTTCTCTTTATGGATATATATGTCTTATTGTAAATAAATCTCAAGCACTCGAAAAGTTTAAGATTTTCAAAACTGAGGTTGAAAAGTAGTAGAGAAAAGTATAAAAGTTATAAGATTTGATAAGGGTGGAGAATACTACGACATGCATGAACCTAGTGGGCAATGTATGGGTCCTTTTGCCATGTACTTACAAGAATGTGGGATAATTGCTCAATATACTATGCTTGGCGCACTAGATCAAAATAGAGTAGCTTAAAGAAGAAATAACACACTAAAAGATATGATGAGAATGATAATGAGTAGATGCATGTAATCTACCTATATCTCTTTAGGGAGAAACCATAAAGACAACAATGCACATTTTGAATAAAGTTCCCAGTAAATCTGTTCCCGTGACTCATTTTAAGCTCTGGTTGGTTGAAAGCTGAGCCTAAATTATTTTCGTGTTTAGGGTTGCTCTGCTGAAGTAAGGATCTACAATCCTTCTAAGGGTAAATTAGATCTTAAGGCTACACGTTGTTACTTTATTAGTTATTTTGACAATTCTAAGGGATATAGATTTTATTGCCCTAGTCAAAGCACAAAGGTTGTAGATTCTATCATTGCTAAATTTTTGGAGAATGATGTAGGTGAGTGCTCATGTTCTTGTGTAAGAGATGTTAACTTGGAAGAGAAAATTGTGATAATGCCAATTTCAATTATACATGGAACGATGTTGCTTCAACCAAATCAAACAGAAGAAGTATCACAACAAGATGTTCCAGTACATATTCCACATCGTGAAGTTCCCAGTAGGTGTTCTCAGAGAGAAAGAAGATCTGATGTATCAAATGGTTATGTGGTGTACCTTGGTGAACATGACTATGATATTAGACATGTTGTAGATCCAGTTTCATATAGCCAAGCTATTTCAAGTACTTATTCTAATAAATGGTTAGAAGCTATGAATGATGAGATGAAATCTATGGCACATAACGATGTGTGGGAACTAGTTGTACAACCTAAAGAAGTTAGGTCTATAGGTTGCAAATGGGTGTTCAAGACTAAAAAAGATTCAAAAGGCAATGTTGAAAGGTACAAAGTGAGACTAGTGGCTAAGGGTTTTACTTAGAAAGAAATAATTGATTACGATGGAATTATTTCACCTATTTCCTCTAAGGATTCCTTCGGAATTATTATAGCACTAATAGCACAGTTTAATCTTGAACTTTATCAAATGGATGTTAAAATAACATTTTTAAATGGACACTTGCATGAAGAAGTATATAAGTAACAACCTAGAGGCTTCAAAGAAAGTGGCAAAGAACATTTAGTGTGCAGGTTAAAGAAATCCATTTATGGTTTAAAGCAATCTTCTGGACATTGGTACTTGAAGTTTGATGAGGTGATTACCTATTTTGAATTTGTTGAAAATAAGATAGACCAATATATATATTTCAAGATTAATGGGAGTAGATTTGTTTTTCTTGTACTGCATGTTGATGATATTCTCTTTGTAAGCAATGATTTGAATATGCTTTATGATACTAAACAAATGATTTCCAAATCTTTTGACGTGAAAGATCTTGGTGATGCATCTTTTGTTCTTGGTATTGAAATTAACATGGACATGATTTGAGATTTGTTGGGACTTTCTCAAAGATCATATATAGATCGTGTTTTCAAACACTTTAATATGCAAGACTGCAGACCTAGGGAAGTGCCTATTGCCAAAGGAGAATTGCCTAGTAAGAAAAATTGTCTCAAAAATGTAATAGAGCAACAACAGATGGAAAATGTGCCTTACGCTAGTGCTGTTGGAAGCTTGATGTATGCTCAAGTTTGTAATATGCCCGATATTGCTTTTGCAATTAGTGTGTTGAGAAGATTTTCTTCAAATTCTGGGTTTGAGCATTGGGTGCTAGCAAATAAAGTTATGAGATATTTGCAAAGAACAAAGGATTTTATGCTTGTGTATAGAAAAATTGATCACCTTGAGGTGGTTGGGTATACAGATGCAGATTTCGCAAGGTGTCCTAATGAAAAAAAAAAATCCACTTCTAGATATTTTTTCATGTTAGCTGGTGGGACAATTTCATGGAAAAGTACAAAAAAAAAAAAAAACACTTATAGCTTCATCTACTATGCAACTAGAGTTTGTAGCTTGTTATGGAGCTACATCATAGGCTATGTGGTTGAAGAACTTTATTTCTGAACTTTTGGTTGTTGATTCCATCTTCTAGCTAATCAAAATTTATTATGACAATAGTGTAGCAATTTCTTCACTAAAAACAATAAAAGTTTCGGTGGTTCCAAACACGTAGAGATCAAGTATCTTTCAGTTAGAGATATGATCAAGAAATGTGATATTATTGTGGAGCACATAAATACCTAGTTTATGATTGTTGATCAATTAACCAAAGAACTTAAACCTACTGATTTTAAAAGACATGTTGTCAATATGGAGATTTTAGAGTCCTTTGGTGCTTGGTTAATAGGAGTTGTTATTTTATTGGTTTATTACTTTTAGTTACTGTTATGTAATGAACTCGATTATTTTCTTTCATGAATCCATGTTAAATTTTAAAGCTATATGTATGTTGATGTATCTCTTCATGATATGAGATTGTTGATATTATTGTATACTTTGGAGTTGTTATGCTTGGAGCTATATGTTTGTTTATTTTATCATTATTAAAGGCATCTGAATTTAACTTTCATGAGTAGTGATGGTTAAAGAATTGATATAAGCTTAGCATGAAGATCACAAGATACATGCTATTATTTATACTACACTTTTAAATCATATTGTGTTTATGTTGATTTAATTGCCAAGATTATTATCATAGTGTGAATTTATGAAAATAAATACATTTTGATGGCTAAGATTTGATTTTGGTAATTAGGTTGAACAAAACATGTTTAAATGTGATTATCTATTAAGCTATATATTTTTTTTAACATGACTTCTCAAGTTTTTAAAAATTTTGTTGTCTAACTAGAGAGTCAATTTCAATATATATATATATATATATATATATTTTCAAGACACCAACCAATGTTGCACAAGTGAGAGAGAATGTTGGAATTTTTATAATATGTGCAATATTAATTGAGTCTTATTTTGAGAAAACCAATTGAATTTTAGCTTAACATTACCTAGAGACCCAATATGTTATATGTGATCATAACTGATATATTGAGTTTTATGGAATAAGTATAAAACTCAATATATGGAATAAGTATAAGGTGCACCTTTATGAGTTTAGGCCCATTTATTTTTGATTTATGGAATAAGTATAAGTCCAATAGAGTTTTATGATGGATAGAATTCTATTGACATTATAAATTGAAGACTAAGTCTCATCTCCCGTCTTATTCAATCTATCAAATCGTTTTTTACCCATTAAGAAACAACTTTGGCACGATAGAAGAGAAAAAAGGGAAAGATTTAACTTGTGACTTGTGCATTTGTGCTTGCTATTCAATTAGATTTTTATCACTAATTATGGATTTAAGAGGTATTTTTTTTCATTAATCTTTTTTATTTTATATGATATGTGAATTTTATAAAAAAAATTATCTAACATCCACCACTCCAACCAATGACCTTCAAGTTATAAATGAGCATCTTGTCTATGATCTTTTATAGCAATTCGAACCAAACCTGGCAAGCAGATATTCTTCTACAGAGGATGAAGTATAGAAGGTGATAGAGAGAATTAGATACCCTCTTGTCTATGCTCTTGAGTCAGTACCCTGTAGGCCGTGCTTTTTTGTGTATCTATTTTCGTTACTTTCAATGTTTCTCTATTTTATACCCTCTTGCATATCTATTTCCTTGATTTTCAATGTGTCGCTATTTAGTCTTTGCTTGCTATGAAATGAAGTATGAATGATTTATAAACTAAATAATAGAGAACTAAAAAGTATTAATTACATTTAGCACCACAAAAGTTATAAGTAAAGGAGTTTGCTGCAATTTTAGAACATCAACTCGTTGGAAATATTTTTATGGGCTACCATTAATTGTCAATGTTTTTATTTTGTTAAAATCAAGCTGGTCAATTATCTTTAAGAAACAACATTCTTGTCGTTGATAGTAGTCTATCTATTCTTAGTAACATGTGCACATCAATTTTGAATTTAAGTGTCTTAAAACTGAGTGTAAATCATTATCAAATTAACTTGTAATGAAAAGTTTATTATTTAAATATTTTAATTACAATTATGTCCCCTCTCTATTACTTTAAATAGTAATGTTGGGTTAAGATTTTTTATTCCCAACTTTTGTTTGTTTGTCAAATTAATTGACTACTTATCTAAAAAGTAAAAGAAAGAATACCTAGTCACATAAAGATATATTTTGATATGAAATTCGTGTTTGGGTCCCTTAGTAAATGTAAGATCAATTATATATAATATTATTTTATGACAAATATAAATGATTGTCTATTGTTTATATTGTGTTTTCTATTTAATTTATACGATCATGTTATTTAATTATACTTACTATTCAAGTTTCATATCATATGTATTGATTATAGGTCTAAGTGATTGGACTACGAGATGATAGGATTCGTACTAATAAATTATGAGTTTAATTTTTTGCTTTGCACAATGAGAAAAAATCTTCACCTACAATTTACCTCCTTTGCTGAAATCAAGGGCACGAACGATGGAAGACCGTGCAAGAATAGCAATCCCAAGTAAAAATGATCCCATCAGAAGCATCATTTTTGAATAAAAAATCAACATTTTTCTTGCCTAGCTTTTGGGACAACACCAGAAGCATCCAAAGGTTGAATGAGAAACTTCAAAATGCAAACCAAATGCATAAAGAACAATCTCCATGAGATGAGAAGTTCGTGTTTAATTATGTTATACAAAACTCTGCGTAGAAAATTTAAACCACATCATGTATCTCAAACGGATCAATGTGCTGGTAATGCAGGCAAGTTACAGACCCTTGGCATTCGTTTGAGTAAATTTCTAAGCATCACTGATTAATTGAGGTTGTGAAAGAGACGAAATATTCTTCTTAACCTCAACAATAGCATCCAGACTGGAAATTTTTCCCTTCAAAAAATTGGAATACCAATGTGAAGACAGTTTAGGATGTCTTTTCAAATCCTTGTCATCCAGATCTACATAGTACAGGCCAAATGATGATTTGTAGCCGTCCAGTAACTCGTATAAATCCATGAAGGACCACTGGAAATACCCTCTAACATTTGATCCATTCCTTCATTATTATCAAAAAGAAAAAACGACGTCATAGCCCAAATTATTGAAGAAACTATAAATGTAAACGCAAGAACCCCAAAAGGGGGGTCAGTTATTTCAGGAAGCACTCATATGAGCCGTACCTTTTAACCTGTAAGCCAATTATTGATGCAATTGTATAAAACTCATTATGATTTCTCAAAATTGACTAACATTTTGGCTAATGAGAACTAAATACATGCTCAACCCAAGAGGCATAAGATATGTGACTGCACATGAGATGACAGATAAAATCAAGCCAGATGATCTTGACTCGAGCTTATAAATAGTGATCCTACTTGACATGAGATACACATACCTCAAAGCATCAAGAACACTCCCAATAAAAACATGTAAATATTCCACCCTTGCTGTGTCATTCAGTGTTGAATTTCGTTGTGTCTTTTGACCTGACAAAACAAGTTGTAGAAATTTCATCAGTTGATGCTTTCCAACACCCAATGAGATGCCAAACTTATTAAATCCTTTGGTACTTTTTTCTCCAAAGATGGAAAGAAAAATTGTATAAAAAGCATGCCCTACTTCAGCCTTTCTCAAGAACTATTTAAATTTAGAATACAGAGAGAGAGAGAGAGAGGTAACCATTTTCATGGATGTAAATTGGTAGGTTGCCATAAAATTGCTTATAATACTCCAAAGTTCCTGCCAGACCTGAGGGTGTAATTGGGTACTGGATGAAACAAAACGTGATCAGTGCAATTAAATAAATCCTGAGAAGTGAAAAGCAACTCTATGCATTTGTCTTTCAGAACTCACCTCATCTGATGGTGTGTCACCTTGCACATCTACAACCACAAAAATAATCAGTTAGCCAACTAAGATCCATATAACAAAAATTGTCTCTAAGAGGGCAATGGTTGGCTTATCCAAGTTGAAAAGAAACATAATTTTCAAATTACCAGACCTTATAGATCCTTGCATTAAGCTAAATTTAAGTATGAGACTCTCAGTGGTAAAATCGATGAGAGCTAAAAGTAAATAGAACTCAGAAGTAAACAATCAACATTATTAAGTATAATAACATACATATTGTCTGTGCAGCCATATCTGCATTGTAGTCCCTGTTGGTCTTTTCTAGGCTGCTCGACCTGTCCTTTATGTAAAATGTGAAGTAATGGTTCAATCCTAGGAAGTCAATTGAGCCCTTGACTTGTTTGCTTTCAGATTTGGTAAAGGCTGGAATTCTTGTACCTGCAATCTTCTTCATAATCTCTGGATAATCTCCAAATAACAGGGGCTCAACAATCCTGCACAGGAATCATAAGAAAACAAAAATGCTTTTCACTTCTAAAAAATAAAAACTTTCACTTAGCCTAACTGGAGACAGAGATGCCATTTTGTTTAATAAAGATTGTGACTCACCAACCAAACAAAAAGCTTCTGGCTCTTTCAGTTGCAATCAAATCTTTAGTTGCATTAGTATATGGCACAAGTTGACTACTATAGATGTTAATTCCTATGTATCCATGTTGCCTCTCCTGTATCAGAAAAGTATTTTTCCCTTAAATGTAGGAAATTTTTCCATCATTGCACAATCAACAGAAGAATTAAAGGTTGAAATGACACATACAGAATCAAAAAATAGACAAAAAAATTCTCAAAAAATATATGGCTTTTGCAGTCTTTCAGTGCTGAAGCAGGATTCACATTTTTAAGTCAAAAGAAAATGGAGAAACAGATTAGTTAATTCCCTTTCATATGAATGGTCATTCTATACCTGGTACTTTTTCCTGTACAATCTTGCTGCTGATGCGTGTGCAAGTAAGATATTATGAGCAGCAACATATGGCTCTGTTGAGGAGTCACCCCTAGAACAATTTGTCATTCCAAATGGGGGAGAGCATCGTTGAGGGGGTGTCCAGCCATTGTCATAACCACCCAAAGCAAATACATTAGGCTCATTCACGGTGGTCCAATGCAAAACCCTGTCCCCAAATTCTCTGAAGCACACATTGGCATATGCTGTGAAGTCTCTCCTACACTCACAAGTAGGCAATCAGAAACATGTTTTATACTTCAAGCAGGTTTTGGTCTATAACTAGTGAGTACAAGAGGAGGAAGTTGAGAAATTTACACAATTTTTCGACTAACCCATCCTTCATATTCATCTTCAAGAGACTGAGGTATATCACTATGTGTTAATGTAGCATGCGGTTGGATTCCTGCTTGATGAGTTGGAAAGACAGTTACAAAAGATACACAATCTCAAAGGCTTTTAACTAGCATGTAAGGAGTAGTTTTTATAGGTTTTATAAGGAAGAAAAGTTATTTCCTATCTTTTTTTCTTCAGAGTTCAAGCACTCCAGTGCTAACCATATAGTATATAATAGGTATGGTGGAAATTTGGCAATACCATTTTTAACAAGTTCATTGATGAGATTGTTATAATATTCTAAACCCTTTGGGTTGACAGGTCCTTTGCCACCTGAAAAAGGGAGAACAAGCAAACCAGTGAGAAAAACCACCATTTTCTTCTTACTGTTATATAACATGAAGCATAAGCAATCCAACGTACTAGGAATAAGTCTTGTCCATGAGATGGAGAACCTATATGCCTCTAACCCTATTTCCACCATGAGTTTGACATCTTCCTGCAATGGATTAATGCTCCAAATCACACATGGGACGTGCCAAAAAAAATAGTTACAGTTTAATGTTAAATCAGCATAATTATGTGAAGTACAATCAATAAGCAGACCACTTGATTGCACAGAAATGATACTTTTACTTTTAGATTTGGTTATTTCATCCCCTGTTCTGTTTAGAAACAGAGGAGAAAAAGGAGTAAATTCTACAACTGGGGAATAGCTATAAGGATGGATTTTCATAGGTTGCATTCAGTAACAAAAATCTGCCACCCATAACAGCTCTTTCAACAATTTTGCATAGAGGAAATAATGAGGCATGCATTTTATAGCAATAACCAACCTCAGTGAAAAGAGAAAAGAAAAAAGAAACAGCTAAAAAATACACCTTATATTTGTGGTACCCATCACATGTTACGTCTCCAGTGGCTCCACCCATATTCCCTGAAAGATGTGCATGGGCACACGTTGCGATTAAATTTGGATCTAAATAATGTTCACTTGCTAAAATAATTATGATCAAGTCATACAATAAATCATCATATCATAGATGCAACTAGATGCTAATTTACAAGGTGAACCCTGAAATACAGCCAAAAAATGTCAACTGTCACTTGCCAGGTAAGGAGCCGTAAGTAATTTGGCAGCCAAGCAGGCTAGAATCACACTGCTTTGTTTTAAACCATCACACTCTTTAATGTGAAGCTAACAACCAAGTCTGGAACGCTCTTATCAATAATTAAGCATGTAAAAAAAGAACTGTCAATACTTTGTTTTATTCATTATTCATGAATTTTCTGCTCTGAACTTAACCAGAAAACAAAGACAAGCAAGCCTTTGATTTTTTTTTTTTTTTTCCTCAAAAGAAAAGAGAAAAACCAAAAGTACCAAGCAATCCTTTTTCCCTTTCCTTTTCTTTTGTAGTTATAATCCTATTTTCTTTTCCAATCACAACTAGCCAGTTTATAGTTTGTAGTAAAAATATACTCATGGAATGCCTTTGTCTCCAACTGTGTAATTGAGTTCAAACAGCTCCAAGAAAAAACAGTAAAACACCAAGTAACCACCATTCAAATGCAATAATCTATAAGAAAATATCAATGGTTCATTGAGTTTCGGTTCTATTTACTCCTTTAAATGGAAATTGACCTCCAATTTTGCAAAAATCAATTGATCAACTCTATTTCTGAACAGCCTAGTAAATTTTATACAAAAATTGAGTAATACTACACAGTGGTAGCTTCGTAATTTAAATATTAAAAGGCATATTGGAAAGGAAATACAGAACACACACAGAATGGAACTTCCCCAACAGGAAGATGTTGGATGTTAAGAGTAGTAGTTACAGTTTAACACTCATAATCAAACACACTAAGTCGGTAAAATAGTGAAATTCGCAGGCACTTTTGTTAATATGTTCAAAACTTCTACAGTTCAATCTTAACATACCGAAAAGATAAACCTTTTCTACAGGATTATCAAATTGCAACATGCCTAATCCATTAGGAAACTCATCCAATCCTTAGAGCGAAAAGCAAATAACAAAAGAGCAAGCAAAGGAATTAAACTGACCAGCATGAGCAAAAGTGTCCCAAATGCTTGGAGTCCTTCCATCTTCAAAAGCCGCTCCCTCGTACTTCATCATGCATACATCAATATTTGCAAATATAAGCACACATGCATATGACGCAACAATATACATCAGAACCTTTCCTTTCTCTTTTTCTTTTTATCCCCTATAGAATCGTTCTCTTAATCGTTCAGAAGAGACATGAAAAATAAAAATATAATGAACAAACCTGATAAGCAGAGGTTCCTGAGCCGAAGACGAAATCAGCAGGGAAATCGCTTCTGCTAAATTTATCGGTGCCAAAGACAATCGCCACAAAGTTCAGGAGAAGAATAGAGAACAGAAACGAGACGTTCACGTTCGCCATATTTGACCGATCCTATCTGATCAGAAAGCTTCAAAGAGTCCGGCCTTTTCGTTCTAATCCTTCCATCTTTTAAAGTCATTTTAACGTCTCAATCGTCGGCCATTTCAAAGCTGAACGTCACCAAGCCAAGTTTGTCCCCATTATTCTGTTGATATTGACGATTCCCAAATTCGGGAAATTTTCCGCCCTAGCCAAGTAATGAAAAACCGAGTGCCCTTCTAAACTCTCTAAATGGGCGTTTTTGCATTCTAAGCAAAATTTCATTCGCAGTATACTAGTATTGTATAATATTTCTCTTTCACAGTTGCAAGATGATGCCGAACACACCAGAAGATGCTCACGTCTCTTGTGTTCTTCTTTTGGCCACGTTGCCTGTAGGCCCCAGGAAGCATCCAGTCATACCGTGAGAAGAAGAATAAGAAGAAGTGATCCATGTCGTCTCGCACATTCCGAACCAACAGAAGAGGGAGGTTGGAGACGATCAGCTCAAAAAGCTTCGGATCCGAAGGCCTGTGAAGTTTATGGGGTGTTTGGCTTACCCTTTTTTTAGAGTTTTTAAGTTAGGTACTGTATAAATTTTAAAAGTTCTGTAGCGTTTATGTTTGAATAAATGTATTTTTAAGGTATTTTTGGTTAATAAAAGTTGATAAGTTGTTAAAGATAAAAAAAAAAATTAAAATAGACATGTTAAATAATATAAGTAAAATTTATAAAAATATTATTTTTTATAAAAGATTATAATTAATTTTTAATTGATAAAATACTTATAATTACAAATTAATAAATTATACATAATTATTAAAAATATATTAATATAATACTTTATGTTTAATACTAATATTTAATTAAATTATTTTTAAAATTTATATTTGTTTCTTCTATATTACAAAATTACAAGATTAAATAAGATTATTTAATGTTTGATTTCATCTTCTTCTTTTTTTCCTTTATCCATCTATATCATAATTAATATATGTGAGAGACGTAAATATCTAAAGATGTTGATAAATATATGCATAAACTTAAATATAGTACCTAAATTCCTAACCAATCAACAATATGGGAGATATGCAAAAATTGAAATATCTAGTATTTGTCTCCCTCATAAATGAAACATAAATATTATAGCAAAAGAGATTTAGAAAATAATCACAAAATATCATCAGAAATATAGTATTTACATAAACCAATCATAAAATTCAAAATTACAAATAATATTACAAAAACATATACATGCAAAAAATTACAGGTAAGCTATATAAATATGCAAACAATGGAGGCGATGAGCAGTATAGAGAGATATATTAATCAGCAATGAAGGAGATAGCAATGGCGACAGGCGACTTGGAAGAAGGAGATGGCATGAGACAATAATGACAATGGGTGGCTTGCGGCAATAGATCTAGAAGCAGAGGCGACGATGGCACAACCAAGAAGGCGACCCACCAAGCGACGACAGTAGATTTGTAAAAGAATCCCGACGGCTTGCAGTGGAAGCATGAGACGTCAATGGCACAATCAAGGAGGAAACCCACAAGGTGACGATCAATTTAGAGATGAAAGAGATAATGGCACTAGGCTTGCGACGGCAGATCTAGAAGCAGAGGCAACTATAGCACAACCAAAGAGTAGACCCACCAACAAAAGGCAGCTTACGGCGACTGAGCTGAGCAATGGCAGTAACAACGATAATGCCATATGTGAAGGAAATATGGGAGAAAAGATAGCAATGGAGGAAAAGATGCAACGTTACAATAGTAGGAACAATGGGTGTAAATATTGGAAATGTTGGAGGGCAAAATAGTAAATGATTCAGTTAACGCAATAAGTTGGTGATAGCGCTTTTTGCAAAAGCTAGGGAGAATAAGCTTTTTTCAAATACTGTTGTATTAGTGTTTAAGCTACATAACTTTTAAACTATTTGGTGTTGCCAAACACTTAAGGAAAAAATGCTATATAGCTTTTAAGCTACATAACTAACTTATAAGTAGTAAAACCCTAGATAACTTAGGGGTGTTTGGCTGGGGCAGTTTTAGCTTAAACGCTTTTACGGCGGCATTTTGCAAAAGTTGGTAAGAATGAGTTTTTGCAAAACGCTGCTACCAAATAAGTTGCGTTGATATAGTATTTTAGCATTTTATCCTCATCATTTCTGCTAATTTCCAACCATACTTTCTTTTTCAACCCCTGCCTCCCGCCACCAATTGCCCCAGCTTTTTCAACAGCCACCGTCAATCATTGACGTCGCTCCCACTATCCGTCCATCTCTTTCTCATCGTCGTCCCCATCCCCATTGGTCGTTGCCTGTTGCCATTTAGTGGGTTGCTACGAAGCTTCTTCCTTCATCGTCATTCCTACCCCTATCGGATCCCTCGTCGTCCGTCACCCCCAACCCCCATTGTCGCCTCTTTCTCCAACCATCTTCACTATTCATATGTATATGTATATATATATAACACATAATAATATATATTGTTATATATTAATTGAGTCTTATTTTGAGAAAACCAATTGAATTTTAGCTTAACATTACCTAGAGGCCCAATATATTACATGTGATCATAATTGATATATTAAGCTTGGTGCACCTTTATGAGTTTAGGCCCATTTGTCTTTGATTTGTGGAATAAGTATAAGTTCAATAGAGTTTTATGATGGATAGAATTATATTGACATTATAAATTAAAAACTCAGTCTCATCTCTCATCTAATTCAATCTATCAAATCGTTTTTTACCCATTAAGAAACAACTTTGGCACGATAGAAGAGAAAAAGGGAAAGATTTAGCTTGTGACTTGTGCATTTATGCTTGCTATTCAATTAGATTTTTATCACTAATTACGGATTTGAGAGGTATTTTTTTTTCATTAATCTTTTTTGTTTTATATGATATGTGAATTTTATAAAAAAAATTATCTAACATCCACCACTCCAACCAATGACCTTCAAGTTATAAATGAGCATCTTGTCGATGCTCTTTTATAGCAATTCGAACTAAACCTGGCAAGCAGATATTCTTCTACAAAGGATGAAGTACAGAAGGTGATTGAGAGAATTGGATAGCGTATTGTCTACGCTCTCGAGTCAGTACCCTATAGGCCGTGCTTTTTTGTATATCTATTTTCGTTACTTTCACTGTTTCTCTATTTTATATCCTTTCGAAATTAAAAATTAAATATTTTCATTTGCATATCTATTTCCTTGATTTTCAATGTGTCGCTATTTAGTCTCTGCTTACTATGAAATGAAGTATGAATGATTTATAAACTAAATAATGGAGAACTAAAAAGTATTAATTACTTTTAGCACTACAGAAGTTCTAAGTAAATGAGTTTGCTGCAATTTTAGAACATCAACTCGTTGGAAATATTTTTATGGGCTACCATTAATTGTCAATGTTTTTATTTTGTTAAAATCAAGCTGATGATATGGTAAATTATCTTTAAGAAACAACATTCTTCTTGTTGATGGTAGCCTATCTAATTCGTAGTAAAAGTGACCCCCTCATCAGCGGCAGCATCCTTTTTGAATAAAAAATCAACATTTTCCTTGCCTAGCTTTAGGGACAACACCAGAAGCATCCAAAGGTTGAATGAGAAACTTCAAAATGCAAACTAAATGCATAAAGAACAATCTCCATGAGATGAGAAGTTCATGTTTAATTATGTTATACAAAAGAAAAAACTCTGCGTAGAAAATTTAAACCACATCATGTATCTCAAACGGATCAATGTGCTGGTCATGCAGGCAAGTTACAGACCCTTGGCATTCGTTTGAGTAAATTTCTAAGCATCACTGATTAAGTGAGGCTGTGAAAGAGACGAAATATTCTTCTTAACCTCAACAATAGCATCCAGACTGGAAATTTTTCCCTTCAAAAAATTGGAATACCAATGTGAAGACAGTTTAGGATGTCTTTTCAAATCCTTGTCATCCAGATCTACATAGTACAGGCCAAATGATGATTTGTAGCCGTCCAGTAACTCGTATAAATCCATGAAGGACCACTGGAAATACCCTCTAACATTTGATCCATTCCTTCATTATTATCAAAAAGAAAAAACGACGTCATAGCCCAAATTATTGAAGAAACTATAAATGTAAACGCAAGAACCCCAAAAGGGGGGTCAGTTATTTCAGGAAGCACTCATATGAGCCGTACCTTTTAACCTGTAAGCCAATTATTGATGCAATTGTATAAAACTCATTATGATTTCTCAAAATTGACTAACATTTTGGCTAATGAGAACTAAATATATGCTCAACCCAAGAGGAATAAGATATGTGACTGCACATGATATGACAGATAAAATCAAGCCAGATGATCTTGACTCGAGCTTATAAATAGTGATCCTACTTGACATGAGATACACATACCTCAAAGCATCAAGAACAGTCCCAATAAAAACATGTAAATATTCCACCCTTGCTGTGTCATTCAGTGTTGAATTTCGTTGTGTCTTTTGACCTGACAAAACAAGTTGTAGAAATTTCATCAGTTGATGCTTTTCAACACCCAATGAGATGCTAAACTTATTAAATCCTTTGGTACTTTTTTCTCCAAAGATGGAAAGAAAAATTGTATAAAAAGCATGCCCTACTTCAGCCTTTCTCAAGAACTATTTAAATTTAGAATACAGAGAGAGAGAGAGAGAGAGGTAACCATTTTCATGGATGTAAATTGGTAGGTTGCCATAAAATTGCTTATAATACTCCAAAGTTCCTGCCAGACCTGAGGGTGTAATCGGGTACTAGACGAAACAAAACGTGATCAGTGCAATGAAATAAATCCTGAGAAATGAAAAGCAACTTTAGGCATTTGTCTTTCAGAACTCACCTCACCTGATGGTGTGTCACCTTGCACATCTACAACCACAAAAATAATCAGTTAGCCAACTTAGACCCATATAACGAAAATTGTCCCTAAGAGGGCAATGGTTGGCTTATCCAAGTTGAAAAGAAACATAATTTTCAAATTACCAGACCTTATAGATCCTTGCATTAAGCTAAATTTGAGACTCCCAGCGGTAAAATCGATGAGAGCTAAAAGTAAATAGAACTCAGAAGTAAACAATCAACATTATTAAGCATAATAACATACATATTGTCTGTGCAGCCATATCTGCATAGTAGTCCCTGTTGTTCTTTTCTAGGCTGCTCGATCTGTCCTTTACGTACAATGTGAAGTAATGGTTCAATCCTAGGAAATCAATTGAGCCCTTGACTTGTTTGCTTTCAGATTTGGTAAAGGCTGGAATTCTTGTACCTGCAATCATCTTCATAATCTCTGGATAATCTCCAAATAACAGGGGCTCAACAATCCTGCACAGGAATCATAAGAAAACAAAAATGCTTTTCACTTCTAAAAATAAAGATTTTCACTTAGCCTAACTGGAGACAGAGATGCCATTTTGTTTAATAAAGATTGTGACTCACCAACCAAACAAAAAGCTTCTGGCTCTTTCAGTTGCAATCAAATCTTTAGTTGCATTAGTATATGGCACAAGTTGACTACTATAGATGTTAATTCCTATGTATCCATGTTGCCTCTCCTGTATCAGGAAAAGTATTTTTCCCTTAAATGTAGGAAATTTTTCCATCATTGCACAATCAACAGAAGAATTAAAGGTTGAAATGACATATACAGAATCAAAAACTAGACAAAAAATTCTCAAAAAATATATGGCTTTTGCAGTCTTTCAGTGCTGAAGCAGGATTCACATTTTTAAGTCAAAAGAAAATGGAGAACCAGATTAGTTAATTCCCTTTCATATGAATGGTCATTCTATACCTGGTACTTTTTCCTGTACAATCTTGCTGCTGATGCATGTGCAAGTAAGATATTATGAGCAGCAACATATGGCTCTGTTGAGGAGTCACCCCTAGAACAATTTGTCATTCCAAATGGGGGAGAGCATCGTTGAGGGGGTGTCCAGCCATCGTCGTAACCACCCATAGCAAATACATTAGGCTCATTCACGGTGGTCCAATGCAAAACCCTGTCCCCAAATTCTCTAAAGCACACATTGGCATATGCTGTGAAGTCTCTCCTACACTCACAAATAGGCAATTAGAAACATGTTTTATACTTCAAGCAGGTTTTGGTCTATAACTAGTGAGTACAGGAGAAGGAAGTTGAGAAATTTACACAATTTTTCGACTAACCCATCCTTCATATTCATCTTCAAGAGACTGAGGTATATCACTATGTGTTAATGTAGCATGCGGTTGGATTCCTGCTTGATGAGTTGGAAAGACACAGTTACAAATGATACACAATCTCAAAGGCTTTTAACTAGCATGTAAGGAGTAGTTTTTATAAGTTTTATAAGGAAGAAAAGTTATTTCCTATCTTTTTTTCTTCAGAGTTCAAGCACTCCAATGCTAACCATATAGTATATAATAGGTATGGTGAAAATTTGGCAATACCATTTTTAACAAGTTCATTGATGAGATTGTTATAATATTCTAAACCCTTTGGGTTGACAGGTCCTCTGCCACCTGAAAAAGGGAGAACAAGCAAACCAGTGAGAAAAACCACCATTTTCTTCTTACTATTATATAACATGAAGCATAAGCAATCCAACGTACTAGGAATAAGTCTTGTCCATGAGATGGAGAACCTATATGCCTCTAACCCTATTTCCACCATGAGTTTGACATCTTCCTGCAATAGATTAATGCTCCAAATCACACATGGGACATGCCAAAAAAAATAGTTACAGTTTAATGTTAAATCAGCATAATTATGTGAAGTACAATCAATAAGCAGACCACTTGATTGCACAGAAATGATACTTTTACTTTTAGATTTGGTTATTTCATCCCCTGTTCTGTTTAGAAACAGAGGAGAAAAAGGAGTAAATTCTACAACTGGGGAATAGCTATAAGGATGGATTTTCATAGGTTGCATTCAGTAACAAAAATCTGCCACCTATAACAGCTCTTTCAACAATTTTGCGTAGAGGAAATAATGAGGCATGCATTTTATACCAATAACCAACCTCAGTGAAAAGAGAGAAGAAAAAAGAAACAGCTAAAAAATACACCTTATATTTGTGGTACCCATCACATGTTACGTCTCCAGTGGCTCCACCCATATTCCCTGAAAGATGCGCATGGGCACACATTGCAATTAAATTTGGTTCTAAATAATGTTTACTTGCTAAAATAATTATGATCAAGTCATACAATAAATCATCATATCAAAGATGCTAATTTACAAGGTGAACCCTGAAATACAGCCGAAAAATGTCAACTGTCACTTGCCAGGTAAGGAGCCGCAAGTAATTTGATAGCCAAGCAGGCTAAAATCACACTGCTTTGTTTTAAACCATCACACTCTTTAATGTGAAGCTAACAACCAAGTCTGGAACGCTCTTATCAATAACTAAGCATGTGAAAAAAGAACTGTCAATACTTTGTTTTATTCATTATTCATGAATTTTCTGCTCTGAACTTAACCAGAAAACAAAGACAAGCAAGCCTTTGATTTTTTTTTTCCTCAAAAAGAAAAGAGAAAAACCAAAAGTACCAAGCAATCCTTTTTCCCTTTTCTTTTCTTTTGTAGTTATAATCCTATTTTCTTTTCCAATCACAACTAACCAGTTTATAGTTTTTAGTAAAAATATACTCATGGAATGCCTTTGTCTCCAACTGTGTAATTGAGTTCAAACAGCTCCAAGAGAAAACAGTAAAACACCAAGTAACCACCATTCAAATGCAATAATCTATAAGAAAATATCTGTGGTTCATTGAGTTTCCGTTCTATTTACTCCTTTAAATGGAAATTGACCTCCAATTTTGCAAAAATCAATTGATCAACTCTATTTCTGAACAGCCTAGTAAATTTTATACAAAAATTGAGTAATACTACACAGTGGCAGCTTCGTAATTTAAATATTAAAAGGCATATTGGAACGGAAATACAGAACATACACAGAATGGAACTTCGCCGACCAGAAGATGTTGGATGTTAAATAGTAGTTACAGTCTGATGAGGGAATATTTACAGGGGGCAATTTTACTGTACTACCCCTGGGAGGTTACCATTAACTCGGAGCCATGTGTGCCAGTAAAGGCCAATATGCGATCGCCACGTGTCAAGACTTAGGAGCTCCGCTTATCTTTATAATCTTTATTATGATTTTGAACTGGAAAGAGATAAAGAAGAAGATTAAGTCAACCAATGATATCTTTAAATATCTCAAGAATTATCTCTATTAGGGAAGATTATCTTTTCTCCCCATGGAAAGGGGATCAACATCTCTTTTTGAAATATATCTTATCTCCTAAGGGAAAGGCTAACGGACATCTATAAATAGAGGACAGGCTCTACAGGTATAGGATCTGACTTCTAAGGGACTCATATATTATTTTTCCATTACTATTATACTCCTAAAAAACCTTATGAACTGACTTGAGCGTCGGAGGGATCACAGGGAGCAAGTCCCCACCCTTTTTGCAGGTACTTGGTTCGAGACAGAAGAAGGTGATCGGCTCCGCATCATCAATTGGCGCCCACCATGGGGCCCTCGTTTTTCTTTTTGTCTGCCAAGTATAATCTCAAGCCACTCGAAGCACAATCAGATTGAGTGGGAAAGAAAAGGTTTCACGTATGTGGCCTCATTAACGGTATGCTCCCTGGTTTAATATTTATACATCGATCACTGTTACATAAAAAGAAAAAAAATAGCTGGAGGCACTATGCGTATCAACTATTAATTTATGTGTGTAAAGATCAATTTTTGTATGTGTCAATTTTCGCTGTTTTCCCATAAGTTTGGCTCTTATGTGACCTCATTAACGGCTTCCGAAAAAATGGGGGAAGAAATTGGGAGCGGTAATCCAGGAGAAAGAAGAGGTTCATCTTATTTTATAGATCTTATGAGGCTTGATTTTGCCATCCTATGCGGCTTTATGTTAAAATAAAACCTTTTAGAGGCTGGGAAAAAAGACAAGCAGAATCAATGGATGAAGTTTCACGGCAGCAAGGTACTGCTAATTTTTCTAATCCATTGAGTCTATGTGTTTGTTTATCATTGTTGCTTATTAATTGCACTTGTTGAGGTCAAAAACCTCAAGATGATGAAGCTTGATTTTGTTCATACTGTATACATTATATTTTTCTGGCCTACCTTTTGGGTTACAACGTCAATAAAGGGCTTTTCCAATAAGCATAGCATCTTTTTCTACCCATGGAGGTTTTATTCCATGACGGCAGCAAGGGCCAAATTGGGCTAGCTCCGAACCCTCAAAGAGATGGCCAATGGTTAGTAGGATGCATCTTTGCATGACAAGACGGTAGAGATGGTTATCGCGGACGTAGGCATCAAGACCGAACCGCGAAAATAAAATATGAACATTATTTTGGATTGCAGACGTAGACATTTCGCTGAACCGCGAAGACAAAATACGAGCATTATTTCGGAATACGGACGTAGGCATCAAGACCGAACCGCGAAGGCAAAATATGAACATTATCTCTGATTGCGGACGTAGGCATCAAGCCGAACCGTGAAAACAAAATATGGATTTTATTTCGGATTGTGGAAGTAGGCATTTCGCCGAAAATAAAATATGGATATTTTTTAAAATCCCGTCATCAACTACAATTCAAGCCAGCATGTGCACATGAAGACCGAGGATCTGAAATGCCTCGACAACGCAAGAGTAAAGGATCAGATATGATCCTCGGGGGGCCTCGAACCCCCGAACACTCAAAAACAAAGGATCAGATATGATCCTCGGGGGGCCCCGAACCCCTAAACACTCAAAAACAAATGATCACTTATGATCCTCGAACTCTTGACAACTCAAAACCGAAGGTTCAAAGGGGACCACCCCTACTAATTAAGGTACCAGTTCGGAGGCTACGAACCTCCACCAAATGAAGACCAAAGGGGACCACCCCTACTAATTAAGGCATCAGTTCGGAGGCTACGAACCTCCGCCAAACAAAGACTAAAGGGGACCACCCCTACTAATTAAGGTACCAGTTCGGAGGCTACGAACCTCCGCCAAATGAAGATCGAAAGGCATCAGTTTGGAGGCTACGAACCTCCGCCAAATGAAGACCAAAGGGGACCGCCCCTACTAATTAAGGCACCAGTTCGGAGGCTACGAACCTCCGCCAAATGAAGACCAAAAGGCATCAGTTCGAAAGCTACGAACCTTCGCCAAACGAAGACCAAAGGGGACCATAGCCTCAGCCAACGGCCCCGAAGGCAAGGCGCGCAGCCTCAACCAACACAGCTTCGGCCAACGACCCCGAAGGCAAGGCGTGCAGCCTCAACCAACACAGCTTCAGCCAACGGCCCCGAAGGCAAGGCATGCGGCCTCGACCAACACAGCTTCGGCCAACGGCCCCGAAGGCAAGGCACGCAGCCTCGACCAACACAGCTTCGGAAAAACGGCCCCAAAGATAAAGCAAGCGGCCTCGGCCCCCACAGCCTCAGCCAGCGGCCCCCGAAGACGAGGCACGCAGCCTCGGCCAGCAACCCCGAAGATCAGGCACGCGGCCTCGGCCACCACAGCCTCGGCCAGTGGCCCCCGAAGACAAGGCACACAGCCTCGGCCAACGGCCTCGAAGATAAGGCAAGCGGCCTTGGCCACCACAACCTCGGCCAGCGGCCCCCGAAAATGAGGAATGTGGCCTCGACTAGCATAGCCTCGGCCCTAGGCCAAAAATAACAATAAAAATATATATGTACTAATTTAAGAGCTGGCCTCTTTTCTACTACAGGAAAATTCTTGAACGTCACTATCACCTCGAGCGACCTAATCACCCTTTGCATGGGAAGACTGAAAAGGCACCGGGAGACTTAAGAAGCGAATTCAGCATCCGAGACTGCTAACCCAAATTTTTAGCAGAATTTTTTTACAGAGGCTCAGAAAAACAGTGACAACTACTCCTTCAGCTGCCCAACCTCCTTACTCGATCAGCTCAAGGAGTGGGGGACAAGTGATGAGGGAATATTTACAGGGGGCAATTTTACTGTACTACCCCTGGGAGGTTACCATTAACTCGGAGCCATGTGTGCCAGTAAAGGCCAATATGCGATCGCCACGTGTCAAGACTTAGGAGCTCCGCTTATCTTTATAATCTTTATTATGATTTTGAACTGGAAAGAGATAAAGAGGAAGATTAAGTCAACCAATAATATCTTTAAATATCTCAAGAATTATCTCTATTAGGGAAGATTATCTTTTCTCCCCATGGAAAGGGGATCAACATCTCTTTTTGAAATATATCTTATCTTCTAAGGGAAAGACTAACGGACATCTATAAATAGAGGACAGGCTCTACAGGTATAGGATCTGACTCCTAAGGGACTCATATATTATTTTTCTATTACTATTATACTCCTAAAAAACCCTATGAACTGACTTGAGCGTCGGAGGGATCACGGGGAGCAAGTCCCCACCCTTTTTACAGGTACTTGATTCGAGACAGAAGAAGGTGATCGGCTCCGCATCATCACAGTCTAACACTCATAATCAAACGCACTAAGTCGGCAAAATGGTCAAATTCGCATGCACTTCTGTCAATATGTTCAAATCTTCTACAGTTCAATCTTAACATACCGAAAACATAAACCTTTTCTACAGGATTACCAAATTGCAACATGCCTAATCCATTAGGAAACTCATCCAATCCTTAGAGCGAAAAGTAAATAGGAAAAGAGCAAGCAAAGGAATTAAACTGACCAGCATGAGCAGAAGTGTCCCAAATGCTTGGAGTCCTTCCATCTTCAAAAGCCGCCCCCTCATACTTCATCGTGCATGCATCAATATTTGTAAATATAAGCGCACATGCATATGATGCAACAATATACATCAGAACCTTTCCTTTCTCTTTTTCTTTTTATCCCCTATAGAATCGTTCTCTTAATCGTTCAGAAGAGACATGAAAAATAAAAATATAATGAACAAACCTGATAAGCAGAGGTTCCTGAGCCGAAGACGAAATCAGCAGGGAAATCGCTTCTGCTAAATTTATCGGCGCCAAAGACAATCGCCACAAAGTTCAAGAGAAGAATAGAGAACAGAAACGAGAGGTTCACGTTCGCCATATTTGACCGATCTTATCTGATCAGAAAGCCCCAAAGAGTCCGGGCTTTTCGTCTAATCCTTCCATCTTTTACAGTCATTTAACGTCTCAATCGTCGGCCATTTCAAAGCTGAACGTCACCAAGCCAAGTTTGTCCCCATTATTCTGTTCATATTGACGATTCCCAAATTCGGGAAATTTTACACCCTAGCCAAGTAATGAAAAACCGAGTGCCCTTCTAAACTCTCTAAATGGGCGTTTTTGCATTCTAAGCAAAATTTCATTCGCAGTATACTAGTAGTGTATAATATTTCTCTTTCACAGTTGCAAGATGATGCCGAACACACCAGAAGATGCTCACGTCTCTTGTGTTCTTCTTTTGGCCACGTTGCCTGTAGGCCCCAGGAAGCATCCAGTCAGACCATGAGAAGAAGAATAAGAAGAAGTGATCCATGTCGTCTCGCACATTCCGAACCAACAGAAGAGGGAGGTTGGAGACGATCAGCTCAAAAAGCTTCGGATCCGAAGGCCTGTGAAGTTTATGGGGTGTTTGGCTTACCCTTTTTTTAGAGTTTTTAAGTTAGGTACTGTATAAATTTTAAAAGTTCTGTAGCCTTTATGTTTGAATAAATGTATTTTTAAGGTATTAATAAATAATTATATATTTGGTTAATAAAAGTTAATAAGTTGTTAAAGATAAAAAAAAATTAAAATAGACATATTAAATAATATAAGTAAAATTTATAAAAATATTATTTTTTATAAAAAAATTATAATTAATTTTTAATTGATAAAATACTTATAATTACAAGTTGATAAATTATACATAATTATTAAAAAATATATTAATATAATACTTTATGTTTAATACTAATATTTAATTAAATTATTTTTAAAATTTATATTTATTTCTTCCATAAATTTGATATATATTACAAAATTACAAAATTTAATAAGATTATTTAATGTTTGATTTCATCTTCTTTTTTTTTTCCTTTATCCATCTATATCATAATTAATACATGTGAAAGACATAAAAATCTGAAGATGTTGATAAATATATGATTAACTTGAATATAGTACCTAAATTCCTAACCAATCAACAATATGGGAGATATGCAAAGACTGAAATATCTAGTATTTGTCTCCCTTATAAATGAAACATAAATATTATAGCAAAAGAGATTTAGAAAATAATCACAAAATATCACCAGAAATATAGTATTTACAGAAACCAATCATAAAATTCAAAATTACAAATAATATTACAAAAACATATACATGCAAAAAATTACAGGTAAGCTATATAAATATGCAAACAATGGAGGCGATGAGCAGTATAAAAAGATATATTGATTAGCAATGAAGGAGATAGCAATGGCGACGGGCGATTTGGAAGAAGGAGATGGCATGAGATAATAATGACAACGGGTGGCTTGCAGCAATAGATCTAGAAGCAGAGGCGACGATAGCACGACCAAGAAGGCGACCCACCAAGCGACGACAGTAGATCTGTAAAGGAATCCCGACGGCTTGCAGTGGAAGCATGAGACGTCAATGGCACAATCGAGGAGGAAACCCACAAGGTGACGGTCGATTTAGAGATGAAAGAGACGACGGCACTAGGCTTGCGATGGCAGATCTGGAAGCAGAGGCAACGATGGCGCAACCAAAGAGTAGACCCACCAACAAAAGGTGGCTTACGGCGACTGAGCTGAGCGATGGCAATAACAACGATAATGCCATATGTGAAGGAAATATGGGAGAAAAGATAGCAATGGAGGAAAAGATGTAACATTACAATAGTAGGAACAATGGGTGTAAATAATGGAAATGTTGGAGGGCAAAATAGTAAATGATTCAGTCAACGTAATAAGTTGGTGATAGCGCTTTTTGCAAAAGTTAGGGAGAATAAGCTTTTTTCAAATACTGTTGTATCAGTATTTAAGCTACATAACTTTTAAACTATTTGATGTTGCCAAACACTTAAGGAAAAAATGCTATATAGCTTTTAAGCTACATAACTAACTTATAAGTAGTCAAACACTAGATAACTTAAGGGTGTTTGGCTGGGGCAGTTTTAGCTTAAACGCTTTTACGTCGGCATTTTGCAAAAGTTGGTAAGAATGAGCTTTTGCAAAACGCTACTACCAAATAAGTTGCGTTGATATAGTATTTTAGCATTTTATCCTCATCATTTTTGTTAATTTCCAACCATACTTTCTTTTTCAACCTCTGCCTCCCGCCACCAATCGCCCTAGCTTTTTCAACAGCCACCGTCAATCATCGATGTCGCTCCCACTATCCGTTCATCTCTTTCTCATCGTCGTCCCCATCCCAATCGGTCGTTGCCAGTTGCCATTTAGTGGGTTGCTACGAAGCTTCTTCCTTCATCGTCGTTCCTACCCTTATCGGATCCCTCGTCGTCCGTCACCCCCAACCCCCATTGTCGCCTCTTTATCCAACCATCTTCACTGTTCATATGTATATGTATATATATATATATAACACATAATAATATATATTGTTGTTATATATTAATTGAGTCTTATTTTGGGAAAACCAATTGAATTTTAGCTTAACATTACCTAGAGGCCCACTATGTTATATGTGATCATAATTGATATATTAAGCTTGGTGCACCTTTATGAGTTTAGGCCCATTTCTCTTTGATTTGTGGAATAAATATAAGTTCAATAGAGTTTTATGATGGATAGAATTATATTGACATTATAAATTAAAAACTCAGTCTCATCTCTCATCTGATTCAATCTATCAAATCAATTTTTATCCATTAAGAAACAACTTTGGCACCATAGAAGAGAAAAAGGGAAAGATTTAACTTGTGACTTGTGCATTTGTGCTTGCTATTCAATTAGATTTTTATCACTAATTACGGATTTGAGAGGTATTTTTTTTTCAGTAATCTTTTTTGTTTTATATGATATGTGAATTTTATAAAAAAAATTATCTAACATCCACCACTCCAACCAATGACCTTCAAGTTATAAATGAGCATCTTGTCGATGCTCTTTTATAGCAATTCGAACTAAACCTGGCAAGCAGATATTCTTCTACAAAGGATGAAGTACAGAAGGTGATAGAGAGAATTGGATAGCGTATTGTCTACGCTCTCGAGTCAGTACCCTATAGGCCGTGCTTTTTTGTATATCTATTTTCGTTACTTTCACTGTTTCTCTATTTTATATCCTTTCGAAATTAAAAATTAAAGATTTTCATTTGCATATCTATTTCCTTGATTTTCAATGTGTCGCTATTTAGTCTTTGCTTACTATGAAATGAAGTATGAATGATTTATAAACTAAATAATGGAGAACTAAAAAGTATTAATTACTTTTAGCACTACAGAAGTTCTAAGTAAATGAGTTTGCTGCAATTTTAGAACATCAACTCGTTGGAAATATTTTTATGGGCTACCATTAATTGTCAATGTTTTTATTTTGTTAAAATCAAGCTGATGATATGGTAAATTATCTTTAAGAAACAACATTCTTCTTGTTGATGGTAGCCTATCTAATTCGTAGTAAAAGTGACCCCCTCATCAGCGGCAGCATCCTTTTTGAATAAAAAATCAACATTTTCCTTGCCTAGCTTTAGGGACAACACCAGAAGCATCCAAAGGTTGAATGAGAAACTTCAAAATGCAAACTAAATGCATAAAGAACAATCTCCATGAGATGAGAAGTTCATGTCTAATTATGTTATACAAAAGAAAAACTCTGCGTAGAAAATTTAAACCACATCATGTATCTCAAACGGATCAATGTGCTGGTCATGCAGGCAAGTTACAAACCCTTGGCATTCGTTTGAGTAAATTTATAAGCATCACTGATTAAGTGAGGCTGTGAAAGAGACGAAATATTCTTCTTAACGTCAACAATAGCATCCAGACTGGAAATTTTTCCCTTCAAAAAATTGGAATACCAATGTGAAGACAGTTTAGGATGTCTTTTCAAATCCTTGTCATCCAGATCTACATAGTAGAGGCCAAATGATACTCTGTAGCCGTCCAATAACTCGTATAAATCCATGAAGGACCACTGGAAATACCCTCTAACATTTGATCCATTCCTTCATTATTATCAAAAAGAAAAAACGACGTCATAGCCCAAATTATTGAAGAAACTATAAATGTAAAGTGTAAACGCAAGAACCCCAAAAGGGGTCAGTTATTTCAGGAAGCACTCATATGAGCCGTACCTTTTAACCTGTAAGCCAATTATTGATGCAATTGTATAAAACTCATTATGATTTCTCAAAATTGACTAACATTTTGGCTAATGAGAACTAAATACATGCTCAACCCAAGAGGCATAAGATATGTGACTGCACATGAGATGACAGATAAAATCAAGCCAGATGATCTTGACTCGAGCTTATAAATAGTGATCCTACTTGACATGAGATACACATACCTCAAAGCATCAAGAACACTCCCAATAAAAACATGTAAATATTCCACCCTTGCTGTGTCATTCAGTGTTGAATTTCGTCGTGTCTTTTGACCTGACAAAACAAGTTGTAGAAATTTCATCAGTTGATGCTTTTCAACACCCAATGAGATGCTAAACTTATTAAATCCTTTGGTACTTTTTTTCTCCAAAGATGGATAGAAAAATTGTATAAAAAGCATGCCCTACTTCAGCCTTTCTCAAGAACTATTTAAATTTAGAATACAGAGAGAGAGAGAGAGAGAGAGATAACCATTTTCATGGATGTAAATTGGTAGGTTGCCATAAAATTGCTTATAATACTCCAAAGTTCCTGCCAGACCTGAGGGTGTAATTGGGTACTAGACGAAACAAAACGTGATCAGTGCAATGAAATAAATCCTGAGAAGTGAAAAGCAACTTTATGCATATGTCTTTCAGAACTCACCTCATCTGATGGTGTGTCACCTTGCACATCTACAACCACAAAAATAATCAGTTAGCCAACTTAGACCCATATAACGAAAATTGTCCCTAAGAGGGCAATGGTTGGCTTATCCAAGTTGAAAAGAAACATAATTTTCAAATTACCAGACCTTATAGATCCTTTCATTAAGCTAAATTTGAGACTCCCAGCGGTAAAATCGATGAGAGCTAAAAGTAAATAGAACTCAGAAGTAAACAATCAACATTATTAAGCATAATAACATACATATTGTCTGTGCAGCCATATCTGCATGGTAGTCCCTGTTGTTCTTTTCTAGGCTGCTCGATCTGTCCTTTACGTACAATGTGAAGTAATGGTTCAATCCTAGGAAATCAATTGAGCCCTTGACTTGTTTGCTTTCAGATTTGGTAAAGGCTGGAATTCTTGTACCTGCAATCATCTTCATAATCTCTGGATAGTCTCCAAATAACAGGGGCTCAACAATCCTGCACAGGAATCATAAGAAAACAAAAATGCTTTTCACTTCTAAAAAATAAAAATTTTCACTTAGCCTAACTGGAGACGGAGATGCCATTTTGTTTAATAAAGATTGTGACTCACCAACCAAACAAAAAGCTTCTGGCTCTTTCAGTTGCAATCAAATCTTTAGTTGCATTAGTATATGGCACAAGTTGACTACTATAGATGTTAATTCCTATGTATCCATGTTGCCTCTCCTGTATCAGGAAAAGTATTTTTCCCTTAAATGTAGGAAATTTTTCAATCATTGCACAATCAACAGAAGAATTAAAGGTTGAAATGACATATACAGAATCAAAAAATAGACAAAAAATTCTCAAAAAATATATGGCTTTTGCAGTCTTTCAGTGCTGAAGCAGGATTCACATTTTTAAGTCAAAAGAAAATGGAGAACCAGATTAGTTAATTCCCTTTCATATGAATGGTCATTCTATACCTGGTACTTTTTCCTGTACAATCTTGCTGCTGATGCATGTGCAAGTAAGATATTATGAGCAGCAACATATGGCTCTGTTGAGGAGTCACCCCTAGAACAATTTGTCATTCCAAATGGGGGAGAGCAACGTTGAGGGGGTGTCCAGCCATCGTCGTAACCACCCATAGCAAATACATTAGGCTCATTCACGGTGGTCCAATGCAAAACCCTGTCCCCAAATTCTCTAAAGCACACATTGGCATATGCTGTGAAGTCTCTCCTACACTCACAAGTAGGAAATTAGAAACATGTTTTATACTTCCAAGCAGGTTTTGGTCTATAACTAGTGAGTACAAGAGAAGGAAGTTGAGAAATTTACACAATTTTTCGACTAAACCATCCTTCATATTCATCTTCAAGAGACTGAGGTATATCACTATGTGTTAATGTAGCATACGGTTGGATTCCTGCTTGATGAGTTGGAAAGACACAGTTACAAATGATACACAATCTCAAAGGCTTTTAACTAGCATGTAAGGAGTAGTTTTTATAGGTTTTATAAGGAAGAAAAGTTCTTTCCTATCTTTTTTTCTTCAGAGTTCAAGCACTCCAATGCTAACCATATAGTATATAATAGGTATGGTGAAAATTTGGCAATACCATTTTTAACAAGTTCATTGATGAGATTGTTATAATATTCTAAACCCTTTGGGTTGACAGGTCCTCTGCCACCTGAAAAAGGGAGAACAAGCAAACCCGTGAGAAAAACCACCATTTTCTTCTTACTATTATATAACATGAAGCATAAGCAATCCAACGTACTAGGAATAAGTCTTGTCCATGAGATGGAGAACCTATATGCCTCTAACCCTATTTCCACCATGAGTTTGACATCTTCCTGCAATAGATTAATGCTCCAAATCACACATGGGACATGCCAAAAAAAATAGTTAACAGTTTAATGTTAAATCAGCATAATCATGTGAAGTACAATCAATAAGCAGACCACTTGATTGCACAGAAATGATACTTTTACTTTTAGATTTGGTTATTTCATCCCCTGTTCTGTTTAGAAACAGAGGAGAAAAAGGAGTAAATTCTACAACTGGGGAATAGCTATAAGGATGGATTTTCATTCAGTAACAAAAATCTGCCACCTATAACAGCTCTTTCAACAATTTTGCATAGAGGAAATAATGAGGCATGCATTTTATAGCAATAACCAACCTCAGTGAAAAGAGAGAAGAAAAAAGAAACAGCTAAAAAATACACCTTATATTTGTGGTACCCATCACATGTTACGTCTCCAGTGGCTCCACCCATATTCCCTGAAAGATGCGCATGGGCACACATTGCAATTAAATTTGGATCTAAATAATGTTTACTTGATAACATAATTATGATCAAGTCATACAATAAATCATCATATCATAGATGCTAATTTACAAGGTGAACCCTGAAATACACCCTAAAAATGTCAACTGTCACTTGCCAGGTAAGGAGCCGCAAGTAATTTGATAGCCAAGCAGGCTAAAATCACACTGCTTTGTTTTAAACCATCACACTCTTTAATGTGAAGCTAACAACCAAGTCTGGAACGCTCTTATCAATAATTAAGCATGTAAAAAAAGAACTGTCAATACTTTGTTTTATTCATTATTCATGAATTTTCTGCTCTGAACTTAACCAGAAAACAAAGACAAGCAAGCCTTTGATTTTTTTTTTCCTCAAAAAGCAAAGAGAAAAACCAAAAGTACCAAGCAATCCTTTTTCCCTTTCCTTTTCTTTTGTAGTTATAATCCTATTTTCTTTTCCAATCACAACTAACCAGTTTATAGTTTTTAGTAAAAATATACTCTTGGAATGCCTTTGTCTCCAACTGTGTAATTGAGTTCAAACAGCTCCAAGAAAAAACAGTAAAACACCAAGTAACCACCATTCAAATGCAATAATCTATAAGAAAATATCTGTGGTTCATTGAGTTTCCGTTCTATTTACTCCTTTAAATGGAAATTGACCCCCAATTTTGCAAAAATCAATTGATCAACTCTATTTCTGAACAGCCTAGTAAATTTTATACAAAAATTGAGTAATACTACACAGTGGCAGCTTCGTAATTTAAATATTAAAAGGCATATTGGAACGGAAATACAGAACATACACAGAATGGAACTTCGCCGACCAGAAGATGTAGGATGTTAAAGAGTAGTAGTTACAGTCTAACACTCATAATCAAACGCACTAAGTCGGCAAAATGGTCAAATTCGCATGCACTTCTGTCAATATGTTCAAATCTTCTACAGTTCAATCTTAACATACCGAAAACATAAACCTTTTCTACAGGATTACCAAATTGCAACATGCCTAATCCATTAGGAAACTCATCCAATCCTTAGAGCGAAAAGTAAATAGGAAAAGAGCAAGCAAAGGAATTAAACTGACCAGCATGAGCAGAAGTGTCCCAAATGCTTGGAGTCCTTCCATCTTCAAAAGCCGCCCCCTCATACTTCATCGTGCATGCATCAATATTTGTAAATATAAGCGCACATGCATATGATGCAACAATATACATCAGAACCTTTCCTTTCTCTTTTTCTTTTTATCCCCTATAGAATCGTTCTCTTAATCGTTCAGAAGAGACATGAAAAATAAAAATATAATGAACAAACCTGATAAGCAGAGGTTCCTGAGCCGAAGACGAAATCAGCAGGGAAATCGCTTCTGCTAAATTTATCGGCGCCAAAGACAATCGCCACAAAGTTCAAGAGAAGAATAGAGAACAGAAACGAGAGGTTCACGTTCGCCATATTTGACCGATCTTATCTGATCAGAAAGCCCCAAAGAGTCCGGGCTTTTCGTCTAATCCTTCCATCTTTTACAGTCATTTAACGTCTCAATCGTCGGCCATTTCAAAGCTGAACGTCACCAAGCCAAGTTTGTCCCCATTATTCTGTTCATATTGACGATTCCCAAATTCGGGAAATTTTACACCCTAGCCAAGTAATGAAAAACCGAGTGCCCTTCTAAACTCTCTAAATGGGCGTTTTTGCATTCTAAGCAAAATTTCATTCGCAGTATACTAGTAGTGTATAATATTTCTCTTTCACAGTTGCAAGATGATGCCGAACACACCAGAAGATGCTCACGTCTCTTGTGTTCTTCTTTTGGCCACGTTGCCTGTAGGCCCCAGGAAGCATCCAGTCATACCATGAGAAGAAGAATAAGAAGAAGTGATCCATGTCGTCTCGCACATTCCGAACCAACAGAAGAGGGAGGTTGGAGACGATCAGCTCAAAAAGCTTCGGATCCGAAGGCCTGTGAAGTTTATGGGGTGTTTGGCTTACCCTTTTTTTAGAGTTTTTAAGTTAGGTACTGTATAAATTTTAAAAGTTCTATGTTTGAATAAATGTATTTTTAAGGTATTAATAAATAATTATATATTTGGTTATATAAAAAAAATTAAAATAGATATGTTAAACATAGGTTAAGACACAAGCTATGCCACATCAATTTTTTTTCCAGCACAATTTCATGTCTTATTGCAAAAATGGAAAAGGCACATTTTACCAAAAACAATATCATTAGAAATTAGGGTCTATTGCACTAAAGGTGTATTTGATTGCATTATTTAGAATTTAATTCTAGGTAATATTATTTAGAAAACAAAAACCATCTCACTCCCTTGAAAAATGAATTTCATGAAAAGAAACTTTAAATGATTGTACCATATATAATTTTTCATGAAAAAATTAAGAGTGTTTGATTGTTTTTCATAAAAAATGTATAATAATTACAAAAATATGTATAATCAAACACACTCTAAATTCATCCACATAAGCAGGCAAGGATTCGTGAATCTCAACCAGTTTGGGGACTCCATTGTAGCTCAATGTCAAACACCATTATCAAACATCTTCGACACCCTCACTTCAATAAATATTTTCAACTCTCAAAGCAACTAAGAAGAAAACATATCAACCAACCCGTCTCCCAAAAGATGCCACCAATCAAACTAAAGAAAAATAGATTTGTTATCCTCAATCCCCATTTAACACAAGGGTGAACTAAATATCACATAGGAATTAAGTTTTTTCTAGTAGTAAGGACAATTGTAAGTAAAATTGGATTTACAAAGTTGGAATAGGAATAACTAGACATTTAATTTAGTCCATCCCAAGCTAAAATAGAAACAAGGTACCTTAAATCATAAATTCTAGTTTAAAATTTTCCTTAAACGAAGAGATATTAGTTATCTACGTTAATGGTCAACGATCACCTAAAATTTTTAGCACAACTTGGCATGATCTAAGATAGTTGCAAACTATGCTAGACATGACTTGACTCATTTGATATCTTTAACCGAATTTACGAATAACTATTAAATGATAGTGTAAGGAATTTTGTTCCTTCATCTAGGAGATCTCTTTACCTACCTTTATACTTGTATTTTTTTTTTTTTTTTTTTTTTTGTCTCTCATCTTATATTTGTATCTTTAAAATATTATTTAGCTCCACATTTTCATACATATAGGGTAATGGGTACTCAATGGGTGCCCATATACTTTATATATATCATTCTAACAAATTAATATTCATGGTTTAAATAACTTTACAATAATTTGATATAAGTGCAAGCAAAAAGTTAAGAAACAACCATTACAATATTTTAAATTGGTGAAATACATAAAGTAGTAAAAAATACCACATTAGTTATCAATCACAAGGGTAAGAGGCCACAAGTAGATTGTGCTTAGAGGCCAACATGTCCGAGCAAATATTTAAATACCTCATCTATACTTTTCCTATGAGTATTTTTTTATACAACATAGATTTTGGGCCTACTCACCAAAGTAGGATATCCATTGCTATTAAAGGCATAATAAGTCCCCCTCACCTTTCACCATTTAACAATTTTGTCCTCTTAACTTAAATAAGGATCTATTAGCCCCCTCAACTTCCAATTTTAAAGATATTAAGTACCTCAACTACTAATTTTGTAACAAATACATACCTTATTGCAGCAAGTATTTGAGCGTGAGTTACACGCGATGGGCCCCACATTAATCAAGCCAATGGGAGCATGCCACGTGTCTCCATCTACTAGAGAGGAAGAGGCCGACGAGCGGTGGCGGATAGCCACCTGAAACGACAGAGAGAGAAAGAGCGAGCGGGACTGACAGAGAAAGAGCGAGAGAGGGGCAGAGAGAGGAAGAAGAGGACCGCCCCCATAGCCGGCCACCTGCCCCAAATCGACGCCTGCACCGCCCCCTGACGCCATAGCCGGCCACCCGCACGAGAAAGGCGAGTGATACAGAGGGAGAGCGAGAGATACAGATAGAGAGAGCGAGAGATACAAGAGAGAGAAAACGAGAGATACATACAGAGAAATAGCGAGAGCGAGAGATGCGAGAGCGAGAGAGACTGACAGAGAGAGAGCGAGAGTGAGAGAGAGGAAGAAGACGATCGCGGAAGAGAAAGACGCTATCGCCGCCCCCCGACCCCAATCAACGCCCCGATCTGCCCGCGACCCACCTCTCACGCCGCCCTCCGACCCCAATCGACGCCATCGCCCTCTGCCCGCCCACGCTTGGTCGCTGCTATCAAAGGCCCCCCAACCTCGATCGACGCCTCGGACGCTGCTGGCGACCACCGACAGCGAGAGCGAGAAAGAGGCAATGAGCGAGAGGAGGTCGCCGAATACAACAAGGAAGAAAGAGGTGAAGTGCTGCACGCGGCTCAATCGCGTGTGTAATACACGCGTTGACTCAGGTGTGTGTAAGATTCAAAATTGGAAGTTAAGGGGGTTAATAGGTGCTTGTTTAAGTTAAGAGGGCAAAATGGTTAAATGGTAAAAGATGAGGGAGCTGGGTATGCCTTTAGCCATTTTTTTTTTTTTAATGTTAAAAGATGATGATATTCACACATCTAGTAGTATTACTTACACATGAGTAAAAAGACATAAAACTTGTTAAAAAAATTATATTATAAAGAATTTTCAAATACCTTTGACCTTAAAATTGCATTTGAATAATTTACAAGGAAAAAAAAATTAGATTTGAATAAGATCAAACTTCAAATTCATTGTCTAAATACAAAAGCATTTAGATTTTGATTCTAATCTATCTTGGGTTTTGATTAAAAAAATAGAAGAAATTAAAATAACGCTTATAGAAATGTCATTTCAAATTACAAATTTTAAATAGTATAATTTGAAATCTCTATATCTAAACGCTGCCTAAGAGCATTGTCTTTCAAATACATATTTGGTCTTTTTCCTTACATTTGATATATAAACAACAATTTTAAGTATGCTAACAGCAACCCACATAAAAAGCATTCTCTTAACAAATAAAGATAAATTAGCCAAAACTTACGACCAATTTATCAGTCTCTCACGTGTTTTATGTGAACATGATAAAGGAGCCGATTATTTCGATCAAAAAGATCGGCATTAGCATCATTATTCGTTTTCATTATCAGTGTTCTTTTCAATTACAGCAATTTCCGGAAGCCATGAGTTGCATTGATCATTCTAATTCAACAAATATCATGGAGAATAAATTCTTACAGATCCAAAACACAAGCAACCAACTAACATTATCTTTACAATCACACGTGCAACATAAAAGAAGTTTGATCCAAATAATGGCACATGAAAAGATGGAATCAAGAATATTTCAATATATGAAAACTTTTTCTTTTCCAATGGGCAAATATAGTATACATTGAAGACAGAAAAAGTGGCGCATGCCTCTTGTTTTGACTTCAGAAATAGCTAGATGATACCCGCCTTTCTTCAAGCACGTTGTCATTGTCTACCCTGTCTCATAATTTCCCTATTTTCTGCAAAAGAAGCAAAAGGCAAATATATTGTTAACTCTATTCTGGTTTTGAGATGCAGGTCCAGACATAAAGAGGGTCTTCAACATGCAAATATCCCAAACCCAATTATCACTTCTTCATCAGCTTCTCTTATCAATACCTCTTTACCCAGATCACAAGGTTAAATAGCGTAACTCTAAATCTGAAAATTGTAACTGTGGATGTCTCATTTCTGTCACGACCCAAGGGGAATTAGAGAGGCAATACTGTAATTTGTTACAATTGTTTGTTAGGAGATGCTATTAATTCTGCTGAAGTGCACGTGGGAGCTGATTCTAGAATATGCTTTCAGATTAGTTGTTAGTTGATGCCTATAAAAGGCTACTTGTAGGAGGATGGATGTTATGTTGATGAATGAATTGAATTCAGTTTTCTCTCTTAATTCTCCTCTCTCTCCCTCGCTTCTTCCTCTCTTCCCCCTCAATTCTCTGTGTCCAGTTCTGTCTTTCCCTCCCTTTCTACTTTCTCTTTCCCGTATTCTTACCAAATTCCTTCTTTTAACCCTAGCCAAACCCTAGGGTCCTCACAATTTCCAATCTTAGCACATATAAACAACTAGTCTGACACAGTCTGTCACATTGTAGAAAATAAGGAAACAGGAATTGATGTGTGAGGAGCACTGAGCACTTGCTAATGGAAAATGTGTATGGGAAAAGAACTCAGCATACAATAAGGTAAAAAGAAACAGAAAAGAAAAATAATAAGGTAAACAGACGAAGGAAACAGAAAAGAAAAATAATGAGAAAATGCAACAGCTTTTAAATACCCATAAAGCAATTGACATGGCCCATCTTACATTCTTTTACTAATCAAAAGCATTGAAAGAGTTCGAAACCAAATCTAGAAGGTGATAGACAGCAATATGCAGCAACAAATTCAAATAACACCATTCTTTATTGATATTCAGGCGATTTGTCCAGGCAGATCATTGAAATGAATTATGGTGATAAGTAACAGAAGTAATCAACTGATATGGTGCAATTGATGGTGATAATGAAATTAACCCCTGAAAGACTACACGTTGGGGAAAGACTCCATGTCAGCCTCAAGAAAATGGAAATGGGAATTGGCCATTAACAAGTTTAGCATCTTATATCTGATCATTTTCTCTACCCAAGGCGTGAGTTTAACATTTTATTGAGTTTCAACCTTAATGTCTCCAAGTGTCAACCCTTCTACAGTTGAAACTCAAGATTCATGATTCTGAGAGTCTTGTCAGTCTTCACGCCTTTATTGGCCCAAATGAATTTGCCTTTCTTAACCTTGTAGAGATGAGTTAGCCTAATGCTCTTGAGAGGTTAGTAGGATGAAGAGCTTGCACTTGGTACTCATATAAGGTACTTTAAAGCACTAACAAACCAAACCAACTAATTTTTTGGTTTGAGAAATCCTTTCAGCACAGTTAAGAAGCTTTTCAAATGGGTATTTTGGTAATCACAAACAAGTCCTGTTTGTTTAAATTATTTGAAGTTTCCAAAGAAGTCAACATATGTAATAGGACCTGCTATGCCACACTTTCCACTTAATCTTCATTAGTCGATACAAGAGTTCCATATCCATTCAAAGGCCACTGCCAAAGGGACTTGTTCCTTTTTTCTGTATGCTGGAATACAGAAAACTGTTCAACTCAACATATCCAGCTAGTAGGTTCATCTTCATCTTCATCTCCACCATCAAAACAAAAAAAATCTAATTTTACTAATTTAGAAGTCACTGAGTTAATGGATCTGCCAGAAGATTTTTATGCTTATTCTCAAAACAACTGGATAAACTTAAAAAAGTGATGGTGACTATTCGTGATTACGAACATCTCTTGGATGAACCTACTTTTGCTCAAAGCACTTATTTGATCTTCAAGATGTCGAATTCATTAATCTTTCTCCATATGGTACCAAGCTAATGTCATCCTCTAAAAGTTTTAAGAGACTTAATTCTTTCCTTCAAATTGAATTTTATTTCCTCTACACATTTGGTCTGTGAGTTCATGTCTGTTTAGTGTGTTCCCGGAAATAATTCAACCTGTTGAATCTTAGAATACCATTACCACCCAGGTAAATGGCAAACCCACTCAACACCAGTGCTTCTACTCCTCCATCAAGGGGTTGTTCACAGCAAGAAGCAAGGGATGCCTAAGGAACAAAAGGCACAATAAAACAAATCTTCACAAAGTGAACTAACTGGTTACACAAAAATACAATTCCTGTACAGTATTGATCATCTAAATAACGCATTGGCAGTTATTCATGATCAGTCAACTCTTAACATTTTCGCTTACACTTTCAGTAGCATAAGCTTATAAATTATTACCCAAAACTGTCTAAACAAAATGATAACGGGCCAAGCAACTTTTTAAACAAATAACAATAATAGAATAATCAGAGAATTACCAATTCTGAAACACGAATTCATTTAAACCCAGAAAAGGAAACTAACAAGAATAGAATAATCAGTGCCTGCTTATCACAAATGAGGACAGGAAAAGGTACCCATAAATGTGAAAGAGCGAACTATGTGTATAAGGGCCAGTCTGTCCACGCCCCAGAGACATGGCCGTTCTCGCAGACAAAAGCTCGAACAACTGGCTCGCCATCGTCATGGTATCCGAAAACTCTCCTCAAACAGAACGCAGAATGTAAATCCCACGTCTGGTTGCAAGGGCAAAACGCACAATTGAGGTCAATTTTATTGCGGTTCCCATCATTTATCGTCCTCCAAACCCGCGACTGTTTGAAATTCTTGAAAATTCCCCTGAAAAGCATATAGTTGCGTTTCTCCTCGCTGTGAACACAACCAGGCCAATCACAAATGTATAGACAATCGCCTCTGAATCGACTCGCCAGCAACTTATTCCCCTGCTCGCGGCTCAAGCTGCGAACTCCCGAAGCCAAATGAGACCCGAATGATCCGCGAGTCTTCCTTCTCTTAGGAACAGAAAATTCACAGCCCGTCTTTATAAGACCCCTATTGGAATCTTCAGACATTTCGAGACCTTGAGATTCAGAAGCATTGTGAACCGTATCAAAATAAAGATCGTCGAATAAGGACCAGGAACACTCGGAACCAGAGGCAACCGCTACCGGAGTACCATCAATTCCGCTCGAAGAAGCCGTAGCTTGGCACTGACCTAATTGAAACAACCGAGTGTCATGATGGCTCTGATCCGGACCGAGCTCGCGGTCGAGACCGAAATCGGAGTTCTCCAACAAGACTCCTGCGTGGGCGAGGCCAGGGCAGCAGATGACGAGTTTGTGGAGGGCGGCCCAGCCGCCGGCGGGAGAGTCAGCGGCGGAGGGAGACGCGAAAAGGAGATCGGAAACCACGGAGGGAATTGTCTGGGAACATCTGGCTTTGCAGCAAACGTTCCTAATTAGGGCGGAGAATTTGGTGGAAACGCAAGCAAGCCTGGCCCAGTTGCGAGGATCGTCTTGGAGCTTGAAGAGTATGATAAGCACGACGTCGTCGGAAAGGCCTGAGAACGCGGAATCGCTCATCGTCAACTGGAAATGGGTGTCGATCGATCTCTCTAGAGCAGCGGTGAATGGCTAAATCAAAATCAATGCGGTTGCGTGGTGAGATGAATATGGAAACCCAAACCCAACAGTCGGATAGTTTCCGACGGCTGAAATGAATTTCTCTTTTTACAAGAGCCGGTAGATTTTTGGCTGATTTTGAAACATCCATCGCCTGCCATCATTGCTTTTTAAGTTTTCATTTTTTGCTGGCACGCTGTCCGTTTAGATGTTCATTATTTTTGTCTATCTTGAATTATATAAAAAAGTATTATAATCAAAATATTTCTTATTTTCATGCTCTGTGCCTCATGAACAACATTTTTATCATTAATACATTTTTATATAATCTAAAATATTCATAAAAATATACCAATAACATTATTCTTCTGCATTAAGTGACATACCTATTTTTTCTTCTTTTTTTTTTATCTTAAAAAAGCATATTAAAAATAAAATGTACGTTTTATAGGATGTGACAAAAAAACATTTAAAGGTCAATTGAAAGGCATTACATTTACTAATATAAACGTAAAACATAAAAAACCTACCATATTTCACCAACATTTTAACTTTCAAGTTTCACTAAAAAAAGTAGACAACCATTTAAAATATAAATCTTGTATTTTGAAAACAATAACATTTATTTCACATGTTTCCCACTGGTTTTAGAGTGAAATTTGTTCCTTTTATTTTTATTTTTTGAACTGCTTAACCAAAAGAAAATAATGACAAAAAGCTGCAACAGAACAAGGCCACGAGCAAGAGCACGAGCTGTCCGAAGACGTTTGTCTCGGCTGTAAAGCAATGATCGCTTCTGGGGGAGGGGCCATCTACTCTGCATATGCTTCCAAACCACATATTTACCCACCAAGGCCATTATTCATCATTATTGCCAGCAATGCACAATATATGCCAACGCGAAGAAGATAAGGGAACCTTAGCAGGTCGGCGGCCTAAGGTGGCCGGCAAAGTCTTTAATTGCATGGGGCTACCTAAAACACTTGCCATACCATACATAATAACCACACATTCTGAGTGAACCAGAACCATATATCTTTGTCAGCACTCAACAACAACCACTAGAACACATCAAGCAAGCGGCGCAAAAATCAAAAGCACAGTAATATACCAGTGTTCTGATTCGGACAGGCATTCAAGAATTAATTCGAAGTAATAACACATGTTGATCATTCCGAGTTCATCCAAACTTCAATCCTAATTTTATTTATAGTTGTAGTAGATAGACCACCCCTACAGATCAAGCCTCGGGTGAGGTTCATTCTGCATCTGGACTCACCCAGTCACTTCAGCCACAATCAAGCATCATCACCTGCTGTTAGGCACACTTCTTGCTATCAGAAACTGACATTTTTGGGACCACATGAGCGAAAAAAAAAAAAAAAATTGGTGGTAACACATTTGAGCATTAAGGAAAAGAAAAAACACAATGGGAGATGAGGGATTTTGTAAAACATAGAACCTGGATACACTCTTACTCCTGCTCCTGCTCCTGCTCTTGGCTGGACTCGGAGGGCTACGGCTCCGGCTAGGACTCTGCTTTTTTGGGCTTTTACTCTTGCGCTTCTGACGCTGGAGGTAATGAAATTCAAAATAAAAGCAAGTACAAAGTACAAAAACAGAAGAACGGCGGGAGCGTATACAGAATAGGTTAGCTATTGCAACTTTTAGGCAGTCCATTTAGAGTTTACTCATGGAAGGAAAGTTGTTCAACAGCAAACCCTAGTAGAAAAATTCAACTTCGTTGGTGTTGGTGAAAACAATGGCAGGGTTCAACTGATTTCACAAACTTCATAGCAAAGTAATGGGGCAGTCCAAGAAACATTTTGGCATCAATCCTTTTCCGGTCTCACAATATGGCATGAAGGAATGTAAGGTTTCACTTACAGATGGTACAGGAGATCTGGATCTTGAAGGAGATCTGCAAAAGTTCCAGAAACAACTCATTTTAATATCCACAAGTTCCTTTTAACTGATCCAAGAGCCTCGATGCCTCTTCCACGTCATAGATACCACAATCAAATGGATAAAAAGAAAGGCACAAAAATTTAGCAGACCAATAGAGAAATATGAAAAGACCATATGCCTCCGATAAATAAAAGGGTCCAGTAAAAGTCATAAAGCAGACCTCAATGAAAGCAATGCTATAGTTGTTAAGACACCAGTAGACAGGATGACCAACAAAGAATCCAGATACCATGCCTTATTACTTGGCAATGCTGAAAAAGCAGTGATAGTAAATTGTTCCCACCGCAGATCGATGGTGGTTCCCAATTTCCAATAGCACCTAGTACATAGTCCAGCTTTACCATCGCAATCCATGATCTTCTTTGTTCCCAATCTAGCACCCATGGACATTTGCGATGCTTAATGTATTAGAACAGACAAACCATGAAGGTTTTCTAAAGCTGCCCATCTAGAAAACACCATACCTCCACAACCAAAAGAGTTGCAGGCATTTGAACCATATCCCAACAAGATCCTAATAAGCAATCCCCAGATCGCCGCATAAATCCATATCTAGAAAAACAAGCAAGGTAATTTCATATATGTGTATAAGGTCAAAATGGAATTGATGATAGTTTGACAATGAGGCATGCTTCCTCAATACCACATCTGCCAAACAAAACATGAATTGAAGCAACGCTAGCAAACAAAATTATCAAATTAAGCCATCATTATTCCCAGTTTCATGTTTTCTGAAGCTAATGTGCTTCGAAATTGGGAGAGCACAGAAGAATGTATTAGCCATTTCTCCAACTGAACTGAGAATAGAACTCACATATATATCCTAGAGTTAAGATATTAAATAGCTCTCCTCAGCAATAGTGAAAATAGGTCCATTCAACCCAAGAGTTGAGAATGCAGATTTCTCAATTCATATGACCACAAAACATTAAAAACCTGTGTTCAAAACATGTTACTGATCAGAAGCTAACTCGGAAATTCAAGTGAGCGATCAGACAAAAAATGGCTGGTTGGTTAGCCAGGACAATGCCACCACAATTTCAAATGGTGCACACGAATTTGATCTAAAAAAAACTGTAATGTTTTACAGCTAATGGGTATTTACAGATAACAAGTGATAGTTGAGATTACTGTAATTAAAAAGTTACAAGGGGCGGACACATTAAAAAAATTAAAGTACTTGCAGAAGAGATGGAGAGGCCCAAAAACAACAGGACAAGGATGATGAACCATGATAATTCACGCATCCTAAAAAAAAAGGTAAAATATGATAGGTTGATAATAAAGATTTAGGTTATCAACCAAAACCATACCAAAAAAGGAATACCTTGACAAAGAACGTGGCTTTGATCCTGAACGCGAACGAGAAGCAGATCTTGAACGGGATCGAGCAGGTGAGCGGCGTGAAGTCTTGGCTTTTGGGGACTTACTGAATTCCACAAATGTGAAAATGAACAAGATGACAAAAGACATGAAAAAGAAATATCCCAATGTGACATATAGTCATATACCAACCTCCTGCTTCGAGACACGCTGCGACTGTAGCTCCTGCCTCTTGAGTTAGAACGACTGCGGCTACGGCTCCTAGAATAGCTCCTGCTCCGACTCCGGCTTGACTTATATTCTCTTACCTTAAGGGACATGGAATGTTAAAAAGGTGTATACAATGTGAAACAGCATTGCACCATAATGCATGTTGGCATTAAGATATCAAAATAATAGGCAAATCATACCCGAACAATTGAACGAGTGAAGGCATTCCGAAATTCAGAGTCATCAAGTTTCCTAATCTGAAGAACAAAACAAGGAAGCTTAGAGACATCAAGCAAATGATCAGCCCAGTAAACATTCATAACTTCAAAATTTTCACAAGTCGTTGCTTCAATGAGTTCAAAAAAGGACTGGCAATCAAATTATAACTTACTGCATATTTCATGTCATCATAGTTTGTGTAGTCGACAATTCCAGTAGTACCTGCAAGACAGGCATAACAGACAATATAAGACATCATTCACAAAGAAAAAAATCGTAGTAGGCCAATAATTCTAAAAAGTCCACTGCAGCAATTTGCAGAACAAAACAATCAGAACAGAGGACTTGAGTTTCAGGCAGATCAGTTATCACCATTGTTGTCAAACTCACAAGTCAACTCGTACGAGTTTACGAGCCATGTAGCTTTAAACAAGTCAACTTGCTTATAAACTCAAATTTTCATAAAATCGGAATTGACTCGCGATTCAATACTGTAAACTCAGTTTGTAAACCCGTAAACTCGATCTGTAAACTCGGAAAACTTGACCTATAAACTCAATAAACTTGGTCTATAAACTCTTAAACTTCCATACTTTTGCTAGATGTTTAACAATGTGTGTTGTTTTTATTTATATTAAGTTATGATTGACTTATGAGAATTTACATTATATATAAATTCATATTTGAAATTTTGATTATGGATGAATGATGACAAAAGATGGACTTAACTTTTAGAAATTTCATATTATTTAGTATTTTTGAAATTAATAGATGAATTTATTTTAAAATAGGTACATATTATACTTTTATTCATAAGGAATACGGTTGTAAATTGTAATAACCATGTTATGAAGAAATATTAATTCACTTTTTATAAAATTATATCATTCTGAACATATATTTACAAACATTAAAGAGCATTTTTAATTGTATCTAAAATCTTACAATTTTATGATCCGAGTTTACGATTCGATTTTATGAACCCTTTTTCAATCTCACTTAAAATCACAATTTTTATCACACTAATACAACTAGAAAAATGGACCTAATACATAGAATCAATCAGCAAATCCAAGTACAGGCTATGCCTTAAGGTGGGAATAAATATTCTATGGTCAAGTAACACAAACGCTGCCAACAAATTAGCTTCATCACCCTTAACTTTATACACTGAAAATGTTATTGCAATTGCATTTTTGGGTACATATACAGATGCCACCTAAATGGCCTGCCAACTCATCAGTACATACCACCATGACATCTTCAAAAATAGCATCACAAGGTTGGCTCAAAAGCTAATAGCACATTATCAAGGTCCCAAAGGCTAACTCTACTTTTATGACCAAAAGAACCTTGGTATTTTAACTTTGGAGCAGGGCTTAAAATTCCCCTCGAAATTGGTGTCAAGGTTATTGGACAGGATCCCTCAGCAAAACATTATCTCGCTAAGGTCGAGGAAGAGATTCAGATCTGAAGTTGAAGAACTAAAGGGCTCATCTATGCACTAATGCCTCCTCTTGAGAACCCTACATCTCAAACTTTTTTTGAAAAGAGAAGGTCCACCTAGAGATCCAATGATAATCAAAATGGGCCACCCATACAATTGCGCCACATAGCTGTCCTTCCAGACCGAACACAGACTGGTACCATCTTAGCAAGCACGTTTTTGTGAAGGTGGCGAGGACAAACACTGTCACTTAAAAGGCCATTCAAGTTTGCCGCTTGGCCTTTTAGGCAACAGTCAACAAAAAGCACATAAACCTAAACAGGACAGCAAATAATAATAGGTAAAATCTCATCAGTAACCACAAGCCCATCACTAACAAGCAGATTATATAGCTCAGAAGAATTATACAATGTAACTGCTCATAATCATACCACTTCCATCACGGAAAACCTGGGAGAAACAGACATCCCCAGCTCGACGCATGTGATCCTGCACCAAATGGATGACTAACATAAGGACTCCAGAAAAACAAGGTGGGGATATTCAATTTTGTATATCCATGCACACACAAGACAATTCCCAAAACAACTCCTGTTCACCTTAAGGTCCTGCCATGATGCAGAACTAGGTAGTCCAGTGACCAACACTGACAATAAAGACAAATTGACAATCAATTCCTACTCAGAACAAGTCACGCCAAACAAAATCAGACAACACATATATATCATATGAATTACAAACCACGATACTCAGAACGCCTTGACACTCCTCCTCGACTACCTCGACCACCACTATGGCTACTGTACCGATCTATTGATGATGAATGCCCACGCCCACCATGTGCAAGCTCTACCTATAATATCAGCAACAGAATACATTTAAGCCACCCTATTACAGAGAAGTATACAAGTTGCATAGAATGCATCATAAATGTGACTCACCCGCAGGCGGTGCCCATCAAAATCATAGCCATCACGTCCTCGAATGGCATCTTCAGCATCACGAGCCTCTTCAAACTGTTAAGGAATATTTTGCATGAATATGATGTGTATAAAAACAAAATAACCACAATTAAGGAGGTTGCAAACTCACCTCAACAAATGCATAGCCAGGAGGTCTTGGCGGGATTTTCAAATCTATATGAGCTATTGGTCCATACTGCAGCATGAACAAACCATTCACGCTCATGAAAGTATTCACGCGCAAGAGTGACACAGAAACCACCCCCCCCCCCCCCCCCCCCCCCAGAAGAAAGGAAAAAGAATAAATAACAAGTTGGCAACAAAAATGAAATAGGATGGATAATTTGACAACTTTCCCCTCCAAAACAAATAAACAAATGAGAATCTAGTACCCTTAAAGTTGTATGCCTTATGGCAAAGTAAACCACATTCCCCACTCCATCACGCTAAATCCAAATCTTAACTCAAAGCCATGGGCAGATCCACATGGGGAATTTGATTCTTTTTTCCCCTCTTTTCGTTTTGATCTTTTTAACCTGTTTTTTAAGGAAAATTGATAGAATTCAGGCATATGCCCTGACTGAATTTCTTGGCATTTATTTCTATGCACAAGCACTACTTCTATTATTCACCCTGTTTTTATTTGTAAATCCCTGGTCAAATTGCATATAATCTTTGATGCATGGTAATAACTTTCTTCACCTTTTACTTGGAGGGGTCAGGTTTTTCTTCTTCTTCTTCTTCTTTTTTTTTTTTTTTTTTTGAAGGGGGGGGGGGGGGTGAGCCTTTATTTGATCTAAGAGATATTTTGTGGCTGACAATAGATCCCAAGCATGGATAAAGGAAGATAGTTGTGTTACACAGCCACAGCCAATGTAAAAATCATTGAATCTTTTGTTATAAAGTAATAAACTGGCATGAGATACAATAATCTTACAAACAAATTACCATAGATATTATTGAGATTTTTTTTTTTTATATATCAGAGGAATCAGAGGAAGCCCTAGTACATAAACCTTTGGCAGAGACCGTCACCTTCTCCCCTATAACCTGTGGGTTCCAACCAACAGGGCAACAGCGGGAGACCAGATAAGCCCAGGTCAAAAACCTGTGCCTGCGCCCCCCCCCCCCCCACCCCGGTGTAGCACCAGCTGATACAAACTGCATTGCCCAGGATTCAAACACACACTCACTTCCCCATTCTTGTTGATACATCCACATTTTCAGAAGGAGTCAGGGGAGACAGAAAGGGCAATAAAGAAAAGGATCTTGGAAAGAGGGGGAGGAAGGAAACAAGGAAGGGTGAATGGAGTAAACACACTCACTTCAACACACCGCATCTTCTACAATTTTTATCAGGTAAATCTATGGAGACTAATGACCTTGCCAAAATAACCAGATGCATTAAATTCTTTTAGCAACATGTTCTTTTACTTCATTGCCGCAATAAAAAAACTAAACTAAGTCGTGCAGTAACCACAAGAGCGACAAACTTTCCAAATTAACCGGATGCATTAAATTCATTTAGCAACACATTATTTTATTTCACCATCAAAATAAAACTGAAGTATGCCATGTTGTAACCACGACGGAACAGAAGTAGATAGGGTTTTTACTTTGTAGAAGAGATCTTCAACTTCCCGTTCACGAACGTCACCAGGAAGATTGCCAACATATAGCGTTCTGCTTGAGCGACTCATTTCTCCTGATACCCAACATCGAAAATGACAAAAAGAAGACACAAGTGAATTAGAAATAAACAAAAAGAAAACGAGCGGTAGATCCTAAGTGAAAACTCAGAAGCAAAAAGGAGCTACAAAGGGAAATTGCAACGACACGAACACTAAACCCTAGAACGCACGGGTAATTTGAATGTCGAGAACAAACTGATTTCAAGAAACTTATACCTTAAGCGACTAAGAATAAATCTTCTTGGTTCACGCCCAAAACTAGAAATAGCTATCAAGCTTCCAGAAGTTAGCGTAAGTGAAGAGAAAATATCACAATGACTCCCTATGGAGTGAAACCCTCCTTACAATACACAAGACACACGCAAATAAACACACAAAACAGTGACATCAAGGATGATAAACGAGAGAACCTATTACAAAAGCATGTTCGATCTTACAGGATTTTGGGGTTCTCTACGGCATGAGAAGAGACGTTACCTTCGAAAGGTTGAAGATTGCTCTGAGCGAAGCGGAGAGACGGGAAAATAACAACTGTTTTCAAGATTAGGGTTTCGATGGATGAGGGGGGCAATATAGTAAATATGAGCTGGGGATTGCGTGATATTTTGATCCAATCCAACGGTCAAAATCGCATCTTGATCCAATCAAAGCTTATGCCGTGCCGTTTGCATTCGAAAATTAAAGAAGGAAAAGTACAGAATGAGTTTTTTTTTTCTGGGGGTAATTACGTACTTTTAATTTTGGGTTAGAAAATATCAAAAAAATAATGAGATAAATATTTACTTAAAACATTCATTAATTTAGGGCGAATTTAGTTGTAGAAAACATTTTAAATTTTAAATTTTTAACTTTATAGTAAAACATATTGATGTGTTAATCTAAAAGTTTAAAATAATTTTTTGAGCTAAAAATGTGTAAAATTCTCCCTTAAGAGGTTTCGAATAAAATGTAAATAAAATAATTTTGATATCAAAAAATTCCTCAAAAAGTTATATAAAAAGGATAAATAATATTTTTAAAAATATTAATTATAGTGAAAAAATAAATATTAAAATATGTATTATTCATAAAAATTTTAATTATAGTAAATTCTGAAATGTTATGATAGACATTATTTATAAAAAAATTAATTATAAATAATTATAAAATATCAATAAACATTACTCATTAGAATCTTAATACTAATATACCTCAATATTAAAAGAATAATGTTATTAATACACCTTTGTATATATCTTTAGCTACATAAAAGTGTACTAATGACAAAAATATCTTTCATGAGACGCATAGAGAGGTACAGAGTATTTTAGTCATAATACCCCTTGTGTAGCCCAAGATGTACAAAAATAATGTACATCTAGCATGATTCATATTAAAATAAACATTATTTCAAAAAATCATAATATTAGAGAATTTAAAAAAAACTCTATACTATTCTATAAATAAATGAGTCATCATTTTAAAATAGATACATCTATAATACTGGTTTCAATACTGTATTCAAGTATTAAATATCCAATTAAGTATCAAAGTGGTTACACAATGATTACCTTATGCCCTCTATCGATATCTTTTTTTACAGAGTTCAATTGATTTAAAGATGATGTTTTTAGTTAATAAGTTTATTATTATGTTCAAACGACAAAAAAACTTATATATTTTAAAAAATAATAATATTTAATTTTAAAATATTAGAAACTATAATTTTTAATTTATAATGTAAAGTTAAATTTTTAAAATTTTATTTTCATGTTGAAAATTTTGACTATTTAATAAAAAAGATTAAAAAGTTAGAAAACGCTTTTTATAATTGATCATGCTAAAACAAGTAAATTGATGAACCATTGGAACGTAACACCTCATTGCCTTTATTTCAAGTATGAAATTTTAGTTTTGTAAATAATATATATATATTAAATGATTAACAAATTCACAATTATATTTGCATATAGTTGTTTAATAAATTGTGAAATATTCATGCAAATGTGACATGTTTGTTTATGCTATTTCCATTTAAAATTTAGAAGGCCAATAACCTGACTTTTCAATTAAGATGCTCATGTGCGTATTCACTATATTTTTAAGCAACAAAAATATCCTAATAGTTGCCTACGAAAATTTATTGTTGCTTAGTTTTAAAAGAATTTTGCAATCACATAAAATACTAGTCGGACAATTCCATAATAATGATCTTAATTTTATGATTAAGATCCTCAATACATTCCCTTATTATTGAACATTTGATCTTTAATTGAGATAATAATTTGATCTCAGAGTCTTAGGATGACAACATCCACAAATTTATTTATCAAACTTATATCCCACGTATATCACCTACAATCCTGAAGAATGCTAAATGGAACAATGATCATGTGCCCACAATGCCACACTATGAAGGCACTTTTCAAAGTAGAAAACAAATTTGAGAGGCAATTCAAACAACAAAAGCCAATGCCTTGCCGGCCATTGCCCGATCATTTGGTGCACGCAACCAAGAGAAGAGAAATTTACCCTGCCAGTTTGCTCTTAAAAGTACAATTCCCATTCCAGAGATGAAACAGGGCCATGAAAGAAACAAGCCAGAAAACATAAAATACAAATCAGTTGTGCTTAATTATTTGTGAAGGTCCAAAACAAGATAAACCGCAACTCTATCAATGGTGATGTTCCGGGACATCTCCACCTTCCTTGGCCTTCCGAGCAGCGGCTCTCAGTTGACGCTGCTCCTCCTTGTAAATTCGGTTCCTACGTTGGAACTGCAAAACACAAGTCCACGTAGGTGTATTGAATCAATAAGGTGGGGGGTGGGGAATAGATGAGTGATATAACCATAAATCTCACATCACTGCCACATTCTATTTTCTAGCACAAATGCATGCTTTCAGAATATTTTGATTGTATTCTCATTTCTCCCCAAAATTATAAATACCAAACAATTCTAGGTAAATCTGTCGAGATGACAATAACTGGAGTAACAACAATAACAATGATAAGAGAAAAACATCTAAACATCAAAGGAAAACATGTAAAACATGAAATACGGCCAACTGTCAAACATGTTACAAACATAGTTCATATTTCATAAGATTTAGTGTTTGATTGGTATATCACATAAATACTCAAAAAGGATTTATCAAGTTCAGCATTGTCTTACTTCCATACTTACATGGAATGCCTTATTTGATACCCTCTATAGCAGTTTAATTCAATTGCAGTAGTAGCTAGGGTTCTGACTGAGCAAATAGTAGTTGCGGGTCTTTCTAAAAAATTGAGATTTCTACATTGAAGCTCAAAATCAGAAGTTTGAGGAATGCGCTTTCTACCCTCTTGAGTTCAACCACCCCTGTTTCCTTTGCCTTGCAACCTCTACAACAGTGACATAACACTACATATTGGTGGGAAATGCAAGCATACATGTGAAAGAATAATCTTCTTTTTTTTATATCCTGGGACCTGGGCACCAGGGTCCAGACAGACTTGGGTCATATCAATGCCATTTCATACAAACTATATTGGTTCAAATCCAAACTATCTGAATAGAAAAGGAAGTTGCAAAAAAGGAGCACTAAGTAGGAAATTAATCAAAATGGCCAAAGAAGTGGAAATTTTGCCTAAGTGTTGGAAGTTAGTAAGATAGGAAAGGGGCATTTTGGTACATTTAAGCGTGTGTAAATTTATGCGGGTCTTGTATGCTGGAACATTAAGAATATATATATATATATATATTTTGGGAGAAGGGGGGACAAAAGGCAGCCAACAGTTTTATGGAAAAAGCTGGCTTCACTGAGGGCAGAAAGCCTTGGACTGAAATAGAGGCATGAGAGGAGCCTGATTGGATGCTTAGTTAGGAAAGAGGATTGTTATACATATATACACGTGGCAGTATAATTGGCTGGTAGGTAAGATAAAAAGGTTACAAATATGTGTGTGCGAGCGTGTGTGTGAGAGTACTGTAGTGTGATGGCTGCAAGATCTCACAGGAGGTTATAGCATAGTGGCTAAACGCCGAGGCAGGTACTGACTGGGGGAGCATCCTTATGGTTATGGAAAAGCAAAAATGAACTGAGAAAGTTGAAGAAAAGTCAGATTTGACAGAAAAGAAGGTTGCAGTGCCCAAAAACAAAAATAGGGTTGAAAATGGGATAAATGTTGAGATTGTAAAGGGTACATTAGCCCTTTCACATTTCCTACCTATTGCTTATATAAGAACTATCATAGAGGAAGTTGTGCCCTTTCTCCTCCCATGTGCATGGGAACCTTGCTCGTGTCTAGTGCTTGGTGTGTCGTTCAAAGAGCATTTTGAGAGCTTGTGTCATTGTGTGTGTTGTTGATGAAGAAATGAGTGGTGCTTCACCTAGCTCAGTGGCTTGAGGGTTGATGCTTCTTGTTGTGTTATTCCAGCTATCATAGAATAGATAAGATAACTTTCTCATATCTCATATGACATGTGTGCATAGCATGAGCATGAAGCTAGTTTGCATGAGTTGTGAATGCATTGTTGTGGAATACATGTAATTTTATGTTGTGCACAGTTATGTGAGCATACAACTTGACCCATATATATATATATATATATATATATATATGGGTCCAAGGCTTGTGCAAAACTCATCCCAACCAATTGGACTTAAGGCCATGCAGAACACCTAAGAAGTGGTCTGTTGACCATAAGGATGGAGTGTGCATAGTCTTTGCCTTGTGGTCATGGGAGTACCCGGCTGATGTAAAGAAGTTTATGTTGCATTAGCATAGTTTGCATGTGCATGTGCGTGTGATCATTGAGCTCTTGTAGCTAATTCTTGCATAATTTACATTTCAGATATGGTTCAAGTACTAGACACCAAGCCTGAGATGCTCATGGGCTTGCCCTTAGGAGGATGTACAACTACCCTAGAAGCATGCACAAACATTTGAGATCTATGAGCTGTACTATTAAATAGCATGTTGTGTTTTATAAAGGAAGTAATGAACATTGATCATATACATGTTATTTGATTATGATGGATGTAAGGCCAAGACAAGATCATGTATTTTGAGGTTTTGGTACTTGTATTCATACATAGTTATGATGGGTTACAATATATGGCTACTGATATTATGTTTTAAGTGTCTGACTGGAATTAGGTATGAGAGGCATGGGATTGAGCGAGTAAGTGAGCCAAGAGAGCCACCTAATAAATGAGTCCAAGATGCCCTGAATGATAGAACAGCCCTAGCATCACAGAAGGCCACAGCCTCGCAAGGTCTGAGGAAGTCAAGAGGCAGACTAAAGACTCAATTAAATGGGGTGTACAACCATATCCAGCACATTTCCATTTATTTGACATGTAGATGTACATTTAGTTGTAAGCGTCAGTGGTTGTTTGGAGATTGCATGATATATGATGCATGTATGTATTCCCCCAGATGGGAGGCCAAGACGTTGATTTATGAGATCTGTAATACGATCATGTTGCTTTAAGGTACATTAGGGACACATTAGTTATCATGAATCCTTTGATTTTGGGTTGGTGTGGACTGAAAGGAATAATCAAAGAGGAGAAGTGAATTAACTATTACAATACCCCCAACAAGACCTACAGAGCAAGTTTAGACCCTGAAATTGAAATGCAAAGGAAAACAAGCTGGAAACAGTAGGTACCCCAGCCTCACAAGGGTCAAGGAATGCCCCCACCCCCCGGGGGGGCCCCAACCCCACAAAAGGGACAAGAAGCCCCTAGACTCTCAAGGTTGAAGACAACCCGGGACAATGAACAACTCAACCTCAGGAGAGCCCGAGATGACCCCAACCTCATGAGAGTAAACAACCTCTCATGAAGTGTCCAACCTCGTTGGGGTTGAGGAATGATCCCAACCACTGATGTGTCAGGGATGATTGCAGTAGGGTGATGGCACCAAAACCCAAACAACAAGTGAAGGTACCCCATTAAGACCTGGCATCATCCAAAACCCCAATAAAGATGAATGATTAAATTCACCATTGCCCTGAGTATGTGTCGATGGCCAGAGGTGGGGACTGCATGTTCCCAAATGTGCATTTCATTGTGCCACCATCTGATTAGGATGATATCCATCACAGCTATGGCAATCAAATTCGAGTTTCGACGAATTAACGATATTACAGTTCAAATAAAAGAAAAATTCTCTCCCCCATAATTATATAAGAATTAATTTGTAGATGGTAATAACTGGATCCTCACAAGTGTGGTATCAGAACTTTAATTAAGGAAATTTATGGGTGCAGCCCATACAACTTAAGATGACTGTTTCAACTGTTGCTACATAAAAAATACATATAAATAAAATAATCAAGTGTCTTGCATTCTGGCTAGATGATGAAAAGTTAAATCTCCAAAAAATGTTTCATGTGCTTCCCTAGAAGGCTAGAACCAAATTTAGAGAACTATTAAATCAAAAGTGTAATATACATTCCCTTTGTAGCAAAGACCAACCACTGAAATTTGGTCCATTACATCACTGTCGAATTTGATTCATTAAATGAAGCTAAGCAGTATTGTTGTTGGTCCACCTCGAAAACAAATAGATTCATTAACCAGTTGTTTGGTGCCTGATACGAACTATTTCATTGAAGATTAACTGACGAACTTTCAAAAATTTGAAAACATTGCCTTTGACGCCATAGATACATATTATAAATCTTCCAATTCTAGATTTTAGATATCCTGTTTTCCAAAGGAATATTCAAATGCAGAATTGCACAATTTCAAGGCGGACTAACCATCTACAGTCTGCCATCTCTCTGATAATGGTTTTAGACTCGTAACCTCAATGCCGGATTGATTTCCTATTGTTAATTAGTGATAGACATAAATCATAACAAAAAAAAGGTTAAAATGCCTCGATGGATCCGGACTTGACGTGATGCCAAATAACTATCAAAGAAACAAAAATCTACAAAACCCTAAGTCGCGGTAACTGATGATTCGGCTTTTGTGCAATATTTGATCTTGAAATTCGTTTTTCAACAAATTATAATCAGACTGCGATTGAAATAAGGATTAAAAACGGAGGAGATAGGTAGGGAGAGGACCTCTTTGGAGTGGTGGAGGCACTCGAGATAGTCTTCTCTGAGAAGAGCGCAATCCTTGGGCTCCCTGCACCGAGACATGCACTCGCTGAAATCCATCCAGAAATCGTAGCACCTGCCTTTGTTTCCCGTTATTCCCCATCCAGATGCCATCTCTCTCTGTCTCTGTCCCCCTCTCTCTCTGTAAACGCTGCTTCTCGGCTGTGGCGCAGCCAACTTCTTGTCACAGCGACGAAGGGACCATGTTCAGGGTGTTTGGGGGATTAGAACAAGAGTGAAATGACTACAATAACCATCACGGACAGATCAGCTATCTGGTATTGCATGATTCTTTTCATTATTTGAATGCTTAATTAAGAAAAATAATTATTAAAAAACTACTAAATTTTGAACAGTGTATCAATTTAACAATAAATTTAAAAAATTAATAATTTTGTATTTTAACTTTTAGTTTTATAATATTTTAAACTTAAATAATTAATGCTCCTTTGATTTGTATTTCATATATCATTTGGACTTATGTAAGTATGTTATCTATCAACAAAATTAAAAAAATAACTATGTTTCTTAATTATAATTTCTTATATGTGACGGCATCTACCCACATTTGAATTTAAAATAAAGATTGAATTAACATAGGGGTTAAATGTTAGGATCTAGACAAATGATATAAATGTAGTACTTGTATAATATTATAGAATACATATAATATTATACTCATGTATACACGATGAAATTTAGTCTCTAAATTTGAATTCATATCTCGTTCATCAAGTTGTGAGGGGAAAAAGGTTAGGAAATTGGACAGAGACTTCTAAATTATTTTAGAGAAGTCCATTTTATCATTGATTAATTCATGTCTTATCATAATGTTTAGAATAATCAAACTGGTTTACTAAGACAACAAAAAATTCATTGATTGCACAAGCTAGCTAGCAAGGGCAAGAGGTAGGAATGGGAAAAGAAAAGTGCCCACTCTCTTACAAAATTAAGCACTAGAAAGACAATTTTTTCATGTCTTACAAAGAGGAGTTTTAAATTCATGAAAGCTAGCTATTTCATGTCTTAGAAATAACTTTTTGAGCATTGACGGGAACGCATGAAAGCAAATGGGGCACTTTGAGGCATAGTAAATAAGGGTTGTTTAACATAAATTAATCAAAAAATAGTAGGTCGATATTACTCTTAATGAAGGTGTTGTAAGTTTTTGTGGAATAGTATGTTATATCCTAACACTCCTTATTACACGAGGTAATTGTATACTAAAATAGTACTTTTTAACTAAGATATAAATCGACAAAAATAAATATAGAAATCATCTCGAATAAAAATATTTTTTATTATATTTATCTAAAATTTTAAAAATAAATTTATCCCTTCTTGCATTCGGATAATTTATCTTGAACTTTATAGATAAATTATATTAATAGAGTTTTACCTGACTTATTTTAACAAACACTACTAAACAGGGTATTTATATATTTTTCCTATATGATTAATATATATATGTATATATTGTAATGAGTGCATGTGTACAATTGCTCTATGATGCCTATTGGTGTGATCATTGTTCGTCATTTAAACGGTAAGAATAACTCTGCCCCTCAATGGTTAGGGGGATGGAGCATTGCATGAGGGTTGAACGTTAAGGCTGTGACAAGTTCAAATTTTTAACTTATAATTATAACATTCTATGTAGAAAAAAATAAACTATTACGGACATTTTTCACTACAAAAGTTTTGTTTTTTTAAAAATACAAATGTTGAAAGAGGAAATTTTAATAATTAGAAGAAGATTCATTACACCATAAAAAGGTGCTTGCTTAAGGAACATGGGTTGAAATTAGCACCAAATAAACTTGTATATGTGTGCGTCGATGTGGCTCTGAATTGAGATCTCATTGCTAAAATATTTATTTTTTAGTAAAAAATTATTAGGGCTACTACAAGATAAATTAGGAACTTACAAGATAACATTGGATGTAAAAATCTAAAAGATCAAGATACCAATGCTCAACAACATGATAAATAATGAATTTTTTAAATTAAAAATTTGTATCTCAACCCTCCGATTGCTTCCAACTTTGGTACTAGGAGTCTTTAATGTCACTGAGATATGTCGCAGCCATAATCATATTTTGCTATTCTCCAATCCGATACAATTCAAAGAACCGTTACCATATTGACTTCACCCTCTCAAATATTAGAATTTTCAATCAAGGTGCGAAGATATGGCCAACACTCAAAGAAGTCGGACCTCCACTATGGGTTTCTTGTTCCTATGCAACCTTATCCTTTGCCATCCTTAGCCCTTTCAACCTTAGATAGAATTTCGTCCCTGCCCAAGATTGATTTTGGTTTCAATCTTGAAAAGAAGACATCCAGTAATTAAAATTGTGACAAGGTAGATAACATGTTAAATATGTTGTCAATCTTCTATTAATAGGAGTTTGCTCATTCTTAGCCCTCTTTTTGAGCTCTCGTACCCTATCCCTTAAGGTCGCCATATCTTCCAAATGGGCAGCCATGTCTTCCTGACTTTGATTCTTCATGGACACCATGTCTTCTTGCATGCGCACCATACCAAACTCCAAAGCCTCCACGTGGGACTCAAGTTGCTTCAAACGTGTGCCTTCTGCCATGGCGCGAGTTGTTCATCACCCGTTAGTGTATTCCTAGCCAATTTCGATAATTTGAACTAATTATCTTACTTGTGTCTATTAGTTCTTCCTCGCCTTGGATCACAACTTTTGCTCGTGTTCATCAACCCCACCATTGGGTCATGCAATGTCGGAAAACGCTAGCCCTAAATCTTCAATCAATATTGTTTCTTGATTATCGCTTTCCTTGTATTCTCATTAGTTGTCCAATCGACGAACACAAATGGCCGACTTTCACTGAAGATCACATTTGATCACCCAATCACCAGCCAACGGTTCCATCTCCTGTTATGCATTCTTAGTCTGACCGTGCCTACTCTATTGACCCACCCAACAATTCCACTTGAGTTAATCATTGATTTTTTTTAATATATAAATTACCCATTGAAGTTTGGTTTGATAGTTAGGCAATTGAGAATACATAGGCTAATGTATTATGTTTAATATTTCAGAGTAGAAAATAATTTTTATCTTATGTTTTGATATTTGAATTGCATTTAAAAATTCAAATAAATAATCAAGTGGCATTTAAAATTTTAAGTTTATTTATGTAAATATGATATTTAGGAATTTAAAAATAAAAGTTGAAGGCCCAAGCTGCTTTAGTAGGGGCTGAGGGCCGTATTGGGACCCGGCCCGTTAACCAAACGGATCGAGCTTGGGTGCTAGCGGACAAGCCGAGTCGTGAAGACACGCCATCCGGATACGTTGCACAAGCGACGTCACGAGGGCGTTGCATGCTCAGAACGTGTCGAGCCTGGCGAGATTGAAGGCGCGTAGCTGTACCGCGCCCGTCGCTTTGCGTCCATAAGCGGTGATCCCACCCCCTGTTTGGTCAAATAAAGTCAGGAGAGTGAGCGAAGCGAGCAAAAAGAAGTGTAAGCGGGAGAGTTTTATCACCGCTTCTTCCAACTGAACTCCATATTTTCTTTCTCTCGATATCGCGACGGGAGCGAGAGCGCAGAGCGAGAGCGAAGGGCGAGGGTTCGGGCATGGCGTCGTCGTCTTCTCTCGGTTCGTCCAGTAACTCGTCGCATCTGTGTGAATTTGCTTCGTCCTCGGAGACGAACTTCTGCAACCTTCCTGTTGTGGCGCTGAGAGAGAAGATTGTCGAGAAGATAAAAGAGAATCGCGTCACTCTGATCGTCGGTGAAACTGGCTGTGGTATTGCATATTCTCTCCGCCTTTTACTGCTTGTCAATCGCCTTTCATCGATTGTGTGTTTTTAAATTTTAGTAGATTTGACGGTTTTTTATATCTGATCGATTTGAGTGCTGGAATGGCCTCGTATTTTCTTAATTGTTTCCCCGATACTCTGTTTGTTGCTTATGGAACTGATTTAAGAGCAACAAAAGTTATCCTTCGTTTTTCGCTTATGGAACTGCAGCGGGACTGCAGGAGCAATCGGGGAAGAAAGCTTAGGGCTGTTCAGCTGTAGAAATATGCCCTATTTTTTTGTTTACCAAAAAAAAAAAAAAAATGTTGGAAATTGAGTTCGTGAGAAAATTTTCAAATAGAAAGCAGAGAAAAATCAGTTTTTCAAATTTGCAAATCTATGTTGCTGTCACTTATTATTATTATTAGAATATAGAAATATCAGCAATATCAATAGGTAGAAAGTTTTGTTAATAATAAATAATCTATTATTCTATGTATTATGATTTAAAAATTGACTACAATTAATAACATTATCATATTTTAATATAAAAAAATAAGTAGTAAAAATATTAACAATAACACTACCAGTGTTCTAAATTTTTAAAAAATATAGAGAATTTTAACATTTAGAATCAATATTATTAATGATTATCATTAATATTTTCATGTTAGTAATATCATAAATATTGTATTGGTAAGATTAATTTTATGATATTGTCAATCTAATTTATTTCATAATTCTAATCTAATAATATTATTAATAAATTAATATCACTAAGAATATAAAATTAGCAATTTCGTAAACATCGTGTAGATAATTTTAATTTTAATAATAGTATAATTATATTATTTTAATATTATAACAATATTATCAAGAATAGGATATTGAACATATATTTTGTATAACCATTTTCAACACTTCTGTTTTCAGTTTTCAAGATAAGGAAATAGTTCTCCATACAACGGATTTTATAAATTTTCTGTGCAAAAGGAAAATTAGAGATGAAGTAGACAATTGGAAATAAGAAACTGGAATTTTTTTTGTGACTAAACAGCCACTTATTTTATGTAGTTTCTAATGTTTAATGACAGGAAAGAAAGACTTAACTTTGCTAAGTCTTATGGCTCTACTAAGTCATGGTTATGCTGTTTCTTGTTGGTTAAGCAGAATCCAAAATTACAGAAAGCACAATGCTGTTGTCGGGGGCGGGGGGGGAGGGGGGGGGGGGGCGGTGGTGATGGTCAAGAGTTGTGGGCAATTACTTCATTTAATCCCATGTAATAATACTTCTATTAATTGATGCCCTTGCTTGTCCATTCATTTGTTTATGTGCTTCAGACCATTAGATGCAATTGTGTTGTTGAACTTTTGAACTTTTCTCTGTCTTGGTTTGTTGCTAAGCATAATTTTCGATGTTTTAACACTCGCAGTAATCATTTCTTCACCTTCCAGATTAGAAATGAGGGTGAAAGATAATTAATTGATGCAAGTCCTCATATTATGTCTCTTCTAACGTATTACATTTGATTTAAAGGTTCCTTTTCTTTCTTAAAGGGAAGAGTTCGCAAGTACCTCAGTTTCTCTTAGAAGAAAATATGGAGCCCATATTATGTACTCAACCCAGAAGATTTGCTGTTGTGGCTGTTGCTAGAATGGTGGCAAAGGCTCGTGACTGTGAAGTTGGGGATGAGGTTGGTTACCATATTGGTCATTCAAGGGTTGTATCGCAAAGGTATATTTTACTACCAATGAGAATCTTAATCCATGTTTTGGATAAAGCTTTACACTAGTCAGATATCTAAGTTTATCTTTGCTTCCACTCCATTTTATTGAATTACCCATTTGTGAGCAATGGCAGATAGATTAAGTCAATGAAATTGGCTGTACCATATGTTCTTGAGTTCAATTCATACAGAAAAATTAACATAGTATAAGTTTTTATTTTTTTTCCTGGTTTTTAATAGTACTAAATCCTCAAGTTGCTATTATTGTGTTCAAAGATGAGCATTTGTTGGTTTTTTCAGTGCCTGGGTCTTAGTTTGTTTCTCATGCAAGGTTGCAAGAATATTGGTTCTAAGGTTATCATAATGGAAGAGGGAAGACGTTACAAAGACTGAATTAATTGTTTGCAAGGTGGTAATAATGTAGTAACAGGTGCAATCTGGGTTCATCAAATCTCTTGAGGAAACCTCACAAGACAGTACATGTTCCTTGTTGCTGTTTCCACATGGTAGTTATCTTTGATGTTGATGTTTGATTATGTTTATTCCAAACAAAATGACTTGCAACATGTTACTACTTACTGGTTCTTCACATTGTGCTCAATTTGTTTGTATCTCCATGCATATTCATAGTGACATATGCTAAGATCAGTATGATCTTGTTGTCAAGGCCATTTTATCTGTTGTCTTTCTCTTAAGCTCTCTTTTTATGTTTTTGTTTTTATGTTCATTTTTATTATGGCAACTGATGGTAGTTTCTTTTTTTTTTGGCTCATTAACTGAGGGCAGTTATTCATACTTTTTTTTTTTTCCTTCTGGAGGGGTGGCAACCAGGGATACTGATGCAAATATAGGTAAATGGACGTGTATAAACACTGCCAAAAAGTAACTTTTGGAAGCGGTGGATGTTTGTTTACTGCTGTTCCCATGTAACAAGGAAGCTTAATGGCGTAATTGATGTTTCATACCATTAGTTAGAATAAGAAACACCTACAACTTGGCTTTTAGTACTGATCAAATGTTTCCAATTTGTTTGCATGTCCCTGCAGAGTAAAGCAACAAATACTGAGATCATTTTTCTGTTTTGGTGGCTTTCTATTATTTTATCTCTTTCATTTTTCTTAAAACCTGACTTGCTTGTACATACACTATAGCTTGTTTGAAACTCTCAGCTTGCTTCTTATATCTGCAAATAATGCTTCCTCATTGTAGTAGCAACTTATTGCAACTGCCTATGTTTTACTGGTCTGGTCTAATGTCCTGATGGCAGCCCTTTTTATATATGAAGCTAGTCCGAGGTCAGTTACAGTAGGAGAGGTGGTGTTATCTGACCTTTAGGCAGTTACTAAAGTTTAGAGTTGATTACAACTTGATGAGTTTGGATATCCTTGTACATTATAATCTAAGGCCACTTGTTTCCATTTGTTTCTACTTAAGACATTATAATCTAAGGTACATCATGATCTTAAGACAATGGTTGTCCCATTTCCATTTGTTTCTTCTTATACAAATACCGTTCAAGCTGAATGAAACAAAAGGCAAATTGCTTTAACTCTTTGTAATTTGTAATAAGTTTGCTTGACACTCTATTGTCTCATTTTCACATTCTCAATTTTGCTTATGTTTTTATCTAGATCATATCAATAATATATGACAAATCACAGGTCCAAAATCATCTTTAAAACTGCTGGAGTTTTGCTGGATGAAATCCGGGATAAAGGGATAAATGCCCTTAAGTACAAGGCCATCATTCTCGATGAAGTGCATGAAAGATCTGTGGAGTCTGATCTTGTTCTCGTTTGTGTGAAGCAGTTTTTGCTGAAAAACAATGACTTGAGGTTGCCATACATTCCTCTTATTTTCTTATCATTCTCTTTTTGTTTTTTTTTTCCTTTTATATTATTGGACTTCATAAATTGTCCACGAATAAGCAATTCCTTGACTTATTGCATATTCTAGATCTTTTGGATGCCCCAACTCTTACTTGTTTATGGGGAAGACATGGAGATCTGATTGGAACCAAATTAGATTAATTCAAGATTAGATACGTGACTTACCTTTCTTGCCTTTTATAGTCAAATAAAATTCTCCCTAGTTTTCTCTTATTGACGACTGCTGAAAACTTTTGCTCAGTGAAAAGAAAAGAAATCATAATGTCAAAGGAATACAAATTTACATAACTTTCAGGTCCTTGGTATAATTGATCATATCTTCATATCATTGTTAGAGAATCTTGAAGTGTTGATGATTTATGATCCAAAAAATAAGATTTTATGCCCATTAGGGCCCATCACAATGGTGTAGTCTACAATGAGAACACCATATTAAGCTTTAATTCCACTAGGTGGGGTTGCTAGATGAATTCTAGCTCTCTAATAATTTCTATCTATGGCTATATTTTCTATAAGGCTTGACCCTTATAACTCGTATCTATTGCCTGATGATATGAAAGTTTTTTTTTGTAATTTTCCAGGTTGGTATTGATGTCTGCTACTGCTGACATCACAAAATACAGAGATTACTTCAGGGACCTTGGCAAGGATGAGAGAGTAGAGATTCTTGCAATTCCAAGCTCTGATCAGCACACCATATATCAGCGAAAAGTGTCTTACCTTGAACAGGTATTTTTTGCATGTAATATTCAACAAGCCTGATTGGAAAATTAGACTAATAATCTGGGAAGAGGATGTGGGAGATGATTTGAATTAATTTGCTATTATGCATTATTTTTGCTTATAATTATGCCATGAAGTAGAAGATCATAAGTAATGTGCTTTTCTTCTCAGCTAACTAATGACAAAAAGTTGTGAAAGGAAGAATAGTTTAGCATACGTGTGTCATGTATCTCATGAGGGTGAGTAATGTATCTCATAAAGGTTACAAATATGAACTGTTTCTAAGAGGCTAACTTTGTTGTTCTGAATTTTAATCCTTTCTTTCTTTGTAGAGGGTGTTGCTTTCAATTTTTGGAATTTATGAGTTGAGCAGATATTGCTAATTATAAACTTACCACTATCATGCTAATCATAACTTTAGTTAAACGGGGCTAAAGTTCAAATACAATGCTCAAATATTCAGTGGTAACTCTTTGCTTAAAAAATAAGGGGAAAAAACTATACAATCCTGAATGTCGCCAGCATCAGTTTGATGCAGAACATGTTTTGAAACTAATTATTGGCATTTAAATTTTTTTTTGTTACTGACATTCTTTTTAAGTCTTGACAAGGGATATTGGTAACTTCAGTTTTCAAGGCCATGTAAGTTTCTCTTCCTTGTGATAAGTGAATTTGTGGTTTGTTTAATAGAGGTGCGCCATTGATCTATTTTTGCTTCTGGAAACACTGTTTATTCCAATTTATTTGTTTATCATGCTGGTTATTCGTGTTAGGGTTAAGCTGTCCATTATGTCCCTTATTTTTGCTCCCAATTTCATCAACTATCAAGGGCATATAAACTGCATTTTTGGCTTGTACTTATTGTTGGATTACTATCCACTAACATTTGGTGTGTGGGGGGGGGGGGGAAATAGTTACTTTTGTTTCAGAAGTTGTAGTCTTTGGACAATTAAAATTAGGCTAAGCAACTTTTATGGAATCATGTAATCACATGATGACTTCCAGCATAGTTTTGTTCTTGCATTGTATATGTATTTTTCTGTTTTTGATCTTTATATCTTTAAGTGTTGGATGAACAGGTAACTGAATTGCTTGGATCAAACAGAGACTTGATGTCTTTCAGATACTGTTCTGGTCTAAACCCTTTCATTTCCAGTGCTGTTATCATGCCTGAGATGCACAAACTTATACATGACTTGGTGGTGTACATTCATAAAAATGAGCCAGATATTGAAAAAAGCATTTTGGTTTTCCTTCCAACATACCATTTCCTTGAGCAGCAGTGGATCCTTTTAAAGCCTTTTAGTTCTTCTTTCAAAGTTCACATTTTACATCGCAGTGTTGACACTGAACAAGCTCTTATGGCCATGAAAATCTGCAAAAACCGTCGCAAGGTTAGCATTTTTTTTTTCTTTTTTTGTACACATATGTCCATATATGTTTTTGTTGAGTTGAAGGAGGGGAAAAGTGAAGGCACTTGGTATCCACTGCTTCTAATTTTGTAGCTACCCAGTGGTTCCTCTATGTGATTATACTGTATATTTCCTTTATTGACATGTATTTTCTTTCAATTTGATTAAAATAACTGTAAACATTTTTCTGCTCTTTTCTCCAAAGCCATTTTTTCAATAAAAAAACATTGTGTGATGGGGTTTCAGGTATTGTATTTCATTTTTTCAATGAGGAGGTTACTACAAGAAATGGCACCAAATGGTGGTGGAACCAGTCAAATTTGTCGATGGAGTTTGGGCTGGCTGTTTTTGTGCATCACTTTCTTTTTCTTTCCCTTTTATCCCAATCTTCAAGTTGTTTCTAAATCTTTCTGAACCCCATAGCTTTCTGCATTAAACCATATATCCCTGCATGATTTTGACTGTTTTTGAAATTTTTACTGTTGCAGGTAATATTGGCTACTAATATTGCAGAATCTTCAGTTACAATTCCCAAAGTAGCTTTCGTCATTGATTCATGTCGTTCTCTACAAGTATTTTGGGATAGCAACAAGAAATCAGAATCTGCAAAGCTTGTCTGGGTGTCTAAATCTCAGGTAGGTGGGGAAATACTACTGGCTAAATTTAGAGTTTTACTTACTGATTTCTGATGATTAAAAGGGCATATGCTGTAGGCTGAGCAGCGCAGAGGAAGAACAGGCCGAACTTGTGATGGTCAGATTTATCGATTGGTCACAAGATCATTCTTCAGTCAGCTAGAGGATTATGAGCGTCCAGCAATACTGAGGTTGTCACTGAGACAACAAGCACTTCATCTTTGCTGTGCTGAATCTAGAGCCATTAATGATCCAAAGGGTATGTCAGTTTGTGTTTTGCTTTGCTTTCATTGTTGCTTGTTGACGGAACTGCAAGAAATTCTTCTCACTTCATTTGTTTGGATGATCACATTGGGGGAAGTGGAAAATAAAAATGGTACTTGCTCTTTAGATGGGAAGTTGATGATAAGGTGATTCACTTAATTTTGAGTACAGTTTGAAATTCTTATAAAGGAATAGCTCTTAGAAATGCCTTTTGAACCAAAGTTGTTAACTTGAAATGAAAGATTTGCCAACCCAACTTAAACCAAGCAGCTGGGGACGAGCCTTGGTTACTAATTTCCATGCTATAGATCAATAACTTGTAAAGTTATACTGTTTCTGCATGTAAAAGTTAAACATTGCAGTGAAACAATGCCTCTGGCCAAGGGCTTTGATTTCTGTATTAATTTTTCCATCTCGATTATCAGTCACTCGAGTTGCCTCTTGGTATATTAGGTATTATCTAGACACGAATTATTGTATGCAAGCCCATTTTTTCATATATTCATGTTATATTTTTGATTTTTCTATCCTGATTTGAAAGCTAGTCACATAATTCTCTGGATATCTTTTCTTGCAAAGCATACTTTTGGACACACTTGGTGAGTTAAAATCGTGATGGATGCATTTGCCAGAGTAGTTCATGAAGGTTGCTTGAGAAATAGTACTTCTTCATTACGACACAGCCTACTATCTTCATCTCTCCCTGGACCCAGTCTGAACTTGTGTTATAGCTGAGAACACTCTTTCTACTGAGATAGGTTTGGATCCACTATGGGTGAGCTGCTCAGACCTTAAGTTCAGTTTGCTTTGGTTGTCAATTTACAAGTAGTCATGACCCGACTTGAATGAAAATATTGTCTATGGTATATCTCACGAACCTTTTTCTGAAAGCATTTAAGAAGTTTGTGCTAGGTAATCTTGAGACACTAAAATGCATTACTCATGAAAGTTTCTGTAGGTATGCCATGATTTTTTAGGTCAAGAAGATGTGTACTTGAGTCAAGATTACTCTACCCTTGCTAACAAGTCTGCATAGAGTCAGAATAGGGTCCTAATTTTTAGTAGCCATTTTTTTTTTTTTTTGTTGCTTTAGTCTTGTTGCAGAAGGCTCTTGATCCTCCTTGTCCAGAAGTACTTGAAGAGGCATTGAGTTTGCTTGTTCATATCAATGCATTGGAGAGAAGATCTCCTAGGGCCCGGTATGAGCCCACATTCTATGGATGCTTGCTTGCTAGTTTCTCCTTATCATTTGATGCTTCTGTGCTTGTACTCAAGTTTGGAAAAGCAGGAATGCTACGCGAAGGCATTCTACTTGGTGTATTGATGGATATCCAACCACAGCCTATACTTCACCCTTTCGGGCAGGAAATTTTGGTATTAGATCGATTAAACTTTTGAGTTTCACTATTTTAGTTGATTGCTTAATAATTCCTCTTCTGTAATTAATCAAATTATTCTTCAGTTCAAAGAGTACACTGACAGCTACTATTCTGGAGACGATGCCCTGACTGGAAAGGAAGTGGTATTTATGGCAAACTTTTGTGCATTTCAGTTTTGGCAACAGAGTTACAAGGTAAAAATTGTATTTCTCAAAGGTGATCAAACATTTAATGTTGCCGGCTGGAATACCATAGAAAATTCTCCCGTTTAATTGGTGTAGGATAAGTTCCGTCTTGAAGGGTTGAAACAACTTCTACATTTTGATGATATAAAAGCTCCAGAATTATTGCTCCACAATACTGAAGAACAATGGTGCTCTTTCCATAATCTTCTTCAGCCATCACTACAACATGTTGCTGAAATATGTATGACTTTGACAATCTCCTTTCAAAAACAAGCATGATTTGGCTGTATCTTATGGCATGTTCTTCTGCAGATGAAGATATATTAAATTCAGTTCATCGATTTCGACCTGATTTTCTGGCGACATCTGATGGCCTACCATTGTTTTATGAACCTTTTGTTCCTCAACATGCGTGTCTTCTCACTTGTCAGCAAAATGGAGATATAGATTCACTCACCGCAGATAATGAGCACCTTGAGCTTCTTGGTGAAATGAGGAAATGTATTTCTGCACCATTTGTTCCTTCCAATATCTATCAGTTGAATGTGGTGGCTGAAAACTTGGCAACTATAATGAAAGAGGTACTGCAATTAGTTTGCTTGGTCTTTTTTGTTTTTTTATATTTTTGACTGATCTTTCCATTTGCTCATCATGTTTAATAGATAAGAATTGAATATATTAAGGGCATAGCTGGCAATGGGCATGAACATGACGATAGCGACGGTCCTCATATACCTCTTGAAGCTCCTCTATGTAAATTTTTTGTCAAAGGGAGGTGCAACAGGGGCAATGAGTGCATGTTTTCTCATTTAGTTCACCAAAGAGGGCCTGCCTGCAAGTTCTTCTTTTCATTGCAGGTATCTGTTTTATTTGGCTTTAAATGCTACCTTACAGCCTTTGAGTTGCAGTTTTACCTTGTTATACAATTTTGTTTGCTGATCAGTGTCTGATGCTTTGGACCTGTTCAAAAATACCTAATCTGCTTTAGGGTTGCAATCAAGTTACAGCAGCCAGCTTTGCAGGCTTCTAATCAACAATAGTATTGCAAACTGTCATTTTCCCAGGGAAGAGTCTATCTTTCCCTAATTCCAATTAGAGAGGCTTATGCAGTAGCACTAAGTGGTACCCATGCATTTACATGCATTTGGAGTCTTAACTTTGAGTTATTGACAACCTGTTCAGCTTCTATTACCATGAGGAATATTTCATGGGCTTGGAAGAGGGCTAATTCTTGTGACAAAATCTTTTAGTATAACACACTGTTTATGCTTGTCCATATATACTAGTTTCTCTTACATGAGTTTGTAGAGAGTACTGTCGTGCTGACTGTGAAAATGGAATATTAAAGATGATATGCCTTGATAACCCAGTTGTCAGAGATGGTCAAAACTTTCCCCTGCACTCCAAAGTTGTTAGAGAAACATTTGACTTATTTTTGCTGCTGCTGGATATTGGAGAATGTATGAAATCACATAGAACTCTATATAGGGGAAAGTTCATCTTTGACAGAACCGCACCCCCCTCCCACACTTTGTTTTCAAGAAACCATCATTATGAGGCATTTGTTTTTTGTACTCTCCCACAGTTTCAATTGAGAAATTTTTAAAAATACTACCATTTCTAAACATATTTAAAAAAATACTACAGTTTTGAAACTATTTAAGAAACCGCGACAAATTTTTCTATGTCAGCATCATGTGTTGGTGTGTCCAACTAACAAAATAAAACTCGCTCCTCACAAAAGCGAGTTACTATGTACAAAAGAGCGAGTTTTGTCCAGTTATAATTGGCATGCTGACCCCACTTCCAGTGTGGATTGTCATGGTAGAAGAAGGGTAATAATTTGTTTATTAATTTGGAAATTATATTATGTTGTTTAAATTTTTTAAAGATTGTAGTATTTTTAAAAATTTCGCGTTTCAAGCTGTATATATCTTTTAAAGGATGCCATTTTGTTGAGATTTTTGAAATTAAAATCCCATGTCGTCTGGTTGTTTCTTATCTCTATGTGGTCTTATTTCACTTGGATTCATGACAAAACACGCATATTTGATGTTTGTCTTTGTGTCAGTGAGTGCAATTAATTAAAAAGACTTGGCTTCTGGTTTATGCTTATTTGGTTCTCCTTATGTTTCTTACTTTAAAGTTGTCTTGTTTAGTGTAATCTCAACAGCTTCTAATGTTTGAAACATGTATCTGTAGGGTTGCAGAAATGGAGATTCATGTTCCTTTTCTCATCAGTTGCAGCAATCAACTTCCATATCTGATCAACCAAGCTTGTGCTTGCCAGAAGAAGGTGCTGATCCTAATGCACTACTGAGTTTGTTTCCAGCAACTCCAGATGGATGCGTTCTTGTACTGGATGACAATGATTTTCAGTTCTCCTTGAGTCTCTCTCGTCTCTACGATCCATCAAAAATAATAACCACATCGTCTCTGCCAGATGGTTCTGTTTTCCACCCACCTCTAACTGGTGTTAGAATTCTTTGGGGGCTTTCTCACCCTAACCAAACAATCATCCCCAAAGCAGGGAGAAACAACCCAATCCCATGGAATGTGGTTGGGTGTGTCATGTGGTTTCCTACGTTTGGTGGCGTCTCTGAATATAATGAAGAGCACATAAATCTTCTCAAAACCTTCTTCTCCTATCTAGCTGTTCGTATATGGGCGATTGACGCCAAACATTATATGCAAGTAATCGTCACCATGAACAATATCCGATTTGCGCAATTACAGGTACTGCTTGGTCTTTTTATCAAGTGAAAAAAGCATTGAATTGCCTTTTATGCTATAATTGGATAGATGGATTGCTAATCCAGGTTTGGATTTAGATTTGCAATGATTGTTAATTCTTCTTGTTGTTTTCATGATCCACAAATCACCCAACACCAACACCTTCCTGCCTATTCTCTTGACATCCAAATGTGAGTGTTATTGAATACCTTAACAGTGTAGTGACTGTGACGAGGATCGATGTTGATGACAATCAAATTAGCCATATTATTATATGCTGTGTTGATGATATACGAGCATCGTGTTATTCTTGTTGCAGGTGGAAAAGCTGGCCAGGGAGAGCTTCTTCTACCTTAGAGAGTCATTTCCACTCGCTGACTCAAACTTTGGTGGGGTGGCGGACACAATGACTGCAAAAAAACCAACGGTGCTGTCGAGGCCTGTATGTTATGTTTTTGACCTCAATCTTCCATCTGATGTTTTTGTTGGCGAGGATGCAACTAAGCTGTCCAAGCATATGCGGAGGTACCGGCGGAACAGACCACCAGGCGATGACCTTTCCTCTAAATAATATATATATATATATATATATAGGAACTCAAAAAGTTGTTCGAAGGATTGCTTCCGCTTTATTACATGTGGTTTTTAAGTTTGTTTATGTTTGATTGGGATTGTAAACAAACTTATGTGTGGTGGTTAAATGTAATGATATTTTAAACTATATTAATTAATGGTGCAATTGTGATGGGAATGGTGGATGGATGGATGAATATAGATAAAAGATAGTTTTTTTTTTTATTGGAGATAAATATAGATAAAAGAAAATTTTTCTTATTGGTGAGAAATAATAATAATGAATATTTTTCACACATTCTCCTTTAAAGCTCTAGCTTGGTCTTTTTGAAAGACTATATCTAAGTATGTCGGTTTAAGGCATAGGCCAATGAGGCCTATGTCTAAGGTCCCCTAAAAGGGGGTTCTAATAATTTTTTTTACCAAATTCAATAATAAAAATATTTTAATATTAAAAATATTTTTTATCCAAAAAGGGCTCAATAAATTTCTAATAATAAATATTTTAGTATTAAAAAGGGACTTTAATAAAATTTTTATAATTTTTAAAGGGACTCTAAATTTTAAATGGCTCATGACCCCCAACTTTCGTGGGCCCGCTTTGTATTCAAGATAGATTTTCAATAGTAGAATATAAGAGAATTGGATGAAAATGAATAGATTGAAATGATTTTTTTTTTTTGTTTGGAAGAATTATGGAAACGGAGAAAATGAAATATTATTAAAAATAAAAATATCAATTTTATTCCTATAGTATACATAAAAAAATATTTTTTTAATAAAAGTAACGGAAATAGAGTTCTACTTATATATAAGACTTTTTTTTTTATTATATATTATCTTTCAATTTAGAAAGGTCAAAAATAATAATTTAAAAAAAATTGAATATAAAACGATTCTACTTGATCTATTTCATTGTTAATAAGTAGGATAATTTTTTTTTATATTCTTTATTATTTAATTATTTTTCATTTTATTAGTCTCATCTAAACACACAGAAATAGAAAAAGAATAGATGGGATAGGAATGAAAGAAAAACATAATCTTATGGTTTGGTAATTTTAAATTTAATAGATTTTTTTAAGGTTGAAATTTGCTTTTAATTTAAATACACATTACACACTCTTAAAAGAGTATTAATGATCAATTATTGGTTAATGTTGCATTATTCTCTTAAATAAATAAATAAAATATTTTACTTTATTGATTTTTAATCTCATACTCTCCCAAGAAAAGGACAAAATATTTTTTATTTTACTCTTTAACATTTTCATTTCATTCCATTCCTTTTCAATTTTATTGAATTGGGTTATTAATTCTCTAAAAGTTATTCCCATGGATCTAAAGTCAGAAATAAATAATAATAATTTGTATTTGATTTGATTATTGAATAAATCATAAGACATAAGCAAGCAAATTATTTTCTTAAAGCAAACAGACGACAAACACAAAACCCAAATATCTGTCTTTAAACAGTAAATTCAGCTGCACACGTGTTCCATTTAGGAACTAGTGGCAGAGGAGGTTAACATCTTCACTTAATATCTAGAATCTAAGCACTGACGCAGACACGGAACCATCTGTTCACATTCGGATTCTTCTTTCTCTCTCCCTCTCTCCCTCCCTCCGTTGTCTTGTCGATGGTTCCGGTTGGAAGATTTGAAACCCTAAACCCCTGATTCTGCTGCCAAGAAACTTCCAATTTGGCGAACAATGCGACACAAAGCACTGGATTCGCGGCGCGCGATAGAGTCGTGCGCGTTCCAGCTCCACAGTTGGAGACCCTTTCAGCTCCCAAACGCGCCCAAGGCCCTAGATTCTGAACCCTCAAAACCCTACTATTCTGCCTCCACCGCCGCCACTGCTGCTTCCGCCTATGGCGTCCACTCCAAGAGGCCGTGCCTCTCCGATCGGACGACGTCGTTCCCCATCGACGCCCTCGACATGACGAAGCTGACCTTGTTCGACGACGATCGCTCGATCTCGTCCCACAAGCGCGACAGTCTCCACTGGATCGCCCGCAAGAGGCGCCGCCGGGGCTCGCGATCCGTGTCCGGCCGAAGCAGCGACCGGAGTGGGAACCGGCGGCGGTGCTGCTCCGTGGGGGCTTCGGCTGCTTACGCCACGTGTTCGGATTTCCCGATGGCGGTGGGCACGGATTCGAGCGGGGAGTTGTTCTTGAATGGGGACGCCAATTGGGCTTCCGATGTGAGCGAGGCGGCCAAGAATTTGAGGAGAGAGAAAGATGGCGGATGTGGGGAAAGAGAGAGTTTGATTTGTGGGATTCCGCAAATTGGGAATTTTGATAGTCAGGGGAATGAATCGGGATATGGAAGTGAACCGGGATATAGGGGAGATGCCGAATTTGGTTATGGTGATGAAGTGGATGAAGAGGAGGACGATCAAAGACTTCTGTTCTGGGGAGACAGATTGGGAGGTAAGACTTGTCTTGCAGTGTATGCTTTGGAATTTCATTTGCTCGATTTGAATTGCATGGCATATATTAATATTTTATACGTACGTAATCCTAATCTAGCTTCATATCTTTGTGCAATTAGGTTCTACTTGGCAATATGGTGAGTGAAAGTATTCACTGCTCACAGTGTTTTTTTTTTTTTTTGGGAAATAGAATACGCACTAAACATCTGCGCTTAGTTGAAGTATGTGGAATGGATGCCGAGGCAGCATTATATAACGAGTGTGCTGAGGGTAATCCTTGGGTTAGTTTGAAACTGTCCAAGAATTATAACAGTAGTGAATTCTTGGATTAGTTCGACCCAGTCCAAGAATTATGCAAAGCGTGATTCTAGAAACATAAAGCTTAGATAAGAACAGAAAATTAGGCAAATAGGATGGTTTGATGGACAAATAAGGGAGAGATGAAGGCAGTATAGAGGCCTAACTTGAGGATTCTGTAAACCAAAATTGCGTCATAACACAGCTTAAGCAGCTATATGAGTCTTTTATAAACAGGTTCCGATTCGGTTAGTTATATGAAAAATGTCAAATAAATCGTGAAGATGGACGTGTCATACCAGTAGGCAAGTCCATCCCATCCACATGGGTTGCCATTTCAAGTGAGATATCTAGCCATCCTCTTAAGCATGTTAAAGGCGTGGAACATAAACATTTTAATTTGCACCTAGCTCTAGCCTTAATGTCACACACGTCCAAGCATTGCTTAAGTGGCAATATGTTATAGAATCATGGTCCGTCCCTTTGAGCCTTAAGCCTACTAAAGTTGACTGGATGACAGTTCTGGTTGTGGCAGCATCAACTGTTGGCTTTAAGTGGGATGCCTGAAATTCTTGACACATTGATTGCCAAACACTTTTTTTGGGAAAGCCTGATTCTTTTAATTTAAAAAAAAAATTCAGAGCATCTTTGTTCCTTTCTTTTAAATAACTAATGAATATAATAAAAGAACGTGATGATGTTGGTCTTGATACTATGTCCAAATTAACATGCTAAATTCTTGTACATTAAGCTAGGATGTGGATTTCCTTTTTATTTGTTTTTGATATAGTCATATACGCCTATCAACATGGTCTTGGATGCAATGCCCCTTTGTTACTGAAACTTGAGCATGAAATTGAGTTTATTTTCTGTCAGGTACTTGAATCAAATCTAGACATAATGTTATGAACCAGATGGCTATGACTCACATATTTGTATTGCTTTGTTTTTCATCTATTCAAGGGCCAAGTCCGCTTGTCTCAGTTTCCAAATAAATAGAAAATAGGGGTGGGGGGCTATTGAGAAGGATTAACAAAAAACTAATGAAAGCATAGCTAGGAAGTGAATAGTGAAAGAAATCAGCAGTCTCATATGCATCGGCATCTTATCATAAAAGCAAAATCAGAGCTGGATTTATTTCTTCACTAGGTCACTGGAGTCCTTTGATGGCGCTTTTTAACTTTGATGAGAGCTGTATTGACATTTATCCCATTGTCAGCCTTAGAATGGAGAGATGGTACTTGCTACCACCATCATTTCCCAGCTAATTAGTCTAGTTATGCCCGATTCTTCAACCATGTTTGCCTTATGTTTCTTGCATTGATGTTAACCAGGCACAGGTTCTAAGATGGAGATGGTTGGCGAGAACACATTACAAAAGGCCCATCACAGATGTCGGCGTAAGAAACATGATGTGAGGATGATTGATCCCCTTCCGTGAAGGCCATGGACAAAGTTGTCAATTTCTTGTATCTTGAAGCTTTTACATTTCGCCAAGGAAGGAAGGTTGGTTCCTGGAACTGCCATGGGTCTACGCCTACAGCTTGAGATTGTACTGTAATGTCGTGGGTTGTGGGCAGCCATTTCATTAGCCGATGCCAAAATGTTTCCAAGCTCGAGTGTAACCTTTCGTTGTTTTTCCAGAGGAACATTGTTAACCGAGGTTGCTTGCTGGGACAGGGGGTGGAGTAGAATGCTGTTGTGGTGCAACACTCTAGAGTAGTAGACTAGCATTGTTCGTTGCTCTACAAAATGAGTTTTGCGAGTGCAAATGCTGCTGCGGTGCTTCATTTTAAGAAACTGTCTTTGAACTTTCTTCATTGTATAGAAGAATGTCTCCAGTGCACCAAACTGTGTTTCATCTTCTTGTATAATGTAATGGTATTTTTATAACTGAGTCAGAGTGTGGGTTTGTTTAAATATAAACATAAAGTTGTTACTATAAGAAGTATCAGTTTGTCAATTGTTACTCTTCGGAGGACACACTGAGATCATGATTAATCAAATTAAACAGTAATTTCCGCCAAACGTTTATGAATTTTCTCTTCATTTTAGCCCAACCTAAAAGTAACATTTTTTTTTTCCATTCAGCCCACTGATTCAAATTCAGAACGTAGCTCCATCAGAAAGGTCAGAAACATTTTTTTTTCTTAATTTTTACTATAGATATTAATGAGCCAGTGGTGTAAAACGACGTCGTCACGGTAGCTGATGCTTGCTTCCTCGCATATAAAACCCCCGAGAAATTGGGGCGTGCAGTCGAGTCCTGGGAAGGAGAGATTGCAATGGCAATGGAGGCACTGTGTGCGTACAGGGGGCTGCTGAGAGCGACAAGGAAGACGTTTAAAGGGGACACGCTGATGCTGAAAGAGTCTGCGGCCGAGGTCCGGAAGAAATTCGAGGACAACCGCCACGTCACCTCCGATGCCGAGATCCGGCGACTCCTCGACGAGGCTCGCCAGGCCTCCGATTTCATTTCCACCATGATCGTCCAGGCCAAACTCAATTCCCGTGGCGGTTACGGTATTAATAATAATGATCTCTCCCTCTCTCCATTCCGTCTTCCGCTTTTACTTCATCGGAATTTTGCTGTGCACGCGCACCTTCTGTTTGCTTAATTGTCCCTGCTTTTCAATCTCCCCGTATGCTTCGTTATTAAAAACGATGGGCTCCGAGATTTATGGTGGTCACTGAACAATCTTAGTTGATGGTCTCAGTTTGCTGGAGAAAATTGGGCATTGATGCTTTTGTCAATATCATTTGTTGGGCGTTCGAGCATTAACAAAAGTAACTTCGTTTTGAATGAGGATATATTTCTAGCAAGACATTAGTAGCATCGCTGTTACATTTCAAAAGATGAAAAGATAGTATTTAGAGTGTGCAACTGGTTTGCAAATATATTTCGTGGTGACAATGACAATTTTTGGACCGGTGGTTTGCACTAATTAGCTTGTAGAGTCACGTCTGTCTTATAAAATTTCATTCATAACATGTAATATCCCAACTTGCCAAATATAACTTGTATTACAAATTTTTAAGATTACTGTTTTGATTTCCCCAAAATATGATTGTCCATGAATCAACATGATTTTGTATATCTTAGATATGCGATGACTACTACAGCTACATTACTACTAGAAGTAAGCACGAAATACAAACATTTAATTAATTATGACAGGCATATATATGCTGATGTCAATGGCAGTTTGTAAATACAAGAAACTTGCTATCGTGCTAAAAGTTATCAGCTGAGGCAATGGGCAAACAATTGTTTCTCGCACGGTTTGTCCATTGCGCATTTGGTTGATATTCTTGGAGTCAATGCCCACAACATCACATAATTTGCAGTCACCACCTTGTTGATTGGGGCTTGTAGCCTTGATAGCATGTTACATCGATGCCTTCCAAACTTTGTCCCAGCTATCTGATTGCTCAAATTTCTGGACTCAAGTTAATGTTTTTGAGTTCGGTAACTGCACTTTTTCACTGAGAAAAATGTATTGGTTGATGATAGACAGTATTACTCCTTTATTATGCATGATATGATTACGTCTATGGTGCTGAGTATATTTCTGTTGATGTGGGTACCTATTCCTTTTGCTTCAAACGTATTTGCAGAGGTGAAGCCAGCTAAAGAGCATGCGGGAGCAACACTAGAGATTCCTTCAGAGGAGGTTCTTAAAAAGTCTGTATAAGGAGAGGGTCCATGGGCAGAAATGCAAGACATTATCAGCGGTTTTGATGTTTCATCTGTCTCAACTTTTCTTTGTTAATGCCATAAAAGATGCTAGTGAATTTCTACACTTCTAGAAATTATTGAAACTGTACCTTTTGTAGTTCAATTAAGAATTTGTCCTTTTGATCAAATGACAGTTGCATAAACTTAAAAAGTAAACTGGGGTCATATTTTGTTCTATTGCAAATTTGCAATCTAGAAATCACGTCCTGAGTTAAATTGCCCTTAAATTAACCGAAAACTATTTTCAACTTATTTGCTTATGACAATTATCTTTATTCACCACTATCTTTATTCAATTGATCTTTTTTCTCCTGCTAGAGAGTTGTGTTAAAGAAGAGCATCCATCATAAAATTTTGCAATATTGCTTTTCTGCATTGGTTTGCTATATTATTATGAAAGCGGTGTTACTGATCTTAACTAGGTTAAAGATAAAATGAGAGATTAAATGAGGTTGATGTTTATGATGATTCAACTCCTCCCTGATTCACTTTTAGAAGCCAGAAAATTCAAGATATTTGGAAGGCCACCCAGAAAATATTACTTGACAGCTCAATTTTAACCACTGCAGATGGCATTTTTTTTTTCTGGTTGTTGCCTAACATAGGTTAATGTGGCTAAAAAACCACGATAACAACTGCTTTCCCGAGCAACGTTCGTTCATGTAACCTTGTGTCAGAATAATAGTAATGTGTCTGCAAAAGGGTGCAACCAGGGGTGAAAATGTTTCAGAAAGAGCATCCTCACTCTTGATATGATTGGAAATTGAACACAGAATTAACTTACATAGGGGAGCGAGTGGGTTTATAAGCCAAGGAAGAAGAAATCATTTCAAGATCTAGGTATCTAGTACATATTACTACAAGCACCCATTAAGGAGATAAAACTGATTTGCCAGTAACCAAACTCGGCAATTCTATGAAGAGACTTCATTTATGGAAATTAGGTGTAACTGAAAACTTGCTTGTAGCATCTCAGAATGCCTTAAATACACCACAGAGTTGGTTTCTTTCGCTCCTGGGGATACAATCTCACTGGTTGAATCAACAGTAAACCCCTGGGAGGGCAGTCGTAAAATTCCTTGCAGAAAGGCCAAGTTCTACTACCAAAGAAAATTTAAAGCAAGATACTTTGAAAAAAGTAGTACTTTTCTTAGGATTAAACCTATACCTCATTTTCCTTTAAAATGCAAACAAAAAAGGAAACATAAGAGAAAATTGTTCCAACACTCAAGAGTTGGACTGCCTCCTAAGTCCCATCACCAAATAAAATTGCTGGAAGCTAATCTTCTACCATATCTTCCTGCTCTTCCCCTTCCCCTTCTGCTCCTTCTTCTTCTAAGTCTTCCTCTTCCTCTATTGCCTGGTTTTTCTCGGCATGATTTCCTGAAAAGGGACAGGAAACAAGAGTTAGGTGCAGCAAACAGGAACGCTTAAAAGAGTGCACGAATCAAAAAGTTTACACCAAGTTGTTACAAGAGATCACATAAAAGAAGGGCAGATTTAAGCGCCATTTAAGGGAATCTTGCTCCTAAGGGCCAACAGATATCTCCAAAATGTATCTGATGATCACCAGCAATTTACACAGTAAAATCTAAGAAAAGTAAAAAGAGAAGCATGTGCATCTAAAAACCATGGTCCATGGCTACAGACCTGCCAAATGTATACTAGAGATAACAAAGCAGCCAACACAATAATTTCAAAAAAGAATTAAGTAAATAAAGACTAGCCATAGAAAAGCATAATACCAAATACCATATATTTTTATATATGCGTAATAATACTGATAATTTCCATACTTTTCATGTCATACAACATACTAATCCCACTAGGTGTAGTTTTATTTAACATTTGATGAGTACATCCATATATCAAGGTAGTAAACAATCATTTTTCTAATTCTATGCATTTGGGGGGGGGGGGGGGGCAAAAAAACTTGAAATATCCATCTAGAAAAATCAGATATTTGTTTTTGCTAGAAAAATCAGATATTTTTTTTTGCTAGAAAAATCAGATTTTTAGCTTTAGAATTATTGGAGTTAGAAAACCAAACACGGGGAACTTAATAGGGGTATAAATCCATAGTTAAATAATTAATCATGGGATTGTCAGTTATATTCTCCAAATTTACAATGTGTTGTGTGTACATTAGGTAACATGTCCAAAGAATTCCAGTTGTAGATAAATTAAAAAACGAACATGTCGAAAGCATCTAATGAGTGTCAACAGTATCCTGCACAGGCATCACATCTTGGAAGTCTGCATACTTCTTATCAGGCATTTAAGTCAATGAAATGGCCAGATGTAAACAAATTCAAACTAGACAAGTTTTAATGGGACCCCACATCCCAAACCTATATTTTTTAGTTCAAACTCAAGCCCAAATAAAATCTCATATGCCTACATATGTACCCAAGCCCACCAGATATCACAAGATATTACTGGATCGTCGAAAATATGCCCCAGTTGACCAGAACATCATGGTTCACAACAATAAGATCATTACCATGGACCTACTGTACTTCAAATATGATCTCATGGATTTCCTTGTCTTTTCCACCAAAGTGAAGGATGAAGCAGATATAACTTACCGTATTCACTAAATATAACTCCACCAGCACACAATCCTTCTTCAATCTTGATGAGCTGAAGAGTCATCCTGGGTCCAATCTCCTGAAGCTTGACAGCACTTTTAGTGGAAGCTCGATTTACTCTACCAAGATCACTTGCTAGACTTACAGTTGCTGCCTCATCATCTGCTTCACTTTCTGATCCGTAACCAGCCCTTCCAAATACAAAAGCAAGATAGAGAACAAAAATATTATCAAGAGGAACAATTCAGTAGCATCTCAGCCATCAAATTGAAGCATCTAAATTTTTTTTCTTTGCCTGCGTATCTATGTCAACCAATTTCCAGTCTTTTATTTTTCCTTTCCTCATTATCAACTATAGAAAAAACCAACCTTCAAGGCATAAGGAAACAATTCAAACCCTCAATATAAACACGTTTGCCTACTACACAAGAGAGGTCAACATCCATAATCTAACAAAACTTAAGAATTAGTTGACCAGAGTACAGTAGAATTAGAAGTTTACATTAATTTTGTAGAAAACACTTATGGCCTCACAGGTTATATTTTCAACTTAACACCGTATTAATTAGGATAACACAATTATACATCCAATTTAACTTGACATTTGATGACCATTCATGGAATAAATCTAGGGCACTGGATGAGAAAAAAACAAAAGTAAAGTAGAACTAACCCATAATATCAGATATATAACAGTTTAAGTTCAAATTGAATGTCAATTTAATGTACAGTTCACTTCCTTGAATATTTAAGGGAGAGAGGGGCATACTTGGTAACAAAGTCACTCACGTCTTGAAGACTTCTTAAGTCAGGCACTTGATGGTTCTGCACAAACTTTCTGATTCTCCGTGAGACACCAACAGGTTGCAAACGGATCGAATAATGCCGAAAGTCAATCAACTTTGTCTCTTTATTATAATTTAGCAACACAATTCTCTGGCATGAAGAAAGGTTGACCTGCAAAACAAGTGATGTAAGAGAAAGGCAATAACCAAGCAAATACAAGCATCTAGTGTTACTTTTTCAGCACTCACTGTGTTGATATCAATGGCTGGAAAGATGTTCTGAAACATAACAGTTGTGAGCTTCAGGTGTTGTTCTCCAGTTCCAAAACCAGAAAGAACAATCTGGCAAAAGCGAATTCAAAAATTGAGCAAGTTACCAAATAAAAATAAGAAGAAAACATTTCTATGACTTGTTGATGCCAACTGCATATTGTACATTTAAATAAGAGGTGAAATGTACATGTATAACAGTTCATGGTATGCAAATGACGTGAAGTATTTATCATACTGGCAAATTGGTAAAAAAGCAAATAGCATGGCCCAAAGAAATATCTAACATGGATTTTTACCGAAAGTAATCAAAAGCTGGACTCTACAATACCACTTAGCAAAATGCACAATAATTGGAGAGTCCAGAACACATAGATGTTGTGTAAACTAAGTTAAGCTAGGAATCGCTTGAAGCAGGAATGTATAGAGATCGTGTAATGCAGCACACGCATATGAATGGATACTGTGTTACAGGCATAAATCACTTGAAACTTGCAACAGTGCAGAGACCAAATAATGCACCACACACATGCATGCATATCCATGGATGCTGCGTTATATGCATTCTCAGAAAGCTACCAAGGGTGAGTTCTTGAAAAGATCTTGAGGACATCTAGGGCGCACTTGAGATTGAGCAATATCAACTGCCAATGAGTACTCATTTATTTTAAATGTTAGTGTTGGCCCTTGTGGAGTCCTGGCAACCTTCAAGTAAGGTGCCGTTTCAGTCTTTGATAACATGAGGAAATGTGTAACACCCATCGGTCCTGCAATGTTCAGGAAGTCTTTGAGATTGTTTCTTTTCTTTTCCTGTGATAGTAAGAAAACAAATAAGTTAATCAATTCCCAAAAAAGAATGTCCTACAAATATTAATTGCATTCATAAAAAACATAGCAAGCTAAGTCAAGAGCTTGTAGGAGAGTGCTCATGTTATAGCTCATACAAGAATCATGGATTATCATGAAACAATCCCTCTTAAATCCGTACAAACAAAGAACAAGAGGAGACTTAAACTAATTGAGAAAGAAATCCATTTACTTCTTTGAACTCATCTATCTACCTCACATGGATTCTAAGAATGGGATTTCAAAGTGAGTGGTTGACTTTAAATGAACCTGCCATAATTGGATCATCCAAATGTGTCCACAAGATGTTGATATTCTCAACAATCAGGCCAAATGAAATCTACCTCAAGGCAGCAGTGGTTTTTTTTTTTTTTTTTTTTTTTTAAAAAGATACCCTAAAAATTACACCAATTCCACATCTCAAAAATTAAGTAATGTTGCCAGGAACTACTGGAAGTTGTTTTAGTCACTTTCTTCAGCCCCATGAAAGAACAGAATGGGAAAATTACAAGATTCATATAGAAGAGTAAAGCCACAAAAAGTCATTACCTTAAGCTTAAGGGCTGTAAACGGAAGCATCAACTTTCTCAAGTCAATCTGCAATTGTCTAAGAGAACCGGGCAACTTCCCCCTTGAAAAGACAAAGCTTTTTGGGATTTTCTCACCTGTGATCTGATCAACACTTGTCTGCTTCCTCTTCACAACTGGCTTTACAAATGCCTTCTTCTTCTTCTGATTCAATTCATGTTAGATGTTAAAAGTTAAGACATGCCAACAACAACACTAGATTAATAGCGCATTTGGTCACAAAGAAGAGGAAAAGAATAAAACAAAAACCTAGGATGATAACATGGCTGGGAGGCTCAAATTTTCTCACTTTCTTTTGATTGTGTTGGTTTTCCCAAGAAACTGAACAGTTGTAAATCACCATAAGAAAGATAAATTATCCATCACTTACATTACAAAAACGTGCCATCGTCTCAATGGATGTTCCAGAGCCCTAATTCAACCGAGTGAGACTGGAAAAAGAATGATAATGAGATTTGGATCACATTATAGAGTTAAATAAAATTTTGAATTGGATACAACCTACATGTACTTACAGACACACACAAAAAAATCGGGAAGTAGTAATAATAGCTGAACAATGAATTGGAGTGCAGGTTTTCAGACCCTCACCCTACTGGTCTTGTCTATAAATGTGCATGAAGGGTAATTTGCAACCCAGTTCTCAGTGCAGTGCAGTGGATTGGACAGATATCTAGTTTAACTCAACCTTCATTTTCAATCCGAAGAGATTTAAGGCTTTCCAGAACTGGACAGGACAGTTTTGCAGCCACTCCATAGCTAGTTTGGTTTTGTTCAACTGTTATGAGAGAGCTAATTCCTAAATTGTCAAACAGTAAATGTCCCCAAGACTATCATAGTTGTTTTCAGCAGCAGCATCAGTTAGATTAATGCATTAAAAAGAATGTCATCCTGCCATGAATTCCACCAACTACAAGATATAAGATACAAAACTATTTATCTAAAGTTTGCATGGTCATCTATTCATTCAGAAAGTTCATCTGCAGATAAAGAACATTTATACAAAAGAAAAGGCGAGGACACAGCAATAGGCAGATGTGTGTGTAGAGAGAGAATAAAAATCCGTGAATTATTAGACAGTACACCAGATAGATATTTAAAAAAGAGACATATAGATGAAGAAATATACCTTGTGGAGGACTTGATGTGAGCATGCAAAAGCACCGAGGGTAAAATATTATGGGGACATAGACGTACGAAGTGATTAGACAAAGCTGAGTTCGTGAATCGGATGGCACTGGGCAATCAGATTTCCATGAGGCCGGTGACGAAAGAGAGAGAAATTTCCAACAGATTGGGGTTCGAATATGCAGAATGAGATGACAAGAAGGTTGCTCTTCCCTTCTTCATCCTCTCTCAAAATTCTCAACTCGAAACTTTAGGGCTTTATCATAGAAGTTCAAAGTTCAAATGGGCCATTCGATTGCTCAGTGCCATCTGATTCATGAACTCGGCTTCGTCTGATCACTCCGTACATCTATGTCTTTCTTAATATTTTACACTCGGTGCTTCTGCAAACTCACATCAATTCCTCCACAAGGTATATTTCTCCATCTATATTGTTGAGTGAATGATTGAATACTAAGCACACAATAACTCACACACTGTCTCGAAAACAGAAAGAAATGAGAGACAAAAGGGTTTATCGTGGTTCGGACTTTGAATGAATCAAAGTCCTACATCCAAATTGAGGGCAATACCACAGAATCCACTATCAAACAGATCAGTACACACACACAAAGCCTTCTCACACAGCCTTTCCTCACAGAGATTACAAAGTTTAATAACCTAGGCTTTTCTCTCTATCGTGCACATGAAAAACTGAAGGAAAGAAATGACAGAAACATAGTTGGCCCCTCTATTTATAGAGGATAGAGGAGGCAGTAATTACAAGACATAAAAGAAAACAAAAATTCAGTACTAACCGTTACATGGTTAGTTACCGTTACAAAAAATTAAAACATAACTTCTAATTTCTTTAATGCCTTTATTCTAATTTTAAGTGTTAGAATGTTGTCTCGAGAAATCCAAAATATATGCAGTAAGAATGCATCGGAATTTAGAGGGCATAGATAGGCGGGTTCCTGCTTGTATTTATAATTAAAGTAGGGGGTCCAGTGTCCAAAAACGCGCTAGGCGCTAATCAGGCGGTAGGCTGGCGCCTAGCGCCTAGGCAGGGCCTAGGCGACGACTAGATCAACAGCAAGCTTGTTGCTGCAGCAAGGAGCAACCAGCAAGTTGTTACAGCGAGCAGCAAGCAGCTACAACATGCAGCAAGGAGTAGCAAGCAGTAACGCAACAGACGAGATCAGAGGAAGATGGATACATACCGAAGGAAAATGAGATTGGGGACGAGAGATGATAGCCAACAGATGAGATCGACGGTGGCGGCGAACGACCAAGAGACGAGATCAACAGCGAGAGAGAGAGAGAGAGAGAGAGAGAGAGAGGACCCGCGATGAACGACTAGAGACAGAAAAGGAAGGGGGTAATAGGTTTGCCCAAGACGCGCATGACCTAGGCGACCCTGGCCGCGCGCGACCTAGGTGGTTTGGCGCCGCCTGGGCGGCCTAGGCACCGCCGTGGCCCGATTAATCGAGCCTGACAACTAGGGGTGCCAAGCAACCCTTAATCGCCGCGGCTAGTGGTCGCCTAACGCTTAGGTGGCCACCTAGGCCGAATTTTTGAACACTGGGGGGGTCAAAACCGGTAATGTCTATACTGATTATAAGATTATTCTATAAATAGAACAGTGATCTAGGCATAAAAGATGTATCATTCTCACGAGAAAGTAGAAGCGAAAAGGTTATGTGATAGAATAGTCTTTGTAATCTTGAAGGCTTGTAATTGTGAGGGTTTGTAATGATCGCATTCTGATAATCAAAGGAAGGCTGCTCTTGGGAGGTTTTAGAGGCTGGATGTAGGATTGCATATTGCAATCTGAATCTGGATAAATCTATTGTCTCATGTTTATGGTTTGCGTTTCTTGTTTGTTTCATTATGTTCTGTTTTGATTACATTTATTTTCTGTTGTGATGTTTGTGTCCAAACCGAGAGGATTGTGAGAGTGTCCAAGAGTGAACATATTTGTTGGTTCATAGGGTGTTTTCTTGGATTTCTAGGGCTCCCAATTTTAACATTAAGACTTAATTTGTGCAAACTTCAACATATATGTCTCTTTTTACAAATTTGTCTAGTGTACTATCTAATATTTCATGGGTTTTTATACTCTTTCTCTCTCTCTACCTACACACACATCCGCCAATTGTTGCATCCTAGCCTTTTCTTATATATATTCTTTATGTGTAGTCGACAGGGGCGGATCCAGGAATTTAGGTTGGGGGGGGGGGGGGGGGGCTGAAATTTTAAAATGTTAATGCAATAAAATTCTTATATAATTAAAAAGTCAATACAACAAATTTTAATTAAACTTGAGCTTGGCGAGGTACTTTCAATACAAGAAGACCATTGACATTCAGAATTTGAAGATGGACAAATTTCAATTTCAGGAGATAAACTTGAAAGAATTGGTGTAAATTCACTAGATTGATTTTGCACATTATCAGTTGAAGTACTTTCACTAGTATGATGATCTCTCTTTCTGAAAAAAGATAATAATGTTTTTCCTTTCTTTGCAGAAGGTGGTTGTTCCATTCTAAATTCTAAGATATACAAACAAAAAATAACATAATTCAATAATCGAACAATTAAAATATTTAACTCAAGATTTGAGGCAAATGCAAGGCCAATATAACAAATTAACAATTGACAATTGTATTCCTAATACTAACTGAATGCAGCAATCAAACAGCCAACTCCAAGCAGACACAAAATTAGCAAAAAAAAATCACTTATAACTTGCTCAAAAAAGACAGCAGCTTCAACGAATCAATCAACAACAAAGTTGAAACCCACAAACAAATTGAAACAATTTATTTTACTTGTTAAGCAGAGGCAGAGGCAAAAAAAAAAAAAAATTACCTAGCTCTCAATCGAATGAAGCAAGGCAGCGAGCAAGGGCAAGGCCGAGAGGCAGAGCAGAGGGCGTCGGGGCGAGCAAGAGGGCGAGACGCCGAGAGCCGAGACCCGAGAGGCAGCGTCGCAAAAGCTAGGGCCGGCGAGAGCGAGAAAGGTCGAGCGAGAGCAAGAGAAAAGGGCGAGCGAGAGCAAGAGAGGCAGAGAGCGAGGGCAAGCGACAGGCGAGAGCAAGAGGGGCCGAGGGCGAGCGCTAGCAAGAGAGATGAAGAGAGCGAGGGGCCGAGGGCGAGCGCGAGCAAGAGAGATGCAGAGAGCGAGGGCCAGCGCGAGCAGACGCCGGACGAGAAAGAGAGAGGAGGCAGAGAGCGAGAGGCGGCGAGGGTGAGAGAGAGCGAGAGTGAGGTCGGGAGAGGAAGAAGAAGTGGAGAAGAGAAGGGTTTTCAGAGGGGGGGCTGGGGGTGGGCTGGGGTCAAACAATGGCAAATTTAAGCCCACCTAATTCAATTTTCTCGTGGAAGCCCAGGTAACTCACGCGTAAATCCGCTGTGTAGATGAACTTTCTGAATGAATAGATGACCATGCAGACTTCAGATAAATAGTTTTGTATCTTTTATCTTGTAGTTGGTGGATTAGGAGACTCTTCCATGTCATTCAGAATAAATTCAGGACCCATGATATCCATTACCATTGTGCTGTATGTGTTTGATGATTCACCCCCAAACCCAAAAGTAGATTGTCGATATAGATCATCAACGTTATGGCCCCTATTTTCCCCTTCCTATGTGTCCCTATGTAGTGTCCATTTATAATACTCTGGCACGAATCCGTGTTTGGCCAAATGATATTTAACCACTTCAACCTCTTCAAAATTGCAATGCTGGCACTTACGATGATTACATGGACACCTTATCTTATTTACATTCTGGTTGCCCACAAGCAAAATCTATAAACTCATGTTACTCATCCAACCTATCCAGGAACTCTTGATTTAGAAGGCCTTCTTTAAGCTTAGAATACATCCACTCATGATCTAATCCCATATTTAATCCTCCATTAATTCTGACACACACACTATACCTTTGCTTAGACAATATACATAATATGCGATTTGACCCTAAACCTAATACGAGCAGTGTATTTGAACTGCTTTTAACTCCATTGAAAGGTTTGAACCTATCTCATTCAGAAATGCAACTGGTAACCCGACAAATACACATTAAACCATGTACATGTAGAAATTTCTACAGTCTCTCCCTTCAATTCTACTCCTGCACAATATGGGATATGTGAAATTGAGCCATACAGCAGAAGTCCGTTCAACCCTATCATATGAATCATAACATATTCCATCTCGTTCAACCCTACCACATGAATCATCACATATTCCAACTTGCAACCGGAGATCAGAGGAATATCATGCTGGAGTTCTACATATACATAATTCAACTTGCATCATAGTGACGGATTAACAATGCAATTCCGAACTGTCCAACATCAGGACGGTTTCGTGCACTCTCAATGCAACATTGAGGAGGTCACTGAACGAGTGTCTATGGCTGACAAAACCACATTTAAAGTTTTTCCTACACTAGTTTGTAAATATCTTTATTGCTATGGCAGCTATTCAACAGTGGCCTCCAAGGTTGTTAAAACAGTATTGGATAAGCATCTATGATGTAAAAAAATTAAAAAGTAAGAAGGAAAAAAAAGAAGAAGAAAACCAAGCAAACAATTAACGAACTAAAAATATGCACACTTTTATCACAGCATCAAATAAGTTTACTATAGTTAAGAACACGTGGTATTATCCATTAACGTCTTAAATCATGAGTTACAAAACATGAATCGTTGTCATTTTCTTTGAGTAATTAAATTTTACATCAGTATCGACAAAAATTAATATAAGTGATTTTAGGCAAAAGATTTTGTCGAGGAAGCATCGACCCTACATGGAGCCGAATGCAGTGTCCGTCCAGTGTCGGATATGTGTGTGTGTGTTGGAATCGCGAAAAAACTTGGCTGTTTATGTCGCCAGTCACCAGCCACCGTCCATGGAAGATTCCAACGACCGGAACCAACCATCAGAATCACCTTGGTCTTGTGACCCACATGTCCAAAAACCAAAACGTCCCGAGAGTTGAAATTTTTTTTTTTTTTCTAAAAACCTTTTCATGCTACCTTTAAATCGGAGAACTCAAGCAGCCGGCATCTACCATGGCAGTCAGTTGGCCAGATGAGAGAGAAGGAATTGCCGGGCGAGAGGAAGGGAGGGCGAGCCGACAGACGGCGGCTGCTAATTGGAGAAGAAGAGACAGAGACGCAGGCAAAGAAAGAAAGGAGGATTTTTTTCCTAGGGGGGCAAAAAGAAGGGGATTCCTTAGCTCGTTATTTAGTACGAATCAGTGAAATGACAGAATCTATAAAAATTATCCAGCAGGCTCTGGAAGCAATTCCGGGGGGGCCCTATGAGAATTTAGAAATCCGGCGCTTTGATAAAGTAAGGAATCCCGAATGGAATGATTTTGAATACCGATTTATTAGTAAAAAACCCTCTCCGACTTTTGAATTGTCGAAGCAAGAACTTTATGTAAGAGTCGAAGCTCCAAAAGGAGAATTAGGAATTTTTCTGATAGGAGATCAGAATGTTTTTCCTTGGAGATGGAAAATTCGACCACCAGGTTTTGTCAATTTGCAAATTCTTCCTCAATTAGTTAAAAGAATGAAATTGGCTTCAAAAAAAAAAAAGAAAAACAAAAGGACAAAAATGAGAGTTTAACGAGTTTTACATGCATATTTAATATAATTTATTATTTTTCTAATGGATATTGGGATTCGCTTTCCAAGATCATGATCATAATACGAGGCCTTACTTTCAGATGGTTCAATAGTACATTTCATTTAGAGGCTTGGTTTTTTTAATTTTGGATGGTGATATAGAACATGAAGAAGGAGCATTGTGGGGACCATTTGGGTTACTTGATGGTTGATCATCGGTTTTCTTAGTGAAGTATTGGAAGATATTCTGTTTCTGCATTTTAATAGAACCGTATATCACAATTAACAAATCACAGTTAACAAAATCCCAGCTAGAGAAATTCAAATATTCAATCACAATTAACAATCCCACCCAAGACAATTCAAATATTCAATCACAATTAACAATCCCAACCAGGACAATTCAAATATTCAATCACAATTAACAAATCCCAGCCAGGGCAATTCCTAATTAAATGCAGTAGTCAAATAACAATTAGCAAAAGCCAAATGCAGTTTTTAAACCCTGAATTTCTAATTCCTAAACTCATTATAGGTGTTAAATTAGCCCCCCCCCAAAAAATAGAAATACACATTAAATAGAACATAATCAAATAAATTAACTTACCTCTAGTCTCTTAGTCTCTAGAGTATGAAGGGATGCCCACTAGCCACTGCCTGCCTGCCAAAAACAAGAACACAACACCAAAGATTGAACCAAAAGATTTTTTGCCATTGGTATTGAACCCGAACAGAACACAACACCAAAGATTGAACCAAACCTCAAAAAATTGAACCAAAGTGTCCCAATGGCAATGCAGAAAGGTGAGCGACCCAGCGAGAGCAAGAGAGCCACAGATGTGACCTCCCCAGCTACCGACTAAGGGCGAGGCAACGAGCATGAACGAGAGCGAGAGAAAGGCAGCGAGAGCGAAAGAGGGAGAGGGTTTGCAGAAGGGTTGATTGGAAGATGGGAGTTTGCGAACTGGGGGAGGGGGGTGGCGCAATAGATTTTGGGTGAGGCACTGATTGGGGGTGGGCTTGGAAAAATATTTATTATTTTTTAAGGTCAAAAGTCCATTCCCATGGGCTAGATCGGCCCTGGAAGAGGCGAATGTAGGGTTTGCTTCCATCTACCCCGAGCCCACCAGCACGTACGAATATAAAGGACAAATTTTAAAAAATAAAATTATTTATAAAGAATTAAAAAAGAAAAAGAAAAAGAAAATTGAGCAACAATTAATGAACTAAAATATGCACACTTTAATCACACCATCAAATATAGATCATCAACATTATAGCCCTTATTTTCCCTTTCCTCTGTCTCCCTATATAGTGTCCATTTATAATACTCTGGCACGAATCCGTGTTTAGCCAAATGGTATTTAACCACTTCAACCTCTTCAAAATTGCAATGCTGGCACTTACGATGATTACATGGACACCTTATCTTATTTACGTTCATATACTCTGGCTGCCCACAAGCAAAATCTATAAACTCATGTTACTCATCCAACCCATCCAAGAACTCTTGATTTAGAAGGCCTTCTTTAAGCTTAGAATACATCCACTCATGATCTAATCCCATATTTAATCCTCCATTAATTCTGACACACACACTATACCTTTGCTTAGACAATATACATAATATGCGATTTGACCCTAAACCTAATACGAGCAGTGTATTTGAACTCCTTTTAACTCCATTGAAAGGTTTGAACATATCCCATTCAAAAATGCAACTGGTAACCTGACAAATACACATTAAACCATGTACATGTAGAAATTTCTACAGTATCTCCCTTCAGTTCTACTCCTGCACAATATGAGATATGTGAAATTGAGCCATACAGCAGAAGTCCGTTCAACCATATCACATGAATCATAACATATTCCATCCCGTTCAACCCTACCACATGAATCATCACACGTTCCAACTTGCAGCCGGAGAACAGAGGAATATCATACTGGAGTTCTACATATACATAATTCAACTTGCATCATAGTGACGGATTAACAATGCAATTCCAAACTGTCCAACATCAGGACGGTTCAGTGCACTCTCAATGCAACATTGAGAAGGTCACTGAACGGGTGTTTATGGCTGACAAAACCACATTTAAAGTTTTTCCTACACTAGTTTGTAAATATCTTTATTGCTATGGCTGTTATTCAACAGTGGCCTCCAAGGTTGTTAAAACAGTATTGGATAAGCATCTATGATGTAAAAAAACTAAAAAGTAAGAAGGAAAATAAGAAGAAGAAGGAAACCAAGCAAACAATTAACGAACTAAAAATATGGACACTTTTATCACAGCATCAAATAAGTTTACTATAGTTAAGAACACGTGGTATTATCCATTGACGTCTTAAATCACGAGTTACAAAACATGAATCGTTGTCATTTTCTTTGAGTAATTAAATTTTACATCAGTATCGACAAAAATTAATATAAGTGATTTTAGGCAAAAGATTTTGTCAAGGAAGCATCGACCTTGCATGGAGCCAAATGCAGTGTCCGTCCAGTGTCGGATATATGTGTGTGTGTGTGTATATATATATATATATATATGTGTGTGTGTGTGTGTATTGGAATCGCGAAAAAACCTAGCCGTTTATGTCGCCAGTCACCAGCCACCGTCCATGGAAGATTCCAACGACCGGAACCAACCATCAGAATCACCTTGGTCTTGTGACCCACATGTCCAAAAACCGAAACGTTCCGAGAGTTGAAAATTAATTTTTTTTCTAAAAACCTTTTCATGCTACCTTTAAATCGGAGAACTCAGGCAGCCGGCATCTACCATGGCAGTCAGAAGGCCAGATGAGAGAGAAGGAACTGCCGGGCGAGAGGAAGGGAGGGCGAGCCGACAGACGGTGGCTGCTGGCTGGAGAAGAAGAGACAGAGACGCAGGCAAAGAAAGAGAGGAGGAGTTTTTACCTAGGGGGGCTTAAAAAAAAAGAGAAAAACAAAAGGATAAAAATGAGAGTTTAACGAGTTTTACATACATATTTAATATAATTTATTATTTTTCTAATGGATATTGTGATATTGGGATTTGCTTTCCAAGATCATGTTCATAATACGAGGCCTTACTTTCAGATGGTTCAATAGTACATTTCATTTAAAGGTTTGGTTTTTTTAATTTTGGATGGTGATATAGAACATGAAGAAGGAGCATTGTGGGGACCATTTGGGTTACTTGATGGTTGATCATCGGTTTTCTTAGTGAAGTATTGGAAGATATTCCGTTTCTGTATTTTAATAGAACTGTATATCACAATTAACAAATCACAGTTAACAAAATCCCAGCCAGGGAAATTCAAATATTCAATCACAATTAACAATCTTAGCCAGGGCAATTCAAATATTCAATCACAATTAACAAATCCCAGCCAGGGCAATTCCTAACTAAATGCAGTAGTCTAATAACAATTAGCAAAAAGCCAAATGCAGTTTTTAAACCTTAAATTTCTAATTCCTAAACTAATTATAGGTGTTAAATTAGCCCCCCCAAAAAATAGAAATACACATTAAATAGAACATAATCAAATAAATTAACTTATCTCTAGTCTCTTAGTCTCTAGAGTATGAAGGGATGCCCATTGGCCACTGTCTGCATGCCAAAAACAAGAACACAACACCAAAGATTGAACCAAAAGATTTTTTGCCATTGGTATTGAACCCGAACAGAACACAACACCAAAGATTGAACCAAACCTTAAAAGATTGAACCAAAGTGTCCCAATGGCAATGCAGAGAGGCGAGCGACCCAGCAAGAGCAAGAGAGCCACAGATACGACCTCCCCAACTACCGACTAAGAGCGAAGGTGAGGGCGAGGGCGAGGGCGAGGCAGCGAGAGCGAGAGAAAGGCAACAAGAGCGAAAGAGGGAGAGGGTTTGCAGAAGGGTTGTTTGGAATAGGGGAGTTTGCGAAGGGGAGAAGGTTTGCAGAAGGGTTGTTTGGAATATGGGAGTTTGTGAACTAGGGGGGGTGGCGCAATAGGTTTTGGGTGAGGTGCTTATTAAGGGTGGGCTTGGAAAAATATTTATTATTTTTTAAGGTCAAAAGTCCATTCCATGGGCTAGATCCACCCTGGAAGAGGCGAAGGTAGGGTTTGCTTCCATCAATCCCAAGCCCACCAGCACGTACAAATATAAAAGACAAATTTTAAAAAATAAAATTATTTATAAAGAATTAAAAAAAGAAAATTGAGCAACAATTAATGAACTAAAATATGCACACTTTAATCACACCATCAAATATAAGTTTACCAACGTTAAAAACGTATGGTTTTATCGGCAAGGTTCCGCTTATGGTCGTGTCCTTTTAAAAGAGCTTTTTCAATATGCATTAGCAAGTTATTTTATTTTATTTATTATTAATTTTTTTATTCAATTCTCAATTTTTATTTTGTATTTAGTGTATAAGTTATATATTTTACTTTGTATTTGTTGTAAATTATTAATTGTATGTGTAACGGCCCGCCTCCCGGAGCCTCCACGTGCACAAAGAGGATCTGTGATAGGGTCATTACTAAAATGATACCGAACAATAATACAACTACAACTCACACACACCCTTATTTAAATCATAATCTTTTCTTTTCTTTTTTATAACTTCTCATGATCATCATTACATAGCTGATCACCGTGAGCCCATTTGGCTCACATAATATACATATATCTCAAGCATCAAACATTAACCTTAACACAAGTACAATGACACTCAGGATCTAGTTTCGGGAAAGCTCTACACTTGTTATCCTGACTCGATGATCTGGACCCAACTCTACCGTACGCACCTACGATCTCAAGATACTCTTACCTGGAATAATGGAAAACAAAGAGGAGTCGCGAGACTCAACAAGCTCATGAAAGAAAGACAACTGGTTATGGATAGGACTCTTCCCAACATACCATGCAATTCATGCCAATGCAACCACACCATGTCATGATCCATACGTGCCTTACTTCTAAATGCACAACATAAAATCAATTGCACATAAAGGGTTCTTAGGGCCCACATAAGCCACACATTGGCACAAGTCCCGCATACAAACCTGTTGTAGCCTAACATAGGTTACCATTTCCTCATTCAATAGGGCCCGCCTTTTCCTGACCATGGTTGGCTTTTCCTGACACTCGTCACATGCTCTTCCTAATACTCATCACACCCTTATATGTTCTTCCTATCATCCATCACATTGTCATTTCCTTCCGCGATCGTGATTTTCCATCGGGCTTCCCCCGAGCTAATTTCTAAACCAAGCTGAAGCTCCCTCGGGCTTCTCCCGAGCTAATTTTTAAGGTCTTTCCTCGAGCTTACATCCTTACCATGCAATACAACAAATAAGAAATGCAATGGCTTATACATCATCAACATGATGACAAGGCCCCCATGAACCAAGCATCAAGCCATGCTACGCCCACATAGGAATTCACACATGCGATATGCTCTAAATGCACCGGCTCACCTAAAGTACCCAAGTTGGTTCTTAGACCAATCGGGTCATGCAAATGTTCACACATCCCGACACACACAAAGCATGTCTCTCAACTGAATGCAACTCAATCCCTTGCAGCACACACATCATGCTACGCACAAGTCAAGATGGGAATCTGGCAATACCAGCTCTTCTGGCCTGTCTAGTGCTTATCGTAACTGCTGATGACTGACGCCCATATATCCAGCCATCAACTGCCACGACCCACGGTCGACAGTCAGTGGCTTTATACCCCATACCCTTAGACATACTTACTGACAACATCAACTTAACACTTCCAACTTAACATTTATTAAATCATTCCCATGACATCTCATGCACCCGTAACTTAACCATTAATATACCATTCATGTTCTCATTCCTTCTAATTTTCATAAAACCATCTCAACCTACAAAATAAACTCTTAACATATTTCCATAATTTAAACCATATCATTTTCTAAAAATCTAGCCCCAACAGGTTCAACATCATTCCCAAGAGAAGCGGAGCGATACGAAGCTCCTTGACAGGTGAAATGAAAGACACCAAGATGACATTGCTAAGCTCATTCCATTAACAATAAATCCATTAATAAAATAAAAGTCATAAAATGGTTACCACGCGGATTATTATTATTTATGCGTAGAACCGAGTCATGGTGAGGGAGGGTTTAAAATATGAAAAATAACGAAGACTCTCGCAGGAAATGAAGAACATGAGAAGAGGGTTAGGAGCTTACCTGTAGATAGCCGATCCTAGTTTCTCTCGTACTCTCATTGCGAAGTAAAACGTTTAACATAAAATAATCAGCGTATATTAATCAAATATAACCGTATAAAATCCGTGATTTAAACGTATAATACTTATGATAATTTTACTCACTTACCTGACTAATTTAATCGTAAAAAAATCTCAAGATTAATGAATTTCTTCCCCAATTTTCCCTTTTTCCTCCATTTTCTCGCGCTGCCCGAGCTCCCTTTTCTTCTCCTTAATTTCTCTCTGTTTAATGGGTTGAAGAAGGCCAAATTCAGCCTTAAATCAGCAAAAACGGAAGGCAGGAGGTGCGACCATGTGGTAACTGCTGGGTCGCACACGCAGCCACCGCCTTTGGGGCCGAAACGATGTCATTTCGGTCCTCCCTGGCAAAATTAAATCAGCCAAAAACCCAGCCTCGCATGCACGCCCCAGCGGATCGAACTCGCGACCTACCGCGCACCACGCTCGCGCTCACCTTCAACCTATATATGCTTTCAATTAAATTTAAAATGACTTTCAATCACTTTTTAGATTTCACACCAACACCCACAGCTTTCCATTATTACACACGCGCTCTCTTAATAATTACCCTTACACCGACATCCAATTTTTTTCTCTTATTACACTTACACCCCAAATTTTTAGAAATTCTACTAAATTAATTTATTCCACTACTTTCATAAATACTCCCAATTAAATTAATTAATTACTTTAATTTCTTATTTCCTCTAAACAACATAAACCATTATTTTTTCTTAAATCTCCAAATAATTTAATATTTTATTTAAACTCACAATTAACCAATAGTCTCCATAAATATAAGAATTATTAATTCCTTATTTACCCATTTTCTCAAAATAACATAATTAAACATTTTCTCCTAATTCCTTAAATATACCACAAATAAATATTTTCTCCAAAATTTCCAAATACTCCAAAATATCCTTAAATACTAAAATTAATAATTATTTCTTATCTCCAAATTTTTGGGATGTTACAGTATGGTTCTTACTTCTATTTTTGAGAGGAGAATGTTATTAAGAATTAAAATGTTATTTACTAATTATTAATTATACTTTATGAGACAGTTTATATTAATATATAAATAATTATTGTTTCATCTCTCTATTTTCAAGTGCTATTTGGATAATTATTAATTGTACTTGTTTATATTATAAGATCTTATTGTCAAAATACAACAATTGAAACTTGTTTATTTTACAGAAGCTCAACAGAAAATTGGCAGGACTAAGTGGAAGAGTAAGGTATGCTCGAAAGTGGTCATCTGGAAGGGTCTTATAGAAAGGTGGCTCTGAAAATATCTTCTGAGGAAGCTACAGAAAGGTCTTTCGAAATGGGTATTTGGGAAAGCTTTCAACATTCTGATCTATAAGATAGAAGACAGTCAGAAGGTACGTAACATCTCTCTTATACGAGCCCTCTGATGCCTAAATCAAATATAGCCGTGGTGTGGAAGTGGTTATGCAATACAGTGCAAATGGTGCCTTCAGAAGGGTAGAGACTCTTTAAAAGATATATGCTTGGAAAAGTCGAAATGAGGTTTTCAAATCTAGGAGAAAGATCCGGAATGTGAGAGTTAAGGGGTATTTATACCCCTTGAAGAACTAGGACACGTGGCAAGTCATGATACATGACACACATGCGCAACGACACGTAGCATGACCCATTTCAAATGAGTATGTTCGATTGTCTCTAGGTTAGGTTTCGAGAGGACCTTAGGCCAAGATTTCAGGGAAGCTATCCCTTGAATGGTCTTTGAAAGATTATAGAGGCTTTTGGGGAAACTAGACCCCAATGGATTTTCAAAAGACTACGTAAGCCTTTGGAGAACTTATTTCCCAAAGAGTCTTCGGAAGGGTACTTAGATTTTTGAGGAATAGGGATCTTAAAGACCCTTTCCGGAAAAGACACTCTTCTAAAGCCAATTGACTTTTTCGGGAAAACACCCCCAGAGGCCTTCTAGAAGAAACCTTGCAGAGGATATGTTACAACATAAGTAGAATTAATAAATTACAAAATATAAATTAATTACAATTTATATTTGACAAAATTTTAAGTTAAAAATTAAGTATTAGCAATCGAATTGACTAATTCCACATTAGGATGGAATAGTAATATTATTGCCAAATAGCAATGTAAAATGTTGTCATTATTTAGCAATGGTATACGTTTTGTTGCCAAATAGTGGTGGAGTACAATTCATTGATATTTAGTGACCAAATCACTAGTGTTTAGCAACAAAACACCAATTTCATTTAATGACAATACGTTTAATTGCTATTTAGCGACTGAACCACACCTATTTCATTGCGATGGGATTGTTTCCATCTTATGGGAGAAAGCTAATTAATTCCTCAATTGTCAAACAATAAAGGTGCATTTGATTGATCAAATTTTACATGAAAAATTGTCATTTTTAGCCAAATTCTAATTTTTGAGGTGTTTGATTAATCAAATTTTATAGGTAAAATATTAATTTTCTCAGTTTTGATCACGTGATTAGATTTTTCATGCTAGAAAATGTTTTCTCATGAGGGGGAGGGGGGGGGGGGGGGGGGGGGGGTAGATTGGATTTTCCAAGGAACTTTGCACACTGCCCACTACGTTCCCTATCAAGCTCGTCTCTAGCTGGTTCCTTCACGTAGTGCTTTCATATCATCCTCCACGATAGGTAAGGTTTATTTGCTGCCAGCCCTTCCCCTTTGTTTTCATCGCTGTCCTCTTCGAATATGAGTTTTGATTCCAAGTTCATCTTCGTATTCGTCAACGGTAAGGTTTTCAGCGGCCTTCTTTTCTAGTTTTCATCAATTTTGAGTTCTCTTTCGTTTTTTGTTATGAAGTCATATAAAGGTTATATTGCAATAAGGTTACGGGTTCCCATTCTATTCCAGCGAGCTTTGATTTGTTCCAGTGTCTAAGTTATCATTTGATTTGTTTTGTTCATTCCGAGTTGCCCTTTGATTTGTTGATAATTCATCTTTGGTTTGTGTTATTATGGGTTTGTTTACTAAAACATTCATTGCTTGTGCATTCTGCTTGCAAATCCTCAAAATATATAGTTCCCCTTCAATTTGCTTGTGCATGCTGCCTGGGAATTTCCCACGGTGGAATTCCATCGTCTCGTCGGAAATTCCCACATTGGGATTTCACTTAATGGGTGATGTCAAATTTTAAATTTAAAAAGATAAAATTTTTATAGAAAAAGTAACAATTTTCATGAAAAATAATGACTATCAAACATCAAGATATAAAAATATAATAATTTCTAGATCAAAAATTAACTCAATCAAACACATTTAATTAATATTTTTCTTAAAATTTAATTACTTAAAAAATATTCTTTTTATATAAATTCCATACTTACAGTCAAACCCGCCCTAAATTTTCCTAGGACTATCATAAATGTTTTCAGCAGCACTATCAGTTGGATGAATGCATCAAATAGAATGTCATCCTGCCATGAATTCACCAACTACAAGACAAAAGATTAAAAACTACTTATCTTCTTAAGATACAAAATTTAAAACTTAAGATACAAAAGTTTTAAGAAAATTTAAAACTTAGGGTTTAGAGCATTTAAAAAAAATGGAAATAAATGATAAGCTTGATCTCCAAACAGTAACAGTGGGGATGGGGAGAAAATTTCAGGTGCCGGTTCACAAGATCATCGTTATCTCTCGACCTACCGTATTCATTTACTGCAGTCTCGCTCTTTCAACCAAAAGCTCCCAACCTTTGCCGACCATGTTCGTACCATCTCGGAATCCATCCCCATTTCTTTAAAAGCCATGCCCTTTTCACCTCTCTTCCAGCTCCCACTCCTCTCTCTCTCTCTTTCCTCTTCTTCACTTCCACCTCCATCAAAATGGCACGCAGCAGCGACCTTTCTCTCGCCCTGATGACCCTGCTCCCATGTCTGCTTCTCTGCACCTCAGCATCCGTCGAGCTTGACTGCGACAATTACGTCAGAGAAGCATGCGGCGTCACCCGCTACCCAGACCTCTGCATCCACACTCTCTCTTCCTTCTCAAGCTCGGCCAAGCGCAGCCCTAGCCTGTGGGCACGAGCCGGCGTTTCGGTCACGACCGGAGCGGCCAAGAGCCTCGCCCAATACCTGGCGAAACTGGAGAACACCGGCGCCATGAGAGGGAGATCGAACCTGGCCGCCCTTTCCGACTGCGTCGAGTGCTTCCAGGACGCCGTCGACAACCTCCACCGCTCCCTCGGCGTGCTCCGGCAACTCCATGGCCCGAGCTTCTACAGCCAGATGGACGACGTAACGACGTGGTTGAGCGCGGCGCTCACCGACGAAGATACTTGCTTGGACGGCTTTGAGGGGCAGAGAGGAAGACAAGTGAAGGTTCTGAGGGATAAGGTTACGAATGTGTCTTGCATCACCAGTAATGCTCTGGCGCTTGTTCACAAGCTTGCAACCACTGGTCCACAAACCCTAGCTAGCTGATCCATCATGAAGAAGAAGGTGACCCTGGTTGAAGAAATTTATAACGTATCATATGCAGGAATAAATGCCCTATATATTGAGATTTACACTTTCTCAGCTTACTATATGCCATGGTTGAAGTGAAAGGACCCTTTCAGAATTTCCACAAAAATTATTTTGTTACATGGCGTGTGGTATTATGATTTCACGAAAAATTACTTACTTCCAAAATTTGTGATTAATATGAACACGTGGCCTTCAAGAAAATAATTATTATAAGGGTGATATTATTAGAGTTGGCAAATGGGCCCGGTAGCCCATGGGCCCACCTCCCACCCACCTAGCTCGACTTGGTACTATAGCAAAAGGGCTGGGTTAGGCTAGTGCTTTGTGGCCCACGGCCCAACCTGGCCCACCAAAAATGAGGGTGACCCACCAAAATAGCTCAACCCAGCTTGCCTTGACTTGTTTATTAAGGGCTATAGGGTCTTGTCGGGCCCTCATTTTTCATTGCCGGACCCAGCCCATCTCCCTCGAGGGCCAAATTTGGCCTGGCCGGACTTGCCCATTTTCCATCTTTAGATACTATGTCAATTTAATTTAACAACATAATAGCTTATTTGAAATTGCTTATATTTAATATGTGCAACTAGGGGACTCTTTAAATAAATCATAAAACTACTTATAATAATAATATATTAACTGAATAATTTATACAATACACTATTCTCACGTTGGAATGAATATATATATATATATATATAATTAACACAGTATTACCATTTCAAATTTTCAATGATTAAATCTGGTGGTAGTCTCAAAAGTTGCAATATTATGAGTGGGCTTGGGCCCAACCTATTCTCCAGGCTTAAGCCCAGGCCAAGTCTATTTTCTGGACCTAAACATTTGAGTTGGGATAGAGTTACAACGAAGCCCTAATATTTATCATCTTGGGTCAATTATAAACTATCCCGTATTATGCTAACACTTAAAATAAACATTAATCATTTTGCACAATTGATCTCAACTTTGAGTTTGGTATCCAACAATTGCTAACTGGTCACTTGCCATATAATTCATCCCTTTAAAGATGAGGGAGCTGATCGCTTGGCTTCCGTGACGCTTGACAAGGATTTCTTTTTTTCTTTTTTTTTTCCAAATATCCACAACCTATTTCCGGGCATTAAAGTTTTTTTTTTTTCAATATATATATATATATATGATTGGGTGAGTGAAGACGAAGACATCAAGGACAGACCGTAAAGGCAGCAACCTAATTGGAAGAAATTGCACGAACATGTGGAAATATAATTAAATAATGAATGAATGAATGAATGGGGTGCGTAAGGCCTAATATTTGCTGGGGCAGAGTCACTTTAGAGAGAAGAGACCCAATTGGTGCTTGCTTCCTCCCTCCCTTTGCCAACTCACCATTTCAAGCCCCTCGCCGGTTAGTTTCAGGTAGACAACAAGGTGAAAATCCACCTAACCGGAGAAAGTCGGCAAATTAAGGGGAAAATGTCAACCACTCTACAACAGTGTTAAATAGTTTTTTTTTTTTGTTGGTTTGATTTGATTTATTTAGCATGCCAAAAATTTTCACATTCAATTCAATTCTAACCCAATGTAAGTCCATAAATAATAAATTATAAGAAAATAAAAAATACAAATCAGCTAAGTCGCAATCTAGTTTGGGTGAAATTTATTTGTTTATTTCCTTAAACTCAGGGAAAATATATTTTTTTATTGTTTAGGAGGTTACGTTGGGCTTAAAATTTAAAATAATATGGGAATGGGTAATTATTTATTAAATGTTACGAAGGTGGGAGCATTTCCGGCCGGCGGCAGGTGGTCCTGGAGAAGGTTGAAGGCACCAACTGAGGAAGGAAGGAAGGAAGGAAGGAACACACGGAGACATGTATACACATGGGCGGACCGGTACGAACTTTTAGATCAGAAAAACGACACGTGTATGGCGGTGCGTCAACGTCGCTTGAGAAATAATCCGCTGCGATGCGACTTGTTAACGATGTCCTCTCCTCGCTGGCCCCATCCTCCTCCTCCTCCCTGCAAATTAAATTGTTATGGTGGCAGCACTGTGAGTCTGTCTGTCACGCAATTCTAATTGCTAACACAATAAATATTGAAACAAAGATCTAATCTTTCTTTAAATTTTTTATAATAAAATCGTTAAGACATAGAAAATGATGATGCGGAGCCGATCACCTTCTTCTGTCTCGGACCAAGTACCTGCAAAAAGGGGTGGGGACTTGCTCCCCGTGATCCCTCCGACGCTCAAGTCAGTTCACAGGGTTTTTGAGGAGCATAATAACAGTAATGAAAGATAATCAATGAGTCCCTTAGGAATCAGATCAGATCCCCATACCTGTAGAGGTTGCCCTCTATTTATAGATGTCCCGTGGCCTTTCCCTTAGGAGATAAGATATATTTCAAAAGGAGAGGTTGATCCCCTTTCCATGGGGAGAAAAGATAATCTTCCCTAATAGAGATAATTCTTGGGATATTTAAAGATATCATTGGTTGACTTAATCTTCTTCTTTATCTCTTTCCAGTTCAAAATCATAATAAAGATTATAAAGATAAGCGGAGCTCCTAAGTCTTGACACGTGGCGATCGCATATTGGTCTTTACTGGCACACATGGCTCCGAGTTAATGGTAACCTCCCAGGGGTAGTACAGTAAAATTGCCCCCTGTAAATATTCCCTCATCACTTGCCCCCCACTCCTTGAGCTGATCGAGTAAGGAGGTTGGGCAGCTGAAGGAGTAGTTGTCACTGTTTTTCTGAGCCTCTGTAAAAAAATTCTGCTAAAAATTTGGGTTAGCAGTCTCGGATGTTGAATTCGCTTCTTAAGTCTCCCGTTGCCTTTTCAGTCTTCCCATGCAAAGGGTGATTAGGTCGCTCGAGGTGATAGTGACGTTCGAGAATTTTCCTATAGTAGAAAAAGGGTCAGCTCTTAAATCAGTACATATATTTTTATTGTTATTTTTAGCCTAGGGCCGAGGCTATGCTAGTCGAGGCCGCATTCCTCATCTTCGGGGGCCGCTGGTCGAGGTTGTGGTGGCCGAGGCCGCTTGCCTTATCTTCGAGGCCGCTGGCCGAGGCTGTGTGCCTTGTCTTCGGGGGCCACTGGCCGAGGCTGTGGTGGCCGAGGCCGTGTGCCTGATCTTTGGGGGCCGTTGGCCGAGGCTGCGGTGGCCGAGGCCGCGTGCCTGATCTTCGGGGTTGCTAGCCGAGGCTGCATGCCTCGTCTTCGGGGCCGTTGGCAGAAGCTGTGTTGGTTGAGGCTGCGCGCCTTGCCTTCGGGGCCATTGGCTGAGGCTATGGTCCCCTTTGGTCTTCGTTTGGCGGAGGTTCGTAGCCTCCGAACTGATGCCTTAATTAGTAGGGGCGGTCCCCTTTGGTCTTCATTTGGCGGAGGTTCGTAGCTTTCGAACTGATGCCTTTTGGTCTTCATTTGGCGGAGGTTTGTAGTCTCTGAACTGGTGCCTTAATTAGTAGGGGTGGTCCCCTTTGGTCTTCATTTGGCAGAGGTTTGTAGCCTCCGAACTGGTGCCTTAATTAGTAGGGGTGGTCCCCTTTGAACCTTCGATTTTGAGTTGTCAAGAGTTCGAGGATCATAAGTGATCCTTTGTTTTTGAGTGTTCGGGGGTTCGGGGCCCCCCGAGGATCATATCTGATCCTTTGTTTTTGAGTGTTCGGGGGTTCGAGGCCCCCCGAGGATCATATCTGATCCTTTGTTTTTGAATGTTCGGGGGTTCGAGGCCCCCCGAGGATCATATCTGATCCTTTGTTTTTGAGTGTTCGGGAGTTCAGGGCCCCCTAAGGATCACATCTGATCCTTTACTTTTGCGTTGTTGAGGCCTTTCGGACCTTCGATTTTCATTCGCACATGCTGGCTTGGATTATAGTTGATGACGGGATTTCAAATAATATCCTTATTTTATTTTCGCGGTTCGGTGAAATGCCTACGTCCGCAATTAAAGAATAATAATATTTTGTTTTCGCGGTTCGGCGTAACGCCTACATCCGCAATTAAAGAATAACAAATATTTTGTTTTCGCGGTTCGGCGTAACGCTTACATCCGCAATTAAAGAATAACAAATATTTTGTTTTCGCGGTTCGGCGTAACGCCTACATCCGCAATTAAAGAATAACAAATATTTTGTTTTCGCGGTTCGGCGTAACGCCTACGTCCGCAATTAAATAGAGTATTTTATTTTTGCGGTTTGGCATAACGCCTACATCCGTAGGTGTTCGGGGCGAGCCTTTCGTCTGCTAACGTTATTAATCCCGAACATTTTAACAGAATCAATTAAAATTCAAGTCATTGGAGCATATCTATCAAGCAATTCAAATTAAAACCTTTTGCATATATCTAGCAATTCTCCAATAAATAGTAGTTAAAACACTAGAATGATAAAACAAGGGAAATAAGTTTTAACCAAAGCGATATTAACGGAGCTTCCGTCGTAACCATTATCGCTGCTTGCTGCGGCCATCGCCTGGCTCATCCATGGTGGTTTCTGGGTATATACCCCTTTTCCAGGAAGTCTTCCCCTTTAATATTATAATATAACACCTCTTTTCTTATTTATTCTGCTAGGCTTCCATGATAAGCTTTTCTCCAACATATATATATATTCATATAATATGAATGTAATGGCAGAATTACGCTTCTTTTATGTGATTGAATATATATATATCCATATATATATAAATCTTTCGGCCTTCTCTTTCAATTATTTTTACATAAAACAATAATTGAAAAATAAAATCATAGGAGGCACAAAAAATATTAAAAGAGAAACAAGCGTACCCATGATGCAATCAGCAAATACGTGTAATTGAGTTGAATAGATTTCCTACGGCTTGAAATTGTACTTGGAAAATAGAAGAAAAAGACGAAGGCCCCACGGTGGGCGCCAATTGATGATGCGGAGCCGATCACCTTCTTCTGTCTCGGACCAAGTACCTGCAAAAAGGGGTGGAGACTTGCTCCCCGTGATCCCTCCGACGCTCAAGTCAGTTCACAGGGTTTTTGAGGAGCATAATAACAGTAATGAAAGATAATCAATGAGTCCCTTAGGAATCAGATCAGATCCCCATACCTGTAGAGGTTGCCCTCTATTTATAGATGTCCCGTGGCCTTTCCCTTAGGAGATAAGATATATTTCAAAAGGAGAGGTTGATCCCCTTTCCATGGGGAGAAAAGATAATCTTCCCTAATAGAGATAATTCTTGGGATATTTAAAGATATCATTGGTTGACTTAATCTTCTTCTTTATCTCTTTCCAGTTCAAAATCATAATAAAGATTATAAAGATAAGCGGAGCTCCTAAGTCTTGACACGTGGCGATCGCATATTGGTCTTTACTGGCACACATGGCTCCGAGTTAATGGTAACCTCCCAGGGGTAGTACAGTAAAATTGCCCCCTGTAAATATTCCCTCATCAGAAAATTAATTGTAATTGACGAATGATCATGTTTGCGAACAATTCAAACACGAACTGTAATATATTTAGTAATTATTATTTAAAAATTAAAAAAAAAGAAGAAGAAGAAGAAGAAGAAGTCATAAACTGATCATCCTCATCATATACTACTTTAATGATCGATCTCTGCATTTGAAAGCATCGAGCAAGTGGAACTGGAAATATATAATACAATGCGCAGTCTTCTTCTTCTTCTTCTTCTTCTTCTTCGATCTCCACCTTCCTTCCCACCCACCCATTATATACTAAACTTGTAGCCTACCTAATTACTCAGCGGAATAAATCATCATAAGGATTAACTTAAAACACGTGGTGATTCGTCAACTCTTGATGTTTTGAGGAAGGAATAATTTAATCGATGTACACTGAAAGATTGAAAATGTACCGAACAAAGACCTGTAAGGATGACAAATAGACATGCAATCATTAACATGGACAAATTATTTTGGGTGAAGGGGCATTCCTTTCTACTGTTACTACTTTATTATTATGTGAAGAGGCAGGCAGATAAAGTGTGGGTGTGGGTGTGGATGTGGGCAGGGAAGGGCAGGGAAGGAACGACACAGTTGGTGACCAAATCTTTAAAACAAAACAAAATGCTTTGGTCATATAATATTAGTCGGAAAATATATTATTATATGGTTGCATTGCATTGCATGTGAGCTACATATATATATATATATATAAAATCAATCAAAATGGGCGTCCAAATTACTCAAAGCTGTCCGCCAAATTGGCTTTTTGAGGCTTCGGCGCTTTCCCCTCCCCTCTAGAAACTAGAGTCTAATAAGCCTCTCAAGGAGGGTTGCCATCGCTTGGACCGAAAGCCACACCATCATTGATGGATGGAAATTACTGTGGTAGCCCCACTCACTCTGTACTCCCTTTATAATTTTGCTAAATTAATATTCGGTGTCACGTTTAAAATTAACCCCCCCCCCCAAAAAAAAAAAATGAGTATTTATATAAAATATCTAATATCCTAAAAGCATATTTAAGAGTATTAAATAAATAAAACAAAACTATATGAATAATTTTTACAAAAAAAAAAAAAAAATCAAATCGGTAATTAATTATTAAGATATTGACACCAATTAATTTTACTGGAATATCTTTACCATTATTACCTTTTCGATCATTCTTAAGTTTTTTTTGGATATATATATATATATACATATAAAGTAATAATTAAAAGATTGATGGGTGTTTTGATTTTTATTTGATTTTGTCAAAGATTTATATAATTCAAATTTAAATAAAAATCTCACAATTCTAACAACCTATAAGCCTATAAAAAGCAGGTTAGGTAATGCTTGATTAATTTGGACATTCCACTGTCTTTAAATAAAGTTTGGCATATCTATTGGTTCTATATATTTAAAATAAAAAAATAATAATATGTAATTCAGCCAAGAAATACGAATTATTCTTGGTATAATTACTGAAAAGTAAATATATCTTGTTTGACCAAGTAACATTTAAAATATATATATATTTTTTTTACAGAATAATACAATTTCAAACGAATAATATGTAACATTTTGAAAAACAGAAAAAATTAAAAGAATGGGCTGAGATTGGGCCATCATGTATGCCTCCTCGCCTCCCCCAATTAATAAGAAGCTGATTGGTGGAGTATTAGAGAGTCCAAGCTCCAAAAGTGAACCCAACCAAACCCAATTTAAGTGAATAAAGCATGGAAATGTCACTGACCTGTCACTAGCAGTTTTTGGAGTGGATCTCCAATTTCCCAACCTGGGTAGCAACCGTTTACTTTTCAGAGCACCCGAGGACAATTACGTAATTGTGGCCAAACAAGCGGGACTATTTATACCGACCCTCACACCCATCATCAACCACGCGTCGCCGATTAAAAGCGGCCGATTTTCCGGCTTCAAACTACCACCGCCATCACCATTGCCGTTTCGTCTTATATATTTTCCCCATCATCGCCTCTTCCGGAACCCCTCTTCTCTCTTCATTGATTTGCAGAGACAGAGAGAGGAGTGAACATGGGGTCGTCGGAGTTGATATACAGGGGCCACGAGGCTCAAACAATAGCTGACGCTTACTCGCCGAAGCGCCCGAAGCCGTGGCTGTCCGTGATTCGTCCGATTCGATACGTGCTCCGGGAACAGCGGCTCGTGTTCGTTGTCGTCGGAATGGCCATCGCCACGCTTTTCTTCACTCTCCTTCCCGCCACCTCCCGCGGAGTTTCCGGCGAGAACTATGATCAGATCTCAGACTCGCACTTGATCTCCGAGTCGACTCGTGTGACTCGGGGCGTGTTCTACCAGGGCCACGGCGGGATCGGGTCGGTTCATTCGGGAGGAAAGGTGCCACTGGGACTGAAACGGAAGGGGCTGAGGATCGTGGTCACCGGCGGCGCGGGGTTCGTCGGGAGCCACCTGGTGGACCGTCTGATCGCGAGAGGCGACAGCGTGATTGTCGTGGACAATTTCTTCACTGGCCGGAAGGAGAACGTGATGCACCATTTCGGAAACCCTAGGTTCGAGCTCATCCGACACGACGTCGTGGAGCCTCTCCTCCTGGAGGTCGATCAGATCTACCACCTCGCTTGCCCCGCCTCTCCCGTCCATTACAAGTTCAACCCCGTCAAGACCATCATATCCTTCCAATTTCACATTCTCTAAATCCGTTTGATTTCTTTCCTTTGTTTTTTTTCCCTCTCTTAATCGAATTTCCTTAATTCTGAGTCTTTTTGGGGAATCCACAAAACAAATGTAGTGGGAACTCTCAACATGCTGGGGCTGGCCAAGAGAGTCGGTGCGCGGTTCTTGCTAACGAGCACCAGCGAGGTGTACGGCGATCCACTGCAACACCCTCAGGTCGAGACTTACTGGGGCAACGTCAATCCAATCGGTACGTACGTCATCAGATCCTCTCCCTAGAAAAGCCAACGCCGTCTGCGGCGGCCTAGCCGTCGCCGGCGGCCGGGTACCAACCTGACGAGCGTGCGGCGCTAACATGCGCTGCATAGGCAGCAGACCGGCAGTCAGTCACCTAACGCTTGTGGCCTCCTTTTATTTTTTTTCTTTTTGGTTTCGAACTGACAAAATTAGAATCCACGTGGGCAACTGTGGTTGGAACGGCAACCTTTTGACCGTGATATCGTCCGGTTTGGAATTATCAACGAACTGCCCCGTCATTGGCGGGTCTTCCAATCGGACGGCCCACCTCGCTTTTCCCCGTAATCGTGTCCGTTAAACAATGGCACGGCAAAGAAAAGAAAATATCTAAGTGGTGGAGGGCGATAATGGTAATTTAAAGGGGAAGACAGAGAATGGGGAGTGGGGTTTGGTGGAGGAGGGTGTATGTCGTATAAATTACGAATAATAGAGAGAATCCTGACAACGACCGGTGTGTGACAGGTGTCCGGAGCTGCTACGATGAGGGAAAACGTACAGCAGAGACTCTGACCATGGACTACCACCGCGGCGCTGGAGTCGAGGTTTGGTCTTCAATCAATTGATTCTTACACGGTTTCATCTATGAAATTCTTGAATTAAACTCTCTCTCTCTCTCTCTCTCTCTCTCTGTTTGATTTGTGAATGATGCATTGCATTGCTTATGGTTATTGATGATGACCAGGTGAGAATTGCTAGGATTTTCAACACGTACGGGCCTCGGATGTGCATCGACGATGGCCGCGTTGTCAGCAACTTCGTTGCTCAGGTGAGGTCGATTGATTTCTGGACTCCCCATCTTTTTTGAGATTGTGATATGTAGGTATAAGAATTTTTGTGGTGGTGCATAGGCATTGAGAAAGGAGCCACTGACTGTATATGGGGACGGGAAGCAGACGAGGAGCTTCCAGTACGTGTCGGATTTGGTAAGTCGACGGACGCTTTAATTCGCTCTTTAATTTAATTCAAAATTTGATTCTCACACACGCTGTGACCAATTTAATAGATATGTAGTTTTATTTGCTTCTATGTGTCGTTTGTTTTAACTGCCGGCCTGCCTGCATTCTTCATTCCTTCCCTTTTATCGTGATTCATGACTGAATTCCATGGGATGTATGTATGTTATGGATGTTTTAACATTAAATGCGGAGGAAGGAATAAAGATTGTGGCCTATATATATATATATTTATGATATTTTAACCATAACAATGCATGTGGCGTGCCGTGGCTGTGGTGAGAATTTAACTGAAGCTGCAATAAAACTCGTGACCCTTTTGTAACTCTCACTTCTCTGCATGTGCATGGCTCCTCCTTATGTAAAGTTGCAGGCTTTTGAAACTCTCTACTATTCTTGGTTTTTCCATGTGCGTTGCTCTGTGCTTTTACTGCGGTTGCCGGTTGTGTAATTACAGCAGGCAGCTTCTCTAATGTATCCGTGCAGTGTTGTCTTCACACTAATTAAACACTGTCGTACGTACATGTGGGAGGAACTGTTTAGTCTTTTCGTCTATTAAACGTTCAGAAAATTTAGGTACAGTGATGGTGTGTATAGATTTAAATTTTTACCCAGATGTTTCCAATAAATGAAGTTCGAAACTGCTAGGTAAACATTAATTAATATTCACCCCACTTATCTCTCGTGAATTCTTTTCCCTTGAAAGTGAAATTTTCATATTGCAAATCCATTACATTACATTACAGTGATTATTTGCAATTGCTACTTTCTGGGGACTGATTATGATTTGTCTTTGAATGTGCAAGGTGGAGGGACTGATGCGTTTGATGGAAGGAGAACATGTAGGGCCCTTCAATCTGGGGAACCCCGGTGAATTTACCATGCTTGAACTTGCTCAGGTATCTCCCTGATGACATGATTCTTTATCTGCGCCCATGGCATGATACTAAGCAATGGATACCAGAACAGAAATTTAAAAGTTGTGAAAAAGCAAACGAGGAAAAAGTTAAAAAGTTGTTACGGTCTTGGATAGGTGGAAAGTTCCACATGATCTATATATATATATATATATATATTTTCTGGCCAAAGTGATTTGTCCTTTTCTCTTTAACCTTTCTTCTTAGCTGGCTAGCTGTCACAAGCATATGAGCCATATTACCAAAATGTGAAATATGTTGGTTTGTGACATATTTCATCTCGAGAGAGACAGATTGAGAAAGAGAAGGCCACAGAGAATACTTGGGAGATTATCTGATTGGCAAAACCTGCATAGGTGATTTCTGCAAGCTGAGTAGCCCGAACTCACTCCTTTGCTTGTACCCATGTTGCAGGTGGTCCAAGAAACAATCGACCCGAATGCAAAGATAGAATTCAAGCCCAACACAGAAGATGATCCGCACAAGAGGAAGCCCGATATCTCGAAGGCTAAAGAGCTCCTAGGCTGGGAGCCCAAAATATCCCTTCGCAAGGGTCTACCCTTAATGGTCTCAGACTTTAGGCAACGGATCTTTGGTGACCACAAAGAAGGTACAGGAGGTGTTTCGGCCTAAGGAGATAGGGGGACCATATTGAATGCGTCAAAGTAGAGGAGAAAGAAGGCATGTTGAAGCCGAATATTCATATCCAACTGAAATCAACTCTAGCTCTGCCAGACGGCAAAAGGGGGGGGCAGCTGCAGTAGTAGGATATTAGCCCCCCATTTAGTTTTCTTTCTTGAGTAGTTTTGAGCTCTCTCTCTCTCTCTGGCTCTTTTCCTTCGCACTCTATTTTTCAGTCATTTTTAGAATTTCCGGAGATACAAATCCTTGCTTTCCTCGACATTTGAGTGTTCAGCTGCAAATTTCTCTTCCCAGGAATATTTTTTTACATAATCAATAAAAATAGTGGATGCATAGCAGTTGGATAAAATGATGATTTAACAATAAAAAACTTGTTCAGCCCGGGAACAGAAGTAAATATAGCTTTCAAGGGGCCTCAACAACAAAAATGAATCATACCTCTGAAACTGAGGTTAGGCCCGGTGCCGCCATTTGTCCGGTTCTGGTTACCAGCCCGCTACATTAAACAACAATTTCTAGTTTCAAAATTAAAAATTTGCACCTATATTAACATCCAGCAACCTTGTTCTCTCATCAATTTCTCATCAAACTAACAAAATGATAATGCAACCTCTTCACTCTGTTTGGAACTACAATTCGTAACAGGAAAATAGGAGACGACGAAATTAAATGCTCTCAAACATAATAACATCATTTTCCAAACATAGCCTTTGAGGTCATGAATACCAAGGAAAACAATCTCAGATATTAGAATTAACAGCCAATATTTGTTTCATTCTAATGTCTCAACAGCAGAAAACACAAAAATAGAAAGATATCTAAATCAAAGTCTCTACATCGAAATTGATTGGAACACCAATGACTTATATACGAGGCCATAAGTCCTACGATGTGAACAGCTATCTCCACAAAGGAAGGTCCAGGATCCTGTTCTACACGTCCATGCACCTAGGTCATAAAAAATTATATTATATTAACCACTCTGTTATAGATACAAGATTCGTTACACCATATTAGCACAAAGGACCTAGAAAGGAACAGAAAAGCAACCGGCAAATGCAATCTCAGATGCGAACCATAGTAGTGGCGTCATGATTTGTTATTTTGTTTTGAAGCATAAAAATGGACAAAATTAAGAGACATATTGCTACCAATAAGTTTATGGCACATTAAGGAACAAAATTTAACAGGACAATCTAACACAAACAGCGCTTGGAGCCAAGGTGCACCGCAAAATAGATAAAAAATATTAATAGCAACTAATATTGTTTCAACAAAGTACCAAGTGTAATTAAAATAAATTTAAAAAATAGTTTAATAATAGCATACAACACATTTAAACAAATAAAATAAAATCAAAGATTAAATATACATTAATTAGTTAAACACATTTAGAAAACTAGAGAATTTAATCTAACAGATTTTAATTAAAATTGAGAATTGAGGCATATAAAGCACATGCATTGTGGTGGTGTGTATCTAATTGAAATAAAGAACTTATAGTTAAAAAGAGAACAAATGGATTACCATAAAATTAAAAAGAAAAAATAAATACAAAATACTAGAATAGGAAGAGAACAACCATCTGAACATGGGACGTTTCTAATTGAAATTAACAATTTCAAGTCATGAAGAAAGGCAACAACCAGATTAGCCGAAAAGAAAAACAGAAAGAAGAAACAAAATAGGCAATGAAAACAACAAAAAGCCTACAGGAATTACAAAAAAGATAATCAGAGGTTGTCACCGACTCTGGCTGCTGGTGAAATAAGTGCAAAGTTAAGTCTCATGCCCACATGCACAAGTTGCTCGCCAGCTCACGAAAGCTCCGGCAGCCTTGCCTCTTGCCAATCTACGCAAATATGGACTCATATTGACAAATTGAACAAAAGAGTTTACGAGGCATTGGATGTTCCTTGATGTCTGACTTCAGTTTTAGGGTTTATTAAACTATTTACAAAAGGCGCACAAGACCTTTTGCATGGCACTGTGCCTCCCTGTTGAATAAGAGCACAGAGCAGCTGCTCTTGTGCGCACCTTCAACAACTATAGCGTTCAAACCTAGGATATTCTCCCAATCTGTTTACCGAGATTAGCTTACATGGTATGCAAAGTTGTGTTCACTGATGATCTGAAAGCTTACATGGTATGCAGCCTCTGAACACCATGTTTATGTTCTATACTACATGGACAAACTATCACTTAGATGAAGTGTGTGATAGAGTTTTTTGAAAATTTGAAACCATCTTTAGAAAAAATATTTAAAAAATAAAACCAAGACAAAGGCATTTCCCACTATCACCTGTCAAGTATAATTATCTCGCTTTGTTCAACTTTAAAAGATGGTTTATTCCTATTGAAGAAATCTTTAATTGTTGAAACTGCTTCCACTATTGGGAAAACCGCTTTTCCTGTTTCTTCAATATAAAATAAACTGCTTTTTGTGTTTATTCAATAATGAATAAACCACAAAAGGTTTGTTTTCTCAATTTTTCATTTTTAGGAAAAGTCACTAAAGCAATTTTTTAGAGTTTATCCACAAACCACGTGAGAACTTTTCCTTTCTTCTACATAAACCACAAAAGCAGTTTTGAATAAATCGCAATTTGTTGGTTTTTTGTTTTTAGGGAAAACCAGTTTCAGAGTTTATCCACAAACCTCTGTCATGACCCTAGGGTTTAGCCTAGGATTGGAATGACAATCGGATGGAGCTGATGGAGTAGAATCAAGAACAGAATACTGGGGAAGAAGAAATGGATAGAAATGGGGAAAGAATGTAGAGAGAAATGAGGGAGAGCAGTAGAGAGAAATGAGAGGGAGATTGGAGAGAATTGTAGAGAGAGGATTAGAGTTTCTTTCATTCAATTCAAGCATGCCTTCCATCCTCTCTAGCTGTGGCTTATATAGCCTCACAGCCTTGCACATGCACCCATGTGCAGTTACAACAATGACTATAACTGCCTATAGCTAAAACGATTAGCTATAACAGAAAGAAAAAAGGAAATTACAAAGTATAGTAATGCATGTAAGCTAAATACTCATATTTCCTACTCGATCCTTGGGGATCCTCGGGGTCATGACAACCTCAAATGTGGTTTTTCTTTTCCCTCCATAAACTGCAAAAGTGGTGTTTTTTCCTCTTGTTAAAACATGTAAGCAAGGGTGAGGGAGGGATTTTAGATTTTTTATACATCTTTTGACAAGTACAGTGAGCTAGATTTTTACGGGAAATACTTTTGTCTAATTTTATTCCGTAAATTATTTTTAAGATAGTTTCAGATCTAGAAAAAACTCAATAATCTAAAGGCCACATAATGAAAATAAATTCCATAAACTAAAATCAAGAGTTAAGGCACCCAAAATATCAAAGATAACTAATATTAATATAGATTGCAAAATATTGCAAAAGTAAACATCTAACATCACCTTGCCAAACTATGCTAAGAGCTCCAGAATCAACATAAAGGTTAAAGCACTATAATAAATAGGCTCTTAATACAGGACATACTAACTCGCATGCCAATTGAAACAGCTTCTTAATTTCAACTTCAGCCCAACAGTGTAAATAGACTGTCAACAGAGTACATCTAAATAAACTAAATAGCCAATCTAACCATTTTTACAAATAGAACATATCTGTTATTTCAAAGGAATCAAAGGGGAATGACAAACATTCAACGCATCCAAATGAGGTCAAGAACAAATTTCTCTAAAAGAATCCACAAAAGACAAGATGCAGAAAATTCTACTACAACAAAAAGGGGAACTTCATGAACATTCATCCAACAAATTTTTGAATTCCAATAGTTGTTCCATTTAGTCAATTAAAACAATAGTGAATATATACCTCTCACTTCGGATTTCTTAGGACAATGATGACAGAATCTCCACGGAGGAACATCTTGCTTATGAACCGATCTTTATTTACTGGATGGGCTTTCTTCTTGCCTTTCCCAGTCTTTGGTACCTGAGCAAAGACAAAAGTTTTGAGATGTGGATCTTGTATGGCATTGAACAATACATTATACCAAGAAATCGAGGCATATGAGCTATCTCAGTAGTGTGGAACAAACCTCTGTCCACATCTCTTTAACATTTTCCAGCACCATGTTACAGTGGCGATCAAATGCTCTTACGCGACCTAGAAGTTTCTTGTTGTTCCTGCAGTTGATAAGCACCTGATTGGTGCAGTGTGATCAATATCACAACCAAATACATCATCAATCCAGTTACAAAAATAAGTAAACTGACAAGAGGAAATGACTAGCCCGTCTAAGAAATGAAAGTTACAAGCTAGATCAAACATGCACAAATTTTTGCATTAGTTCCATGCATGGTATGCACAGCAATTTGTCAGCCAACTTATAAATTGCACTTGCATATAACAGTCCACAAATACAATAACGTTTCACCATGAGTTGCAGTTGTCAACATTATGCATTACCTGGGTGTTATTTTTAACACTCATCATCAGTACAGAGAGTGGGCCAGTGCTGAATTCCTCTTCCTCGTTCTTGCCCTGTCAAAAGAAGTTTCAATTGGGCCAACAAGCTCGGACTCGATATTATAGCAAATAAAAACATGCAAATGAATGCTCACAGTCTACTTTTAACCAAATATTAAAAAAAAAAAAAAAAAGATGGCTACAGAAAAACATTACACACTATATAACGCTTCTCATGCAAACTTGAATAATTATACAACAAACTAACAAAATTGTGGATTGTCTGATAATACTTCATTTTGTTTTGTTTGAAGTTTTTAATAACAATTCAAATGCCCATGGAAAAAGGAAGAATCAGGGGTCCATTTTTATTCACTGGCTATTGAGAGACAAGGTAAGGAAAGTGATTAACAACTATAACATAATGAGCAATAATAACAAAAAAAATTGTAAAGAGTATCAGAACCATTTGAGTTGCTACTTATAAGAAAAAAATTGTTTATGATTCCATAGGCAATAAATATTTCTCCATATTAATTAGAAGATTGATATAGAGAGAAACAAACATCTTCAAACACCAAAAAGGATTGATACATTGAAACTACAAAGAAAATTCTTTGAAAGGATATATAGAAGTGATAAATAACTAAACGAAAGTAAATACAATGACTGATCATCCAAGCATGCAATTGAATATAAGCATGGTAACTTACAGGAGCTTCTTCTTCCATTGGACGACTGTGAAAAGATAAAATACCAAAAAATAAATAAATAAGTATCCCGTATCCATGTTAATCACATAAAATGAAAATATTTAAGCATAGCGTTACACTATAGTTAAAGAATAGGGAAGGCAAATATGATAAGGCAGCCCAAATAGTAGCAGCATATATCTCCTTTCTATGGCCATTTTTTTCTGCCATACTAACATTAAGTATATAGAACAATAGGTATTTTCTGTATTTTTCTTGTTCGCATAAATTACTATTTGTACAATAAAAAGTAGTAAAGAGTTTGAGCAGATTGAAAAATGAATTGCACGGCAAACCAAATATTTAAGAAAATGTACAGGCATTGAACATTCAAACTTGATGGAGCATAAACAGGTTTTCATGCAAAAGAAGAATGAAAATTCTCCCTGGACGCCTATGAAGACGAACCATTTTGTATGGCAAGAGAACAGAGAGTGTTCCAGGAAGAAAGGGGGTCATTGGTTGAGAGTTGAGAAGTCCATGTAATAGTCCTAAATCAGTTGAATTACAAGGTATAGATAGATAGCCATTCACCCGCTCCAATACGAATTCGTTTATTAGGTTTCTGAATACAGGGGCAAGTTCTGCTTATTTATTTAACTGTAAGACCCCAGACATAGTACCCTCGTAAAACCTACTTAAAGCTTCCTTCAACACAAGCATGAAGCCGTCATCTAATATCGCTAATCTGGTAACCTAAGTCCTAGCCAATAAGATGTGATTATCACATAACCAGTTAAGATCCAGCACAAGAACAATAGCATAGGTTGGCTTCTGCTCAAAACAACCTTAGTACATGTCCGAGTAAAAAAAGAAACCCCCGTTCAATATTTACATAAAAAAAGATAGCAATTCAGAAACAGAGAAATGGAGAAGACGAAATATACCTCATACTGAATCAAATGAACAGGCGCGAAAAACACGATGAGTGCACCTGCGAGAAAAAAACAAAGGGGGGCTAACTAGGGTTACTCCACCATGACTAACTAAACCCTAAAAGTCTAGGGTTTGAGTGGAGAGAGAGAAATTCTCACGGTTTTGGTCTCCTGATCACGATAATACGAACCAACAACTTCAAATATTTAAAACCAAGAAACAATAGGATAGAGCTGGATCGCTTACTGAGTTAGAGCTTTGTAGCGCCTCCCGCTCCCGTGTTCTTGAGTTAGAGCTTTGTAGCTTGAACTCAATACTCGAGTTTGAAAAAGGAAGGAATAGCTTTCCCTTCTCCCCTTGCCAAAAATTAAAAGGGTAAATTACAGTGCGATAATTCTTAACGTGCGATAATATGTAAAATGTATTTTTGAGATTAATATTATACTGTCATTTTTTTCTCTAATTATAAAATAATAGAATTAATTTTCAAAGTATAAGAAAATGTGACAATAACCCTTGAAATTAATGTTATATTTTATTTTATTTATTGTTGGTTAATCTCATTGAATATTATAAAATAATCAAAACAAATTACTTTTATATCTATTTTTTTTCTCCCATTTCTCATTGTTGCTCCTATCAATCTTTTTTGGCACATCTCAATGTGTATATTTTTCTTTTTCACTTTCTATTTTTACATAGAAAAATAATATATTATATGTATTGCTTGACATTGACTAACAAATAATGGGTGTATGAGTTCAATCTCTCTCAGTGGGCTTATACTTTTCTTTCACTCTCTCAATTTGTTTGTTTCGGACAAATGTTATGTTACTTAACATGAATAACACAATAAAATTATTTTTAAATATGCCACCTAATAACGATAAGATTTTATTTTTTTAAATTTGTTTACTAAAATCAATAACCAATTTATTTATGAAGGCAAAATTATTATTTCATCATTTTAAGGCATGTATTTTCTGTTATTTCAAAAACATAAACTGTGTTTCTAATAGTTATACTAAACCTCAAAAGTAATTTGTGTAATTTACCCAAACTAAAACTGCATTTGCCAAATATATTTACTAGTGAAAATATGTGTCTACCATAAAACTACATATTTTTCATTTTTACTTTTAATATTGTGGAGATGTGTCTTTCTGCATGCAAGCAAAATTAAGAAATTTTTGTTAAAGTCTTTCTACAGTTATATTATTATTTGTAGTTTCATTATTTTGGAAGTTTCAATTAGGTATTGTTATAAAAAAAAAAATTACATTTCATATTCCTTGAGGTAATTATAAATAATATTTATGAAGTTTTAAAAAAATATAATTATTTTTTTTAATTTTTAATAATATCACTTTAGAGAATGTTATCTTGTCTGCATCAGATAACATAACATTTATCCGATACAAATGAAACGAGAAATAGGCATAGGTTCTCTCCTGCCCCATTGCATATTCGCGTCATACAATCTTGACATGGACAAGAAATTTTTGTTATAATCCACACTTAGAGACTTTTAATTTTTATTTCAACTAAAAGAGATTAGACAACACCATACGTCAGCAAAACCATCTGTTACATTGTTGTTGGCATAAAATTTTCTAAAATCCTGCAAAATGCAAAAATAAAAAATCTAACGAGAAGCTTTGCTTTCTATTTGCTTCTGAACATGCCCACAACTTATTTTTCCTTTTCCTTTCACCTAGCCACTAGGCTCCAACCCAAGGTTGAGTTGGGGTTTTTAGCTCCTCTTTCAATGGATCTCTATGTTTTTTTTCTCTCTCTCTATGTTATGAGTTTGTCAAACCCAGACAATTCGAGTTGTGTTTAACTTAGCTTGGCAACATTGGTTCTAAGTTTCTAGTTGCCTTTGGTAGTTAATTTTTTTTTTTTTTAAATTCAGAGAAGAGATAATAGAGAAAAAGAAAGTAGGAGAGAGAACAAATAATAAAATGATCATTTTATTTTTTTGTTTGATAATATAAAAGGTTATTATAATTTTTTTTAAAAATAATTATTGCAATTATTATTAAAAAAAATTCCTAAAAAGGGAAGTTTCAACCAGACTGGGCCTGGTGGAACAAAGAGAAGCAATTTTTGGGCCGACCAAACAGCGACAGACGGACTCCAGATAGAAGTACCCGACAACAGAAGGTACTGTCTACGTAATTGTATAAAATAATCAACTAGGCCTTTGCATTGTGCCACAGCTTATGGGCCTTGCAAAGGAATAATTTAGATTAATTTCGACCAAAAACAGTTTACACTAATAAATTTTTACTAAACTCCCACTTCAATTCTGGATTTAGTCCAATTGTTTTTTTTGGGCCTTTCTATTCACTTGACAAGTCAAGCAGAGAAAGAAGAACAATCGCCTTAGTTAACGCCCTTTCCACCCGCACAAATAGTTGGCCGACGATCTCGCTCGTCGCGCCTTCCGGGAAGTCCCCGTTACCGACAATGAAACTGGCATGACATTTTCTATCAAGCTATTCGTTTGCTCGTAATTAAGGCCATCGTAGTAATCTCCTCCACACCGCTTGTCAAGCCAAGAAATGATGTCCGAGAAGACAAATTCAATGTTGTCGTCCGACTCGCCAGATGTCAAAGCATGCCACATTCCGGGATACAATTTAATGGTCTTGTCCTTGCTGCTCGCCTTCTCGTACAATGCTTTGCTCACTTCCGGATCAGTCACCGTATCCGCCTCCCCATGCAACACAAAGAATGGCATCGTCACCTACCAAACACACATTTGGAGTTTTCATATACGTCTATAAATTTCTTTAACATTGGTTTAATGAAATAAACCTAGGTATTATATATATATATATAGCAACCTCGCCTAAGGTGTTCTCAAGGCTCATGCTAGTTCTGAGCATTTCTAGGGCAGTCTTCAGCCTTGGCTTGCTTTGGTATATCAACTTATTGTTTCGAACCTGCACATTTGTTTATAATAATTAACATGTTAAGGTTTTTATAATTATATCAAATTAATTTTATGAATTTTACTTTTATCTTGTGAAGCTCACCTGTTCCCGCTTAATAGGGTCCTTGAAGGCAGAATTAATGACGTCCTTGGTGGGGACAATCTTCCATCTGGGTATGATGTCTTCCACCATTGTCAGCAAATTGACAACCACCGGGTGTGGCTTCACCTTCTCCGAGATCTGCGCCGTAAATTAATTAATTTAGGGCATTGCTACAGTATTTTTGAGTATGGATATTACATGAGTGAATGAAGATTGATGTAACAGTAAAGGGGCATAATGTACAAATAAAAAATAAAGATATAATATAACACGAATAAATGTAATTTAAAAATAAAAAAATGCAATACACATTAAAAATGGAAATACCATTATCCTGGAGCAACTTAGAATTGCCCCCCACCCCATTAATTTACACCCACCCACCCACCCACCATCTTTGCATTTACTGAATGAATTGGAATTGTCAATGCAAGCACACTAAAACTGGCGTGGCCTTTAATTACAAGAAAATATTTTAACTACACTCGTTAGTAGGTGGGTACATATTCATGTATTTATTTATTGGCTAATTAAGGAGGTTTAATTAGTTGCTTAATAATTTCAGTTGACTAATTCATATTTTATTCTATTTTTAATGCTTAGGAAAAATCTCATATATAGTATTAGATATGGTAATCAAATCTTAATCTTTTAAGTATATGAAGTCATGTACTAAATATTTTTATTAATTACCTTGCACATGGGCGCAACAAGAACCGCGCCGTGCCAGAAAGTTGGGTCCTCCTTGTGAACCAGCAGCGCGACGGCTCCCCCCATCGACTCTCCGTATAGGAACCTCTTCTTCCCCCTGTACTCTTCTTTTGCTGAAAGGCCAATCGATTATTTAATAAAAGTAACAAAATTTAATGCGCATATTGAAGGCATCACCAACCAAATTAAGGAAAACTTTAATTTCGCAGTAAATGCAAGGAGAGGGAGGGTGGGGAGGGGGCAGTTAGAGTTGGGTTTACCAGAGACAGATTTAAAGAAGTTGGAGCAGTCGTTGACGATGTTGTTGAACTTCTTGATGTAACATCGGGCAGCCATGGATCGCCCGTGTCCTTCGTAATCTATCCCCACCACTCCGTATCCATACCTTGCCAGCATCGTTCCACATCCTGCAGTAATAATTAAATTAAATAGACACTACTATTGACAACTTATGATGATTAATAATTAGTATTAATAAGGAGGTAAATTAAATAATTTGTTTGTGGGTAGCTGTTGCCGTCACGTTATTAAATTTGCAGATATATAGTTTTCGTACTGGACGAGAGATATATATAAGCGAGTGTTTTCGTTTGGCGACCTACTCAACCAACTTGATCCGTATTGTTTCGCAACTCAGAATAGCAATCAGAGTACGTAATTAATGTGAATTTCCGTGACAAATATATGAATTTTCAACAAAGAAGGTCGAGATCAAGAAGCCATGGGAAATCGCCATCATCACCTCTCATGAAATCACTGCATTCCATGCCGTAGCCTGCATTAATGTAATTTATTGACAACCGGATTATCAAAAAACAACAATATATAGATAATCACTGCCAGTAAATTATACTAGAGAGAGAGAGAGAGAGAGAGAGAGAGAGAGACCATGGCAGAGGAAAACGAGAGCCTTGGGAGAAGAGGAAGACGGCAACCATCTGCAAGTAAAGAGTTGGACGCCTCTAGAACTCCTTATGTACTCCTAATGAAACGCCAGATATGCACATATATATCCATTCATTCACGTTCATATATAAAACAAACCGAACGAAAAAAGCAACGCATTGCGAAGGAAGCAAAGCAATTAAGAAAGACAGAAATCAAGAATTACGTAGACGTCGTTCACTCACCTCCTGATATTCGATGTCCATTGCGGAATATATATACGAAAAAGACGAGCAAACTCGCCCGAACACTTCCGGATCTGCGATCAGAGCTCGGCTAGCTAGAAGAAGAGGGAGTAAAATTAAACCATGCGTTTGGCTTGTGCTCGGGGGAGAGAGAGAGAGAGAGAGGAATTAGCAGACGAGAAGAGAGGGTCTTTGGAGACGAGAAGAAAGTCTTTGGTTTGGTTTCGTTGACGTTAAAGGGCTGCATATATATATAATATCTACATGCCATATATATACTAGTTCCCCAAAAAGAATATATATATGAAAAAAGAAAAAGGAAATTAGATATATTATTAGATGTATAAATATTGGATACGGATGCATGCATGCATATGTATGGTATGGTATGGGATCGATGGGCATTTTGCGTCCCTTATCTCGCTAAACTCGCACGTACCCAGTTAGTTGCTGTCACTTATTGCTGCATTTATGGAGTTCCTTCCTTCCTTCCTTGCTTCCACTCCCTCAATACGTTTAAAATTCTAATGATTTCTGCTTCATTTATTTGTGTTATAATTTTCCTTTGTTTTTCCTGACAGCTCGCTGGCGTCATTAATACGTACGTTAACCTATATAAATTATAAAGTTTAATTTCCGACCTCTCTCTAATCTAATTAATAAATCGATCGATGAAATACATTGAATCTTTTTTTTTTTTTTCATTTATTCTCTTAGGACCTTGCTATTTGGATAGAATCTATCCAGATAGAATTGTCTTTTTTTATCATTTCAATTATTGATATTAGAATAATTATGTCATTTAACATTTTATTTACCAACAATACTCTTTTTATTCTCTCACCTGATTTAATAAATTTTTAGAATCTCAAGAGTCATAATGGCTTTAAATGCAGATTATTCTACTTTGCTTGAATTGATTGATGCACGAGATCATTAAAGACATCAAATAACAAAAATATTAGTAATGAAACTCGCCCAATAATTTAGGCAACCCCCAATTTCTGATGGACTCCATCTAAATGCAGTCCGCCAGATGCAATGCTGGCGGACTACATCTTAGATGCAACCCCGCCAGCACTGCATCTTAGATGCAGCCCGCCATCGGATGCTACATCTGCATCCGCTGGCGGGCTGCACCTCGCTGAATCTTTTATTTAAAAAAAAAAGTAATATATTTTTTTCTTCACGCAGTGTATGCATGATTAATTGGCTATATTGTTACAGACTACAGTACTACTGCACATTCCATGAATCTCTACATAAAGGGCCGACGAGGAGAACCTTGAAACCACAATTAACTCGATATATTGATCAATTCGGACAAAGTAAAATAATCCGTGAATAAAATAAAATAGAAAGAGAATGTAAAGAGAATACATTGATTACAACCAATGGTGTATTGTCACCTAAGTGTCATAATTGTTATTATTCATTTTCATAACTAATTTTTGTTTGCTTTGGAAATGTGCAGTTTTAATATGTTGGGTAGTAGTTTTAAGCGGGAGTTTTAGACGAGTAAAGAGCTAGAATTTTTATAAAATTAAAATTATTTTTCTGTTTTGTTTAATATAATTAAAATATTATAAAATAATATAAAACAAACATTAAATATCTTTCTATCCGAATAAATTCTATCCAAATAGATTTATCGATTCTGGACCTTGCTATTTGGATAGAATCTATCCAGATAGAATTGTCCTTTTTTGTCATTTCAATTATTGATGTTAGGATAATTATGTCATTTAACATTTTATTTACTAATAATACTCTTTTTATTCTCTCACCTGATTTAATAAATTTTTAGAATCTCAAGAGTCATAATGGCTTTAAATGCAGATTATTCTACTTTACTTGAATTGATTGATGCACGAGATCATTAAAGACATCAAATAACAAAAATATTAGTAATGAAACTCGCCAAATAATTCAGACAACCCCCACCCCCAATTTCTGATGGACTCCATCTAAATGCAGTCCGCCAAATGCAATGCTGGCGGACTACATCTTAGATGCAACCCCGCCAACACTGCATCTTAGATGCAGCCCGCCATCGGATGTTACATCTGCATCCGCTGGCGGCCTGCATCTCGCTGAATCTTTTATTTAAGAAAAAAAAGTAATATATTTTTTTCTCTACACAGTGTATGCATGATTAATTGGCTATATTGTTACAGACTACAGTACTACTGCACATTCCATGAATCTCTATATAAAGGGCCGACGAGGAGAACCCTGAAACCACAATTAACTCGATATATTGATCAATTCGGACAAAGTAAAATAATATATGAATAAAATAAAATAGAAAGAGAATACATTGATTACAACCAATGGTGTATTACCACCTAAGTGTCATAATTGTCATTATTCATTTTCATAACTAATTTTTGTTTGCTTTGGAAATGTGCAGCTTTAATATGTGGGGCAGTAGTTTTAAGCGGGAGTTTTAAACGAGTAAAGAGCTAGAATTTTTATAAGATTAAAATTGTCTTTCTGTTTTGTTTAATATAATTAAAATATTATAAAATAATATAAGACAAACATTAAATGTCTTTCTATCCGGATAAATTCTATCCAAATAGATTTATCGATTCTAGACCTTGCTATTTGGATAGAATCTATCCAGATAGAATTGTCCTTTTTTGTCATTTCAATTATTGATGTTAGGATAATTATGTCATTTAACATTTTATTTACCAATAATACTCTTTTTATTCTCTCACCTGATTTAATAAATTTTTAGAATCTGAAGAGTCATAATGGCTTTAAATACAGATTATTCTACTTTGCTTGAATTGATTGATGCACGAGATCATTAAAGACATCAAATAACAAAAATATTAGTAATGAAATTCGTCAAATAATTCAGGCAACCCCCAATTTCTGACAAACTCCATCTAAATGTAGTCCGCCAGGTGCAATGCTGGCGAACTACATCTTAGATGCAACCCCGCAAGCATTGCATCTCGCTGAATCTTTTATTTAAGAAAAAAAAATAATATATTTTTTTCTCTACACAGTGTATGCATGATTAATTGGCTATATTATTACAGACTACAGTACTACTGCACATTCCATGAATCTCTATATAAAGGGCCGACGAGGAGAACCTTGAAATCACAATTAACTCGATATATTGATCAATTTGGATAAAGTAAAATAATCCATGAATGAAATAAAATAGAAAGAGAATACATTGATTACAACCAATGGTGTGTTGCCACCTAAGTGTCATAATTGTTATTATTCATTTTCATAATTAATTTTTGTTTGCTTTGAAAATGTGCAGCTTTAATATGTTGGGCAGTAGTTTTAAGCGAGTAAAGAGATAGAATTTTTATAAGATTAAAATTGTCTTTCTATTTTGTTTAATATAATTAAAATATTATAAAATAATATAAAACAAGTATTAAATGTCTTTTTATCCAAATAAATTCTATCCAAATAGATTTATCGATTCTCTTAATAGTACTTTCTGGATTTGCTTCTTCTGGTTCTAACTTGTAATTAAGAACCACTGGACCCAGTTAATTAGTTTCAGTAATGTTTGCATCGAGAATGATTTCATTTATTGATAATTAAACATTACAAATAAATTATTTGTAGTTGTAGAGTTAATAGTGTTAGTTTAATGAATTCACCAATCAATCTTGGTGGTTCAGGGTGTCTAATTCAGGTTCATCCAACTGTCTGGTATTGGTTTCTTTTCAAATGCCTTGGAATTTGTTCAACTGCACCAACTTCCATTACTCCTGAGTGCAGGAAAGAAAACCTAAGATTGTGTTCTTTTTATTATTTTTAAGTTATTTTTAATTTTTAAAATTAATAAAAACGTGTTGTTTTATTGTTTTTAAAAATATATTTTTAAAAATAAAAAAAATTATAAAGAAAACTCAAAATAATAATTTTTTTTAAATATTTTCATCCAAAATAAATTCAAAACTCAAAATATATTTATTTATTTATATTTTATTATTATAATAAAAAAATTATAAAATTTATTAACTTTAAAATGTATACATTTTTTTAATAATATATTAACATTAAATATTTCTAATTTACTGAATAATCAAATTTATTGAATAAAATATTATTAAAAAATTATTTTCAAAATTTCAAAAATAACTTATTTTCTAATTTTCTATTTTGAGAAATAATTTTTCAAAATGACAAAGAGAACGAGTTTTTAATTTTCTAAAAACAGACTATCAAAACAAAAAATTGAAAATGAATACAAAATTGAAAATTGAAAATTGAAAAGTAAAGAGAATGCAGTCTAATTATTTTTGCAAGACCCCGTTGCTGTTTGGCCAATGCGTTCCGTGTACTGTATATTCATTTACAACATCATATATATCAACACACGCTTTAAATCAATTATTATTATTTATTTCCATGTATATTGAGAGAGAGAGATTGCAATTCTAATGAGTTTATAATGGTCTTTTATTGTGATCGTTCGAGGTTCTACTTTCTGAGAGAAGTTAAGTTTGTGCAGTATAAGTCCATTGAGCCATTTACATATTCTGGGTAAAACTTCTGTTAAGAATTTCTTTTGGTAAATTAGATTCATAAACCCTTCTAACCTCTATAAATTTATGTAACATATGATTGTGACACCACCCAACTAATTAGAACATGCATGGAGTAAAGGACGTTCCAAAAAAATTCAAACATTCTTTGCTCAGCATTTTCCAGCTGGGCCGTCAAAAAAATCTCTCAGGGCTGGGCTTTACAAGAGCGAAGCTTACTCTGGGCCGAGACAAAAAGGCCCAACAAAGAATGTAACATTACAAAACCCTAAGGCCTCTCTCTCGTTTAAGCCATTCTACCCTCCCATCGCTATTACATCCACGCAGCGAGCCGCTTCGCTATACGGAACGGTACTTTTCGATCTCTTCTCTAGGCTGAATCTCTATTGTTTTCTCTCAGATCTGATGGATTTTGGTTGTTGATGTTGGATTGCAGAGTTAGGCAGCAAAGATGAGTCGAGGAACTGCGGCGGGAGCCAAGGGGAAGAAGAAGGGAGCAACGTTCGTGATCGACTGTGGGAAGCCGGTGGAGGATAAGATCATGGAGATCGCCTCGCTGGAGAAGTTCCTCCAGGAGAGAATTAAGGTCGGCGGCAAGGCTGGTGCTCTCGGGGACTCCATCACCGTCACTCGCGAGAAGACCAAGATCACCGTCACCTCCGACTCCACATTCTCTAAACGGTACTACTCATTATTGTTAATGCTCTTCATTGCATTCTCTTCATTCATCATAGTTCGTCAGTTCGAACTCGTCCGTACAAGACAAACCGTAACTTTAGTATTCTGGATTTTTGCCTTATCGAACGGAACTTCGTGGGTTTTTTTTTTTTAACTGAAGTTCGTGCTTTAAGGTTACATGTTTCAGTTGTTAAGATATGTATCTAGCTAGAAGGGCAGTGATGTTGGGCTTGTTTTGAATCATTTGTTAAACATCTAGACTGTCTACTATATTGCAGAAAGACTAGATGATTGTTTGCGTTAAAAACTTATTGGAAAAGTCATAATCAACAATCTACGAGGCTTAAATCTGCCTAGGTCTTGAGTCTGTAGAACACTAGAGGTTCACTTCGGTGGAACAACTATTTGATCTATGGCACGAAATAATTTTAATATCATTTGATCTTGAGCCAACTAATGCATACATGGTTATATTGAGGCCATGGACGTTCAGGTTGAGGCCATTGGAGGTTCAGGTCTATGTACTACCCTAGCATGTTCTTCCGTTACTGAACAGTTTTCGGTACCAAAAATGCTTTCATTTTTGGTTATGGTACTGGTTGGTAGTGGAGGCAGGGGCACTGGCCAGTAAAGAAAAATTCTGGCCTTCCACCAGTAAGCTCCAATCCCAAACCCACAACATCTCATTTGCTTACATTGGAGGCTCACACTCACTCACTCTCCCTCTCGCATGCTTGTCTTGTGAGTAAGTTAATGCTTTTTTTTTTTTCCTCTCTAGAGCTGGATACCCTGATAATCAGATCTGAACTCTGGTTCCAATGGGGAAGTAGAACCAGGTATGATTCTCATGCCAGGAACCAGAGAACTCTCCTTTTCCGCTGAAATTGGACTTCTCTGGTAGTCTGGTGCCCTCCTCCCCTCAATCGCACCAAAAAAAAAAAAAATAGAAAAAAAAGCCAATTTCGGTGGAGGACCACAGGCAATTCAAAACGATCCTCATAAAAGCCAACTGGTAGGTAATCGATTAAGAAAACTTCAACATTGACCCCATAAAAGAAGAGGTAATTCAAAAGGCACTTCCCATATAGATATGTATAGAAATAAAAAAACTTTTGTCATCTTCTGTGTGTTGAAGTCTTCTCTTTTCAACGCGATGATCTTTTTTTCGTGAGTGTCCCTTCTTCCTGTTTTTCATTTATAAACACGTCTCAGAATTCTGATGTCATATCCAGGGTAGCTGTTTTGTTTAAATTTTTTTTTTTACTTCCTTTATTTGTACAATTGTACTATTCCCATTTAGAACTAAAATTGTTGCATGTCAATATAATATTGAATTATTTAGAAACAGAAGAAAATTAAGAATAAAGGGAAAAAATAATTATCACAATTTGAAGAGAAATTGTACAAAACACTGACTGATCAGGACCAGCATTTGCTCTCTCTCTCTCTCTCTCTCTGTGAATTGTGGAGAAACCTTTTTGTCTGAATTGTTTTCTGGAACTAAAATCTGTGTACTTTGCCCAAAAAAAAAAAAAAACTGTAATTATTTTTGAGTTTTGACATAATTTAATGGGATTTTGTGCTGTGTTTTTGTTCTGTGTGTAATTTTTGTATAATGCATTAAAAAATAATGTATTATTGATTTATATATAGCAAGACATCTGAAACGGTACCTATTTTATCATGTTGACCAATCACAAACATGGTATGTTGTTCGTTATAGTACTAACAAAACTATATTTTAAAGGGCAGTGGGGAATTTAGGGCTGCCCTAGGTGCAAGTATTTGACAAGGGATTTAAGGAAAACATACTTTAGATGGTATTGTTTTATTGTATTGGTGGCAGATGTTGAATACTTCTAGTTGCATCAGATCGTTGCTTAATGAAGTAAACTATATACTTGTGTTACAGATGTATGTTTTCTACATCTGTAATCCACATGGTTGTTCGAGGCTTATTATTCAACCAAATTATGCCCCCCATTGTTTTCTTATATAGTCTTGGATTAGGTTTTATGTGGCTTGATCTACCCTTCACAGTTCTACCTTGGATTAGGTTATATCATTGTATCAGTCCTAAAGCTGGATGTTATATTTTAGTTGGCACTCATATTTTTTTTGCTCTCTAGGTATCTTAAATACTTGACAAAGAAGTACTTGAAGAAGCATAATGTGAGGGATTGGCTGCGAGTAATTGCTTCCAACAAAGAGCGAAATGTGTATGAGCTACGGTACTTCAACATTGCGGAGAATGAGGGGGAGGAAGAAGAATGAAGTTTCGGTGCTGTGTTTTATCAAAATATTATCTTGTACTTGGCTTGACTTTCTAGAGCCTCTTTCTTACAAGTGTGGCTGTTGAATCTTTCAATTTAGTTGGGCTTGTTTGGTAGTTTGTGAGTTATTCTCTTTGACAAGTATGTTTCAGTGATTTTGGTTCCTTTTAAAGTTTTAATCACTGCAGCAAACCTAGAATTGGGACGTGATAAACGTTAATTGTATGTCTAGGCCTTATTTTGCAGGGTGAATGCTTGCTGGCGATGTTCTAAGAACGTTCCCCCTCTCGTTGCTTGCTTATGTTATAGTCCTTTGGAAAAGGAAATACATCATAATAAATGTCGATTATTTATAGGATGGGTGATGGTTATGGATGGATCCATTGCTTGCCCCTTGCAGATGAAAAAAAGCGATATCAGTGAGAGCAGTTCTCTCAAGTGGCTAGGCGCTGTCTGCGAGTATGGTTTTTACGAATTTGCTGTTGTGGGGGTATCTGTTCTGCATCTCCTTGAATTTGGACGAATATTTAACCGACTGTTTTTCACGTCACCTTTTGTTTTCTCCTCCTCTCTCCGTGTTTCCATTTTTCTTTCTGTTGAGAGACTTGTATTTTATTTTAGAATATCACTAGAATAACATGACCATGACGAGAAGTAGTTTGTAATTATAATTTTATTTAAAATAACGAACACCTTTCATACATAAGAAATGATATTGAATAAAAATTTGCCGAGTAACTTTTAGGGAGTATATTGATTTGAAAGGTAATTTTTTTTTTTAAAAAAAATTCTGATTGTTTGGTATTTTATTATTAACAAAATAGCAAATGTTACACAAATGTGAATCTAATTATTGTGGCTTAAAATTTAAGGGCACGATTAGTGAAACCTATGCTCTTTAATTAGCACCTTAAGGTTTGGGCTATAACATAGGCCTGGGCTTCAAAAGACGACGAGTCCATTATTTCTCTTTGGGCTGTAACTGTAAGTGCTCAGCTCCCTAGCAATTTTAATTTAATAGATTGATTCATTTTGTTTCTCTGGCCTGAGTGGCCTCCATCTTTGCTCTAATTCGACAGCCGCTTTAACATCACCAACGGCACGCAAACGTTCCCAATCTTTTTAACGAAATCCTAATATCTCGACAATTTTTGTTGACGGCATTGAATTGCAGAGTTAGGACTCGAAGGTGAGTCAAGAGAAGCAGCGGCGGGGCCCAACGTGAAGAAGAAGGGAGCTACGTTCGTGATCGACTGTGGGAAGCCCTGTGGAAGACAAGATCATGGAGATTGCCTCGCTGGAGAAGTTCCTCTAGGAGAGAATTTAAGATAGGCTGTCCGTGCTTTCGGCCACGGGTAGATCTAGGATTTTTTACTTGCGGGACTTAAATTATTTCTTTTTCAATCGTGAACTTCATTAAAAAATAATAATAATAAAAATAAGAGTTTAACGAATTTAATACGTATATTTAACATAATTTATTAATTTAAAAATAAAAAATAAAAAATGTACGATACAAATTCTTTATAAAACTATTTAAAATCGTAACTTGCAATTTTTTAAAAGATCAAATTTGTCAATGAGTACCTTTGTATCAATAGTAAGACCAATATCTTTCTCAATATAGATAATCATGTCATTTGCTAAAAAGTTATTCTCTATTTTATTATGAAGTGATGTTTTGATGAGTTTCATCCCTAAAAAAACTCATTCTATTGTTGCTTTAGAACAAATCAACCTCTCAATAAAGAAATAATGATATGACTTATTCGTTTCAACTAACATTTGACATAATTGAGGAAAATAATTAAGATTCTAAAACTACAGATGCCAAATTATATCAAACTTGTAATGATCCAACGGTCTCCTCAAATCACTTATATATTCTTTATTAAAATTCAAAGAATAAAATTTCTCAATTAAACCATAAATAGTATCTATAGAGAATGATTTGAAACCATTCATAGGACTTAAAGACTCGTATAGTGTCGACGTTCAATTTCAGCCGACCGTGATTCGTTTTGGGCCACGGTGAATAAGTCCAAAGCGTCGAGAAGAAGAATACAAAGGTTTTAGACGTGAGTAAACATTAGGATTTTTTACGTGGTTCGACCAGAACGATACCTACTCCACGATCACACTCTGGTTATTTTCTCAGAATGGCGGTATCTGATTATTCTCCCTATCATTGCCCCTCATGATATCTATGATTTTTATTTATACTGAGGGGCTTTTACAATTTATATAACATATAGAAATACAATGATTACATAATGGGGGACAAACAGCCTTTATCATCTACACAAAATCGGGAGTGAGATCCTCATTATGAGGGGCATAGGCTGTTGCAGGTAAAGTGAATAGTCCCTACATCTGACTTCTAAACAGCTTTACCACTTATGCGAGCTGACGGTCTTAGGCCAGCAACCTGGGCGATCCAACGAACTGAGGGTTTTGCTGCGAGCCCGTCAGTTGATCGTTGAGAGCTCGCTAGGGGGTTTTACCAGGAGCTCGCAAGGTGTTTGCTTTATGGGATTCGGACTTCGATGGTGTAAGGACTTCCTTTGACGAGGTCACCTTGACTTTCTGAGCTCTGGGTGATTGGACCGGCTCATTAGACTGAGCCTGACCCATAAGGGGTGATGCGGGAATAGCGTATAACACATAGCTTAAGAAGTTATATTATTTTATTGATAAATTTATTATTCAACTCCATCAATTAAAAATCTATTATAATATTGAATATCTAAAAGTGATAGTAGTCTTCCATTATAAGTAGTTATTTGCGTATCATTCTCTCAATATATTGATTTAGAATTCTCAAGTTTTTCTATTTTTTCATAGCAATGTAATGTAATCAATTACCGTCTCTTTCATATTTTCTCAAATGGACAATCTTTATAATTAACTCTCTTCCAATTTTTTAACCCTTTGACCAAGAATGTTTCAAGTTATGATGTATTCCTTTTAAAAAAATAACATGAAAAACAAAATACATTTTCTTTTTCCACATAAAACTCAAATCACGGATGTTGTATGAACTAAGTGGATTGAAATCGACGATTTGGAGCTCCAAATTTTACATAAGGATATTTATAAATAGATTGACACGGTCCCATATCAATATATGTTCTTCGAAGCTCATCTTATTTGTCTAATAGATTTTATGATATCGAGATTCATTTTTCATGATTACATTTATAATATGAGATATTAATTTCAAGTGGTTCAATAATACATTCATACGAAGGCTTGGATTTTTTTAATTTTAGATGGGAATATAGAATTTGAAGGAGAAGTATTGTGGGACCATTTGGGTAACTTGAAGTACTAGAGAAAATAGATTTTGAAGTATATAAATGGAAGAAGTAGTGAGAAGAGATGGCTTACCTGAGGAAGTTGAAGATTGAAGAGAGCTGATTGCTGATTGTGAAGAAGAAGATTGCAGCAGTGAAGGATTGAGTTTAGGTTTAATTTTGAGATTTGAAAGTTAAAAGATTAGAGATTTATTTTAGGTTTAATTTTGAGATTTGAAAGTTAAAAGATTAGAGATTTATTTTAGGTTTAAGCTGATAATATATTTGGGCTGGCTAAAATTATTTTTTTCAGACTTAAAAGTTCACTTTTTTTTTAAGAAAAATGGAGCCCACCCTACCCATGGGCTGGGTCCGCCCTCTCTCCTTTATAACTAATGAAGGAAATTTTATACAAATATCTCGTTTTTGTATGGATATGGTGAATTTGTTGTACATGAATGCAGAATTGTGGGATAAATCATACTAAGGGTCACAGAATTTTGGTATTCTTTTTAATTTGATAATTAAATTTTAATTTTTTACAAAATGATAACAAAATTTTAAAATATTTTGTAATGTGGTCACTAAAGTGATTTTTTTGATGGTTTCTAGCTAAAATTGTTGACATGGCGATGATGTGGTGCTGACGTGGCAATGATGTGGCCACTGTCACGTCAGTAATTTTGGTAAAAAATTATTCAAAAACTACTTTAGTAATCATATTGCAAAACATTTTAAAGTTTTATTATCACTTTATAAGGAATTGAAGTTTAGTAACCAAATTAAAAAGAACACAAAAATTGTGAACTTTGGTATGATTTAGCCGTGTGACATTTGATAAGCATAGACTCAAACCAAACGCGATGGTATTTGTAATATTACACGTAAATGTAAAAAAAATAAATAGTTATAAACAGGTAACATGGTGCATTTGGTTTAGATTATAAAGAGAAAAACAGAGGCAAACAAAAAGGGTGGAAAGAGGGAAAAGCGAGGGAGAGAGAGTGAAACAAACTCAAAAGCGAAGATGAACAAAACCGATGAAGTAAAAAGAGAGAGAGAGAGAGAGAGAGAATGAGGAGCTAATAGTTGAAATTGAAAATGTTACGCCCAGACCCAGCAACCATTCCTCCGTAAAACAAACTGATATCTTTAATGCATTTAATCTAGGGTTCTTCGCCTTTGGTTTTTCTTCTTTCTTGGGTCATAAAAAGTTTGTTTCACTGTCACTTTTATGGATCGGCAATGAGAAGTTTGGCCAAAGACAAACTGATATCTTTAACACACCCAAGTCTTTACCTTTCCCATCCTACCGTCGAATCCTTCGTCTGGAACACTATCATTCGAGCCCGTGTCCAAGGCAAGGCTCCTCCCGCTAATTCTCCCGTCTCCATATTCCTCCGCATGCGGTTTCACGGCGTCCCCCCCGATTTCCACACTTTCCCTTTCCTGCTCCAGTCTTTCCGTTCTTCATCTCACCTTCACTCTGGACGGAGCATTCATTCCCAGATCATTTGCTTCGGACTCGACGCCGACCCGTTTATCCAAGCTTCTCTCATCACCATGTACTCCGCTTGTGGCAATCTGGGTTTCGCCCAACAAGTATTTGATGAGATCCCCCAACCGGACTTACCCTCCAGGAATTCCATGTTGAATGCCAATGTTAAAGTGGGTCGCATCGATGTTGCACGCGAGTTGTTTGATGAAATGCCTGAACGAAACGTAATCTCTTGGAGTTGTATGATGAGTGGGTACGTTAGTTCCGGTGATGGCAAAGAAGCGCTTGCATTGTTCAGGGAGATGCTAAAGGGGGAAGCCGAGGACGTTAGGCCCAATGAGTTTACCATGACTGTTGTGCTCTCAGCTTGTGGGCAGCTAGGTACACTTGAGCATGGGAAACGGGCTCATGCCTATATTCACAAATGTGGGATAGAGGTTAATGCGGTTCTAGGGACTTCTTTGATTGATATGTATGCCAAATGTGGGAGCATTGAAAGGGCAAGTTGGGTGTTCAACAATTTAGGACCCAACAAGGATGTCATAGCTTGGAGTGCCATGATCTCTGGTTTGGCCATGCATGGACACAGTGAGCAATGCCTTGACTTGTTCCCAGAGATGCTGAATCATGGGGTGAGACCTAATGCTATTACATTCGTAGGTTTGCTCTGTGCTTGCGTGCACGGGGGTTTAACCAGTGAAGGGGAGTCTTATTTCCAGAGGATGACAATAGACTTTGGCATTACTCCTTTGATTCAGCATTACGGTTGCATGGTCGATCTTTATGGAAGAGCTGGTCGAATAGAGGAGGCATGGAATGTTATAAACTCCATGCCAATGGAGCCTGATGTGCTTGTATGGGGAGCTCTTTTGAGTGGGTCTAGAATGCATGGGGACATTAGAACATGTGAAATTGCCCTTAAGAAGTTGATTGGTTTGGAGACAACGAACAGCGGAGCCTACGTCCTTCTATCGAATATGTATGCAAAGACTGGTAGATGGGAGGATGCCAGGCACATTAGAGATCTGATGGAGGCAAAAGGGATTCAAAAAGTTCCCGGTTGCAGCATGGTTGAGGTGGGTGGTGCCATTCATGAGTTTTTTGCGGCAGATGAGTCTCATCCAGAGGCAAAAGAAATACATTCAATGCTTGAGGAGATTATGAAGAGATTGAAGATGGAGGGTTATGTGGGCAACACCAAAGAGGTACTGCTGGACTTGGATGAAGAAGGAAAGGAGATGGCACTCTCAGTTCACAGTGAGAAATTGGCTGTTGCCTTTTCCATTTTGAAGACACGTGCAGGTACACCAATCCATATAGTGAAGAACCTTAGGATATGTTGTGATTGCCACGCTGCTATGAAAATGATTTCTAAGATCTTTCGTAGGAAGATTGTTATTAGAGATTGCAATAGGTTTCACCATTTTGCTGATGGCACATGCTCTTGCAAAGATTACTGGTGAACGAATTGAAGCTGATGCCACATTCTTCTATTTACCTTCTTTATTTTCAGGGAAAATTTTATTCATATTGTTGTGGGGTCCTGTTCAACATTGATGCGCTTACCTTTACCTCGCACGTTTCCATTTGGTCTAAAATTTTTGTGCCCTGAGGCAAAATAATTCCTCTATTCTTATAATTTGGAAGACTTGAGACAGTGACAAGTGGCATTTCAAAACAAATTTAATCAAGAGCAAGAGTAAAAGGCAACTTCATTCTATTCAAAAATAATTAATTCGCACAGTGCGATTCTGGGTTTGGAAGAAATTATCTCATTATGGGTAATTAATTATTACATTTATTTTTGTAAATTTTGACATAAAAAGGCGATATTAAAATGATATAATAGCTATACCTTGTTAATTATAATTTATTATGTTGAATATGAGAAATAAGATAAAGTTACATGATTTCAGTGAAGGTTTTATGCAGATTTCTTACTTCCTCGTGGTTTCTTTATTTGTGTATGAACACAATAAATTTTTAATATTTTTTTTTATTAAAGGATAAAGTTGGATATCCAAAATATATGTTTTGATTAATCTTGCCTAACTCGTTAGTTCACTCATGAATTAAGTGCGGTGCCTCAGTCCCACCTTTGGTGCCATTGTAACTTACAGTTACAATTATGGTCATTCATCAAATTTGAAGGTCAATTATACCCTTACAAGTTAGGACATTCTAGGTGAAATTCAGATTTTGTCGCCTTCACTTGCTGAGAACTCGAGCTCAAAAAAAAAAATAGTAACAGAGGACACTCAAAACTTGGTCGGGTTACACGTTTGGACTCTTAAAACTGTTACAGAAGTATGATGAGATCACAAGAACAAATTTACATAAATTTATTATTTATTAGTAAATAGTAAAAAAATCAATTTTGCTATAGGATTTGTTTGTTCTACACACATAAAATACAAACCAAAATAGTTTATTCATGAAACTCATGACATAAAAAAATCCCCTCACGACTTTTCAACTGCATCTATTGGCGATGCATCCATCATTATCGCTTTTTCTTTTTTAGAACTTGAGCAATCTATATAGTTAGTAATAAGGGGTGAGTTTTAAGACTCAATAAATGTAATATATAAAATAATAAATCATAAATTCATTACAATTATAGAAAATATATGGAATGAATCATGCATGCAGACTCGTCTACCTTATCCATTTCAAACTCTTAGTGACCTCATACAACTTTTCCCAAGTCCTAATACAAGCTCTATTAGTCTCAAATCATAGCCTCATGCTTAAGCACTCCATTATCCTTATATATAAGTCATGACAAAATAATTTGCATATAAAACATATTAAACTCTTACAATATTAATTTTTAATGCCTTGATAATCCCTTTGAAAAAATTTATCCATAGTGTTAAAATCACTAATATTATTCCTCAAACAAAAAATTAAACACAATAAGATAAAGAATCATTTAAATAAATATTATTAATATCAACTTCTATATAAAATTAAACATTTTACACTTACCTTGCTATTTATGCTCATTGTGTCAGTTCTTTACTTCCAATTCCCCTCTCTCGTTACCTATTTGTAGACAATTAATTGAAGGTTAGTATAATTACTTTTTTTTTTAATTTCATCATTATCTATTTAATATTATTTATTACCCACTAAGCCTTTTTATCACTATTCATTCTCATTATCTTCTTTTGTTTGTCCACTAATTCTCCATTTAAACTTTATTACCCACTAAATCTTTATTAGGGAGACAGAGAGTATAAATGTGTACGTTATACAAAAATAACTTGCTTGATACAAGAAAATAGTTCTAACTCGTTACAGTACATGAAACATATACTATATACTTGACCATTATTATAACAGCTGATATTAACGGTAATATGAGCTTATAATAAATGAACAACAATAGAGGTTACCAGACTAGAACAACAAAGTGGAGAAGACAGTTGAACAACAACGCTTGCAGGTGGAACAGTTATCAGGGATAAATTTCTGGAACGTGAAGAACCAGGAACAAAAGTAGGTCGAGTCGCGCTTTGCGTTGTCTTGAAGACAGTTAGCGCCCTGCACCGGCGACAAGCAGACTACGGTGACTGTCTCAATAGGATGAAACAACCTCTCAAGTGAACGGCAGCCACGAACAATCGGAACTAGCAGAACTCAAGACGGGCTTGCTCTTAATGAAGGAAACTCAAGATGGGAGGTAAAATTTGAGAAGAGAGAAAACCATGAAAACTTATGAAGGAATTGAAAACTTCACACACAAAATGAGCTAACACAACCAATATATATAAGCACTCCATTCTCTTAGTCATGAAGAAAACTTGGAGACCAAGCCAATCTAAAAGAACTTGGGGGCCAAGTATTTCTAGAAGACTTTGGGGGTTAAGGAAATCTAGAACACCTTGGGGACCAAGTAAGAAAAGAAAATAAAAAATAAAGATAAAAACCCCACACACACTCACTTCCAACAGTCTTTTTATCACTATTCATTCTCGTTATCTTCTTTTATTTATCTACTAATTCTCCATTTAAACTTTTTTTAATTAATTAAGCCATCCTTATCCACTAATTTCTACTTTCATTATTGTCCACTACTCATCATTTAAGCTCCCACTACCATTGTCTACTACTCTTCCACTTAACCTGGCCAACCTAACTAATCTGGCCCGCACAGCCGCTCTTGCACTTAACCTGGTCATCCATATTCCATACTTACTTTTGCCCACTCATCGTGCCCACACAGCCGCACCCCGCGCGGCAAAATATTTTCCGGTGATGTAACCCCCCAGTTGGAACCCTCGCCACCAACCACCTACGCGCGCGCGCGCGAGCGAAATCACTCCAGCTGCAAAAGTCGCCTTCAATATACATACATCAATTAATTATATACTAATTTAAGTCTCTTTACTGATTTTTTTTTTTCCAGATTTTTACTCGTAAAAGTTTGAATATACAACCTATCAACTTTTTTTGTGCACAAGTAACCACCCTATAAAATTTCTTATTTTTTTATAAATAAACAATTAATTTTAAACCAACTACTTAATTATAAATTTATATTTAGATTTTAAAAACTTTCAATCACTTTTTTATTCAAAAATATAATAAATTTAATGTTCTTCACGAAATTCTTCAAAATCACAAATTATAAATAAATTATTTCAAATATAAAAATAAATTGTGCTACCGAATAATTGAAGTTCATGTAATTTAAATTTAGGACCTTAAATTCGATAACATTATTTATTACCAATGGGTAAGCTAATACCTAATAATAATTTCACAATATTTTTATTATTAAATCTATTGTGTTTGCCATCTCATCTCAATTCTCTGCTGAATAACTCCCAAATATATGAATAAAAAAATCACATTTTTTACTCGAAGGGCATAATCAAGTGATAAAAGAGTAGGCTGAAAGCTTGTTTGGAGATTATTAGTGTGGGTTCAATTCTTAGGGGAAACAGAATGTTTCTTTTTGTGAGAAAATCGTAGGAGTGATATTAGTGGTGTTAAGACTTATCACTTTGATCATTTGGGCACATCTCTTGATTTACCTTTTCAGTGTAACTCTAGAAGCAGAATGGCTGAGGATGCCAATAATGGGGCATAATAAAAAAAAAAAAAATCACTTTGTACGTGAACGCGTGAGCTTGTTCAGTTAAAAAAAAATATAATTTTTAAATTTAATTTTATTAAATAATTAAATCTCTTGAAAGGACTGGTTGGGGAATGAATGGTGACGGAGTAAAGGTCATCTTTTTCTCCAGAAGCCAAAGAAACTAAAAATTCCACCTTGCCGAACATCCTGTCTTCTCCACAGCATGCACTGCCTACCAGCCTCTATGAAATTATGGACGGCTTCGCTTTTGTGTACAACTCTCCATTGAATTCCAGGGCCGCTGCGTCATCGCTTCTAAGCCTCTAAATTGGAGGGCTACATCCGCGATCCTCAGATACCGCCGGCCGGAGGATTCTCCGGCGTTTCGTATATCTCTCCTCCTCTGGTACGGCCGGCGGTCCTTTCTTGCCGTGTAATTCTGCGGTATAACCAAGCCATCATGTAAAGCCGATTAAGGTTTTCCAACGGGTTGAACGGAGCCATCAACTGAAAAATCTATATGTAAGGATTTTGAATGCATATTATGGTGGAATGCAATATTTTTCCTTCAGTGTCTGATATTTGGTTATGGCTTTGTGTTCCTAATCCCAACTGCTTATTTTTGTCAGATACTGAAGCGTTGCAGCAAGTGATAAGTGACCCCCCCCCCCCCCCCCCCCCCATACCATATGCTTTGAAGAGTGAAATTCAAACTGCGTGGGAATGGGATGGGTTCCATGCAAAACCGTTCTGCTGAGAGCAGACATGGAATTTCCAGTACTTTTGGGCATGAAAAATGTGAATCCTACTTGATTTTTCGCGGTGAAGTTTCCCTTGGGGGTGGATTCCGGACATTCTTGTATTTTCTTGGTCTTGCTTATTGTTTCATAGGATTGTCAGCTATAACTGCTCGATTCTTCCGGTCTATGGAAACTGTTGTTAAGCATAGTCGGACTGTTGTGGAGACAAATCCTTCAACGAACGAGAAAACTGTTAGACACGAAAAAGTGTGGAATTACACAATTGCAGATATTACTCTGCTGGCCTTTGGAACTAGCTTCCCGCAAATCTCTTTGGCTACCATTGATGCCATCAGAAACATCGGGAAACTGTATGCTGGAGGTTGGTTTTTCATTCGTTCTCTACCTGGTTCTGTCATTTTTTCCCTTCAATAACATGAGATTCCAGATGTCAGCCTAGATTCAGACAATGTTTTATTTTTATGTCCGAATTAGAATTATGCATTTTATGGATCTTTGGAAAGGGCGACACAATCTTGTGATGGAAGCCCAACAAGTTCTTAAATTGTATTTAAGTGGTGAAAGATGATGTTTACGTTATTGAGGGAATTACTTTTCTTGCCAATTTAGAAGATTAACGAGAACTAGGAAGGAATATCATTTAGACACCAGTATCTTACCACTGCAAACTTTTCTGAATTTAAATTTTTGTTACTAACATCCCGTTCTTGAGAATGTGAAAAAGAGAGAAAATCTTAAAAAGGGTTTTCATGTTTTCCATTGTTTGTAAATTTAAAAAAAAAAAACCTTTTCAAATTCTTCAATTTCTTTTTTGTGGGACAAATTCTTGTTCAATTCTATTGTAACAAAGGCGGGGGAACTTCCAGCAACTCTGCCCACCCGGCTGACATGCCCATACACAAAAATAGAAAAGACAAAATAGTGTATCTTTTTTTTTTTTTTTTTTGGGTTCATATATATTAAAAAAGTTAAGATATTATAAAGGTTGATTTGTTACGTATGTGACCTTTGGTTATGCTATTCCAGTCAGAATTGTTTCAAATTTAGCAATAAGCTTGGGAGTAAATATTTATTGTCCCCTCGCTTTCAGTAAGCAAAAATTTATCCGAATTAATATTTGAGCCCTCCAATATTGGCTCTTTCTGGGAACATTTACATTGAACCTTTGCTTCCTCTTGCCTTGGAATCAGCATAAAGTTAGTTTACATTTTTATATGCTATGGGATTTTAAAATTGTACTTAATTAACAGGTTTGGGTCCTGGAACGCTGGTTGGTTCTGCTGCATTTGACCTATTTCCTATCCATGCTGTTTGTGTTGTGGTCCCAAGAGCTGGAGAATTGAAGAAGATATCAGATTTAGGAGTTTGGCTAGTAGAGCTGATTTGGTCCTTTTGGGCTTATATATGGCTATATATAATACTAGAGGTGATAATTTTCATTATCCTCTTGAGTAAGCCATCATTTTTGCTTGTTGCTTGCTTTGATGTTAAGACAAATGTGGAACATGCACATATGGATGTTTTTTCAATAATGATCATAAAACTTTTACTCCTTTTTATTATGGCTTGAATTGCTAGTTTGTACGTTTCTTTAAATTTCAATGGAAAGGCTTAAAAGCGTTCTACTGACAGGTCACATATCTCACGGGCCTTCTTTGATGTGCTTGTAATACCATCCCCTGTATATTGTACGATGAGATTGTTTACTTGAATGCAATTTGTTGGATGGGAATCAAATGCTACCTTTAGGAGCTATCAGAAAAAAAGTATTAGTAGGAAAATTGAATTCTGTTGAAAGAACAGATGGATAACAACCAATGTTGCAGTAGAACAAGCCAGATTGTTTCTACGACAATTTTCAGCTCTACTATTTCCTTGATACTAATTGCTGCGATCTACTAATTAAAATATCACATTTTACATTGCACATGATACATAACCATAAAAGTTATGCTTAGGTCGTGTTGTTGCCAAAAATACAACAATTCAAATTTATGATATAAGGTCCACTCGAGCTCAGTGTCAGGTGAAGTGAGGCAGCCGTGAGAGAAGTTGCCTCAAGGGAGCTTGCCACAAGAATGCTCGCCGCAAGGATTTTGCCACTAGGATCCTCCTCGCCACAAGGATTCACCTCTGCCACAAGGTCTTGCCACAAGGATTTACCTCTGTCACAAGGTCTCACTGCAAGGTTTTGCCACGAGGATTCGTCTTCACCACAAGGATCTTTCTTCGCTGCAAAGTCTTGTCACAAGGATTTGACTCTGTTGATGCTCAAAAATGGGTTAGAAGGCTCGCGGGAATCCTCGTCCGTGATGACCCTCCAATGCCTAAGTCAATAGCAGATCTAGATAACTATTCACGAAAAAAGTGAAAAATGCAGTCAAGGTATGGAAATTTTTATTGAAATCGACAGTCCTATTCATTGTCTTGTAGTGGGTATTTATAGGGCGCGATTCTCAAGGATGCTAGGTGCTGACACATGGTGTTTGCTGAATGGGGCACTTGGCCTCACCCGGAAGACGCTCCCTGCCGCAAGGCTTGTGGCGCTGCAAGGGTAGCCATGCACAAGGTGCCACGAGGCCTTTTGGCTTGCCGCAAGGCCCTCACAGCAAGGCTCCTTTGGTTTGCCGCAAGGTGCACGCGGCTAGCCCAAAGGGCCTCATCGCAAGGAGCACGCGACAAGCCCAAGAGGCCTTGCTGCAAGGCCGGGCTGGAGCTGGTTACTTGAGCATCAACAGGGTCAAATCCTTGTGGCAAGACCTTGCGACGAGACCTTCCGGCGAAGTCAAATCCTTGCGGTGAAGACGAATCCTCGTGGCAAGACTTTGCGGCGAGACCTTGTGGTGGAGGTAAATCCTTGTGGCGGAGGTGAATCCTTGTGGCGAGGAAGATCCTTGTGGCAAGACAAATCCTTGTGGGGAGGAAGATCCTAGTGGCAAAATCCTTGCGGCCAGCACCCTTGTGACAAGCTCCCTTGAGTCAACTTCTCTCACAGAAACCTCACTTCACTCGACACCGAGCTCGAGTGGACCCCACATCATAAATTTTAATTGTTGTATTTCTGACAACAACAAGTCAGGAACTCAACGTGCTATTCAATCCATTTGCCACAAAAGAAATTTGTTTTACGCTATTTGTGTGCTTTATGCTATTATCATTATTTAGCAAGTTTCCATTTTCTTTGAACTGGGTGCATTCTCTTGTATTCACCCTTTTCCACACACAATATCTCCTTTGGCTAGAGTAGGTTGCTATCATTATTGAGAATGATATTTCATTATTTTGCAGGTATGGACTCCAAATATTGTTACCCTGTGGGAAGCCTCATTGACGGTGCTCCAGTTTGGGTTATTGCTGATGCACGCTTATGCTCAGGATAAGCGCTGGCCCTACTTGTCTCTTCCATTGTATTGTTATGGGTTTATTTTTTATTTTTGCATTTTTTGCACTGATAACTACTTTTAGAAAGGTTGATATGTGGCTTCTCATCCTTTCCATGTGATTTAGTGCAAGAACTGAGAGGCCAGAGGAGTGGGTGCCAGAAAAGGCTGCTTCAAGTGACCAGGATAACAATGTCCATGTTGAGTACTCTGAAACATTTGAAATTAATGAAGATGAAAGGGGAAGGATTATTGATAATTTTTCCATTCATTCAGCAAGAGAGGCAGGTAATCTTGATACCTTAATGAGTTCTGATGTTTGCTAAAAATTCTATGATCAACATCAACTGACTATAGAAAATTAGAAATATATCTATTCTGTTTTTATATTATCCTAAGGTTTATAATCATTCTTTATATTAATTTCATCCAAAATTTGCAACTAATTCCATTTTTGTCATGGTGTTTGAGGTCTTTGATACAAGTTATGTAAATAGATAATGTTAATGGTTGAGAGAGAGCAGCTAGGGAAATCAATTTCAAAGCCCCAACTAGCAACAACTCTGCTAGTGAATTATTTAAAGGGTGAATAAGCATTGTACTGCCAGAGATAAAAATGACATGGAACCTGGATCCAATGGAAAGTTAAACTAAAGAACAAGGAGATACATCCTCCCCAGGTCTCAGAATAATAATCCATGGCACATGAAAAACCATGTTCTATCTTTGCATACTTCATCCCAAGTCAGGAGGGAGGAGATATATATTCTTCCTAGATCTCAGAAGAACTGATGGCACATGAAAACCCGTGTTCTATCTCTGCATGGTTAGTCGCTATTCAGGATGAAGGAGATATACCCTCCCCAGATCTCTGAAAAATACCCCGTGATGTTTGGAGAGGAGGGATAGCTCTACATTGTATCTATGTGTAGTTGGTCCTAAATCTGAATGAATGACATTGTATCTATGGTCCATTGTGAGTACTCACACTAGGAATTGGAAAAAAAGGATATGTAAGTGAAATGTGGGGGAAAGTATTAGTTGAATTGAACCTTGCCTCTTAAAATTTTTGCTTGTGTTCCCACCAAAATTATAGAAATTGCTCCATCTGGTTTGCACGTTGCAAAAATGTCATAAAATGGGTCTTTTTGTACCTTGTCCTGTTCAAAAGATGAACCACTGTCCAAATCAAAGACAATCCCACAAAATGATGCTTTCCTTCTCAACATTATGTGTGCCAACCACTTAAGGTGAGAGTATTGTGCTTTTATGTTCTACCAATATTGATATTACAGCTAGAAAATCTCAGCCATGAAAGTGAATCTCGAGGTTGTTATGGCATTTTAGTTTGAAAATCGTACTTTTTTCAAATATACTAGATGTTGAAAATTGATGGAAAGCATCAACCAAATGTCATGAGTTCTGCTCTGATGCATGGTACTGCATTTATTCTCTCTGAAAAAATCAAATCTAAATGTCTTCTCAAAGCATAACTTGCAGATCCTGCATATCAGAATGTGCCACAAAGGGGTCGAGCTGAATGTTCAAATGAACGATCTAGTACAAAGACTTGTCTTGGAGAATCACATGTGCTCTCAATTTGGAAGCAGCAATTTGTGGACGCATTCATGGTATAATATGATACAAATTCTTCTTCGATTTCTGAATTTTATACCATAGTGGCTGAAAAGCAACTCTTTTAGTTTCATGCACATCATTGATATAAGGAGTAGATACTTTGATCTCTCTCTCTCTCTCTGTCCATGTGTGTGCAAAGAATTAATGCTAAATTTGGTTGAAGAAAACTTAAATATGAATAAGATTTGGTGGTTTAACAATTTACCTTCTATCTCAAGTTTATTTCTGCATTTGTAGATATTCCTCTAATATCTTCCATATATTTGCCAAAAGTTCTTTTATTTATGGCCAATTGGTTCAGTTGTACTTTTTGCATCCCTTGGATTCCTTTATCCATCCAAGCAATGATAGTTGAGTTATTTTGGCTTTCCAAATGCATTGAAAATGATAGAAGTCCTGAATTAGCTCTATGGCATTGCTCTCTCTCTCTCTCTCTCTCTTGCTCTTCTTGAGAAGTTCTTTTAGCCTTTTCTAGATGATGTAAATTTATGTCTAGGATTTTCCTTTGCATACAAGTGCAACATTCAATCTGGTAGTAGGCACCTCATTTTTCCTCTACTTTCACTGTTTGGTTGCTTTCTGTACTGAGAACATTTTGTTTTTTTCTTTTCTATTAGATAAATGAAAATATTTTGATGATATAAACGTATGACTTGATTAATAGTGAAAATCAAATTTCAATCAGGATTTTACATTAATAAAATCGTAGTGCCATAGAATAGTCAACTCGTTGCAACCAAATGCATCCTTATGTAACACATTTATATGTCAACCTTGTTGTAGTACAGAGTGCACATATGACTTGCTGAACTCTGCTGTCAATATACTCATTTCATTAAATTTGAGAAAGTGGTCATTTTCTCTGGTGAATAATTTTCCTCTTTTGACTGCTGAAGTTTACAGAATGGACAAAATTGAACAATACCTGCCGCTGGCTTGCTAGAATTTCCTGGCAGGCACTCCTTGTGCCATGGAGACTTTTGTTTGCTCTGGTACCTCCTTACCAAATTGCTCATGGGTGGATTGCTTTCCTTTGCTCTCTGTGTTTCATCAGTGGAGTAGCATACATTGTCACTCAGTTCACAGATCTAATAAGCTGTGTCACAGGTTTCCTTCCTGACTGGAGATAAATCCCAGGCTTTTGTTAGTTCCCCATGTTATTACTTTGCATAGGGTCTATTTAATGGAGGCAAGGACATTATACACACGTTCCATGTCTTTGCAGGAATAAATCAATATGTCATAGCATTTACTGCGTTGGCAGCCGGAACCTCTTGGCCGGATTTAGTGGCAAGCAAGATTGCTGCTGAACGGCAGACAACAGCAGATTCTGCGATAGCAAATATCGCTTGCAGGTTCATTATTCAGTTTCTAACTCAATTAGGACCTCAATTTAACTCAAACACAAACTAGTTCTACTATATTTTACTTTCTTAAACTTTTTAGAGATATGATTAATATCATTCACGAAATCTCTTCAAATTTCAGTTGCGCTTGCTCCTAAGATTTGAATCTCTCCACAATCCCATATATCGGAAAACCTATAAGTGAAATCAGGAGTTAAAGCAATTTAATTTTCTTGTCTTTTTTTGTTTTTCTTGTTTCCTGCAGCAACTCAGTGAACATTTATATTGGCATTGGCGTCCCATGGCTGATCGACACATTATATAACTTCATTGCGCTAGGGGAACCTCTGAGGATCAAGAATGCCAAGGGACTCAGCTTCTCATTGCTAATCTTCTTCTGCACTTCTGCAGGCTGCATTGCTGTTCTGGTATTCCGGCGCTTAACATTAGGGGCTGAGCTGGGAGGGCCGAGGCTGTGGGCTTGGCTTACTTCTGCCTACTTAATGGTGCTTTGGATTATCTTTGTTGTGTTGTCATCTCTTAGAGTTTCAGGTATCTTATGAGTTCTTTCTTTTTCTTGCTTTAGTTACTGATTTCACTTAGCCCCTTCACAAATGATGATTGTGTACTCTTCATCTGGGGAAAATTTGACTCTCAAATTAGATTATCATGAATTGTAAGGATTTTCCTCCACGAAGAGAACAGAATCTGAACAATTGTCAAGTAAATTTTGGCATGTCTTTTTGGGATTTTAATTGTTCTTTCCATGCGATTTGGTCACGGCAAGGAAGGAAATTTTGGGCACATCGATCTCTTGATGAGTATATTTATTATATATATAAATAAAATAGGCACCTCTCCTTCATAACCATCTGCCATGAATTATACATTAATTGTATTTGTTTTCAAGTTTTATGTTCTTGATAAGAAAGAAGCTTTACTTCAAGTTTTGATCAATCTAATAAGCTTTGATCACTCGGACTCTAAGTTCACAACAAAATGAAGGTGATTCATTTATGGACCACCCTCACTTAGCCCTGATTGTTAGGGGTGTTCAAAAAAATCGGTGGATTGCAGAAACTGCCGCACCGAACCGGACCACACCGAACCGTGCGATTTTTTTAAAGAGTCGGTTCGGTGCGGTTTGAAAAACCTTCAAACCGCGGTTCTGCGGTTTGGAGGTTAGCGGTTCGATTTGAAACCGAACCGCCCGATATAATATATTTTAATTATATTTAAAATATATATATATAATATCAAATGAAAACTCAGCGCCACGGGGAGTTGTTTAACCCACAAACCCTAAATCTCCAAATCACTTCCCCTCTTTGTCTCTCCTCCTCTTCGTCTATTGGCGTCGTTGACGCACCCCCGTCGCACCAGGTCTCTCATCGACAGACCCATGCCCCCGTCGGTCGCCACTGCCACACACCTGGCCCTAACCCACCCGTTGTGCCCGGACATCAACCGAGGCGAGAGTAACGAAGCTTGCGATGAACCGACCCATCCCCTCACTGGCCGTCGTTGCCACTCACATGGACCTAACCCACCCGTCGCACCAAGACACTGACTAAAGTGAGAGAGACTAACCGACCCCGCCGCCTGCCACACCAAACCGGCTCACGACGCCATTTCGATCAAGGTACTGCAATATCCTAACTAAAATAAGATGGGTTCGAATCTTTTATTATTTAGAGTAAATCTTAGTCGATAAGCGTGTGTGGAAGCTTGGTGATGGTGAACTAGATTGAGACTTTGAGAGTCGTTGCATTTCCGGCAAACCACAGAAATCGAACCGCACTGCACTGCAATCTGTGGTGCGGTTTCTCCTCACCAAATTAGACCAGTCGGTTTGCTTATAGGTGCAAACCGCATGTATGGTTCGGCGAATTTTCTTGGCCCAAAATCGGCCAGACCGAACTATGTACACCTCTGCTGATTATTGTAAGGTTGTTCTTTTTTTTTTTTTTTTTAACACAAAAAGGTAAATTACAAAAAAAAAAAAGGAATTTTAATTGTATTTTTAATTTTATATCAAATTATTATTATTATTTTTATAATCATACACAACTTTTTATAATCCCAAGAAAGGATTGCCTTTTGGGGGAAAGGGGAGTGACTTAATTAAATAGTTTATTGTTGTCCACGTGTTACAGCCAGGCAATGTAAATTATTTATGGTCGCAAGTTGAAGACGGCGATTGAAGGTTATTGGTTAGTTAATTAATAAGTCAAATACAAATATATCGCCACCAACGCCATGGCCCCATGCCCTGTCCTCGTGTTTCTTGCTTTCTTTCTTTCTTTCTTTTTTTATCTTTAAAGTTCCATCAATCAATCAATAAGTCATAACTAAAACTTTGTTCAAAATATTAATAGTAATCTGAAGATATCTTTTTAATATTTCAAGATATTATGGGGCAACACCGAGACCGGGTGGTCGGTGCTCCATGGGAATATGGTGCTAATAATAATGCTAAAATTGGTGTAATGCCGGGCCTTTAACCAATAATTAAGGGTATTGTTATTTTTAATTCGTTTTGAGTTTTTAATTTTTTAAAATATTAAAAATATTTTTAAAAATAAAAAAAAATCATAAAGAAAATGAAAAACAAAAAAAAAAATGTTTTGATTGTTTTCAGCCAAAACACGGTACAAAATGAAAAACACAAAAAACTTTTCTCTCGCAAACATCGACCCTTTCTCCCTTACAAACTCCATCTCCCTTCCTTCTCATTTCCTGAAACACCCAAATCAGACTCAATCGCACTCCCTCTTTCTCGTATTTTCCAAGCTCTATTTTCTTTTTTTCAGATTCGAGTCTCTCTTTTCCGTATTGACCATCGCAGCTCTTGCTACCGTTGTCACACATCGTTCGCCTACACCATCCATGGTCGCCAAAACATGGTTCACCTACATCGTTTGCCTTTCTAGATCTGCCGCACGTGGTTCGCCTATGCCGTTCACCTTTCCAAATCTGTCGTGCCTCACCATCCGCCTACACCGTCCTTTTACAGTTCTTGTTTTAGGTTGAACCTTTTGTTTTTAATTTTCATTTTGTATTTTGATTTTGTAATTTTGTATTCTAGTTTTGTCTTTTCTAATTTTGTTGAACCCTTAAATCTGGATCTATGTTTGTAATTTTGTTTTTAATTTGATGCTTAAATCTAGATCTATATTTGTAATTTTGGGATCTATGAATCTATTCTCGAAATAGGATTTCAGATTTAAAAAGTGTGATGAGGTATTTTAGAGATTTCTTGAATAGTTGTTGGGTTGATTGAATTTGTTTGGTGATTGTTGGCCTTTGGTTGTTAGTGATTGAGTTAATGCTGCAGAGATTCTTTTTTTTTTTGTGTAATTTTGTATCTTTAATTTGAAAAGATGGCCATAGCCCAAATTCTTTATAAGTGATTAAAACGTGCTTGTTATGAATAAATACCCAAAAAATTTATATGCACGAGAAAATTATAATTAATTGTGTCTTTAATTCTGTGTTTTGTGTGTGTCAAATGAATAGATGTACAAAATGTATATACTATCAATAATATACTAATATTAAATTATTTTAATTTAATTAATAATCAAATTTATTGAATAAAATATTATAAAATATTTTTTGTAAAAAGATTTAAAGTGAAAGTATTTTCGAATTTTTAATTTTAAAAAATAGTTTTTCAGAATGAAAAAAAAAATGTGCTTTTAACGATTTTATAATAGACATTTAAAATATAAAATTAAAAATAAATTTAAAATTTAAAATTAAAAACTAAAATATAAAGAGAATACCACCTAATATCGTGTTCTTATATTGCGAAGGGAAATACAGAACGGGCAATTTATCCGACACTTGCACAATTGCACGGCGAAACAAACACCCCATTGACCAAGCGTCTCTGTTCTCCGACGTGTATGTAAGTACTGCCTAGTAGAGTGGTGGGCGTGTCCACGGATCTCCATTGTGTTCGGAGACCTCCGCTGCTACGTCATCGCTTCTCAGGTGGAGGGGTTCGCCGCCTGGAGGATTCTCCGGCGATTCCTCCTCCTCTGGTACGGAGTGATGTGGTTCCCTTCGGCATGTATTTCATCTTAAAGAATTCTAATGCCATATCATGTTATTCCAAGTGTCTTCTTTCATAGGTTAATTGAATTTGGTTTGTTGTTTTTAATGCTGAACCAACTAGTTATGTCGTGTATGTATGGATCTGTAAAGCCAATTGGTGTCTCTATTTCTCGCGGGAGTTGAATCAAGCCTTCAATTTTTATTAATCAATTAAAGGAGGCAACTAAGAATTTGTGCGGAAGGTTTTTGAATGCATATTGTGGCGGAATACCATTTTTTTCCTTCAAAGTCTGATATTTGATTATGGCTAACTGCTTATTTTTTTCAGATATTTAAGCGTTTGCAGCAAGTGATAAGGGACTCAATATGCTTGAGCAGTGAAACTCGGACTGCTTATGATGGGCTCCAATCATAACCATTCTGCTGAGAGCATACATGGAATTTCCAGTAGTTTTGGGCATGAAAAATGTGAATCCTACTTGATTTTTCGTTGTGAAGTTTCCCTTGGGGATGGATTCCGGGCCTGCCTGTATTTCCTTGGCCTTGGTTACTGTTTCATTGGATTATCGGCTATAACTGCTCGATTCTTCCGGTCTATGGAAAATATTGTTAAGCATACTAGGATGGTTGTGGAGATAAATCCTTCAACGAATGAGGAAACCGTTAGACACGAAAAAGTGTGGAATTACACAATTGCAGATATCACTCTGCTGGCCTTCGGAACTAGCTTCCCCCAAATCTCTTTGGCTACCATTGATGCCATACGAAACATTGGGCAACTGTATGCTGGAGGTTGGTCTTACATTCTTTCTCTACTTGATTCTGTCAGGTTTTCCCCAATAAAGGTGATAGCCTTTTCCGCTCTTATAGAAGCTTTTTCCATAGTGCATATATCTTTTTCCTTTTTTGCTTGATAATAGTGCATGTATCTAATAATGAAGAAAGATTGGAAATCTCTGAACTACCACTCATGATCACCATTTTGCTGAGAGATACCTTACCCAGCTTCTGTATTATCCAATGTGTCGAGTAAGGCATACTTTTTTGTCCCTCATTGGTTGGGCAAGAGATTTCTGTTCTGTGTTTGTTGAATAAGTCTACCTGCTCCTCTATAGGTCAAAAGGAAATGCTAGGTCAGAAGCAAATGCTTTCGTTCATCTTTAGGTTATATAACACCATCCTCATACCATTAAATCATCTTGCTTCCTGTCATGGAGCTTGATGGCTAGATTGAGTTCTAAAGAAACAAACTTGGTAGAAATGGAAAGTCAAACTAACCTGAGGTCATAGTCAGGATTTGATGTTGTACTGATTTGTTTCACAATATCAACTATGAGATGGAACATGACTATATCTATTATCTTCATTTACCGCCATCTCATGAAACTTTCTATATGAAGATAGTGTTGAAACTTTATCTCATCATTCCCTTATTAGGGGGTTGCATCAACAAGGACATCCGATATGAAATTTTGCCACTTTATTCTATTGCATGGGTTTTATTTTGTTAGTTTAACTTTTAGAAGTCAATTGATATTATGAATGTCGTGCCACTAACACTAACTTTAGAGGAAGTGTTGATGATGATGATTAATGAAAATCCAAGATGTCAACCTAGATTCAAATTAATGTTTATTTATTTATTTTTCAGGATTACACTTTATTCATTTCATGGATCTTTGAGAAGGGTGACACAATCTTGTGATGGAAACACAACAAATTCTTAAATTATATTTGACAGGTGAAAGATGAGTTTATGTCGTTGAGGGAATTAATTTCTCACAAATTTGGAAGATCAAAAGAATCGAGAAGATATCATTTAGAAACTATTATCTTACTTTGCAAACTTTTCTGAATTTAAATTGTTGTTACTTACATTGTGTTTGTGAGAACGTGAAAAGGAGAGAAAAAGCTTAAAAGGTTTCAATGTTCTTCAACTTTTTTTTGGATAAATTCCAAAAAAAATTAAAAGGTTTTCATGTTCTTCTTTTTTGTTTTTGATAATTTCTCGTCCTCCAATTCTATTGTAACAAATGTGGGAGAACTTCTAGCAACTCTCCCCACCCCATTGACATGCTCATCCCATACAAAACAGTATAAAAAACAAAATTAAAAAGAGAATCTGTTGTAGTGTTCATACATATTGACAAAGTTAGGCATTATAGAGGTTGATTTATCACATATGTGACCTTTGGTTATGCAAATCCAGTCAGAACTGTTTCCGAGTTTAGCCATAGGCTTCCCTTGCTGCATTTTTTGGGTGATTGCTCTGGGAGTAAATATTCATTGTCCCTTTGCTTTAAATAAGCAAAAATTTATCCAAATTAATATTTGAGCTCTCCATTGTTGGCTTCTTCTGGGAACATTTGCTTCCTTTTGCCTTGGAATCAGCATAAAGTCAGTTTAACATCTTATATTTTTATATGTTATGGAATTTTAACATTGTTCTTGGTCAACAGGTTTGGGTCCTGGAACACTTGTTGGTTCTGCTGCATTCGACCTCTTTCCTATCCATGCTGTTTGTGTTGTGGTTCCAAAAGCTGGAGAATTGAAAAAGATATCAGATTTAGGAGTTTGGTTAGTAGAGCTTTTTTGGTCCTTTTGGGCTTATATATGGCTATATATAATACTAGAGGTAATATTTTCTCTTGCTTGGGTAAGCCATCTTTTCTGCTTGTTTGTTCTGATGTCAAGACAAATGCGGAACATGCACATACATTTTTTTCTGATAATGATTATAATACTGCTACTTTGATTAAGGCTTTAATTTACAAACCTAGTTTGTGTCTCTTTAAATTTCAATGGAAAGGCTTAGAAGCTTTACACTGACAGGTAACACATCTCACGACCCATCTTATTAAATGTTACCTTTAGGAGCTCTTGTCAGAAGAAAGTATTAGTGGGAAAGTTGACTTAATTTAAAAGAACAGGTGGATAACAATGACCAAATGTTGTGGTAGAACAAGCCAAATTGTTGCTATGACAATTTTCAACTCTACTATTTCCTTGATACTAATTGATGTGAATTAGTAATCAAAATGGCACACTTTATATTGCACATGCTACTGCTTAGGCTGGGAACTCAACATGCTATTCAATCCATTTGGCATAAAAGAAGCTTGATTTATGCTATTGGTTGTGCTCCATGCTTAACATGCGTATACTACAAGTACAATGTGAAAACAGCTTCATGATTCATCTTTTATAATATGTTGCATGAGATAAAAGAGGAGGAAGAAGTTGATGGTCGCTTTATATTTTTTCTTTTTCTTCTTCTTGAATCTATTTGCAATAAAAAAAGGTTTGCTTTATGCTATTGGCTGTACTCCATGCTTAACATGTACATATTACAAGTACAATGCGAAAACAGTTTCATCTGTTGTATTATGTGCATGAAATATATGAGGAGGAAGAAGTTTTTGCCCTTTTGTTTTTTCTTTTTTTGATAAGTTTCCAGCTGATGGTTTCTTCTTCTTCTTTTTCTTTTTTACCCCCCCCCCCCCCCCCCCCCTTTTTTTTTTGAGAACTAAGTTTCTAGTTGCTTTGAAATGGATGCATTTTCCATTGATCATTGAACTCATAAATGTGTTCTCTTGTATTTGCCCTTTTTTAGCCAAAAGATCTGCTTCTTTGACCATTAGAGTAGGTTGCTATAATTATTTAGCATGTTTCTTTCACATTTAGATAAATTAACGATGAATGATGTTTCATTATTTTGCAGGTATGGACTCCAAATGTTGTTACCCTATGGGAAGCCTCATTGACAGTTCTTCAGTTTGGGTTATTGCTGATGCATGCTTATGTTCAGGATAAGCACTGGCGCTATTTGTCTCTTCCATTGTATGGTTTTGGGTTTATTTTTTTCTATTTTTGCACTGATGATTGCATTTAGAAGGTTTGGTTTGTGGCTTCTCATCCTTTCCATGTGATTCAGTGCAAGAAGTGAGAGGCCAGAGGACTGGGTGCCCGAAGAGGCTGCTTCATGTGATGATACTGAAGTATTCGAAACTAATGAAGATGAAAACAGAAGGATCATTGATATTTTTTCTATTCATTCAGCAAGAGAGGCAGGTAACCCTGATTGATACTCAATTCAGATACCTGGTATCTGTCTTCTCTTTGTAGATAATACACTTTCAATGGAAGATAACAACTGCTTGTGATTAGTAAAAGGGGAATGAAAAGTCTGATATTTACTAAAAATTCTATGATCAGCATCAACTGATTATTGACATATATGTATTCTTGTGTTTATATTATCCTAAGCAAGGTTTATAATGATTCTTTTTATTATTTTCATTCAAAATTTGCGACTAATTAAATTTTTGTCATGGTGTTTGAGGCCTTTGATACAAATTATTTAAATAGATAATGTTAATGGTTGAGTGTTAGTTCGTAAGATTTCATTTATTAATCGAGATATAATTAATGTCTGTCAAAACTTGCAAGCCCCCTCCAACTGGGCAGGGAGGGGGGGGGGGGGGGGGGGGGGGAGAGAGAGAGAGCAAAAAAGGAGATTTCCTGAATGTACCCCATATTACCTTCCTTGAAAGCTGGCCATTTCTTTGACGCCTATTTGTGAAAGCAGAGCAATCTTCTAAAGCCAGGCAATGAAATTGGCCTCTGAAGTTCCATTTGTTTTCTCCTGCTGAGGATTCACTTTTGCTTTACTAGACTCCAGAACCATATCACTGAATTTAATTTGAACCCATTTTGGTTGGAGAGAGAACAACTATGGAAATCAATTTCAAAAACCTAAGTAGCAATGACACTAGATAATTATTAGTTTTTAAATGTTGAACAAGCATTGTACAACCGGAGATAACAATGGCACGGAACCTGGATGTAACAGAAGTTAAACTAAAGAACAAGGAGATACGTCCTGCCCAGATGTCAGATGAATGACCCAAGGCACATGAAAAGTCATGTTCTATCTTTGCATAGTTAGTCCCAAGTCAGGATGAAGGAGATATATCCTCCCAGATCTCAGAAGAATAACCCATGAAATTTGGAGGTGAGGGATACCTCTACATTCTATCTATGCGAAGTTAGTCGTAAGTCTGAATGAAGGACAGTTCTGTTAAACTTTCTCAGGCCCATGGTTAATATTCACACTACAAAATGGAGGAAAGGGACACGTGTAAGTGAAATGTTGTGAAGTGCATTAATTGAACTGATTCTTTCCTCTTCAAGTTTGCCACTATTCACACTAAATTTATAGAAATTGCTCCATCTGGTTTGCTGCAAAATGTCATAAAATGTGTCTTTTTATACCTTGTTCTGTTCGAAAGATGAACCACTTGTCAAACTCAAAGACATTTCCATAAAATGATGCCTTTGGTCTCAATACGGTTGAAGTATAGTTAAAAATCGTACTTTTTCTAAATACACTAGATGTTGAAAATTGATAGCAAACATCAACAAAATGTCATGAGGTTCTGCTCTGATGCTCTGTACTATATTTAACTCTTTGTCTGTTTGCATGTGAGTGGAAAAAATCAAATCTAAATGTCTTTTCAAAGCATAACTTGCAGATCCCGAGTATCGCAAGTTGCCTCAAAATGATCTAGCTGAATCTTCAATTGAACAATCTAGCAAAAAGATTCGTCTTGGAGAATCACATGTGCTCTCAATTTGGAAGCAGCAATTTGTGGACGCATTTAAGGTATAATACGATATGAATTCTTTTTTTATTTCAGAATTTTATACTATAGTGGATGAAAAGCAACTCTTTTAGTTTCATGCAGGAGTAGATACTTTGATCTCTCTCTCTGGGCTTATGTGGGGGAAAAATAAATGCTAAATTTGGTTCTAGAACACTTCCATATACATTTTTCAAGCAGAATAAGGTTGACAGCTTAACAATTTACCTTCTATGTCAAGTTTTATTTGTGCATTTGTAGACATTATTCTAAATCTGCTGTTTGTTGGGGGGAATGACCTATTGATCCTGCTGTACATTTTGCTTCCCTTAGTTGGACTCCTTTGTCCAAGCAATGACGGTTGAGTTATTTTAGTTTTTGAAATACAAGTCCTGCATTAGCTCTATGGCACTGTTTTTTTCTCTTCTGTTCTTCTTGAGAAGCTCTTTAAGTCTTCTGTAACTGATGTAGATTTATGTCAACGATTTTCCTTTGCATGCAAATGCAACATTCAAACTGGAAGTAGGCATCTCATTTCTACTTCCACTGTTTCGTCGGTTTTTTGTACTAACCAAATTAATCATTGACATGATTAATGATGGAAACCAAATTTCAGTCAGGATTTTACATTAATAAAACCGTAATTCAAATTATTGCAACTCGATGCATCCTTATGTAACACATATATATGTCAACCTTCTTGTAGTATAGAGTGCATATATGACTTGCTGAACTCTGATGTCAGTGTATTCATTTCATCAAATTTGAGAAGGTGTTCATTTTCTTTGGTGAATAATTTTCCTCTTTTGACTGTTGAAGTTTGCAGAATGGACAAAATCGAACAATACCTACCTCTGGCTTGCTAAAATTTCCTGGCAGGCACTCCTTGTGCCATGGAGACTTTTGTTTGCTCTGGTACCTCCTTACCAAATTGCTCATGGGTGGATTGCTTTCATTTGCTCTCTGTGTTTCATCAGTGGAGTAGCATACATTATCACTCAGCTCACAGATCTAATAAGCTGTGTCACAGGTTTCCTTCCTGACTGCAGATAAATCCCAGGCTTTCTTTAGTTCACCTTATTATTACTTTGCATAAAGTCTATTTAGCGGAGGCAAGGACATTATACACACGTTCCATGTCTTTGCAGGAATAAATCAATATGTCATAGCATTTACTGCGTTGGCAGCGGGAACCTCTTGGCCGGATTTAGTGGCAAGCAAGATTGCTGCTGAACGGCAGACAACCGCAGATTCTGCGATAGCAAATATCACTTGCAGGTTCACTTGTGAATTTCTAACTCAATTAGGATCTCAATTAACTCAAAAAAGATTAGGTCTATTATATTTTACTTATTAAAGAAGAGAGTAGTAGGTGAAGAAGCTAAAGTGAATTGATATGCCTGTCTTATTTTTGTTCTGCAGCAATTCTGTGAACATTTATATTGGCATTGGTTTCCCATGGCTGATTGACACCTTGTACAATTTCATAGCGCTAGGGGAACCTCTGCGGATCAAGAATGCCAACGGACTCAGCTTCTCATTGCTAGTCTTCTTCTGCACTTCTGCAGGCTGCATTGCTGTTCTGGTACTCCGGCGTGTAACATTAGGGGCAGAGCTAGGAGGGCCAAGGTTGTGGGGTTGGCTTACTAGTGTCTACTTAATGATGCTTTGGATTATCTTTGTTGTGTTGTCATCTCTTAGCGTTTTGGGCATCATATGAAGTTCTCTTTGTCATAGTTCTTTTATTTTCTTCTTTTGGTTTATATTTTCTATTGTGTTCTTATTCGTTTTATTTTGTCTATTCATAAATGATGATTTAGAGTTCGTCAATCGTGTAAGAAAATTAACTCAAAAATTAAATTATGATGATAGGCGATAAGAATTTTCTTTTTTAAAGAGAATAGAATCTAAACTAATAGTTAGTTATTAATTTTCGTGCTATGGTAATTTGATTGATGTTTAATTTTATTCTCATAATTCAAGACAATGAAAATACAAAATGCAATCCAAGTGAATTTTGAGCACATGACAGCCATTGTTGTTCTTGAATAAGTGGGAACATCTAGAAATTAGAATGGGGCATAGTGCAATTTTGTCGGAGATGGGTAAATTATCATAGAAGAGGTAAAGACAGACATGCCCTTCTCAAGTCTCATGGCTGATATTGTATTCACGTTATTTTCAATTTTTTATTTTCTTTTTTATTATTTAAAAACAAAAATAAAGAATCACTCTTGATTATTCATCAATATTTTGAGAAATAAAGTAAACCAACTGAAAAGCTAATAATCAATAAAAGTTTAAAATTTAGTTGATTAACCCATCAAACAGTCGAACTAGGTTAGTTCAACTATTAAATTAATGGAGATGTTTTTTAATCTTTTATTTTATTGTTAAATGTTAAAAAATAATATAAAAATAGTTTGAGATGTATATTAAAAAAGTTATATCCCACTATTTGAATACCATCTATCATTTTTTAATATAAAAATAATTTCTCTTAGTTTTGAATTTTTAATTTAAATATTTGATTTTGAGTTTTATTTTGTTTTCTTTATTATTTGCATTAATATTGTTGAATATTTTTTTTTCTAATTGTTTGGCTTTTAGAAATAATTTTTTTTTCTAATTTTTCTACAATATTACTTAATACACTTTTAAATTCATTAAGTAATATGGGATAATTTTATTTTTAAATTTTTATTTCATAGTGTTAATTAGTATATATATTTATTTCTTTAAAACATATTCCACTTTAATCACAGTCCGAATGTAATTTATTCATTGAAGTGTAAATCTCTCCCCTTCCTATTCAATACCTTCATTCAATTTTTTAAATGTTGTCGCTTTTATTGTTATTAAAAGAATTACAAAAAAAAAATTCAAAATTTTCATTTATTTTTTTCTCTCTCCGTGCTCTCTTGCTGTTAAAAATGGAACTGCATGTCTAATAATCTATGTGATTATTACAACAAATTTTGAATTAAGAGATATTTAAAAATGCATTAATAGATAGTTTATTGGAGCATTTTAACTATTATGGCACTAATAATAATGCCGCGTGTAATTGTGACCTCAAAACGTATTGAGGCACTTACAAATACCTCAAAAACAACTATAAATTTAAGTTTGTTGCGACACTTAAAAATGTCTCAAAAATCATTATAAATTTATTTTTCATATCCTCACAAGATCTTTTCTTAACTCTAACTTATTTCTCCCTCAACTCGAACTCTGAACCTTTCCTTCTTCTTGCACACACATGACCACCTAATTTACACATCATCTTATTAATATATCTGCCTATGTTTATTTTATAGTATATCTAAGTTTCATTAGAATTATTCTAACTTTTTTGTGTGATATATAATGTAAAAAATGGAACCATCTTTATCATTTATATAATTATTATATAATTCACCCTAATTAATATAACTATAACTCAATATTCTCTCCCTTTACCTTGTCAAATATCTAAGTAGACTCTTTGATGTATGGAAACATTGAAATAGAATCGTTTCAACATTTCTAAAACTTTTCTTACCCCAAAACGCTAAGAAACACACACACACACAAAATGTCATTTCTATAATTTTAAAAATATTTTATTTTTTTTATAATATTAAAAATACGTTTTCAATTTGAAAACACATTTTTGTTTCACAATCACGTATAAGACAAAAGTAATTCCATTTTCATTGTCTTGGTGATCATATTAGAGATAAAAGTAACTTATATTTATATTTAACGGAATAGATCATGGAATTTATATTTATATTTGATTGTATAATTATTTTTTTTAAAAATATATTTATAAAAAAATTCTTATATTTTCTTATTTATATATTTCTTCATTTCCATTTCATATCGTATTCGTCTCCCATTTTTGTTTTTATGCAACCTAACCTAAATGTCACGTGACAACAAATGAGGTAAGAGAGGAAAAAAAATGAAAAAATATTAATATTAAGACAAACTTAAAATCAAATCATATATATCAAATAAATAATAAGTTTTATTATCTAAAAAAATAAAACATAATTTTTTATTTAATAAGTAAAAATAAAAATTGAAAATATTAAAACTGATGGTGTTCATTTTTTAATTCACATTTTCAAATTAATTTAAAATTAAGAACTAAAAAAATAAACACTTTTGCCTAAGAAGGATGAATTGGGTTTTATAAAAGTGTAAGTAATTTTGCAAAAAAATAAAAAAACTATATGTTTTTAACGAGTTTGATTTATAGCTTGATTTGTTGATTATGTTATTAAGTGAAAAATAAATCAAACACAATCACACAACACAGCATTTGTTTATAAAAATTAGAATTTAAGAATCTAAATCCCTATCTTCAAGCAAAAGCATAAAATTTCAACTAAAAAGATATAAATTATTAATGTGTGAAAAATAGGCTAAAAACATATTATAGTAAGCTCATGTTACACAAAAATGAATGTGTAAAAAATAGGCTAAGAGGTCCCTAAAATCATAGCATAGTGATCAGAGCGAACATGAAAAAAGGTTTTTTGCCCTTACATTTGCTGTGTACCAATGTTCAAACATTGGTTGCTGCAATTCTCTAATTTACTCCCTCTACTCAAATTGTGGAGCCAAGTAGTAAGAACGTCCATGACAGAGTGCCATCCAAAAAAAAAAAAAAAGTTAAGAGAGCAAATAAGTGAGTTAAATATTAGTAGGTGAGCTACTTTTAAATTCTTGGTTTTAGTTGCTTGAGGCAAAAATAGATATAACCAATTTTGAAAATTTAAAACATTCAAGGAAAAGAGAGATTATGCAGAGGGAGCTTCTTAGTTAGCTTAATATAGAAGGAGCCAAATGTCATCAAACCATTAACCATCCATAATAAATGATGCATAAAAAAAAAGAAAGAACAAACAGTTTGGTGGTTTGCAAAGCCTTCTCAGAAAATCAAAAAATGATTTTAAACATTTGATTTGATGTGTAAGAAGTATAAATAAAATTGAAATGGATTAATAACCTTGGAAAGGGTATGGCTCTACAGCAGGTTATGACTTGCAAAAATGAAGAAGGAACATTTTAGGTACCTTTTTTTAGTGAAAACTTGTCTTTTATGGCAAATGAGGAAATCATGGGAACAAAAAAAATTAAATAAAGATTGTTTAGGATGTGGTAAGAGAGAGCAATAACATATTTTTTTTTAAATTTAAAAATTAGTTTTTAACAGAGTTTAATCGATTAAATTTTTTTTTGGTCTAGCTAACCTAATTTCTCATAATCAATTCCTGATAATTTTGATTGACAAATCAAGACTAAAATTTAGTCGAATATTAAAAAAAAAAATACTATTGATACATCATAGCTTACACTTTGAATTACACAATGTAACTATGTCTAAAATACTCCTTACCTAAAGCAGTGAAGTGAGGCGATGAGACAGTGAGACGTATGACTAAAATATCCATTACCCAAAGTAATGAGAGACGGTGAAGTACAAGAAGTATTTTTATCATTTATAATATATTGTATAGCCCAAGATATAGTTCAAAGAATACCAATAACTTGGTCCTATCAAGAATTCAAAAAGATAGACTATCTAACTTGCTATCTTATCACATTTGAATTTAATTGACTAAATTAGTAAGACAAAAATATACAAAGGACACTGTTTATCTGCAATTGACTATTTCTATAGCTTGGGTAAATTAAAATGGGGTTGAAAAATTATTTTTCTAATCATGTTTTTAATAATAATTGGCCAAATATGTTTCTTTCATTAAAAGACAAATACTAAACATCTTTGATGGATCCAACTTCATAAAATTGTTTAACTGATCTAGGATTTGTTTAAGAAGGATTCTAAATGAATTAAAACAAAAAAGAATTTGTAAAGTTTGACTGTCTCAAATTTTTTAAGGGCTTCAAGAAATTTTGGAAATGTTGGAATTTTGAAATAAAGCATCTTTCCCCTTATTTTGTCATTATTAAAAAGATCAGTGATTATTCCCTAAAGGTTAATAAACACAATCAGAGACTCTGAAAGATTAGTTTTGTAATAAAAAGTTAATATAATCTCCTACCATTAAAGTTCAAACCTCTTTATTTAGAGGAGCTTACACCAAATTTTGTTTTTTTTTTTTTTTTTGGCTTGCATAATAATTGATAAAAAAACAATCAATCTAAAATAAATGAATAAGTAAATAAATGCCCCAAACTAACCACTCCTAACATAGTTCAAGCCCTTGAGAAGCAATAAAAGAAAAACCATATAGCTCTTTACAGGCGTTAAATGCAAAATGGGACCGGGACATATTAACCATCACAAGTAAAAGATAGCTGCTCTACTCGACAATTTTGTTTTGGGGGGGGGGAGAACACAAGTCTAACAAGGAACAACTACCTTACTTCTAAAAGAGACAAACAGTAACGGGCTGGGATGTGATTAATAGGTGAAACAACCCCAATTTTATTCCATCTCTGAAAATGTTCCTCTGCTTAAACAGCAGCACAAGCAGCAACTTGAGTGGCGCTTTGTTGCCTAGCAGAACTGTATTTCTTGGTGATGAATCTGAAAACGAAAGACCAGAAACATCAGCCTCAGCAGCTCCAGGGAAAATACAATTCTAGAGCTCAATATCGGGCTTCAGATTTTTTGGTCGCATATTAACAAATTAAGAAATGTTAAAGACTATAGTAGGTGTTGTATCTGAAAACTAAGTTATAGCATGTTACAGAGTACAAAAATGCCATGGGGGGCGTACCTGAAGAAATCTCTCCACAGCAACTCATACATCAACCAGTTCAGTCCTGTATCAGATCCACCATCTTTCTTGTTCATGGCAGCAGAAATTTTCCTGCCAACAAAATTAAACCATTCCAAAATAAGAGCACGTTGGGCAAATATTTTTTTCATCAGTGCACAAAATCTCAATAGATCAATAGAGCGTACGGGGAAACAGATTTCTTCAGTTCATCAAACATTGCACGCGGAGAGAGGCATCCCATAGCAAGCCATGGTGAGATTTTGCAGGAGAAGTTTGCACCATAGATGCTATTGCCATTTCCATTGTTTCCCTTGTTTGGTTGTGCTCGGCTTTCAGCAGCAAATTTTGTAAGCCTCTGCAATGCTTCAGTTTCTCCACCCACTAGAGAAGCATTAGCAGCTGGTTTTCCATCCTAGGCAACACAAAAAAGACAAAAGAGTGTCAATTTTTCTAAACAGAACATTTGTTAGTTTTTCTTATTATTTCAAATGAACCAGGGGGTTGTTGACGCTTCACAATGTAGATCAGGGTAAAAATTGTGCAAAATCCTCTGTGCAGACAAGTATACCACTGAAGTTGGTGATTCCAAGCAAGAGTTCATTTGGTACAGAATCTATGGATGGGAGTGCCTTCAACAGTCCCACAACTCCCACCCAAAATCTCAACATAGTAGAACTGGTATTAAGCATTGTGGCAGAAGTATAAAGGGGCTGCTTCACCAAAGGCCTCGTTTGCAGTTTGTGATTCTTGCTCAAAGAGTCTGCATTGCAATTTGCAAGAAGGGGTCTAAATTAAGTAGAAGCTCAAACTGTTTGCAACATCTTTTCCGTTGTCTATTCAATCAGTGTTTTTTTTTTCTTTTTTCTTCCACCTTCCAAAAAGAAATAAGCAAGGCCACTATAAAGTTTTTCATTTTCACTCCCCCTCTCTCTCCTTTCTTTGTTTCTCTCTCGATATCATTGTGACAAATGCAAAATCATTCAAATGTGTCTAGCAATCCATCCTGTGCTTCTGGCCAAGGCTGTATGGCCAAGGGGTGACACCTTAACACAATTTCAAGAATCACCAGGCAGATTGATACCCAGCACAATCATGGAGATGGACAACTTAAAAGGACCCAAATGACATGGAAGAGGAGGATACAACTTGCATGAAAGACAGACCTATACACTGCAACATTACTAACAGAGCAGGTGGATGCCAATTGATAGCCAGTCAAAGTACTTAAACAGGACTTGATAGACATAATATTACATTAAAAAGGCTCTTCATATCATGTTTCAGACAAGGGCAATAAAGTAAGGCCAGTGACCAAACTGTCCAGGTAACATCTAGTTCGGATGAAGTAATAGATGTTTGACTTAGGACATGACTGCAAATTTTGTTTACCTGGAGGAGATAACAAGGAAATAGAGATACAAAATAACTGTTGTTTCTAATCACACCGTAACAAGTTTGCTAACACCATGATATAACCCAATGGAGTTTCCAGAAAGTAGAATCACTGATAAGTAAGTCAATTAAGTAGATCAGTGGTATAATTGAAACAAATCAACAGTGCACATTCCTCCCTGCACAATGAGCTATAACCCGCTAAGACTACGTCCTTTAAGTCATCTTCACTTTTACATTTAGATCTGTAGGCAGATAAAACTTCCTGATGCTTATACTCGCAGAAAACCAAATAAGACCCGTCAAATTTCCGAGCCCAAGCCTGAATCTTTTGATATTCATTTTCTAATTCCTAATAATCCCAAACTCTCCTAAACCAGTCCAACTTCTACAGTTCTACTCCTCAATTTGTTTCTTCTCCTTTTCCCGTCCACAAATCCAAGTTCCATACTAGTATTGACAAGAAATATGTTGGAAGAAATCTCTAAGAAAATCTACAAAACAAGTATGAGATCACATCGTAAAAATCACTCATACCTGACCCAACGTGGCGGTGGGATTGAGACCCAAATCCACCAAAGTCGGAATTTCCCCGGGCTCAACATCGCCGGTTGACGGCAACCCCCTTAGCTGATCCAAAGCCGCAATCGTCTTCCTGATTTCCAGTCCCTGAACTTTCTCCTTAAACCCTCCATAATTCGAGGGCATTTCCCCCATTTTAAACGGCAAATCATCAACATGATACAAAGTACTTCCCCAGAAGTACTTCACTTCAACGCCTTCGTCCTTCATCGCCGCTTCAATCCTCTCCTCCGCCTTGACCTCGTCGTGCGAAACCTCTCTGTGAACGTACACGGCCTCGGCCCCAATCGCCTTGACCAACTCGGTCAACACGGTCTCGGGCTTTCCAATTCGGACTACAAGATCCGACCCTCTCGCCTGAAGGTTCTTCCTCAGGTTGGAAACCGATTCAATCAAAAACGTGGCGCGGTACGGCCCGGTTTTATCGAACCCAGAAGACGATTTGCCGTAGTCCTTGGGATCGAAGCAGTAGACAGGAAGTACGGACATTGACTCGTTGTTGGCCGAGTTGAGGCACTCATTGTCATGAACACGGAGATCGTTGCGGAACCAAACGACGGTGGCCCGACGGATTCCAGCGGCGTTGGAGGGCTCGGAGGGGCGGGAAGGGTTGAGAGAGAGAGGGCTTTGGAGGGGATTGGAGGAGATGGTAGACTTGAAGGATGGTTTTGAAGGGGAGAGCGAGGAGGAGGACGAGAGAGAGACGTGAGAGAGGGAAGATATCTGGGAAGGAATCTTGACCTTGCAGGGGTGAGGAGAAGCGAGAAGGGAAGAGATTTTGCGGGGAAGGAGAAAGTGGGTTGGAAGGATTGTGGAAAGAGAAACAGAGATAGAGGCAAAAGAGGAAGATTGGGCAATGGCCAGCTGGTTTTGTTGGTCTTCGCATGGCGTTTGAGGTTCTGGGTTTTCTGTGGATTGGCTTATGGGATCCATTTCCAGGGGTTTCTTGAAGAAGATAAGCTCGCTCTTTGTCCCTTCTCCTAGCCCTAGCTGGGCTGCTTTGTTTGCTCTCTCTCTCACTCTCTCTAGCCAAATCCAATGCTAGTGGTGGTATGGTGGTGGTGAAGAAGGCGTGTTTGGTGGTGTGGTGGAGGCAAATTCAAGGAGGGGAATGGGGATGGGGATATAAGGGCCGTTATCTGTGCTAGTTTTGTTGCCTTTTCTCACACTTCCCTTCTCCCCTCCCTCAATACTGCACCTAACCATTCCCACTAACCTTCAAACTCAACAGCTTTGCCCCCAATTTAAGGGGGTGGTCCTTTTAGTAATTTCATTTTTAAATTTTCAGGGGGGTTGGTAGAAGGCATAGTTCACACTTTGCACTTGCTTCCACTAGATATATATATATATATATATAATTTAGGCTAATTTATTAATAAAATATTAAATTTTGACACTATTACCAATTCTACTAACTTCAAAACTTTTAATTCTCCATTTGAACTTTATAAACTATATTAATTTTATAATACCGTAAAAAATTACTTACATTATGCAATGTTATAAAAATACTAGACGTTTATTAGTTTAAATATAAAAAATTGATAATTTCTAAAATTTCCTATAGAATTATTAATCGGGTCAAAATTTGATATTTTTATTAGTAATTTACCCTAATTTAAGACCTTCACTTAGTACATGAAATTTAGACAAGCACGTATTCTGATTTTTGTTTGGCTCAAGAAACAAAAATCGACAGTTCTACCAATGCATGAAATTAGTGTTGCTTAAGCTCAAAGATGGTTTAATCGACAGTTTTATTAGACAGAAAGGAAGTTACCTTTGCATGGGGGGTTTTGGCCCCCAGTTTAAGTTGACGTACAAGTCAATTAACTATATCTTCTGTGGCCCAACGTATGCTTGCAAGAGCATGAAACGGCCACACTAGTTTTCACCTCTTTTTTTTTCTTTTTCTTTTTCTTGTCATCTCTCAGTATTGTTTTGATTGTGGCTCCGACCCCAACAAACTTAGAATACCAGTGCTCACATCCAGAAGCAGTGATAAATGTTTATACTACAGATATCATAAGTTGCTATATGCAGCCAAAAAGAAAAAAAAAAAAAAAAACAAACATAGTTGCGTGTTGACATCACACTGCCATGATAAACTTCTTCAATTTCCGTCCAAGACGATACAAATTCTTCATTTGCCTTTTGGTGGGATAATTTTACAAAAAAGAAAAACCAGACCTTCAGGTCTCAAATCACAACTCCAGGTAAGCAATCAATAGATTGATTACAAACGAAATAACTCTCACTTTTTACAGTGAAACATCTTAAGGAGCAAGCAACTGAAGACAAGTAACAAAGGCAAACCACATAAATTCCCATAAAAATTAGCTGGAGAAAAACAATCTGATAACTTGTCTAGTTACCAGAACTTCAGAAGCACCACCTAACTGTCTTGAGTCAAATGAGACTCAGGTACACCTAATCCAGTGACGGATAGCACACCACCAGACTTTCACACTGGAAGGTCAAGGTGACAACAGAACATCGATCCGCACTCCTTTGAGCTACCCCAAGTGTCAGCTTCGGAAGGGTAGTCACACGAAATTAACAAGAGTTAGCTTGTGTCCTCAAGCTCAGCTACCGGATGAATCAACCAAATTTCAACATCCAGATGAGAAGAGATTACACATCCACTACACAGCCCTATTAGACCTTGTTTCCTTTATTGATTTAATAACTGAAAAGTAAACCAAGGAAACATAGGATTTACCTCACAGCCAAGGATTGGCCACTTCAGAAGGAGGGGGATTACTGATTGCTAATTTACTGCTATTAATGCAAAACTGGGAGTGTTGGGCGTGGTCTGACAACATTCATCACGCCTCTAGCTGTTGCCTGTTAACAGAAGCATATGAATAAATATTAGATGTTGGAATGAACTTAGGAGATGCCTTTATCTGGGGATGTATAATTACCTCAAAGAAGGAATTGAAGTTTAGACGTAAAAGAAAACGCCTAAGGAATGGGGCCCTTTGATTCCCAGCAAGTTTGCTGCTACGCAAAATGGTGTATAAGGAGTTCGATTTATCATTAAATTCCTGAAGTGGAGGACACACCAAAGAAAATTGATGGTAAATAACAATAGCAATAATAAATAGTAAATATTATTATACTAAAATGTGCAAAGACAATAACACTTTGGATTAGCGTGTCTGAACTCTTAAACAGAGTGCAGGTATATTGTTCACCAAATCCAATTGACACACGGGACATATGATCGGCAGACTAGGTGAGAATTCTGATCAGCCTATTTGCTTGACGATGCACCCCCAAAGTATGTAAAGGTGTTCAAGAACAAAATTAAAAGGGTAAATTGACCAAACAGCCTCTGAACTTTGATCATTTGGCTCGAACACCCCCTAAATGTTAACATTAACCAATCAATCCCTGAACTTTCCAAAATTAGCCGTGACACCCCTTAAATTAGCCACAACACCCACTGAACGATGGCCATTTGAGGGGGTCTTGTGGCTAATTTTGAAAATTTCAGGGACTGATTGGGTGAATTTTAAAGTTCAAGGAATGTCCAGGCTCAAAAATCAAAGTTAAGGAAGTGTATAATCACTTTACCCAAATTAAAAGTGCAATAAAAGTTTACTAGCCAGCAATGTACTCAATTTTTTGCAACCCTAATCTTGGGAGTCCTAAATTTAACCCCTAAAACATTAACTCAACAGCCATGCTTCAATCCAAGCTAATAAGGAGATCACATGGGACAGGCAAAATATCTGGCAAAATAACTGACCCATGCCCCCTGGACACGTACAGATAAGAATGAAGTGTGTATAGGGAAGCATGCCTTGAAAAGCGTTACTGTCATTCTATAAGGGAGAGATAAGATGTCCCTACCTCAGTTATACGCTCCAGATCAACAGTACTTGCACCATTTTCTTGGTTCTCTATGTTCCAACAGAACTGAAGGCAAAGTTTCATTATGCTATCCAGTATCCTTGATAGTGAGCCAATGTCCACAAAAGATTGTGAAATTAAGGCTGATAAGTACCTGCATGTAATGTAACAAATATAGCAACTTATAAAAATCAGGCAATTTCAGATAAGTTTTCTTGTCAATAATGACAACCTAGCTTATGTAAAAGAGTTTTATATGGGTCTTTTATAAATGCATCAAAACATAGCAGATTATTTTAGTTCATTAAATTACACTTCTTGTTTGGCAGACCCAAGAAGATTTTAGGAGATACATTAAAATTTAATATGAAGTGTATGGACCTAAATGAAGATATGACAAAAGACAGAAATATATGGAAGTCTAGAATTCATGTAGCCGACTCCACATAGTGGGATAAAGGGTAGATATGTTGTTGTTGTTAAGTTACACTTCTTGTTCATAAGTTCACACTTTTATAGATAACATGCAATTACACAAATTACCTTTTATTTTTTTCTAAAACCATCTGTTGTCAACTTAATTACCAAATAAGATGGTAGCTACAGAGAGCAGCAGACACTGGAAAACCCAAATATGTTCCCAGACCCTAAATAAGCCAAACTAAATAAAGAAAGGTATATTACTATGACAGAAACATCAGCCAAGACATGCTTTATTATGAGGAGAATCATGAATATGCCAAATTTGCATCTTAACAGGAAGCCAGAAACATTCAGGAAGCTTTATCTCATAGCATAGACACAATAAATTAACAAAACAGAATATGAAATTTGGAAATATAATCAACAAGGAGTATGCCGTTTCAAACGCATATACAATGCTTTGATCCATAAACATATAGCTAAAAGAGTGTTTTGTTTGCTTATTATTGCATGCTATAAGACTAGCTCTATTTCATGGCACAAATTCTTGGGCAGTTTGCTTATATTTTATATTTATGTAAAATATAAGCATAAGGAGATGGGGACGTTACAGTAGATGTGTAGCAATACTTTAAAAGAATAAAAAATATTGGGCAGTTCAGCACCAATATGTGAAAAACATAAGCATAAATGAGATGAGGATGTTATTGTAGATGTGCAGCCATATAAAAACAGATAGAATTAAAAATGAGATTATCTAAAATATAATGGGAGTGATACTTATTATTAAAGATAAGATGCATGATGCATGAGACGTGTTTAAGGTGATTTAGAAATATGAGAAGAAAATCAATACACACCGTGAGCAGAATAGATGAAATAAACGAATTTTGCAGGAAAAAGGTAAACAAAGATCACAAGAAATTTGGCGGAAATTTCATAGGAATGACATGAGATATGATAGCCTTACAGAAAGTATGGACATGGATAGAGATTATTGATAAGCCAGAAGCAATTTCCTTAAATCCAACCCCACCTAATGGGAACAAGGGATTGATGTTTGCTCGTTTGTGTTTATAGATATAACTCTTGATTTTCTGATACGGTTACTAGCAACTAACATGCAAAAACAAATTTATTTACTGGGTAACACTGAACAAGGAAATAGATCTAGCCAATCAAAATTAATAACAGATTATGCATGAGTGCAACAAGAAACCTTACTTAGAGCCTATTGGGCAGTGAGAAGCCAGAAAAGTGACCTTTTTGCAAGAAAATGCCAGCTTTTTGTGGTTTTTGGCAAAAATTACATTATTGCTTCTACTGACAGCAAAAACTATTTTTTTACTATGAAGCAGAAGCAGAAAATAACATTATTTTTAGATAAAATTATCCCCAATCAACATTTAAAATTGTAAACATTACACTCATCAAAGTATTAACTGCATAAACAGTTTGTTAATACCCTTTTTGGTAGCTTTATTGTTAAAAGTACGTTTTCCAATCTTTGGTCAAGCAACATATAACACAAAAAATGTTTGTCAGATGATTAGGGCAAAGCTAAACTGTTTTTCCTTAAATTTGATTATACTAAAAGCATTTTTTTACAGAAGTAATTCTAATGACAATAGAAATTTCACAACAATCCCAAATGAGCACTTACTCTTGATGAAAGCCCACCAGTTCAGTGAAATCATGAGAATCCTGAATACGAGCTTGCAATACATTCCATTGAGATTCTATCACATCCACCTGCGAAAAAACTGGGTGTGTTAAACAAGTACAAAACCCTCTCAAAATCAGAAGAGAGGCAATTACAATTTCATATCATATATTGACTGGAAAAGTAACACCATGGATCCTCATCCTAAGGTGCTAGGTGAAGATGACTTACAAGTACATGGAACCAAGTGATATACCCAAGACCTTCCCGTTAGACTACCGATGTGGGATTGGGTTGTGACAGGAAAAATATGGTAACTACTACACATGTCCTACCAAGGACCTCTCTTGTTCCCCCAATTTCAAAGTGGAATTGAGAAAGGAGGGCTTGCAAGAAAAACTCTTTGTGAAAAGGAAAAAACAATCAAAGATTAGAAGAAAATTGTTAGTGCTGAAAACAAGGAACAGCAAGATGATGATGCATACCTATAACAAGTACAGTGTTACTGAGATGACAATGCATCCAGTTTGAAAATGTGTGAGCCTAGAAATAAGATATAATCCACCAATGACACGAGTTGTAGATGACATTGGGCTGTGCACAACCAGTTCATAAAAGAATTCAAGCTAAATACATCTATACTATAGCATACTAGCATATAGCCCAAACTATTTACTGTAGCATCCTATGGTCAAAATCACGATTGCCACTTCTCCTAGAACAAAAAACTAGACGGTAACTTTACTAAAAAAGTTTTGCCACATCATCCACAACCCCACCATATGTCCTGTAAACAGGCTAGCAACTGATGATTTCATATACACACACACAGAGAGAATGGGGACATATGTACTGCTTCAGCAACCAACTTCAAAAATGTCAAATCTTGCAAGCAAAGATCATTTGGTAAAAGAACAAATGTGAATGAAAGATATCATAACCACAAACACATATCCACAAGAATCAAAACAGGAAAATGCAGACCTAAAGAAAAACATAAGAGGATGAATCCCAAGTGTAGAGAAGCATAATGACAGTTTCTTCAGAATGATTAAAACATCTTCCCTGTCAAGAATTTCTATACTCCAAATTTATTTGTTACACATCAACCTTCAATTTCATTTTGACCATAGAAATTTATTTTATTTCCTCTTCCTATTTTTTCATACTCTCAAGACGACTAGGCAATGCCCATATTCCAATGCATCATGAAGCACCCAACTAAGATGACTGTTTGCAAAGTAGCCGAACTTAATTGCCAAACTTGGGCACTCATTCAAGTTGTGTGAGAAAGAAAAATTTAAGCTTGAAGCCATATTTCTCAAACATAACTTCACTTTGAAATTGGCAAATCATGGGTCCACAAAATGACTTCACTGTCAAGTGTCAAGGTGTGTTTCTGAAATATGCCTTCAAGCTCGAAGTTGTGGTTTACTGACCAAATATGATTTCACCTTGAGTGCCTGAGTTTGGAAAAGAAGTCCAGGGTTTGAGAAACAACAAAGAAGTTCTATCTCATATGTTTGGTAAAAAAACTTGCTGACTGCACAACCATTTGCACATGACAACAGCATTGTGATACTCCAAATACTTCATGCATACAATTTCCTTTTCATTTCCCTTGTAAGAGAGAATATACTTGATGCCTACATAATTTATGCAGATTCAATTAACTAAAAATATCTACAAAGAATTCATGTGCATTATACCTGGATATAAAATTGTAAGTTTCTAATCAAGAAAGCCATGTGCTCTCTAACCCGCCACAATGGTTTAAAGCGTTGTCGTCTCTGCTGAGATATTGAAGAGTTCATGCGGTCATTACGATGCTTGGCAAAATCAGTATGATCTTGATGCATGACAGAAGCCCATGATTTCTCCAGTTCCATTTGTATTCGCTTAAGACGAAGCAAATATTGGAATATCCGACGATATCTGGTGCAACAGGTAAGCTAGTAAAAACAAAAATCACTAATGGTCTTACATTGCTTTTGCACACATGAATTGTACCCAGGAATGGGATGAACTATGAGAGTTTGATTATAAATTAAGGAAAATTTACAGAATTTTGGGGGGGGGGGGGGGGAGGGATTCAACTCCATTATAATGAGATGATTGAGATCACCAACAAAAGTCAGACAAGAAACTTACTTTGAGAGCACTTCTTGTGTAAAAAATAATTGTAAGGGCCAATCAACGGAATATTCAAGAGCAATACCATCCCAGCCATCAACTGACATCTCTGCAGTATCTGACAGCAAATTAGAATCTCCCTCACCATAAGCTTTTGCCTTTAGCAAATCCATTTGGGAGGATTTAACTGAAATTCCCAAGGACAGCATCCTAGTATTGGTGAAAAGAGAAATAAGCATGTGTTCTCCACAATACTACAAAATGGATTAGCAAGAAGAAAAGAAAAATAAGACATTGTCAAAGAGTAGTCAATATGGCTTCTAACCGCAAGGAAACCCTTGAAAAATATTTGTCTTCATCACCAATGGTCTTTAATGCAGCCTGCATGCCATACATGCATACAAATTTATTTTTAATAATGCTAAAATCTTTGAAAGCTATGAACCAAATTAGGGTTAGGAAGAAAAACACAGGAAATTTGACACTAGTAAAGTTAGAGCTTCAGATGGCGTGCTGACACTCCTCATATCTAGTCTGCTGGAAGAACAAAAAGAGTGGGTATTATCCAATAGGATTCCTGATTTTCCATTTTCCATGACCCACTTCAAGAAACTTGGCATAACCAACACATAGATTAATATGCACAAAAAGATGTCCAGTGGTTATTGTACACCAAAAAATTTATTCACCAGCTAAGCCATGCCAATAGGATGTATCAGATCCCATTATTCCAAGATATACAAGATTAGATAATAGTAAGCTTCAAGCTTCCTTGGTAATAAAGAAACCAAGTTTATATAGATTTCCAAAGTCATGCCATCCCATCATACGAAGATTTTAAGCTAAAACTCAACACAAGCACTTTAAGAGATCTACATATTGCAAGGTCGGTACTTCAAGCTGAAAACTTGAAAACATGCTAAAGCTATTTTAAGTATGGACAAATCAGAAAAAAACTAAGGATAATGCTGCAATTTCATTAATTGATGGCTCTTGGCAATTCAACATTCAGTGATTGGAAAAATTACTAGTAGAATTGTGGCCTTAAAGCAACCATGAAAGTAAACGTTTGACTACAAAATTGTTTGTACCATAATCCCACATGGATAAGGCATCATCGACGGAAATGCCATGGTTTACGTTGGTTTTCCCCAAGCAATGCTGGTCCTATGCTTTATCATTTGATGGAAGCTATACAAGGCAATAAACAATGTATGAAAAACATACATATATAAATGGAAAATAACTACATACCAGCTGAAATGGGACCATAAGATCAGCCTCAGCAGTTGATTGCCGAGGTGGAAGACGCATCAACTGGCGACTTTCTTCCAGGAAACTCTATCACAATATAACATAACTTATCAAAGACATGTTCAATATCTGAAAGTAATAAAAGAAAGTTGTATAAAATTTGCTGATATATAGCAATGCAGGCAGCATTCTTTCCTAGGTTCATGATTGGTGTAACACCCTGCCCCCAGGGACATTAAATGAATGACAACTGGGAAATTTTATTTACAAAATCCCAAATGCTCACTATTAATTTTTAATTTTCCCACATTCCCAGCTAGAGGCCACTTAACTCCACATTTCTTAACCAATTGCAAATTAACCTCTAGTGGATTTCACCCTTAGTCATATTTAACTTTAATGACAAATAAAGGTGAGTTTGTGCAATAGGATCAAACCTAATGATCACTTACATATACCAATTCTTGCATAAAACTACAGTATGCACAATATACAATTTGATATATCATTACATAACAAAAACATGATTGAACCAAGTAGTTCTACATCCTTATAGCTGGTTCCTCTTATGCCTCAAGCTTTCCTTGCACTTCCTTGAACCTGCTACATCTACATATATATATATATATATTGTTTTGTACAAGAAAATAACATATTCAGGGTGAGATATACAGTTCTAGAAACATCTTCCATACTAGAGAATGACATGAATAGCAGTTAAGCATCTTAGAATGCAACAAAACAATTCAAATTGCAAGCTAACATGCTTTTCAAAATGAAATTCCATCTAGCACATGCATGGCCATTTAACACACGTGCAACCTAAACTTTCATGTCACAACACAATTTAAGTAAAAATAGCACTCATACCCCATGCCTTTTTAGGGTAGCTTGAAGAAAGATTAGTCTCCCTTGCTTTGCTTTCCACTTCCCTTTTCTTCTCTTCTTTCCCTTCTCACGATTCATACTAATTAGTTGAGAGTGGTCCTTGGCTTCACGCCTTAACTCTCAATTTTCTTTCAAACTCTCACTGTTTTCATCTCTTAGCTGAAAACTTCATTTACAAAGAAAACCCACCTATTTACACCATTGAAAGATGAATCCACTGGTTCAAGGTTTTGAGTCTGCTGACTTCTTCTTCACTCCCATCTTAATGTTGACATCTTCACATGATGTAGATTTTAGCCTAATCTACTGCCACCTCAGGCTTCCTTTCTGAAAGCTCACATAAAATGGCTAATATTCTCCAAGCTTCCACTACGTGCAACCGACAACAATCAACCACTAATCAACTAAAGCATGAATCATCTCTTAACGGAGACCTTTTGTTACCATGGTGACACCTCCGGCTTGAGGTAATTCAAATGTTGTCACCACTTCAATTCTCAAATTCAAAAATTTGAGTAGAACCATCTGAGCACTTATATGACTAATATAATACTTTTCTTCTCAATTTAGGGATATATACTTGGCCATCACCTCTTGTTTAATTTTTCAAGGCCATGTTATGGCTTAAAGCATCTCACGAGGAAGACTAGCAACTAATTGATTATTTTATCACTTTCATTTCACGTTTCCCTTGTTTTTCAATCCTTAATCCATTTAGGATCTTGTAGTGGCCAACCCTTGATGAAACACTTCTCAACTTGAACACACCCTTTGACGCAGCGTGTAGCGCGAGTGTGAAAAAAACACACCAAAATAAACCCTTGAAAGAGCAAACTTCAATGGCCGAAGCTTGGTTTTCAAGAAGACACAAAAACAAGACTGTTTTGCTAAGAAAACCCAAATAGGTTGCTGAAATTTGATTGATTAAAACTCGATTACAAACTCTAGATCCTAAGCATATTTATAGTATTTGGCTAATCCAAATCCATCTAATATTTGGAAAACAAAATCCAACTAGAATTCTAATATAAATAAATCCTAAATAAAAGTCAACTAGAATTCTAATAAAAATAAAACCCTAATCAAACATGAAGTAGAATCCTAAATCAAGTAGAAACATGAAATAGAATCCTAAATCAAGTAAAAATATAACGTAGAATCCTAAATCAAGTAGAATTTTAAAACCTAAGAAGTAATAAAATAACATTATGGCACTACTATTTTGGTGATACTATTCCGGTTTGGTCGGGTCGGTCTTGGGCCGAGTCTTGATTGGTGACTGCATCATTCACCTTCACTTGAGAAAAAATTCGACCTCGAATTTTGATCATGTTTGGACAAATCCACATCCGATAAGTACGAAGAGAGATTAGCCACTTTGAATGTTTAGAAATACCCATATGATTAGGAAAATCCACAACATAAGCATTGTCATTGGTCTTCTTTGGAATCTTGTAAGGACCATACTTCTTTGGCTTGAACTTGTTCTGCTTTCCTGCTGGAATCCGTTCATTCTTCAAGAATATCATGACTTCATCTCCAACCTCAAATACCTTGTACTTCCTATGCTTGTCAGTTGTCGCCTTGTACTTCTTATTTGTGCAACTTTTGTTTGACATCTTCTTGAACTACTTCTCTAATCTGGTAGATCTTATTGCCTTCGATTCAACCATGCCAGAGCTTGAATAAACTGTAGAAAGATTTGCTACCATGACCTCCATCTCCTTTACAGTCGCAAGTCGATCAGAAGAAATACCACCATCCTTGGGTTGCGAAGCAATGCTTGAGCCATCCGGACTGGAAAATACTCCAGTATGAGTCAATAACTTTGGAGTTTCTATCATGTTAGCAGCATAAATCAGACCTGAGTTTGCAAACGTTGAGGTGCTGGGACAACATAATCTTCGAAATCAAGCTCCACTTTAGAAGCTTTGGTTTGATTCTTTTCCACTATAGGTAACAAAGTATAACGCACACCTTCTTTCTCAAGCTGATATGTGTTCTTCCTACTCGAGTGCTTAGCATCCACATCAAATTGCCAAGGCCTCCCGAATAAAATATGGCAAACATCCATATCAACAATATCACAATAGACTTCATCGGAGTACTTACCAATAGAGAAAGGCACCCTGCAACATTCATCCACATGTATGCCACCAACTTCTTTGATCCATCTAATCATGTAAGGGCTTGGATGTTTTTCAGGAGTTAACTGCATCTTTGCCACGATGTCTCTTTCTATGATGTTCTCCTGACTTCCACTATCAATAATCAACTCAAAGATTTTTCCTTTCACCGTACACCTCGTGCGAAAAAGCTTATGCCGTTGAGTAGTATCTTCATTCTTTTGAGATAGCATTAACTTCCTCACTACACAGGTATATTGCCCATGTCCATAATCTTCTTCGTCATCCTCCCCATCAGACCCGCAATATACTTCCTCTTCAGCAACATCTTCCTCTTCCTTTTCTACAATGTTAACTGTTTTCCTCCTTGGACAATCACTAGATCGATGCCCAACCTCATTGCACTTGAAACATTTTAAAAGAATAGGCTTTGCATAAGGATTAGGGGATTTTGGAAGATTAGAAGTAGTACCTCGAATGTTTCCCCCCGTTGTAGCCTTATTAGGGTTGACTGTATGGAGTGGATTGGAGGGTTGCACTCCTTGAACCGACTTGCCTTTATCAAAAGCTGGTTGTTTATTTTCATTCCCACTATACCGACGATAGTTGTCATTATGAGATCTCTCACTCAACATTAACTCAACCTTTAAAGCTAAGTTCCTTACTTCTTGCACACTCAGAACCATCTGAACCCCAATTTTATCATGAATAGCAGGCTTCAATCCATTCAAGTAACGAGCTGCTTGTTGATTGTCACTTTCTGACAATTGGTTTCTCTCCGCCAATCGCAGAAACTCAGAAGTATATTCATTCACACTCTTCATTCCCTGTGCACATCTTTGATAAGCTTCAAACATATATTATTCATAGTCAAGGGGAAAAAACCTACCTCTTAACAGCTTTTCATTCGTCTCCATGTCTAAACTAGCTGTCGGCCTTCCCTCAATCTCGTTTCTCTTAATCGCTCCCACCAAACAAATGCACCGCCCTTCAACCTGTAAGCCACTAACTTTACTTGTCGTTCATCTGGGATCTCCATGTATTCGAAAAAACGGTCAACCTCAGTAATCCAATCTAGGAACCCCTCAATATCAAGATCTCCACTAATGGTGGGAATATCAACTTTTAGTTTATACTCATCGTTGCCCCAATGGTTGTGCTGATGCGCATTCCTCCGAACCCCTCTACCACCAGGCTTAGCTATTGCTCGACCAAAATCATCATCTTTATCGCTATCTTCAATCACTGGTCTTCTAGGATTAACAAGGACATGATTAATGGGTGGTCTTCCCGCTCCGGCTTGATTCACCCCATTATTCAGGTTCCTGTCATCATCAACTCGTAATAAGGTGCTCAATTGGTTGCTATGTTGCTCCAATCGCTGCTGGATAGTACGAGTTACTTCCCGCTGTTCTTCGATTGCTCTCGAAATTGCGGACAACCCCTGATCACCGTCACGAGGCTGGTTGCTACCGTTACCTTCAAGATTGGCCATCTAATTGGTTGATTAACCGCTCTGATACCACCTGACGCAGTGTGTAGCGCGAGTGTGAAGAAAACACACCAAAATAAACCCTTGAAAGAGCAAACTTCAATGGCCGAAGCTTGGCTTTCAAGAAGACGCAAAAACAAGACTGTTTTGCTAAAAAAACCCAAATAAGTTGCTGAAATTTGATTGATTAAAACTTGATTACAAACTCTAGATCCTAAGCATATTTATAGTATTTGGCTAATCCAAAGCCATCTAATATTTGGAAAACAAAATCCAACTAGAATTCTAATAGAAATAAATCCTAAATAAAAGTCAACTAGAATTCTAATAAAAATAAAACCTTAATCAAACATGAAGTAGAATCCTAAATCAAGTAGAATTCTAAAACCTAAGAAGTATTAAAATAACATTATGGCACTACTATTTTGGTGATACTGTTCCGGTTTGGTTGGTTCGGTCTTGGGCTGAGTCTTGATTGGTGACTGCATCACCCTTGGGCTTATTATGAAAATCCTTACAGAGCCCGTGTGTTAGTCTGGTTTACACATCATTCCTTTAACTCGTTTCACTTAAAACCCAGTTTTCTTAGGTTTTAGTCCTTATGAATTTCTTACCATACTCCCTAGTTTCATTTTGCATCCCTGCGAATACACAGTACCTCTGTCTCACAAGGAATCATGGCAGGATTACTCCTCTTGCAAAATTGGGCCTCCTTTAGGTTTCTACTGCTTTTCCTGACTTTGTTTCTGAAGATTTGGTTTTCTGTGCCAGTATCTTTGACAGTTCAGGAACTGCTCCTCTATTGAAAATTCTTAGCATCATTAGACTCGTCTCATGATGCTCATACATCTCCTAAGCTTCTTGGACATTGAAGTCCCAAGGTGGTCTCCGCAGTTGATTCGGCAGTTTCTCAATCCTTGCACCAGTTAATTAAAATACACTATAACTCAGGGTGCTACAATTGGTTCAGACATTGAAGGCAGAAATCATCATCAGGAAAATGCTCAGTTCAATCATGGAGACATGGAACAAACTTCATGGAGGGATCCAATGAATTGAATAGCTCCTTTTGCAGTCAACCTAAGTATGATAATCGGGATAGTGAATCTGTTGTCTACCAATTATTTCATCTATTATTTTGATATAAAGTTTATGCTTTTCAACCCATGTATATAAATGGAACAGGATGGGATGTGATGAAGTGGGGCAGTTGCTACAATATTTTCCCCATTTTCATGGATATAGTTATGGAAAAATCAGTTTTTTGCTTTCACAGTTCTGATTATTATCATATAATATAAGATAAATGAATTACACATTCATCTCCAGCACATTGCCAGGATATATGAATAGTTCAATCTCAGGAATTACATCCAAAAATATGGTGTAGAAAATTTGCACATCAACTGTTAGGCTGTATAAAAGTATCACGAAAAAGCCAAACATACATATAAGTGTAAGCCTAAAGATGAAGACTAATAACTGCTAGAAGTCTTCACCCACATAATAGTGCTTTTTTGTTTTTTGGACTCACTGTTCCTATGCATTGCCTTGTTTTTTGTAATTGCTTTTCCCAATTGTTGAACAAGGGCACATACATATTGACAAAGGTTGATAAGAAGTTGAAATACATGGGTTTAAAATATATGAGTGATATCTAAAGTTTAATGGAATTGTTATAATCTATTTGTTAATTATATTTTACCTGAAAGAAATCACCTTTGGCTAACAGAAAGTAGTCCTTAAGAGCCTTCAAGTGGCCATTTAAGTTGGCGCGTACAACCACAAGCTGAAAATATGGAAGGACAACAGTAAACAGAATTTCTGCAGAAAACGGGCACCCCCTGATACACAAGGCTCCCTGCTTTGCAAGGATCGGCAAAGGGTTGCTTTTGTACACAACCTTACCCTTGCTTTACAAAGAGGCTATTCCCACAACTCAAACCTGTGACCTTCCAGTTGCAAAAGAATAACCTTACTATTGCTATCAGGGATGCCCTCAATTTCTTGAAAATAAAACAAATAATAAATGTCACATTCTGCACCTGCCAAAGATGACTGGCTGCAATAGCCCGAATTGAGTCCACAGCACACTCAAATGATCTTTTATGGAACTCGGATGATTCCTGAGCACAAAACCAAGCACAAATGTGGTGAAGAGTAATATATTCTCATTATCTAGAAAATAAAGTTTGTCTATTATGAAGTCAGAGCATAAACTATAATTCAAGTCTAAAAGTTTAATGTACTAGAGCAAACAAGTCAGAGAAAATCAAGGACATCAAATGACATCAATCACAGAGGGGTAGCAAAAGAAAATAAATAGACCATGAATGTGGCTAATGTAGAACCTTCAGGTCCTGAAGCATGGCTTCAATCTTATCAGCCTCTGACTGAGGAAGCAATTCTTCACCAATCTTTGCATCCAAGGAGGGTTCCTTCTGGAAAGAAAAGCGGTCTGAAAATCCTTGAAATCTTTGTGGTCCTCTTGGTTTCTGGTGATGATATGCAGTGTCCTGGAATCGGAATGCAGAACTTGGATTCCGTAGAATTCGCACTGCCTTTCCAGCAAACAGAATGGATTCTGCAACACGCATAGGGATGTACTCTGGCAGCATACCCTGTAAGAAAACAGGAGGTACAAAAAGCTTTGCAACATCAAATATGTCCACCAATAGTACTGAGAAGGCAATAAGGCCCAACAAACAGATATTATTTCCAAAAACAAGACATGCAGGCAAACCAAAAGTAGAAAGCCCTAAGTGCTGGAATCCATTTAGCTGTCCACACGCATTATGGGGTGAGAGAACAAAAGAGAGTATGGATCATTATTACTATTTTTTAATTTATAACGTCAGTTAGAGGGTGAACCTTGATAGTAATAGTAAGGTTGCTCCTTTATGATTGCAAGTTCACGAGTTCGAGTTAAGAATATAGCCAATTTCCAAAGCTAGAGTAAGGATGCATAAAAACAATCCTCCCAACCCTCACAAAGGAAGTAGCCTCAGGCTGCATTTAAAGTGTTAGGTTGCAATCTTATACACAACATTAACAGGCGAGGTATGAGAATGACGGTGCTTTGAAAATTTTTTCTCCTAGATCACCTACCGTGAGAGAACTTTTCCACTCCTTTTTTTCTCTCTTTAATCCACCATTTCTTCACTCATTTCACAGGTATTCCATCACAATTGACCTCATCAAATTTAGTGCACTTTTTTAACCTCTCCATCAATGCAAAGTAACTTGAGAAATTTAAGTGTTTGAGAGAAACCAACCAGTGGATTACATCCATAATATATTCTAAGATGACTCACAGACCATAAAGGTTTGCCAGAAAGCAGTCATACAGCCTACTTCACAAGTTCCCTTTATATATATATTTTTATTACACATCTAGACACTAAACTGCTTACAGTGGCAACGGTTACTTCAAGATCTCATGATAGCTCATGTTCATAATTTTGCATTTCTCCTTTTGCAGGACTCTGTAAGACTTTCCATGTTATATCTCCTTCATTTATTAATCTAAGGAATGTGATGATGCAAGAAAACAATAACATTTTTGGCAGAGCAACTGCCAATGATTATAAAAACTTTATTTGTGAAAAGTTTCTGCGTTACATATGTGCCTCTATAAAGTTAAACTATATACAAAATAAGGTTGATGACTTAAGTATTCCTTAGGCCAAAGGCCAGGGACCAGTCTCATTCCTTGGGAGGTTTGACAAAATGGATTGCTAGAGGGAGGCAATCAAACAAAAAATGTTTTCATTTTTTGACAAAATGTGAAAAATACCTTTTTGATGTTTTCATTTTTTTTTTCAAAAGTACTCAATTTTTTTTTAAATGAAAACAAGCAATCCAACTCTATTTCCTATTTTTGTTTTCAAAATAATGAAAACAAGAATTGGAAATTGAAAACAAAAAGTGAAGGGTCCATTTGGATGATGTTTTTAGTTTTTAGTTTCAGTATTTTGAGAACAAAAACAGAACAAGGAATAGGTGTTTCACAAATTTTTTTTTTTTTTTTTCATTTTCTTTCCCTCCCCTATCCTGCAGCGACTCGTCCAATGACCCTTGGTCACTGACAAGGCAACAATGAATGGGTGGGCAGAAAATATACCAAAGAAAAAAAATATATATCAAACACAAAATTGACAGCAAAACAAAATATATCAAACACCATGTTAAATTTTCATTTTTTTTAAATTAAACTGAAAACCGAACACAAAAACCTGAAAAAAAAAAAATGAATACAAAACAATGAAAGAGCCAAACAGCCCTGAACTGAATGGGGCCTAAACATTCATAGATTTGCTTGACGGAAGAGTCTGTTGAATCAATATTCTGATAGCAATTTTGTAGCAACTTTTTGGACAACCAAAACTATTAAGCTGATGCTCTTAATCAAACACCATTTGTAAGATACCAATATACAAAAACAGCATTACATGGGTGCTTATTAAAACTAAAAATAGAAGGCAATGGTTAAAAGTAGCCGCTAAAACATCATTACTCCTAGGAGCTTACATTTTTAGAAACATAGTCACTGGATTCCCTCCTACCCCCTGGAACCATGATCCAGATCACATGCTCCAAATTGTGGTTCTTCTGCATCCCAGGATCACAAGGAATGCGATCCAGATCCCCAAGAATGGGGATCCCAAGTAGTGCATGAGTAAAAAAGTTAAAATAATTTAAAAACTAGGGAAGAAACTTATATTCAAAATAATTTCCCAAAAAAAATAGAGAAAAGAAAGCATGCCTACCTTGTATTTTATTGCATTTTGAATTATATTCAAACCTAACTTCATTTGAATAAGATTCTTCATCCCACAAGTTGTACAAGAATATAGAAAAGAATTCAGAACAAAAAATAAACCAACTTCTATAATGGCAAAGTATCAATCTACCTAATTTCAACTTGCACACAACTATAAAACATCACGATCCAAAATAATGAACTAATTAAGCATGCCCTCTCCATATAACAAAATTAGAATACTAACATACTCCACATTGTCACGAGATGAACCAGCTTGCTCGGAGGTTTTTTTTAATTCCTTAGTAGCCGAATATCCTATTATTTCTTATTGCTGTAACACTTAGTATCTAGCTGTATTTTTCTGTTATGAGTTAGTTTTAGGCCCCACATGCAAGGGGCGAATAGGACAAAAAGGTTGGTTGTAACTGCATGAGGGAAGGAATCTGCTATGGCAGACTTACCCTACCTCTGGCTAGTATATATCCTCTCCAAGGTTCTCTGGAGAAGGCATCAAGCAATAGAATCTGAATTTCCTTCTACATCTCATTTCCTCCCTATTTCTCTCTATTCTCCCTCTACAATTCGTTCTTCTATCCTTCTTGTTATGTTCCTATTCTTCTTCGGAGCTAAAACCAGCTCGTCACAAATCAGGTTGTGACACACATCTGTTCCCATACCACGTTCCTGGTAACTATGGTTAGGAAGGGGATCTACAACATATCTCACATTTTTCCATCACACTTCTCACATGCGACCCTCTATTGAAAGTGTCCCATAGAGAAATTGGTTACCTAAACAGGACACACCAACAGATCAACAATAAAATGCACAATAACAAACACAAGAAGGAAACGAACACATAAGAAGTCTTCAATAAGGACTTCCTTGAATCACAGTTTTGATACCATGTCATATAACCATTAGTATATCAAGAAATTCAACAGCAGAAATGGTGCATTCAACTCAATAAAAGAAAAAAAATTAAATTCAAGTTGACAGCAGCATGCATGGGATAAACCAATCGCAAAGGTCTACTAAAAATTACTATCAGGGGCCATTTCAGAATAGGTTTTAATTAACTTCAAGCAAAAGCACCCTAATCATTACCAAGGAAAACTTGCAGACACCTATTGTTTCTTCAAACAATTTGCGGTAGGAGGCATTGATAAAGAAGAGGCCCTATAAGTATGACTGATCACCCTCCTACAGGAAGTGTCATGATAAATTCACCAAATTACACAAGACTCGAGGAAGAAGAGAAGTGTGAAAACAATTTTGGAATCCATATCAAGAATTGACGGTCACATATTAAAATTTGAAGATCAAGTGGCCAACTCATCACCAATATGTGGTTCCATCAAGATTTACAGCCAAAAAGATGGTGTCAATCTGTAGAGGATGGAAAACAACTCAAGAAATATGCTCTATTATACCAGAGAAATGTGAAAGCCCAAGTGCCAATCTGTTAGAGATGCATCATTAGTTGACATTCGCCCAAATTTGTCGAGCATGTCTGGATGAGATGAGTCATGCTCAGCGTCCCTGTCTTCCTGGCTAGAGAAAAACAAGAAGACATATCAAGTTTTAATCTACTTCACAGGAGTTATAAAGGTAAAATGACAAAAGACAGAAAAAATAAATTAACTGGAAGTTGTATGAATACTCAAATCATTGAAACACCAGAAATAGAGGGAGGGCAAGAGAATGTCAATTTTTTTCTAGAGATATCTTTGACAGTTCCCCAGATAATATCCTAAATTCTACGTATGTGAATTAGATAGCAATCACAGATGGCATAACAAGTACACTTGAAATTGAATACAATATGTAAAAGTCCATGCATAATAATAGTAGAGTCTGTCTTGCACTTCTCCTTTTTATCTTAAAGCCCCAAGAAGACAGCAAATTATCTTTCGTAACTTGCCAACAAATAAGCCTGACTGCATTTAGGATGAGAGGACCATAAAAAATTAGGGCTAAGAATACATGTTTGATATCTTTATAAATCTATGTTTTAGAAACTTGAGAACATACACACAAAGGGATAGTTTGAAATAAAAAGACAGATCATTCCTCCCCGAGGTAGTGGGGGAATGACTTCAATAACAGCAACATGTCACAGACTGGTGTCCTGAGGACCCAAACGAGCTAAAAAGATAGAGTACATTGCATGTTTGCGTGACTGAGTGGTATTACCAGTGCAGTGTGTGAAACAGGAGATGAGTTGGTGAATCATCTTCTTCTTTACTACTCAATGGCTTATGATATTTGGACCACGTTTTCCCTTTTTTTGGTATATAGTGGGTCATGCCAGATTTTGTGCTGGATTTTCTAAATTCTTGGGAGCAGGCTTGCTCAAGTGAGTACTAATCCTTTCTATGTTATGTGACACATAGGAAGGAAAGGAACAAGCTTTCGAGAGTAGAAAGGCACTTCTTTCTCCCTATAGTCTTATCTTCAGCTCTTTAATAACAATTCTTTGTAATTTGACGTTCAACTGTTCTCTTTGTCTAAAGGTCATTCTTCTTCAAAACAAACTATTACTTGTCCAAAAAGGAAAAAATGAAAGCAATAGTATTAGTAAGAGTATCAAACAAATCAAAGATATGCTTACGCATGATAACCATGAACATCTACAGAAGCCATTTAAAAATATTCAAACCTTAAACAAGAATGCATAATTGAAATAATTTTATCCAACGAAAGGCATCTTCAGGGACCAAATATTTGTGCATGTTATCCTTTCACTGTTTATGAAAATGCTGTGGAATACTATAGATTATAGATTCTATTCAAGAAAATATGAAACTGCATGAATTAAGAAATGCAGTCAGCAAGAACAAAATCACATTATCAGTTTTTACCTGCTAATGAAAAATTCTCCATGCTGGTCATTAAGAATCCCATAAACCATCCAGGAAGCAAGTTGATTATACATGACCTGATGCCCATGCCAAAGAAGCCTATGTTATCAGGACTATAAGTCAGTTTGGTTGTTATGATGTGATAAAGATGGAAGTCTGCATTTCAGAAACAAAAAGAAAAAAAAAAAAAAAAAGGAAATCCCTACAGCTCACGGTTCCCCAAATTTTAGAAACAACCAGAAGAAAATTAATACAATAACACCTGTTGCCTTTCAGACTCAATAAGTAACTTTATCTCACTAGTAGGAAAGAGACCAGTACTTCAAACCAATACCCAACCGTACCTCAAGTAAATTTAATCTGAAATGGCAGAAATACTTGAAACAGATAAGCTAAAAGCCAAAAACTGGAAAACTTGGATCGGATACAGTTTTAGATATCTATCACAGTTGTTATTTGTAGCATATGTACAAGTTAACATTCCCCACTTCCAATGCCCATTTAAGCATGCCCACCATCAGGCCAATTCAGCATTCAGAGTCTGATATGTTTATACTCAGTTAAACCAACATTTCCTTATTGCTCCATTTTTCCATTTGGCACGGATTCTGGCTGGGAGAAGTAAGAAGAAAAACAACAAAGGTACCAGTAGTCTTAATAAGACCACTAGGCGGGGCCAGCTACAGGAATTCTAGCTCTCCAATCACCTATATCCATGGCCATACTTTTATAAGGAAATTATATCCCATATTGGGTGGGAGAAGTAACCACAGGAATGATTTGAAGCAAAGGTAAGAAAGCACGCCCTTGATGAAATACCTAGTTCTTGCATCATTCTTGGATTCACACGGCTTAGTAATGTTATATGGCTCAAAGAGCATGCATGCTTGTGCATGCTGGAGGCACCAGTATGTAAGACTCTATTCCCAGTAAATCATAGAATACAAGTTTAAAGAAATTTAATTTGTTGAGAAAAAGATGAGATATTTATGCTTGCCCCTATAGGAAATGCCTCTGCATTTCCACTATCTGCCAAAATTAATTAAAGGGGTGAATCATGATTGGAAATATCTAGCATCCATACCTTATGATCAGAAGATTACTAAGTTTTTACTAAAAGCAGTTCAGCCTGCTGATCATTTGAGATTAAATTCTAAAGCAGTACTTCTACATTAGAGGCATTCCAATGCCCAGGATGAAAAATAAGAAGAAAGTTGAAGCCAGTTAGTTGAGGGATATAATTATATTATGGCTCCAAAAGGGGATGCTACCCTCCTACATATGAAATTGCACCTCTTCAGAAGATAAACAGAGCCATATAACAACTCAAAAATGCAATTTCCCAGAAAATCCAAAATATGCTTAATAGTTAATATCCAACAATCAACTACAAGAAAAGATAACAAAAAAATAGAAAACAGCTACTCTCCACCATCAGAATAAAAAGCTTGTTAGTTGTAACTTCCAACATCCAATATACACTATTCCAAATGTTCTACAACATGTCACACTATAACAAAAAAAAGAGTTCCCTGGGTTGAAACTCAGCCATAACTCCCAACAAACTAGCATGGTAATATCCGTCCTCCAACTTTAAGCAAATTAAGAAAAATAAGTTGTTGCTTTTCTTTTTTTTTTTTTTTTGGATTCTTAAGAAAAATAAGTTTTTGCACGAGAGGCTGTGTACAAGTTAATTTGGTTTATTTAAATAAAAATCCATCCAATAGAAAAGTCAATAACAAGAATGCTTCAGAAAACATTTTTAGTTTAAATGCACTTCCCTTTAACTGTTGCATGCATAAACCACATCAACTTTCACCAAAGTGTATAGAAACAGCAAATGCATGTCGTAAAGATTCCTCAAAAGTCTATATAAAACTGCCCCATACCATTAACTTAAATTCAATTAAAAGGGCAAACAACAAGACAGAAGTGGGTGGGAAATATCTGTAACTAAAGAATTCATACCTTTGAATGCATGTCTGTAGTTCTGGCACCCCACAATGGCACCGTTTCTGCAAAAGGTTAAGAAGTTGTCCTCCGCAAATACAATCACGCTCGATCTCTAGAATGAGCTCATAAAGAGGTGGCAAAAGAACAAAGAACTGCAACAAACATTCATCCATAAGCCATGTTGGGAATAATAAAATAAAAATGCAGCCTGGTAATTAAGAAGAAAGTTATTTGATCCCATTCTGGTAGTAAAAAAGCACTAATTAATGGGCAGGATATTTGTTAATAAAAAACAAATACTCATACTATATCAATTAGCAAGCAGAATATATTAGTATAAACAGATTATATACTCAACATGTATATTACTCAAGGAAATGGTGAATTCGAGATGTATATTGAAGCAAAAGTAATAACCATAGAGCAAGTAAACCTCATGCTGGCAGAGATCGGGAGGTCAACCGACCCAAATATCAGAAACCAAAACCCGTTGGAATCTTCAAAGTGTCGAATAATTATTATTCATTTCAATCCAAGCACAAAGCCCTCCATTGATAAAGGAAAAAAAGGAAGCAAACAGTCATTCATAGGTAAGTAGTCACAGTTTGCCAGAACCCGCGAATAAGGATAAAATGAAAAGCATATACTCTGTGTGGACCAGCTCTCCAGCAAGGTCTATTAAATGGAGAATCAAGAGCTGCCCTAGCAGTGGAAGGAAACACGTAAACAATGCAAAGTAAAAGGTATAAGAAACTACAAACATTGGTCCAAAAGGATCATCAACAATTTCCTCTACAGAAATATAGTTATTCAATATGGCTTTATTGTCAAATAACATACATACATCAGTGACTTCAAAACCATCAATGCTAGAAATCCCTTTCCATTTTGCCCAATATTGATGGAAGGTATCATGTAATTAAGCTTCCACAAAGACTGACTTTTTTTTCTTACACTCTCTCTGTCCTGACTATTTCATAACCCTTTTCCCAAAATTTCACCTGTACTGTCTTCCTAATAAAACAGATAGGTTAATTACATGTCAATCATCTCCTCAATCACATAAATGTGTTTTAGTAAGAAAACTTCAAAAGAGCCAGTGCATGCATAAACCACCTACCTTATTTAAACCTTGGGTAACCGTTGCCAAGATGGGAACATTATCTGATAACAATTTCTGCTCTATTTGTAGGACAGCAGACCGGTAGACTGACAACACCTCAACAAGGCCATTAGCAATTGCCCTCCTGTACACACTCTGTTTCTCCTTCTTCCCCTTGGCTAATTCAGATGCTCGAGGCAGAGGACATTCGTTTGCAGACCTTATCCAACTTAAATTCCTTGACTTAGTGGCAAAGCGGTCAAGTTCTCTGTAGTAAAACCCTAAGGTAATTATCCTCTCAATAGCATCCCTGCCATCATTTTATGCGCAATAGAACATAAAAACCAGCAGATTTTTAGCCACGAAAAACGCACTTGCATGCAATTGAAAAGATAAACACGTAAGCTCAGGGAGCACAATTTTTTCTCCCTAGTCCCTACTTCACTGCCAAGTAAAGTTAAATATACCGCAAGAATAATTTAAGACTTATCCCAAAATGTGAAGAAATAGTAACGATTGTTTATACTTCTCAAAACGTTATCGAACAGAGTACACAGTTAGGAAAGGAGAAAATAAAGTCTAATTCCTACACGACAGCCAGGATTTTTTTTTTAAAAAAAAATAATTAGAATGCCAAATTTTTCATAGTAGTCAATTCTCTTACAGAGAACTTGCTTTTCTTGCACCAGACATAAAACCTTAGAATTAGCAACAGATACCGGAAGCACATTGAAATCCAGACAGAAACTCCAGGAGCTAAGAGAAATGGCACTTCGGAAAGAAAGAAGAAGTCGATGATTGGGTTTCGGGGCATACCTTTCGCTGGGTTCGATAAAAGAGAGATCAGGAGCGAGTTTGAAGGTGCGTTCTTCTGATATGGGAGCGTCCGGAGACAGGACAATGCCGATCGATTGCTGCTGTTCTCTCTCGTCGATGATTAGGTCTCCCGTGTAGCCTAGGAGTGCCAGCAAGAGTTCGTGCAACATTGCGCTTTGCTTGATCAACTCTCAGGATCAGGATCGGTTGCTGGCATAACGACGACTAGTTTACAACTCGGGAAAAAAAGTTTGAGTCGGCGTGAGCCCAGAATTCACTTTACATTAATGCCGAGCAAGCGCGCCCGCCCTGGCGGCCTCCTCCTCCGAGCAAATTAAGGTCGTGTTTGGGAGACATTTTAGAGCCTGTTTGGATACCCCAGTAAGACAGACGCCATTCACAATAAGTTAAAACACTTACAGATTACAAGATAAAATATATATTATCTTTCGAGTCCGGGATATAAGTAGACTCATACACTCGATAATAATTAAAATTTAACATCACTCAAAATTTTTAGATTTGATTTTTTGGGGTAAAAATAAGACTGAAAGTTACCAAACCAGACGGTCAAGAATTACGAGTGATCTCAACCCAAGCGCAAAGCCTTCCACGGACGAAGCATTAAAAATAAATAAATAAAAAGGAAGCAAGCAAGTAGTCATGAATTGCTAGAACCCATGAATAGTAGGTAGGGATGAGCACAACTTCAGTTAAATCGAAATAACCGAATCGAATCGACGAGTTTAGTCGGTTCGGTTCGGTTATTTTTTTACAAAATTTCGGTCCAGTTAATTTTTTTAGAAAATTCAGTTTTCGGTATTCGGTTCGATTTTTTGCTTGAAATAACTGAAATAACCGAACTGAACTTAAACTTACAAAAATGACACAATTTTGGTTTGGGTTTATAAAGCAAAGTGAAAATATCCCCACCCAAGTCAAACCAAAGTCACGCTCCATCGTCTCTGACGCTCTGGCACGGCGGCACCATTGCCCCCTCCAATGCCGACGTCGACGCCGCGGCACCTGAGGCAGAGAGTCAGAGACTCTCACTCACCTGGAACTAAAAGGGTGGACTAAGATGGAAGCGAGATACCGAGAGAGATCCTTCGAGTTCGTCGCCATCGGTGTCGTCTCCACCTTCAACGCCTTCCTCTTTTCCGTCAGCAATCGGCTACCCCCCGCCTTTCCCTTCGCCCATCGTGGTCCCCTTCATCAGACCCAAACTGTAACGCCCCATTTTTCCTCAAGCGTGCGTTAACTCGAGAATTCGGGAATTTTTTTTTTTTTTCAAAAATCAAACACAGCATAAATCTCTCGATATTCATACTCTCATCATAATCATTTCCCAGCAATCCCGATCGTACCTTCTTAGCATATCAAAATTTAATAATGAATTAAGACAAGTATTAACAATCACATCAGCGGAAGCAAGATCGAAACTTCAATAATATTTAACCAACAATTCCCTTAACCGACAATTCCTTTTACAATAATCAAATCGATGTTTCACATGAAAATATCAAAATATTACATAACCTCTGAACGTCGTAATCATGGACAAAACCTACGAAGACTAAACATAACCGCTACATTTCGATGATATTCTTTCCCTTGGCGCCACTGCTTTCACCTGGAACGTTTGAATATTCCAGGGACATAATCCAAATTAGATTATGAATCATCTAAGTGAGAGTTCAAAAACGTTTTCATGCAAATATGAAAAATCATACACAAAATCGATAAATCTCGACATGCATCAGCCTAAGAGAACCCCACACAGTATTTAGCCCTAACCGGGGAAAATGCAATCTCTCTAAAGGCGACACAACCACTTCGGCCCATTGACAAAACAATCCTGCTTAAGAGGAACAACCTCGACATATGAACCCGGGAATCACCCCATTGTCATTGTTAGGCTTTACGCTCCAACTCAAAAGCATTCCAAAACCCAACGCAACCCTAGCCCCAAGAGTGCCACATCAGCACTATCCTCGGAATCAACGTCACCTCGGCATTAATGCTATTGCTTAAAGGAACCTAGGGTGGTGTCCACTCGCAGCCCCGCCACTTGAGCCAACAACTGGGGTGGTGTCCACTCTCAGCCCCGCCACTTGGGTCCCGTAAGGTGAAGTCCGTCTCAACCCCGTCCCAAGTGGGTCACCTAGCATTAATCCTAGGTACGCATCCCAAGTGCTGTCACTCTGGGCTACGTCACAGGTTACCAACCCACGCCCCACATGGACAACACAAAACAAGCCAATGCCGAAAAATCATAACATGCATAAAAATCAACATCTCAATGTATGCAACTTACCGTACGAAATTTAATGCATGTGTAAATAACTGTTTGGACAACTATAATAAACCAAACCATAGGGATGAACATTCACAGTAAACCATTCACATGTCACTCAAGGTCCTTTCGGGTAGAACCACTCACAAGTCAAAACAAAGTTGGGGGCGAACACTCACCTTGTAACTCAACTTTCTTGAAGAGCGCGAGTCACCTCGATTTGCGTGCCTGACCTCGATTCTTGCGCCCGACGCTCTTATACTTCAACCTCGAGCTTCAACGATACCCTAGTCATCACGTTTGTTCAAAATCATATCAATATCTATTTTTTCAATTTTTCCATAATTTCTTCCTATTTTCTTTATATTTCTCCTCAAAAATTCTAATAAATGCCTACTCAAGATTTTTCCTCGATTTCTCTTCATAACAATTCATAAATAAATATTTCCTAACTTCTGGAATTTTCTAAAAAAAATTTAATATCTCCTTCTATTTTTCATAAGCCTTATTTATCTTGAAAATTTCAAAATGACCATTTTCTCCAACATTTTTCAAAATTTTCTTCCACCATAATTTTTATTTTATTTTTCTTAAAATAAATAAAAAAAATTTCAAAATTACCTGAGGCCTCACGCGCCCTCACGCGCGGGCGAGTGGCTGGACAAAATTTGCTGGCGCGTGGCAGTCACGCGCCACCGTCTTCTACCTCTAGCTGGTCGCCGGCGGTTGCTCCGATGGCCATGAAACCAGTGCCGTTCGAAAGCTCTTTGAGAATCGATCACGATGCCACAAAAATCAGGTCGAAAGGCCACCGAAAAATGGCTCAAATGGCCGGTTACAGGTCCGGCTAGCAGACCGTCTCAAACCCTCGGCCAAACTCGAAACCCCCTCAAACGCTCACCAAAATGCTTCAAAATACTCCCAAAATGATCCTTGATGCCTAGAGACCAAAAGCCCTCTATCAAAACTCCAAAAATCATTAAAAAACGAGCTCGATTTGGTGCTTCATTCTCGGCCGAATACCTTCGATATTTATAGCCAAAAACAACCCCCACGTGGCCGATTTCCGGCCAAGCCTTCTTCCCCACGCCTCCTAGGCCATTCCCTAACGGTCCTAGGCTGTCCAAATGGCCGGATTTTCCGGCCAAAATCTCGGCCAGATCTGCCATCTCTGAGCAATTTTCTGAAAATTGCACTTTAGCCCCCTGAAATTTTTCTTTTGCATTTTGGCCCTTAACCTTAAGCCCCTGATCTTTCTAACACCCTCACTAAGACCCTCAAGATTAGTACTTCTCATTTATCCCTTGAAACTTTTGAAAAATTTCCATTTAGACCTCCATCGGGCAATTTTTAGAAATTATACTTAGGCCCGACTGATTTGTTTGACCTCAAATCCACTCGATTCAACTTGAAACCACTTAAGGGTTGTTCTATATATCGAATACTAGTCCTTGGCACTCTCCGTTGACTTTTTGGTCGTCGTTTACAACAATTCGGTAATACGGCCTAATTGGCAGCTGTATTTTTGCTGTGCCGAAAACTGTTCTGAATGTCATTTCTTTTATTACTAAAAATCATAATTTTAATTACTCGTCGATACTATACCATTTTCCTTGACTATCTAGGGTCCGAGATACTCCCTCTGACTAATTCGGTAGTCCAAAGCTGTGTTAGTGTGCCCTATAGTCTTATTTTTCTCAAAATTCCAATTATGCCCTTTATCAAATATCATTTTATTCTCAAATTATTCTCGGGTGTTACACAAACCGATGCTTTTCCCTTCGTTGATCGCACGAGGCTTCGTCTCCTTATTTCTTTCCTTCCTTGTGCTTGGACGATCGACCCATACCAAGTACCAACGATGACCGACCGTCAGACAGAGGTTAGTATTGACGTTAGGTTAGGGTTTTAATTTTTTAATTTTTTTTTAACTCAGTGAGGTTAGTTTCTTATATTTCTTCCTTTGCTGGGTTTTTCATTTGTATTTCATTCTTTTGCACAAATTGATTTGTATTTCTCTCAATCTCTAAATGATTTTGCATTTTTCTATATCAATTCAATGGATGTTCTTGTATTTCATTTCAGCAAATCGATTTGTTCTTTTACTGATTTTGCCCAATCGGTTATCGGTTCGGTTAGCTTAGTTTAGATTTCGGTTAGTTCAATTTCGGTTAGTTAGAATTAATCGGTCGGTTCGGTTCGATTATTACATGCAATTCGGTTCGGTTCGGTTCGGTTCGATTAGAATTTTTTTGTCGGTTCGGTTATAACCGAATGCACACCCCTAATAGTAGGGGATAAAATAAGATGAACGCATATACTCAACGAGGTCTATTAAGGGCCTGTCTAACTAGGCGATTTGACAATTTATAAGTTAGTGTTGCAGCTTTTAAGTTACTCAAATTTATTTATTTTTAAGTGTTTGATTTTATAAAGAATAATTAAGGTATACATTAATGTTTTGCAAAAACTCCTTCCTCGCTGCCGCCCTAAAATATTATTATCAAATAAGTTACACTGAGAGAATAAATGACTGTTTTATTTTTAATTTTTTAAGCAATTTTTAGTCATTATCCTTCTTCTTCAACTCTCAGTTGCCAGCCCTCTCCCAAAATATTATTATCAAATAAGTTGTATTGAGAGAATAAATAACTATTTTATTCTTAATATTTTAAGTAATTTTTAGTCATTGTCCTTCTTCAACTCTCATACTCTCGTCAGCCCTCCCCCCATTTCCTCTATCATCATTCGTCTATCCATCACCTCCATTAGTTGCTACCCGTTGCCAACCATCCCTATCCCCATCTCCTCCATCGCTATGTCTATATATATATATATATATATATAATAATTTATAATTAATTTTATTAAAAATAAATAATTAATAAAATTTTATATTATTCAATAATATGTATATTTTGACCTTTTTATCATATTCTAATAATACATCAATTCTTTTAAAGTTACAAGAGTTACTTTTATTAATTACCATATGTGCTAGAAAATATCCCTCCCCATTTTGCCTAATTTCATGGGAACGAATCCCAGCCAACTTGACAATAATAGCCTCAACCAAACACCTCATACTCTTCTTTCCCCCAAACCGCCCCCCCCCCCCCCCCCCCCAAAACCAACAAAAAAAAAAAAAATGGTCCTCCCGCTTGAGGCTTCAATACCCCCTGCCCCCAGAACTGCAAAACAAAAATTCAATTCTAACGACCCAAAATTCGGTCACTTGACTTTAACCCCATCGGCGTTTGCACTTCTTACAGATCTGCCACTGCCTTTCTTCTGCTTTTGTCCACTCCGCTTACTGCGCTCCTCTCTTTCATAGGGATTCACATCCTCAAATTTGATTGGTTTTATGATCACTCCAGTTTTCTTGACCACCTGTACCAAATGCAATCAGGCTTAGAATGTGTTGTATGCATGCCAAACCAGGGGATGCTATCTTCTGCAACGCAATTTCGTCTTCTCATGCCTAATAAAACCACGAATGTATGCATACGCACATGGAAATTGATGCAGCTTCACGAAGAATATATACTGTGCTATAAAAAGGTTATGAGAAACTCACTTCTGGACGGTTAAGAGCTCCAACTGCTGTTACTGGGTTGAATTCAGGTCCAATAGGCATTCGGATGCTCTGTTCAAACACGTCCTGAGATGTATATGGGTAGGGCAACGTCTTTGTATGTAGCTTCTCAGCCTGCAAAAATGAAAATACATAAGAAGAGCTTAATTAAATTATCTAAAACCATTTAAAGGGCCTCTTTCTAAGTGTCTTACCTTCTTGTCCAATTTCTCAGAGATGATCACATGCTTAAGACGTCCATCCTTCCTCTTCTTCAGAGCTTCATCCCTCTTCTTCTTGGCATTCTCGTGTTCTTCCAGCATCCAAGAAGGTAGACCTTTCTTTTTCTGTATATGCGTCCACTGACCCCAGCCAGGAAGTAAAACAGGCTTCTCTGGTTCAGGATTTTCTTCATTCAATACTTCCTGTTTATCCTTCTCAAAATCATCTTCCACATCATCCCCAGCAAAAGCACGTCGTATTAAATCAGTTTGTGACGGAAGCTCATAAGTTGACTTGGTGCCAGAGGACAAAACCCCATCCACCATCATGTCACTGCCTGAATCACTGTCATTCTCTTCTTCCTTCATGGTCAACAATACAAAAATCAGAATGAGAAAGGCAGCAAAGCAATCAATCAGTAGTGCACATTTAACATACAGCGAGGTCATACGACTCATACCTCTACATCTTGATCACGCAAAGCCGGTTTCTCAACCTCTGAAGAGTTCATATTCGCATCTAATTTCTTTTCACTTTTGATCTGCTCATTATGTTTTTTGGGCATCTGTTCATTATTTATACAATGGTTTACAGTGAATATCATTTGATTATTCTGTCTCAGAAAACAGAAACAAAAAAAAGGAAAAAAGAAAAAATAAATAAACTAGCCTTCTTCCATGAGTCAGATGCAAAAATAGCAACTTCATATGTTGTCCGTGGTCCTGGGTCTTTGACAACATCATTGAAACTCTATGGACAACAAAATTGAAATTCTAGTCAGAATTAGCTGTTGAAAGATGAAACTCAACTGAAGGCTAATAGGCCAATACTTTAATCACCTTGAAGAGATGATCGTGATCAATCTGAGACTCTTCACGAAGGAAATCAGGATCAATGTTAACATCCTTCTGGAAATTGTTTCTTCTATCTTGTCCAATTTCAATATCAGCACCTTCTTTAGCCTCCAAGTTGTCTTCACTATCACTATTGCCATAATAGTTATCTACTTTAGCCTTATTACCTATTTCTTCAACATGCTTCCTAGAAGCTCCAAAAATTCGTCTACCACCACCAGTACCTTCAGTTTTTATTTTTTTTCCTATGCTGTTATCATCTAACTGCTGCAACGATGATTCATACTCTTCTAGAGCTAACTTGGCTTCTTCATCAGCTGCCTCTTTTCTCCTTTGCAGCCCCCGGACCTGCATCAACAAAATAGGCACAAAGAAGAGTTAAATATAAATAGAGAAATAATAAAAAGTTCCCCGAGGAAATTGTCTGAGGAAGAGATAGCTAAACCAAGAAGCATGAGACCATATATGCTCCTCCATGTCCTTTGAAAAAGATAAGCAAAAAGGAAAAGCAAAAAATTCAAAATCCTAGGCATAGAGGAATTGAAAAAGATGCAACAAAGATTACCATAAAAGGTAAAGAAAGGACTCCAGATTTAGCCACTTCATCTTCTTCTTCTAGTACTCCAAGAGTCTTCTCTTTTGCTTTCTCCAATAATTTCGATGCACGATCCTTATCTGAAATATCAGAAATATCATCAGCATCATCCTCATCACTGCTGTCGTCACAGCTACTGCTATCCTTCACGGAGTTCATTTTTCTAGTCAAAAGAGCATGCTGGTGGAGTTGCTCAGTTATGGAAGCTCGTGTTCCTTCATCTTGGACATTCAAACCACGCTTTAAAATACGTTTGGCCCATTTGGAGCTATTTTTGTGCTTCAGCGTCAAGCGCTCCTGTATTACCATAAAAAAGACATAAGAATTAACAAACATTAAAAAGCATATCTTCTACAGTCAAGAAAATAAAATAGATGTTGATACTGCACAAATTTTAAGCAGCACGAATATGTGTGAAACTTACCTCAGCCCTTTTGAACTCTTGTTTCATTGCAAGGTCCTTAGCTGCTTCTGGATCCATTTCAATTTCAGCAGTTACTGTTTTCAACCTGTCCCTCTTTAGTAAACGATGGTACGCCTTGGACTTTATCTTTTTTATGCGTTTAGCCTTCAATTCATGGCGAAAAAGAAGGGTACGCATTTTGGCAAGACGATTTTGGCGCTCCTCTACATCTTCTATGGATACCTGACAATCATCAACCACAAGTTAAAAGACATCTATCAAACAGTTTGTATCAACCCAGGTGCATCTCCAGTATTATCATGAATGATGCATCAAAATATACAAGCAGAAAAATGATTTGCATGCCAAAAATGACATCTAGCACTTGTTTAAATACCTAATTTTGACCATACTTGAGGGCAAGCTATTTATATCAATAAACTTATAAGAATGATGCCTCAGTAGCAACAACACAATAATCAGATGTGCCAGTATCATAGCAAACATTAACAATAAATACATGGGAACTCAATACCTTGTTCAGTTCTAACAGCCTCGCGCCATCTTTCTTGTGAGCTTCAACAACCTCATTATCATTGACTAAAGAAGCAATTTTTTTCTCAAACTCAGATCTAGGTTCAAATTCAGAAGCTATTGCACCAACAGTTGAAAAGCCCAAGCTTGTGTCTTCATCAAAGTAAAGAGTCGGTGCCTCCCTATTCCTCTTGACTAAAGGCTCCCACTTAGTGATAATTTTCTTTGATTGTTCATATGCTACTTTTCTCTCCAACTTCTCACGATCTGCCTTTGGAAGTGGGGCATGAAGAGGCTGGGACTTCTTCTCCATCCGTTGCATACTCTTTCTAAGCTTGCTGAAGCCAGACTTTCCATGAAGAGGGTCCAGAAGGTCATGAATGCTAATACGACCATCACCATCAAGAACATCGCGACTGGGATTATATTCGGATTCCAGATAGGCCTCAGATACAACAAGATCATTCTTCCTCTTTTTCCCTGGAAAGTTGAGGGCAAAAACATGGAAAGTCAGGTTATTGACTGCAATTGAATAAGTACAAGGATGACTTTCAGACACCATTAGCAATTCCCACACTGTACTCAAGCTCATATGTACTTGCCAAGAAATTTTTTTTTACAGTTAATTAAATTTCCAACAAGACATGCGTCTAAAACCATTTAATTTCTTAGCAATAAGAGATTCAACTACACCAAGGTCAAGGTTAGAAAGCTTAAGCCATTGTAGGAAAAAAGCACAGAGAGCTAGAAGATGGTTATAAACGACCTGCTTTACGTGAATTTCAATTTCACGAGCAATGATCAATAAAAAATAAAAAGCGGCATCTAAACAGAAGTACTTAGAAAATAAATATCCATCTTCATGTACTAGACTCCTAAATTTTCTTCCAAAAGCAAGTGGGGACCAGTTTGATAGCAAAGCTTAACTAGATTAAGCTCAATGGTTGGGGACAAATGTCGTCGTTTTCTGTGCCTGTGTGGTTTTTTTTTTTTTTTTTTTTTTTTGGTGGGGGGGGGGGGGGGGGGGGGGGGGAGAGATCAAACCTCAATCAGTGACCATTAACACTATTTCTTGAATGCAGTTCAACAGCTACGAAGATAAATCAGTGCCACCAACTTAAAGAATTGATCTTACTTTCAAAAGCCTCAACTGGAAGTCCTGTGATTCCTTGCAACATTCTTGCATGCCTGCCTCCATCTTCCTCTTCAACCTCATCTTCTTCGTGGTCTTGCCTGTCATTGTTATCATCACTATCATCCTCATCATTGTTCTCATCCTCATCTGATCCAACATTCTCATCCTATACAAAAAATAATAAAAAAAAGAGCAATAAACTATTTAGAGAGACAGATAGGACAACGCATGGTTTTGCGCCCATGCAGCCCATAAGTATTACAGTTATTAAGACATGAAGCATTGATAAAAAGTCTCTAGCAAAAATAAATACCACCTTCTACTCATAAAAGGTTTCAGATCACAATAAACGGGGCAGGATAGACAAAATAAACTTTTCTCAATTTAAATAATAAAATGATTCATCAGTCGCAAATAGAACATTTATCATGAGCAACAATTCAAATAAATCCAGACTCCATTGTTAATCTATATCCAAAATTGGTCCGTGAGCAGGTCAGACACTACGGCGCGGACAGATTTACTGTAATCATTAACAATTACATCAAGGAAACAGAATTAGGGCAAGAAAAGAAAAAAAAGAAGGGGGAGGGGGGGCAGGATCTGAAATCCAAATATCAATTGCGGGTCCAAAGCAACACAAATTTGCAAGGATGTTACTCACTTCTCTTATTAACCGAAAGAGAGGTCAAACGGTGTACAAAAATAAAATTCACAAGTCGATAGCAGAAAGAAACTGACCTCGAATTGCTCCGGCAACTCGTACTCGAAGTTATCAACGTGATCAAACCGGCGATTCTTCATCGATTCCTCCTGGGGAACCCCTTCTTCATACTCGTACACGTCGCCAGCAACGTCGAAACCATCAGACTCCATCTCTTCCCCGTCGCTTTTCGGAGCGTTCGCGTGGTTCATAGCATCCAACTCCCGCCGCAACGCATTCGGCAAGTGAGGTCCCTTCCTTTTTCTCCTATCGACGTCCTTGTTCTTCTTTGATTTTTTTAGGGCTCCGGGAAACGGATGCTTTCGTTTCTTCCTGCCTTCTCCATTCTCGTGTCTATCTTTTCTCTTCTTCTCCGCCATCGCTTTAGAAAATAAAGAGAGAGACCAAGCAAATCTAGTCTCCATCAAAATCAAAAAGAAATTCAAACAAGAAGCAGGAGATGAGCGAAAAATCAAGGATAGTGACCATGCTAGAACGATAAGAATCACCGGAAGAGAATGAAAGGAGCATAGAAGCGATGAGGAATTTACCGTAGCGGAAACCCGCAAAAAGAAAAAAAAAAAAACAATGAAACCGGCGGACGACGTAGGGTTCTCTCGCAAACCCTCTGTCGCCGGCGAACTCTTTTCTTTGATTATCCCTTGATTGTCTCTCCTATTTTTCCGCAGCTGCAGCGTTCCTGTAAAACCCTAGTGGGCTAAGCATCTACTTATCTGAAAGAAATATAAAAAGAATAAAGACAGAGAGAGAAAGCAAAGTCAAGATAATCGAGATTAGAAAGAAAGCCCTGAAAGAAAGATCAAGCGGAAGAGATTAAACTCCTCAGAAATATACATTTCAGGAACAAATCAGCGAAACGAGCAAATTTTCATTAACAAAGAGAGAATCGCACGAATCAGTGAAAATATTCAAAATAAGATCGCACAAGTCACTGAGGGTTTGGCCATCGCACAAATAGAAGAAGGAGATAGATATCATCGCTTACAGATGCGATAGTCGGCGAGCGTCGATCGTTGTTTGTAACAACAAGGGTTTTGTGATTCTATGTTTGCAATTCGGGTTCGCAACAAGGGTTTTTGTGATGTATGCCGGTTGTTGCAGGATGCAGGTTTCGTTCGAGATTCTGTACACGGGCTTGGGCCTATTTAAAGGGCTTGGGTGTTATTAGCCTGATAAATCGTGGCCCAATACCCATTTAGTTTATTTTAAATTTTTTTTTTTTTTTACCAATAATAATAGCCATCTCTATTTTTGTTCCAATTTTAAACTGTCATTCTTCTTTTATTAATAAAAACAGTTAAATGTTAACATGATTTGTGAAACCAGATCGAGATAATTGCCACTTAAGTAATTTTTACCAAAAATATATTTATATAAATATAAACATAAATTAAATATATTTTGTAAACAAAAATATGAACTAAATGTACATGTACATGAGCTTTACCCTTTCGGCTAGCCATGGTGGCTGACTGCCACGGGCAATACAACCCATCACTGGGGTTGTCTTCGACCCTAGAGATCTGGTTGTCTTCATATATATATATATACAAAAAATAAAATAATATATATATAGTTTATTAATGGCTATAAGAAAAAACCAAACATTTGCACAAAACCTGCAGAGAGATATATATACATATATATATAGATAGATACATGAAAAATGCTATTTGGATATGAAATGATAATACTTTGCGTGATACTCGAAATAGATGACCTAAACTTTACGTAAAGTCCTTAATCTAAATGGTAGTATTTCTGTATTTGTGTGCGTGTATATAGACCGTTGCATCAGCATGCTGCACAAATGAAAGAAGAAGAGAAGGAGCAGAAAAAAAGTGAAATTTTATGTTATACGGGAACTTAGTTGGTGCTCACGCACTTTACCCTTTACTTGCATGGAGATGCAACGGTTCTGATCTGGTTCTGGCGGTGGAAGAGGAGAGGGAGAGGTGAGGAACCCGTGTTGGAGAAGGGGAGCACGTGCAGCAAGCAGATCGATCAAATTAATTACTCACTTTTGCACGTGCCCTGCTTCTCCAGCATGGAGCTACTCACCCGCGGCCGCCTTCTCGATCATCGCTAGTTGGGCGATCGGATCACCGGCTGGCTTCTCATTTATAGGCGCAGAAGAGAGCCTTAAAGGCGATCGAGCCCTGCAAGCAGGGAAGAGCAATTGAGTGAGTCTCAGAAAGTAGCAATACTGGGGCTCCATTCCATGCCATGATCAGCTTAGCTTCTTCACACGCTAGCTAGCTAGCTAGCCAGGGAAGAATTCACACTAGAGAGAATAATAATAATAATAATAATAATAATAAAGCGGACTTCGCAAGCGCAGTGGGCTTTGTCGGCCTCTCGCCTCCTAAAACAAGTCACCAACATTGCTCTGTTTCCTCCCAGAATTCAATGCAGCTTAGGGCCAAGGACGAGCAGGAATAAGCGCAGGAAATGCGAGTCAGCTTTGCGTGTTGCGCGCAAGTTCTTCATGATGATAGGTGCGTGGTCTTGAGAACCCACAGCGCGCGGCGAGCTTCTCTAGGTACTTACTTCAGTACTGCTGATCTACTTTACTTTTACTTTTACCGTCTTCGACCCAATTAAACCAACCAAAAGGTAAAAGAGCCTCGTAAATTAATTAACAGTTGTTTTGTCTTGCGGAGGAAGAGCATAGATTTGCACGAAGCCATGAATGATGATCAAATCTTGTAGAAATAAATACTTGGTGGCGTGTGGGTGTTCCCTTGTTTAAATAAATGCTTCTTCAATTCGTATCTGCTTTTTTATTCAAACACTCTCAAGACCCAATCATGGCCCCTGCAGGGACCAAATTCCACAGAGGCGCTGGATTATTGGATATGCATACGCTTGATGACTTGGGTCGATCGATCGCCTCAAGAACAAGAACAGAACAAAAAATTATGCGTAACATATATAATATTGCTGAGGTAAGTCTTCTTCTCCCTGTGGAGATTTTTACCCAAGTGTGATGCTTTTTCAAAACAAATGATGGGAATGATGTCCAGACCAGCCATGAGCTTGCGAGCTGTCGTCATCAAGTTTGAACATGGCTTCCCTGTACTTACGACTTATTATGGGCAATACTGCAATAGGTTAAAAACCAGGGGTAAACCTTGCCACTCCATACATATCACGTGCTTACCAAAGTCCTGTACTAATTAACAGAGGATAGGTTACGGTCCCCCACTCTTTTAAGATTTTTATCAAATTACAGCTCCAATTTTGCATGGTCAGAGTGGTTAAGAAACATGTATCTTGTAAGATAAGGATGCTCCATTTAACATAAATGTAACTTTATTAAATAATTTAAGAAGTGAAGGATACTGCTTGCATTTTGGAGGTGTCGAACGTAATAATTTACTCATTAAAATGTATAGGGAAATTATATTCACAACCACCCATTTTGCTCTTTGTAGTCATTTTTTAATATACTTAAAATACCTTTATTTGAAAATTTAATTTTACCCTCCACAGCCACTTTCTCTCTTAAGGGGCATTTGTCAATCAAGATATGAGTTGAAAAAATCAATATATGAGATGCATTCAGGATTTTTATAATTTTTAACATATTTATTAAATTTATTTAACTATTATTAAAAAAATCATTAATGACCTCTTATTTTGATCTTTCAATATATGTTTATCTCTCCCGTCCTTAAGATAAACATATATTGGTCTTTATAGATAAAAAAAAAAAATGACATTTGTGTCATCTAGTGAATTTTAAAAAAATTAACAAAAAATTTGATAAAAATCCTGAAATATTTCTCAACTTTATCTTGATAATTCCATATCTTAGTTCAAAAGCCATTCCAAACTTATCTTGATACTCCATTATCTTGCTCATTTTAACAAACGCTACCTTAATAAATTGACCCTCAGCCACCATACATGGCTGCTCGGGCGAAAATAAAAAAATAGATGAAAATACAACCATAGAGTAGACAGCGATGCATTTGACCACATATACAATAATAGGGATATTTTGGTAAAAAATTCTTATTTTGATATTTATCATATGCATTAACAAACACATAAAAATAAAAAATACAATTATCAATGGATTTCAAAAAAATTAACAAACACTCTGATAGAAATCTTGAAATTTTTTCCAACCTTATGTTAATCATTCCATATTTTGATCCAAAATATATTTTAAATTTTTCTTAATACATGTCGCTTAATTTTTTTCTTGTACTTTTCACTTCAAGTTCAATGCTTAGCTCAACAACCATCAATATGGTACTTGTGATTGTCTTATTCCCTATGGTTGGCCTTACTTTTTCTGGTCCAGTGGGCCACTAGCACCCACTGGACTCCCATTTCATGGGTTATGTTTTGTTTTGTTCTTAAGTTTGTCTGAAGTTAGAAAATGCAATTTAGTATTTACTATTTTTATTAGCTTTAAATATAAAATTAATTGTGTCTTTATATTTAGACTGATTTTTTAATTTTGTTTCATAGATGCATCTAACTTATTAAATTGTTTTAATAATAAATCATTATTTACTTGCTAATATTTATTATTATACAATAAACACGTGTTATTAGTAAGGGTAAGCAATAATTCAATTAAATTGAATTAATCGAATCAAATCAATTAGATAGGGCAGTTAAGTTTGATTTAATTTATAGAACAATTATGTTCAATTTAGGGTTTTGAACATTTTTTACTAGTTTAGTTCGATTCAGTGTTCAATCTCCTTGTTTAAAAAAAATGAAATAATCAAACCATCGAAATATTCCAAAATGGTATCATTTTTGACCGAATTAACCTACTCGCTCATAAACCATTGTCATTTTTTAATTTGATTAGAGAGAAAATTAGAGAAGCAAGGCATTGCCTCGCTACCATCCCCTTCCCTTTTGAAAACCCGACCCTTCCCCTGTGTCATTGTCTCTGACTTTTTCCAAATAGACTTATCAATTTCTTTGTGAGTTTCCAATTCAATTTGCAACAAATAGCCTTGTTGTCTATTTCTAGCCTTCTGGCGATGTCTTTTTCAATTATCAGATTTTCGATCTAAACTTGCAATAGTCATTTTGTCTTTTTCGATTTTCGTCCTCTCATCTCAACTAGCCACCACCAATCTGACAACCCGACATTTCCTCTCCTTCTTTACCTTTAGCCCTTTGCGATTTTGCCCTTTTTGACTCAGAGCCTCCAATATTCAACAGTCAAATTTCGATCTTTTGTAACTTATAACTCGTTTTCTTCTTATTTGCCTTTACCAACATCTTATTCAAATCTTATTTATTTTTCATCTTTTATCATCGTTTTGTCTCTTTTTGTTTTTCATCATTTTTATTCGTCAGTTTTTTTAGTTAACCAACCAAACTGAATTATATTTTGATTTATTCAATCTGTGGAATAATTTAGTTAGTTCGATTCGATTTTTTATTTTAAATCATTCTATTTAATTCAAACAATTCAATCACTTTAATTATAAATGCTGACTCCTACATGTTATCTATCATTATTGGTGTCGACAGTGAAAATTGATCGACCGTGATTCGTCTTGCCCGCACTGAAAAAATAAATATATAAGAGAAAAATAGGAAACACGCAAATGAATTTTTACGTGGTTCGGCCAGAACGATGCTTACTCCACGACTGTTTTTTGAGCATTCCGACAGGGTAACAATATGTTATTCTTCTTGTTCCTCATCCTTTTTACAATGGTGTTTTTGACCCCTATTTATAGTGATGGGTGTTTATAATTGCATAAAATACAAAAGTGAAATAATAACATCATGGAAACAATATGTCTTTATCAAGTCCATCAAATCGAGAATGGGCTCCGTATTACCAGGGATATGGTTAGTATCAGATAAAGTAGGTGGGTCCCTGCCTCCAATTATTCAACAGCAATGTTGTTATGCAAGTTGAATAGTTTGATTGGTGAGCTCTGTAGTCATTCGGCGAGCTTCATGGTCATCCACCGAGTTGGAGACTTCTCTACCAACTCGCTTGATTCAGTTGTTCTAAGCTCGCTTGATACCACGACCTGAGCTCGGGTCCAACAATGTGCAACCTCATTTTGAAGGTTTCGGCCTTGGGCCTGTTGAGTCTCAGGAGATTGGGTCGACCTGTTGGGTCGAGACTAGTCCGTTTAGCTATTTTCAAGAAATACCCATAAATTGGCATTATATGTCATTATTTAACATCAAGAAATTGACATAACAAACAACAGTTTATTATCAAAATGATTTAATAAATTGGATCTAAATTTGACAACACAATTAAAGTTTAATAATTATTTGATAAATTTCCATGTTCATTATTTATTAGATAAAATATAATAAATAAAAATATTACCCTTTTTATAGTTTGGAATTGGATAATTGTAATAGTTAATGGTTTGGAATTATTTTTATTTTTTCCTGCCAATTATATTATCAAAAGAATAATAAATATGTTTTCTTCCAAATAAATTAATAACCGGTCAGACTTCAAATTAACTTAATTACCCGGCCTAACATTCAACTTCAAAGCTCAAAGTCATTGTAATACCCAAAAATTTGATTTTAGAAAATATATAAAAAGAGAATGTGATGCATATAAAAATATATATAAAGAATGGGATTTTGGTAATTTATCTGAAGGAGAATTCAAAACTAGAGGAAGGGAAGGAATCTGCAAAATTTAAGGGGCTAGAGAAAACAAACTTTTGAAAGGGTCGAAAGGCAATTTCAAAAGAATATTAAGAGAACAAAGGAAAGAAAGGGAGGGCCCAGCGTAATTTTCAAAAAGTCGCAGCAGCCTACACGAAGATTCTATGAAAATTTTGGGGGCCAAAGTGCGAAGACAAGATTATTAATTGGTGAATTCCCTCCACTACCCCCGGGCAATAGCACCCTCCTCGTTCCCCCGGTGAGCTATGGCGAAGGTACCGAGTACCTTTCATTTTTGGTGAATTCTTAGCCTCACAGTGATTGATTACTCACTTAAAATACTTAATTTATATTATATTATTTCTACAATAATATTATGTTATCCATATTGAGCAACATAACGTTTGTCAGACGAGAATAAAATAAGAGAAAAGTGTGATCCCCACTGTCTCTCTCCTTCATTTCTTGCATGTTTGTGTCGATTTGCCTGATACGAGAGAAGAGCAAATCTAGTTGCTTATATGTGTGACAACTTGTTTATGGTGCAAAATCTGCATGCATGTCATGTGATATAATAAATTTTCAGGTTCACTTAACCTTTGGCATGCATTTGACAGTGAATCACATAAAATAAAATATTGTGTTTTCACTTTGATAACTTTGGTGTTATTCATCCCAACTCAAGTGTGAAATGTTAAAAATATATATATATATATATATATGATTTCACTTTTGATGTTAACTTCTTTTTATATGGTCATATAAGTGATATTCACTGCAATTTTTTTTACATGAAATACCTTTTGAACCCTTATTAATTAATTTAACATTTAATTCGGTATGTACGCCAAAAAGTAGCAAAGTAAAAGAAAAGATGTATTATTAAATTTGTTTAAATGAGAGCCTTTTATGTCATCTTAGTAATTAAGAACAAAAAAATCTAGTAAATTTACGAAGTCAATGTGATTTTTATTCTGTAATATAATCTTCTCATTATACAAGTTTATTGCCCTTCAATTATATGATTTGTTTTGCCTAAATTTCTAAACAGATTCGATCTTTCAAGCTCTTGGTTTATTATTTTATTTTTTAAAAATAATTAATATTAATTAAAATATTGTAATATAACAAATTCCAAAAAACTGGGTGCTAGTTCATATTTTGATTTTGTTAAATTATTATTGGATAGTGTTAGTGCAATAAATGTACCTTATTTTTATACCATACATATTCATTATATCTTCTTTTTTTTTTTTTTTCAATTTTTACACGATTATTATATGGGCTTTTGTTAATGGATATACTCATTAAGGCGTAATTAATATACTTTATTTTTAACTTTAAATATTTATATTAGTTGATAATAAATATATTATATTCTAAAATATTTCATTATTCAATATAAATATTTGGACGTTGATAACGAAGTATATTAAATATAGCTCTGAGCCACTCTTTAACAAAACCTCAATTATATTAGTTAATTAAATGTTTTAAGAAATAATGTTTTTATCACCACTCCATCAGGTTATATGAATACTAAAAATAAAATATAAATCTTATATAAAAAAATAATACCTAGCTTTATCCATCTATCTATACTCTTATATGAGTAAGTATTAAGTTTAGTGTCATGAACCTTTATCAATAAAATATGTTTCAAAAATATCATTTGTATATTTTATTTAAGAAATACAAAATAATTATATTAACAAGATTAAAAACACAAAATCTCTAAATAATAATTAATTTTCAAACAACTTTCCTACTGCCAGTGGCGGAACCATAAGTTTTTATCTAGTGGGCAAAAATTAAATAATAAAAGAAAATTTTAAATTACATAATATTAAATAAAACATATCGATAAATTATTATAATTATTCTCGTCGCGTTTTTATATTTTGATAACGTCGCATAATGACATCATTATCAAGTTTATTAAATATATCATTTTCAATATACATAACTAAATTGTCATTCAACTATTAATATCCAATTCGATTGCACAACGGGTCTTGACAAGTTTTATGATAAAAAATACTCTTTCTACTTTAATAGTAGCAACATGAATAATTAATAATAATATCACAAGTCTGTAAACTAATGGATACACATTATTTTTCTTTTATCACTACTAGCTTTTGTGCAAGATCACTAAGACCTCGTAGTTCTTCAAAATTCTTGTTAATATGCACATCAATAACACATATTTCAAATATATCATCAAACGTCAAGAAATCTATTGATGAAAAATTTTCAAGACAATACTCATCAAGTTGAATTAATTTATTATTGTGAAAAGTAGATAATGAATCATCTGGACACAAACATGTTACATAAAGGCACAAGTCATTATTTACCTCATACAAATGATCATTTAAGTCTTGAAGTTGTATATCAATGACTGCATAAAAGAAATCCACTCGCAAGTGATGCAAATTTGTTATTTCTGAAGTGTTATGTTGTGAATGACCTAGATATATATATATATATGTATCATCCATATTGGGAACATTAATACTGTGTTTCTGAAATAAAGAATAAACTATTTCTAACAAAAGAAATCCCATCCATTATCTCTTACTAGTTGAAGCTGTTCTTTACAAATTTTCATCAATCTTATGCTATTGGCAATATCTTGATATTTCTTTTGTTATGCGTTTGACAATTTATTTGACATCCCTAAAATATTTTTCGTGAGATGTTGACTAGATACAAAATCAAATGTTAATATCAAGCTCAACAAATTACGTGTTTTGCCTATTTTTTCAGAACTTGGAACATCATTAACAATCATTTCAAGAACATAAATTGTAGATGAAAACATGTGAATCAAGTTCAATAAATAACTATAGTGAGAGCCCCAATATGTATCACGAGAACGCTTAAGAGTAGTTTGTTGATTAAGACCCCGTTCACTTGATATTTCATTATGATTGAGTGCTTCAAGAATTTGGAATCTTTATTTTTCTTTAAGATTATCACATTGTTTAGTTGATCCTCCAACAACATTCAGAACCCTATTAATCATATCAAATAATGCTTCAATCTCTAAATGCTTGTTTGCCACGGCTACAAAAACTCTTTGAAGTCGAAGAGCAAAGCAATGAATATAAAAAACACTTGGGTTTTCCCTTAAAATAAATGCTTTGAGAGCACATTGCATATTGCCAACCCCCATCATAGCATTGACCTCTCAAATTAGATATACTTAATTTGTATCTAGAGAACAAATGATCAATAGCATCATTAAGTGAGAGAGCTGTGACACTCAAAACATGTTGGATATATACAAAATGTTCAACTGCACATCCCTTATTGTCACATATGACAAAATAATATATATTTGTTTCTTAATTGAGATGTCATGAGATTTATCAATTATAATAGAAAATAACTGATCACCAATTTCATTGATAATGACATTTATTATTTCAAAATCAATAACATTTACAATATCTTTTTGAATGTCATGTGATGTCAATTTAAGGTTTTCAGGAACATTCTTGAAAACAACGACTTTAATCTCATCATTATGATATACCAAAAAGTGCAACAATTCAATAAAATCCCCTTGATTATTTGAATATTCAGGTTCATTAGTCCATGAAATGCAAGTCCCTATTGTAAAATAAATCGAATACAATCTATTGATGCATCCAAACAAATTCGGTAGTCATTTCATGTTTCTTGTGATTGCTTAAAAGAAATTGCTTGAATATTTGTCTCTTGATTCATAAAGGTTCGAACTTAATTCGAGCGTTGTTGTGTGCACTATTGTGACTTCCAACATATTCCTAAAATTTGTCTTTTATTTTTCAATTTGAGAGCCCCTATCAACAAAAGTGACACTACCTCCTCGTTCCACACTTTGTTGGAAAAGATAATAATAGAAACAAACTACCGCATCTTTCTTTATGCTATATTCCAACCAATAAGAAAATTCATTAAATCAAAAAGTTTGAAAACGTCTCAGTGATAATTTTCTAATTTTTTTCAGTGGAAATTTATTCTTACGAGATTGACAATGACCCAATTATATGTGTACTATTTGAATTTTATTTTAAACATTAATATCATATTCCATAATTGGAATTCGTAGTCTATGATTTGTACGAAGTTGAATAACATCAATTATATTTTGAATATCTTCATTGCAAACATCCATTTCAATCAACCTGAATGTATCTTTCATCATAAATTTCACTTTGATCTTGAGCAATATTACTTTCCATGCAAATATCGTTTTATTATCGAAAAACATCAATTTCACTTTGATATATATTGAGCAACGTTATATTTCATTACATTAACATTTTGTTATTTAATATAAAATAAAGCTGTCATTTTGAAATATCTTTTCATAACTGTTGGACATCTTTTGAAATATCGCTCATTTTGAAATATCTATACTTTTTGGGACACATGTCGTTAACACTTGTAAGAAATTTCGTTTGATTTATGGTATGTCTATTTGAACATATAAATTTTTCCTATATTAAGTTGAAAGTTTAATACTTTATATTATATTGAGTTTAAAGACAATGTGCGTTTGATAGGGGTGAAAAATAAGGGTGAAATTCATTTTTTACCCAAATTTTAGGAAATTATATCATACAATTTTTTTTTTTTTATGGAATTTGAATTCTATTTTAGTTTAAAAAGTGAATATTTTTCTTAAAATCAAGGAATTGGAATTCCTAGAGGGTGGGGTGAGAATTGAAATTCTATGGAATTAAAATTCGATCTCACTTTCTACCCTTCGATCAAATGCACCCTTACTATAATTAGAGAATAATTTTTTTTTTTTTTTTAGAGTATATAGTTTTAACATTGTGGCAGTTGAGACATGATGAAACCTTAAAAAACAACTATTATGGTTTATATGTTTTAGAAAATATTAAATGCTATCAAATGTGGGATACAGCGACTGATTGCAAAGTGCATACATTACAAGCATTTTAGTTAGTTTTTAATTCATATAGTGGTAAATGCAAACTGATACTATATCTTATAAAACACAAAAGCAGCTCATAAATGAGAAAACTAAAACTTGAACTCGATATCAACCTACCTCAAGAGTCAAGAATCAATAGAAATGATGTCATTTGATTATGACAGAAAACAAAGATTCAAAAATCAGATAAACAAACATATAGTAGAAAAAATATAGTGCTTGTTGTTGTTTTCGATAAATGAAGAGAAGAATTGCAATAGTCAACAACTTTTTCAAAAGGCAAAGTAGTTTGTTGTAACTTAATTAAAGAAATTATAGTTTATAACTTTTTAGATTATAGTTTCTAAAACTTAGAATAAGTTATGAAATTGTTTGTTACAATTTATCAGAAGTTGTAGTTAAACAGTTGTAGTGTTTGATATCATAAGGTGTAAAATAATTTATTTTTGTATAATTATCCATAATACCCTTAATAGTTATAGAATAATAATTTAAAAATTAATTAATGTATATGTATAAGTTTCAAGTGTTATAAAAAAATTAATTAGTGTATAGAAAGAAAAGGAGATGGCGAGAGAAAAGAAGAGATTTGAAAATGGAGATGGCGGTGGAGAAGAGAGACCCTTGATTGCGTGGGCATAAGAGTAATTTTTTGTTAAAAATATGGGCAAAATTGTCAAGAAAATGTAAGTGTTCAATCAGAAGTTGTAGAACCTGGGGTACCCCAGATTTGAAAAAGCCAGCTTCTACCATTTCTAAAAGTTAGTAGAAACTATAAACTAAAATTCTAAAAACTAAAACAAACACTACATACCCACTTTTTTTAAGTTAGAAACTAAAAATTACAACTTTTAAATAATAACAAACAGGCCCAGAGACTCAAATCCTCGTGTCTCTTTAAGTCTTTCTCACAAGTTCCACAATAAGCATATCTTTTTTTAGATTTTTTTCTTTTATCATGTTAAAATTTTAATAAAAAATTTATTTTTAATATTATATATATATATCTATTATCTCTTTGGATACAAGCAATAATGTATGAATATATATATACACATACAAAATAAGAGAAGATAGTGTCCGTTAGTTTTTAATAATTAATTTTTAACTAACCTAAACAAAAAATTATGCTGGGCCATTCTCAGATGTTGCTCCCCCATTGCCCACTACATCGAATTTTGCTTTGTTTAAAATTTAACTTTAAAATGTTCAAAAATAATTATTACTTTCAAATGTTTAAATTTTTATTTAAATTTGTTTAATTATTTTACCCAAACTATGCATGACCACCCTTTTACTGATTATTTGGACAAAATTAAAATTACGAACAAAATTGATGAAAAAAATGATAATGCCACACTGATATTCAATTTTAACGCTCAGAGAATCATAAATAAATGCTAAAAAATTAATAAATCTTATTTATAGATTATCAACTACTTTTTAATACTTATAAATATTTAAAAAATTAAAAATATTTATAAATTATTTACATAATAACAATTATATATTTTTTAAAACGCTTGTTATATTTATAATTTCAGACAAATAATTAATAATCGTGTCGCCGACCTTCAGAATAATGGGTCTTTTTCCTAGGCACGCCAATTTCTTGTTAAAATAGAGAAAAATGTTAAAAAGTCCGACGAGCTTACCGACGGCTTTACCGAAAGGGGGCAAAAAGTCGATTTTGCCCCACGCCTGCTTTCTCCTTCCCCCTCCCATGGATTCCCCCTCTGTTCTGATGCGTCTCCTCTGCCATGGCCATCACCTCGCCTCGCTGCCGTTGCCTCGCCTCGCCTCCGTCGCCTTGCCTCGCCTCGTCTTCGTCGTCGTTTTGCCATGATCGCCTCGCCTCGTCCTTGCCGACAGTTGCTCCCCTCTCATGGCCGCGTCTTTGTTGCCTTCGTCTCTTTGCGGCGCCTCGCTGTCATGCCGCCTTCGCCTTCGCCTTCGCCTCGCCTCCGTCACCGTCTCTCCTCATCTTGTTGCAGCAAAGAGCAGGGGCAAGCCTGCAAAGGCAGGAGTAGGGGCTATTCTTTGTAAATTTGTAAAGCTTGAGGGGGTAATTTTATCTTTTTTTTTTTTTTTTTTTTTTAATGCCCTCTTAAAGGCTCTCGGGGCCTGTAATAAGACTCTAAAATACAATCCCGCCTCTTTCACTCGCTTCAATGTGAAGAAAATGGAAAACCAACTCAAAGTGGAAGAGCTTCGAGCCCAGCTCGCCCAACGCGGCCTCAGCACCGTCGGAACCAAGCCCACTCTGGTATTAATCCATTTCTGTTTCCATTTCTTCCGGCATTGTTTCTTTCCGTTGATTGTGAGTTTCTTGTAGGTACGGCGGCTTAAATCGGCCATTCGCGAAGAAGGTAAGCAGTCAATTGATTCCGCCGATGATTTAGTTAGTGGGAAGAGAGAAACGGAGCCGGAGAATGGAGATTCAATTTCAAGCGGGTCCCAGAAAATCAGGGCTGTTGACAAGTTTCGGGGCATGGGTATTCGGCAACTGCGCGAAGAATCTGCTCTTCGGGGACTTTCTACAAGTGGGTCCAAGAAAGAACTCCTTGAACGGCTCTGTGACGGTTCTCAGGATCCCAGCGACGTTGTTGAAGGTATGTTTAGCAATTCAGTTTATATATTGGTTCCTGATGCTAGCCTTTGCGCGTAGACCAAAGGGTAACCTAGTGCACGAGGCTCCCGCACAGCGGGGTCTCTGAAAGGTCAATTGTTTGCAGCCTTACCCTTGCTTTGGAAAGAGGCTGTTTCTCGCTTGAACATGCGACCTCCAGGTCACAATGGAGCAACCTTAATGTTCCGCCGAGGCTCACAATTGAGCGACATGACTTCTGCGTGGAGACTGCTTTTATGAATTGTTTCAGATATTATGGTGGCAGCTAAAGAAAAAGATGCTGCTGAAAGGAAGACGGAGAGAATGGTCACTGCAACCAAGAAGGGTGCTGCTGTGTTAGATCAATGGCTTCCGGATCACATTAAGTCTCAGTACCATGTACTGCAGCAGGTAAGTAGTCCCACAGGCTGTGACTGTTGGGTCATGTTTAGTTCACGTCAATATACTTAAAAATTTATTTTTTCTCCTGTTTTGCGTAGGATGATGAAATTTATGATGCCATGCTGAACCAGACAAATGTTAGAGACAACAATAACAAGTTCTATGTCATCCAAGTTTTAGGTTAATCTTTTAAGCTCTAGTTCTTCAAACTCACTTAATTGTGAATTTAGACACGGGATTCTTTATTCTTGTGGAGTAGCTAGATATATTAAGTGATAATATTTAGTGTTTTAAGTTCATAACTTTGTGTCTTCAGGCAAAAACATCAAAGTCTGTACTGTATGAGTTATTTCAGTAATTCTAATATCTTCGTGTATCCTGAAATTCGATTGCAGAGTCTGATGATGGCAGACGATTCATGGTTTACTACAGATGGGGTAGAGTTGGTGTTAAGGGTCAAGATAAACTACTAGGTCCTTACACTTCTCAACATAGTGCTATTCAGGAATTTGAGCAGAAGTTCCTAGCCAAAACCAGGAATCATTGGTGCAACCGTAAAGAGTTCATTTCTCACCCAAAAAACTATGTTTGGTTGGAGATGGACTACACTGATGCAGAAAAAGAATCAACTGTAAGTTGTTTAATTGCTAGATATTTTGGTATAACAAGATGATGAATGCTCAATAATATTGGATGCTTTTATTTTATCCCATTTCCACTTGATTTAAATATTTGTTTTGCTTTATTCCAGTCCAAACTCGAAAATGAAAGAGCATGTAGTACTACGGCCAGATTGTAAATCATGTTTTGAAGTTAGAAATTTGTTTTCACACTGCAAGTTTGGCTGTCAAATGTGTTTATGTTCATTTGAGTATCTGAAATAAATTCATTCTTGAAAATTTTTAACACCGTTTTCTTGAGTATTAACTGTTACCAGGAACAAGCAAAGTCAGACTTGACAATGGGACCTCAGCCCCGGGAAACAAAACTGGAGTCGCGTATTGCAAAGTTTATCTCTCTTATTTGCAATGTCAGCATGATGAAACAACAGATGATGGAAATAGGTTAGCTTTTGCATTTGTTATGTCTAAACTTTTAGGTATGCCTAATGAACCAGATAGTGACCTTATTTGGTTACCTGCTATGCCGAACTTTGATAATTAGATATTCTGAACATTCTTCTCAGTTCTCACCATTTCATCTGTGTGATAGACACTACTCCAGAAACACGTGTTGTTATGATAATTAGATTTGTTTTTTGATGTGGTGTTTTCTGAATTAGCGTACTGTTTTGTATTATTTATAATGTGTTCTCTATTTGGTATTGTAGGATACAATGCTGAAAAGTTGCCTCTTGGTAAGCTTAGTAAATTGACAATTTTAAAGGCAAGTCTTTGAGCTATAACTTATGTTCTCATTCGGATGATATTCTCTGACACCTGCTTTTGTGATATTAAAACTAGAATATGAATATCATTTCCATAGATAGAAATGATTGGCAGGCTAGAATTGATGTTGCCAACCCCACCCACCTAATGACATTAAGTTTTGAAATGTTGTTTATGAATATCATTCCTGTTGTATATTTATTCACTTTTTCCTTTTTGCTTTGGTATTCATCTAAACTGAAATGTACTTTAAAGATATTGGAAAATAGAAATGTTTTTTCAAAAGATGGGCATGGGACTTAAAAGCTTTGAGTGGTACCTTTTTCCTGTTAGTTTCCCAATTTTCAGGTCAGCCACTGAAGTCCCACTAAATGGTAATTTGGATCCCATCTAATGGATGCTTTATTTTGGGAGAATTATAGACCAAGTCATCCTCAATGACTAGGTTTCTAATTGTCAATTGCTACTTTTGTCTGCTTTTATGTTTCTGATTTTAAGTGGTGTCATTCTTAGACGATTGGCCTTTCAGTTGTGCTATCTATTTCTGTTGGCATGCCAAAGTTTCACAATTTTCTCTTACAGTGCTCTGGTGCTCCATTCCTGTTCAATTTGATATACACCATCTGAATTAGGGAAAAAATGGCACTGAATTGCAGAGTTTTAAGTTTTTTTCTATGCTTGCCTAACATTGCAATTTACATGACTACTCAGCTACCGTGAACTCTGCCTGAAAAATTATGAAGAATGCAAAATTGCTATACCCTTAGTAAACTTTTGCTAAACACAAATAATTGTTTACCGTTCCATTTAACAACAAGCGTTTATTTGAATTTGAACAAAAGCAGGGATATGATGTCTTGAAGAGGATTGCTGATGTGATCGGCCAGTCAGATAGGAAAAAGCTCGAGCAATTAAGTGGGTAAGTATATATTCAGTACAATTGTGACTGGATTTATTCCAGAATTCCATGCATTTTTTTTTAAAAAAAAACAGTAAGTTTGCTTTCTTTCCTCTTCACGCTTTTAGTATGTTGATATTAAGTTGCAGCTGATTAACTATTGAGGAAATTGTTCCTGGACAAGACTCATGTTTTTAGCATGTTCTGATTGCAGTGAATTCTACACCGTAATTCCCCATAATTTTGGATTTAAGAAAATGCGTGAGTCGTCTCTTGTGCTCTCTGGCCTGTGTGCACGTGGTTTATCAGTGCTGTTTTAACTGGCTAATTCTCTATTAAAAATCAGCGTATCAATTATTTTTAGCAGCACTATGATTTTTGTCTCTGCAAAAATAGCTTATTCTAAACACAATCAAAATAATGGCAGGTGATTTTGTCATTGACACCCCTCAAAAGTTAAAGTGCAAATTGGAAATGGTAATTTTCCTTCTTCAGTTGGGACTCTCTCTCTAGTCACACTCATTTCCTTTTGGATATTGGTAGCTTGATTTTTTTTAAAGTAATTATGCTTGGCATTATTCTTACAAACTCTGTTCCCACAATCTTCTACAGTTTTGCAAATTTTGTTATTTATGGAAGATTTATCACGTTTCTTTCTTTTTGTGATATAATTGTTAACTGTTGCTAATGAAGGTTGAAGCCCTAGGGGAAATTGAGGTTGCTACCAAGTTGTTGACAGATGATATTCAGATGCAGGTATTTCTTGTCTGGTCTTCTCACGTCACTGATTGATTTTTTTTTTAGAAATCACCGATTGATTTTATCCCTCCCACACACACACACATCCTGGCCAATCATTATAGCACTACCATTTTATGGTAAAGGGAAAAGATGGCCTACACCACCTCTCCTATGGCCTCTATGTGCTGCCTTGGGGGGGGGGGGTGTTTACAAGTGATAAAATCGTGTCTGTTATGAGTATTGTGTCCTACCACAGTGGGAAAACCTTTCTTATGTCTGCTCTGGTCTAGGCCATTGCCTAGATTATTGCTGCCTTATTTCCTGAGACAAGGTCAAGCCACCTTGATTGAATAGACTTATGTATAGAACTTAATGCATTTAGGAACTTAGAAAGTAAATCAAATTCATCGACTTTGCTGCTGTAATGCTCAGATTTCTATCAATTTAAGATTTTGGAGCTGTTCAATTTCACATCTATTAAGTTTTACTGTCTTTTGGTGTCCCAGCATTATATTTCAGACAATTCAAGACGTTGCACAGGTCAATTGGACATCTTGTTCTGGTTTTTATTAATTTTCTTGATAGCACTAAAAAGATTTAGTTCGAGTATTAAGTTGACCATGTAACCATACACATGTCATGATAGCTCTATTATTTTGTTTTAAGTCAGTTGTATAAATCAGTTTTATTTATTTTTATTGCTTCATTGTTTTACAGGAAGATCCCTTGTTCTCTCATTATCAGCGGCTTCATTGTGAACTCATGCCACTTGAAGTTAATTCGGAGGAGTTCTCTTTGGTATTCATTTACTTGTATTGCTCTTGCATTGTTCCTTTACATCAACTTTGATGTTAGATAACTAAAGCCTAAGCTCAAGATCTCTTCTTTCTGGTACTGAGCTTGAGATTAACCAAGCACTCGACAAAGTGGATCTTGCAATTTGTTTGTTTTAGCCAATGCATGATGCTGACAATTAACTCCCCCCCTTCTTATTCTATTGGTGCTCAGATTACAACATATGTGAAGAACACTCATGCAAAGACACATTCAAATTACACTGTCGATATTGTTCAGATATTTAAGGCATCAAGAGAGGGTGAAGCTGAACGATTTAGAAAGGTGTGCAAAGCTTTATCCATGTATGCACAATTCTGTCAGCTTGTGTTCTCTTTGAGATTGATGAAATCTGTAGTGTTTTAACCTTGGGGATAATTGTGCTTTGCTTTTTAAACAGTTCTCTGATACAAAAAATAGAATGCTCTTATGGCATGGTTCTCGCCTCACAAACTGGACTGGAATTCTATCACAAGGTTATTTCTTTTTGCCATCTATAAATATGTAGGCTCATATTACTGATTTGTGAAAAATATTAACTGCAAGATTCTCTTATCTTCGATCACCAGGATTACGCATTGCTCCACCAGAAGCACCTGTAACAGGTTATATGTTTGGAAAGGGTGTTTATTTTGCTGACATGTTTTCCAAGAGTGCAAATTATTGCTACTCAACTCCTGCGGCTCCTTTCGGTGTGCTGCTTTTATGTGAGGTTGGTTATCTTTTGTTGAGCATGAAAAATTATTTTCCTAGTGCTTAATTTTTTGAGTAATTTTCTGGCATAAACTACCGGGCAAGTTTAACCATGGTCGTCCATTCCTAAGAAGTTTGGAACATAACTGAATGTCTTTCATGGTTGAACAAATGCATTTCTGTCTTAGGTTGCATTGGGAGACATGGCTGAGTTAGTAGAAGCAAACTATGATGCCGACAAATTGCCAGAGGGAAAGATGAGGTTGTACATCTTAACATTTAATTTTGCTAATGCAATCATTTTTTTTTTAAAAAAAAAATGGTGCTGGTTTGCAAGATTACATCCATTTGTTGGTATAGTTGATACTTGATTGTATCATCTGTGTTCGATGCTTTACATGGTGTTAACAAAGAGGCAAGGCTTTTCTAAAGCGTCATTTTGTATTATAAACCAGAGCTTGTGTTGTGCTTCTATATATATATATATATATTGTGGAATTCTAATCCTAATCCTAATCCAAATCCTAATATTTGCAGCACAAAAGGAGTTGGCTCAACTGCCCCCGAGTTTTCGGAGGCTCAAATGCTTGAAGCTGGTACTATTGTTCCGCTGGGAAAGCCCAAGGAGCAACCCGCCGGCCCTCAGGTACAAGCACAACTAACCTTCTACAACCGTCATCTAATGATGTATGTATAATATTAAAAACGTCTTCTTATGTCCCAGTTGAGATTGCTAAACATTCTGCAAATGGCTCTTTCAGGGTGCTTTACTATACAACGAGTACATAGTCTACAATGTGGATCAGATTAGGATGCGTTACATTGTTCAAGTAAATTTCAATTTCAAGAGATAGCCTGCCTGCCTCCCAGTCCCAGTCCCAGTCCCAGTTTCACTTTTTTGTTTTGTATTCATCTTCATCTTCATCTTCATCTTGGATGTTTTTCTTCCAAATGGATGGTTCCTCTCTTCCTGTCTGTATTATTATCAATACACTTGTAGGATAATATTTTATTTATATAGATGTGACTTATATATATTCCATTCATAAAATATTTTTGAAAATATATTCACATATATATATATATATAGTTTGAAATGCATAAATTTAACATGTTTATACTTAAATATCAAAGTTGTTATATAATAATTATTTAATATTAATATATGTTATAATCTGTCTCAAATACAACTAACTAAATTCTTTACCTAAAAATTGTATTAAGATAGTTCTATTAGTTAAAAAGATGATATCTTCTTTTTGATTATTTTGTTTATTCTAACAATTTATAAATATTTTTTTATTGAGTTTAAAATTCTAAAGACTCTTAATAACTAAGCGAAACACCCTCCAAAATGTAACCAATTACTCCAGGAGGAAGCGCGGCTGTCTATTGAGGGGAGGGAGGACTCTCTCTCTCTCTCGCTCTCAAATACACAAACAGAGACAGAACGATCTGCGCTGCGGCATGAGGTGGTGAGAAATGAGAATTCCATTTGAAAGATTATGGCCTTGCGTGGGAATGAGGTGTTGGAAGTTCAGTGAGGATGTAGTGAGAGAAAAATTAAGAGAGGAGAGCTTTTTGGAGAGAGGAAAGCGTCTCTCTCTCTCTCTCTCTCTCGTCGGAATATATTTTTCTGTGGAGGAAATGGTTTAGAAGTATGATTGAGGAGGTTCCTGCTTCTGTATTTATAGAACATAGAGGACAACCACCTGTAGTTTTCGGTGGAGGAGCTTTCAATGTCGCAGGCACGAGGACAACCACCTGTAGTTTTCGGTGCTGCGATGAAGAAGGAACAGCGAGATTTCCGCTGTTATTACCAAAAAAGAAGAAATAGACAAGTGATGATCGAGCTCATTTCTACAGCAAGAACAACTGGTCAGGGGCATATGCAGAAACAGATCTGGATTAATTGAGGAATTGCAACTTTCCAACTTAATATTAAACGATTGGGAATAAGATTTCTACTGTTCAATTGAGGTAAGGGGATATTTGTTCATTCCTCTCCATTGATATATTTTCTTTAATTGTTTATTCCTTTTCATTAGGTCTTTTGTGCAAATTAAGCTGAAGATATTTGGGATATTGGAATTCTAGCAATTTTAGGGATAATCGTGAATAACCTTTAAATTGGGTGTTGAACTACTTCACGTCCCACACTCAATCCCTGACATAAAACTCCAACGGTAGTGACAAAATAGAAATAGAAAAAAATCAAAACAACACACACACAAAAGAGACAAGGGATTTATTGTGGTTCATATCACCTTTAGAACCGGTACGTCTAGACTGATCAGAGGGCTTATAGCTTCCATTATCTTGAAAACACAATCAATACACTGCACTCACAGCTCTTGACTGAGCTATCCTAACCGAGATTACAAAGATTAAGTCTAGTCTTTTCTCTCTCACGGTGATACAAGATACAATAAATTCAGATGATAAAAGACTCATCCTGGCCATCTATTTATAGAACATAGAGGTGGGAATTACAAGAAATGCCTAACTAACCGGTAGTTACTGTTAATTGGTAGTTACCGTTACAAACGCCTAACTACTTCTAATAACCAATCTTCAAAGGCTTGATTTCTTCCATCCTTTATATACTTCCGAGCCATAGGACTAATCTTAGGCAAACTCTTAACAAATTTTTCACCATTTGCATAAGGTTAGTCTTCATCAAAATAGATATCTGCCCACAAACCTAAGTTGCTCTTCTGTTTAAGCATCCTGGACTACCTGAAGTAGTTCCAAACAGTGCAACTTTGCCATAGGGACTGCCTTTGTGAACATGTCTGTAGCATTCTCATCACTTGCAACTTTGACCAGTTTTATCTCTTTTTTATAGTGTGCCTGATTCTTGGGCAAGTGTATGACTTTCTAGGTTCCAGTATCTTTAAAGTACGTTTCATTTGAAAGCAATACCAAAAGAAAAATAAACATGCATGTATAAGTAACAATCTCAATGATTTCATATTCTCAATCTAATACAAAAAAGCAGATGCCACAGAATATCATCCAAATGAGAACACAGGTTTATAGCTCAAAGACTTTCCTTTAAAATTGTTGAGTTACTAAGAGGCTACTTTCAGCCCCTACAATACGGGAAAGAGAACACATTATGTGTAATATAAAACAAAATATTAATTCAATAAACACAACATCAAAATGCATCAAACAAACAAATATTAAGACAACTTATACATGATTTTTGAGTAGTGTCCATAATGTGGATGGAACTGTGAGAAGCTTGTCCACAATATCTAATTATCTGAGTCTCACATTGTAGATAAACAAATAAGCTCATCCTCTCTTACATTTAGGCATGCATAAAAACCTGGATACATAACAGACGGAAAAGCAAACTTATTTCAACTTTTCTTGGATCATGTTGATGTTGCAAAAAAGAGAGAGAAAACCTCAAAACACATGAATCTAATTTTGGTTCTGGGAGCTGTACCTGGTAACAGTTTTCAAGGTTTAGAAGATTCAAGAAAATGGTGTTACAGAACTTTTGAGGATGAATTTACTGCAGACACTCAAACTAACATGAACATAGATTTGACTGCCAACTTTCAGTTTGTGCAACAAAAACAGTATGCAGTTTGTTGGGTGCAAAGAACTGGAAATGATACGAAGCCTTGGAGGATGTGGCTGGGATTCTTTCTATAAGAATAGTCTGTATACGCTGAAACTTCTCATGGTAAAATTTCATTTTATTCGGGAAGCTAACCACCATGCAGATAGCTTTGAAATGGGTGCTTTATACAGAAAGGCATATTTTGTTGCTTGGATGTCAGGGATGTTCTGTGCTTCCTCTGGTTTCACGATCTTTTGTTGTTAGGTGTTTGTTTTATGGTTAGTTATAGGCTTGTTCTGGAGTACTGCCTCTGTTTGTCTTTTGTTCAGGTTCTTGCTCTATTTGTGCTTCTTCAAGTGCTTCATTGGCAGCTTTCTCTCTAAATTTGGGAAGAACAGGGGAGGGTGCTAATTAGCAGGTGCTGCTGTTGTGTAATAGCTTTAAATAGGGTTGTTGGGGGAGGGTTGCTTGAAGTTCTTGGAAGTCGGCTTTATTCTATCAATATAATTTCATCTTTTTATTTATATATTAATATATAAAAATATTTTATTTTAACTTTTTATATATAAAAGTCTCAACAGCTACCAATTTAAATCCCTCTCCATTTCCCTCCGTTCCAGCTCTTGGAATACCGTCTCCCTTCCTGGCTATCTCTGTTCCTTTCTTCTGTGAAGAAATGGCAAAAGCCGTGTCTTGGTTGTGCTAATCGCGGCTCCGACAATCTAAGTTGGATCTCTGAATGCTTCGCATTTACAGGCTTGGAGAGATTACATCTCACCGTTCACTAACAATGTTTCAAGATGGTCCATGTTAACCTTTCTTACTTTCTCGATTGTTCCTCCATTGGAACTGGTAACATTTCTATACAACTCTGTTGAATGGGGGGTATATAGTTATTTGATATGCCTATTCTTGAAAACATCTTCAAATTCGAATGTTGATCATCAATGTTAACAGCCAAAAATATCATAATAATTCTTCTCGTTCATTCCTTCTTTGTAATCTTTGTCCAATATTTTCCTCCCACCAGATTTTTCCCATTTCATAGTTATGATGAGTTCTGAATTCTTCCATGACATGTCTTTGATCATCTTGATCTTGATTTTTCTTATTTATCCTTCTTTCTTTTGGAAATTGTAAAAATGTGATGCACCAACATGATAATTTATTATTAATATAGCATTTATTAAAATGAATAAGATAAGATTAGATTGTTTTCCGGATCAAGATATAGAATAGTCAAAATAAAATTGAGAAGCATTCCAAAATTTTTATTAAGTTGTTTGTTAAATTTTTTGGAATGCATTAGAGGACATAATTGTCATTTTTTTTATTTGTAAGAATCAAGATATTCTTATCTTGAAGGGAGGGGGAGGGGGAGGGGGAGATGAGCATATTTAGAAAAACCCAGATAAGTTTAATAAACACATTGGAAAAAACAAAAATTTGGAATGTTTTTCACATCTTACATTTTTCGTTCTATATTTTAGTTAACAAATACTACTTAAATATATTATCGATTTAAAACAAATAAGTTGGTTCCTCAAAATGGACCATGATGGGTTTCTTGACTCAAAGAAAATTAAAAGATGACATTACTCTCACTACTTTTTTCGTTTTAGTTTTTTTATTATTATTGTTGTTATTTTTTTATTGATTTATTATTGTTATTTTAACTAATTGACGTTTATTTGTTCTTGCAGTGAGCCAGAACCATACTTCAAAATGCCCGGCTATCCTACAGCACATAAGACATTAAATTCAAGGAAACTTGTTTGATATGTGTTTAAAGTTGTTTTTTAAAGATGAAAATTTGTTAATTGAATAAAGCCAATGTCCAAGAACGTCAACTAGCCCAACAAGCTATAACAGCGAATCGAAACAAATTAGCAGTCTATAGATGTTAAACGGTCCAGTTGAAGGTCCGGCCCATAGCTGTGCATATCAGGCCAACCCATGGGTGCAAGAGGGAGGGGGGATTTGTGGGACCCCGTGCCATGGGACCTTGGGAGAAGCACAAATACAAACAGAGGACTAAGAGAGGGCGTACACCACAGCTAACCGTACAACAAACACCTAGCTATAAAATATAGTGAAACTCGATGAAGGACACAACAGCTCAAAATCTGCTTTTCTGTGTAAAGCACTCATTGCTAAGCTATCCGCACAATGGTTAGTTTCCGAGTAACATGAAGAAAATTTACCTAGTGGCTAGTGAAGTATTAGCATATACTGACTAAACTTGTAAGAGCAACTCCAACGGGAGTTGCCATTGGGGGTGCCATCGGCGTAACTGTCGAAATGGCACCCGAAAATACAAAATATCCACTCCAACGGGAGTGGCAAATAAGGTTGTAAAATGGCAACTTCTCTTATTCGGTGCCATTTTTGCAACTTTTGGAAAGAGAAAATCAGAGATTGCATTTACCAACGGTCAAGAGACCAACGGCTATATTTTACATTATATATATGTATATATATATAGTTACCTGAACAGAGGAGGCGGGCAGAGCAAGAGAAACCAGAGGCTTCTGCGAGGGCGAGCAGCACTGAGTGAGAAGAAGAACAAGGCGAGGGTGAGCAGTGCCTACGAAGGGGAGGGCTGAGGGCGAGCTGTGAGCAGGAGCAATTGATTTGCAAAGAAGAATAAAATTTCTGGATTGCATCAAGGGTGAGGGGGCGAGCTGTGAGCAGCTGCAGTTGATTTGCAAAGAAGAAAAAGGCTTTTAGATTGCGTCAAGGGCTAGGGGAGCAATTGATTTGCAGAGGAGAAGCTTCTGGAGGCACCAAGGTATGTTATAATATATATATATATAATCATTATAAATGTTTATAATTGATTTGTAGAGAGGAAGGTTCTCGAGGCGCCCAAATATGTTATAATATATTTGAAATTTAATGGTTGAATTTTGAAATTTGAATTTCAGTAGTCAAAATTTGAAATTTTAATTTTAATTTTAAAATTTAAAATTTTAATTATATTTTTTAATAAAAAATATTAAAATGGCACCCCTATTTGCAACCTGCCATTGGAGCATATGTAGAATTTAGAAGTGCCATAACACTATTCAAAGTTGTAAAATGAAATTTTAGCACTCCAAAATAGCACTTCCCCTTAGAGATGCTCTAAAAAGAGTCCAACATCCTCCACGGCTTTTTAATGCTTCCAGTTCCTTGCACCCAAACAATTGCATCCTGTTTGTGTTAGAATTCTGTTTTTGTTGCATAAACTATGATAATTAGACGTTGTGGACATGCTTCTCACCGTTCCATCCACACCATGGATGCTACTTGAAAATCATGTATTAGTTGTCTTAAGACTTGTTTGTATGATGTATTCTGGTTTGTGTTTATTGAATTCATACTTTTGTATTACACATAATGTGTTCTCTGTCTGGTATTTTTGAAGGCAAGTTGAGATACAAGATATTCGGCAACATCTGCTTTTGTAATATTAGAGTTAGAATATGAATGTCATTCTCATTGTTAAATTATGCATGTATATGTATTTATTTCTTCCTTTTTCCTTTGGTATTGCTTTTAAATGAAATGTACCATAAAGATAAACCTAGAAAGTTTCTTTTTTTGTTTTTTTGGGAAAGATGGGCACGAGACTGCCTTCTAAGGTCTGCTTCAGTATGCCGATTTAGACAACTTCATCGTTCAGTGCCAAATCGCTCTGTGGTTTGATTTCATAAACCTTTCTCTATGCAAACTGGGCATTTAGCATGGGAAGTATTAGCTTAAAAGCTTGACTGGTACTGTGCGTGACGTGCGTCCAAGTTGGATTCACAATGTTTGAAGTCAGCTAAGCCACAACATGATAGTTTGGATCCAAGCTAGTAGATGCTTTATTTTGGGAAAATTATAGACTAAGTCATCTAAATGGTACTGGGTTTGGGTTTCTAATCGCCAAATGTTGGGTTTTTTTTTTTCTCCTACTATCGTATTTCTGATCTTAACTGGTGTTGTTAGATGATTGATCCTTCAGTTGTGCAGTGTATTTATTGGGATATCAAAAGTTTCACAATTTTCTCTTACATTGCCTCGCTGTTTCATTTCTACTTGGTTTGATAACACCATCTGATTAGGGAAAAAAATTACAACCGATGACAGAATTCAAATTTTAATCTATGTTTACATATCAATTTGCATGACAACACAGATATCTGGAACTCAACTTAAAAAATTATGAAGAATGCAGAATTTTCAAGCCTTTATCTAAACTTTTACCAAAAAGCAATAATTGCTTACTGTTTCATTGAACAGAAACATTTTATCTGAATTTGAATAAATGCAAGCTATGATGTGTAGAAGATGATTGTTCATGTGATTGCACACTCAACAAGGCTCTCTGCTTTGTAAAGGTGAGGGGAGGATCTTATTTCTACGCAACCTTCTCTTTGTTTTTTTCAAACAGTCTATTTTCACAACTTGAAAAAATATGTTTCTCCTTGCGTGATGTGAAATTGGAGAATGCTTGGTATTTTTGCAGATGAGTGACATATCATCTTCTCTAGAATGAGTATTGTGTGCTACCACCTAGGTTAGCAAGCACTTACATTGAAAGTTCTTTCTTATGTCTAGTTTACACTGTCGGGACATTCAATTTGAAACTTATAGGCCTTGGCCTAGGCTATTGATGCCTTATTTCCTGACATAAGGTCAAGCCGCATTGTTTAAATAAACTTATGTACAGAACTTTATGGCATTTTGAGTGCATAGAAAGTAAATCAAATCCATCAGCTTTGCTTCTATTATGCTTAGATTTCTATCAATTTAAGTATTTTGAGCTAGTTAATTTGACATCTATTTATGTTTTACTGTCTTTTTGCGTAGTACAAAAAGAGTTAGTGTTCTAGACATCTAGTATTATATTTCAGATAATTCAAGATGTGCTGTTCAATTAGTCATCTAATTTAAGCTGACCATGCAAAAATAAATAAGAGAACATGATATTACATGCAATTATACTCATGTTGCAATAGCTCTTGTATTCAGTTGTATGCCCTAATCTTTTATTTATTTTTACCCCTTAACCGTTTTACAGGAAGATCCCTTGCAGTCTCACTATGAAAGGCTTAATTGTAAACTTATGCCACTAGAAGTTGATTCAGGGGAGAGGTTCTCTCTGGTATTCATTTACATGTATTGCTCATTGTATTCCTTAATTAACATATACTTTGATGTTAGATAACTAAAACCTAAGATCAAGATCTCTTCCTTCTACTACTGAGCTTGGAATAACCCAAGCACAAGAGAAAGTAGAACTTGCCATTTGTTAGGCTTATCTACCAGAAGAACTAATGTCCTCCTTCCCGCCCCCCTTCTTCTACGGGCTTGTGTTTAGCTTACAACATATATGAAGAACACCCAGGCCAAGAAAGCTCAGGATTAACACTGCCAATATAGTCCAAATACTAAAAGTATCAAGAGAAGGCGAAGAACGATTTAGAAAGGTATGGAATAATATATCCTTATACACATAATTCTCTCAACATCCATTCTCATTTAGAGAGAGGTAATCTATATTCCTTTCCCTTGGTACAATTGTTGCTTTGATTTTTTCAAAGCAGTTCTTGGATACCAATAATAGAATGCTTTTGTGGCGTGGTTGGCGTCTTCAAAACATTTCCGGAATTTCGCCTTTTATAAATATGTATGCTCTCACTACTATTTTGTGAAAAATATCTAACTACAAGATGCTATGTTTAGTCATCACTGGGTACGTACAAATATCTTTTTAGACTTGATATCAGTTGCTATTTCTTATTAACTGCATCCATTACCCAGAAAAAGAAAAGATAGAAGTACGCTCACGTTTCTATTTCCTTGCAAACATTGGTTTCGCTGGGGAGATCTTGAATCCTTGGAGTCTCTGTATTGCAATATTGTGAATTGCTTCTTATTGTCATATTCTAAAAAGGCTCCTGGCTTTGTTTCTTATTGTCACATTCTAAACTTCCTGGAAGCCCTTACGCTGGCAAAAGAGAATTTGCAGCATCATTTGAGTGGTCTGATGAGGAAGATTCAGAATGAGGAATATGTTATTTGTTGGAGCTGAAGCTTCTGGAACTGCAGCTTCTGCACCACCCCGAGTCTGGTACTTGTGATAACTGCACAATTTTGAGGAACCAAGAAATGATGAGTTTTCCCACGGAAAAATTATATTCATATATAAGTGGGGCATAGCTGGTATAAAAAATAAAGAGGAAACAAAGCACCTAAGGTCAGGCATGATTCATGAATTCTTGAGATCCATTTGATACTAGTATAGAACAGCAGTTTGTATGCCTAATTCATTTTTGTGAACATAGCCAGGTGGCAAAATAATCTACAAGATCAAGCAACTAATACATTTTACATTTTAATTAATATATTTATCTTTAATGTCAGATATATCAATTTGTTGCCCGGGTGTAAAAGAGTGTATATGCTCATTTTTAAGCTTGCTCGGGTGTCCTTCAGTTGTTTTGGGAGATTGTTTTCTGTTATCAAATTGTTTCATGCCTACGTGATGAAATCTTTGATTAATATCAGAGTTTGCTAGAAGGTTTGCAGAAGTTCTGGGTCTTCTTTTTATTGCCCGGTCCATGTATATATACATCTTAACCCATCTTGGGATTAACTAAGCCGTCTCTACTGAGGGTGAGGGACAGACAAAAATACAAATATAAAAAGTAAATCGCAGAGTTATTCAGAGACAATTTTAAACCAAATAAAATCTCTGCAAGTAGCTCAAATCATAGGGGTCTGGATGCAATTTACCCATAATTATATTTGTGTTTATAAAAATTAAATATATATAATATATATATATATATATCACATTTACTTTTGTAAGCAGCCCGATCAAGCAAGAATAGGGAGTTGGGTTGAATCCCTAAAATGCATCCAACATAAAGGAAACAAAGTCGTAACAAATATGTGTGTTTAACAGAAGCTCAACTTCAAAAAAAGTATACAAGCCAATCGCGCTACAAATGATACACATACTAAGGTCCAAGAAAATATGGGAATAAAGAAAGAAAGAAAGAAAGAAAAGGTCGCTGGGGACTTGTAATATCAGTAGTTGCTATTTGCCATTAACTGCATCCTTCACCGAGAAAAACGAAAGGCTTAAGTGAAAGATGGCCTATCTATTTCTTTGCGTAGGTAATCAGCATCGGGTTCTCTGGAGATATCTTGAAACCTTGGAGTCCCTGCATTGCCATGGTGGATTGCATCTCGTTGTCATATTCTACGAAAGCAATACCAGGCTTTGCTTCCACCATCCTAACTTCCTTGAAGCCCTGGTACTGGCAAAAGAGCATTTGCAGCATCATTTGAGTGGTTTGATGAGGAAGATTCTGAACAAACAATATGTTGTTTGGTGGAGCAGGAGCTTCAGGAACTGCAGCTTTTGCACCGCCCGCATATGGTATTTGTGATAACTGCACCATTTTGAGGAAGCAAGAAATGGTGAGTTTTTCCACCCAATAATAATAAAAAAAAAGAGGCTCATATGTAAGTGGAGTAGCTGGTATAAATATTGAGAAAACACAGAACAAATATCAAATAGAACACAAAAAATTAAATATCAAATGAAATAATTACGTACGGAGACTTGAAATAACACATAAGCCAACAGGGTAACTTCAGAACTGTATCCAAGTCATTTTCCCTTTCTAGATATCTGTTTTACTTTCACTCACTCATAAATATCCTGCACCTATAACAACCTAGAATCCAACATCCAAGACCCAAAAGCAAAAACCTGCATAACTTGTTGAGCAAATGTACAGTAGAAAATGTTTAAGAACAGACAGCATCTGAGAAAACAGTAACAAGAATACTAATAAGAACAGTATCCATTTTAAACTCAAAATTATCCTCAGACAATGTATACATGCACATTTGACAAAATTATAATGTCAAAACGAACACTTAACAAATATTCTGAAGATGGAAGCAGTCTTACAGGAGGAGCGGCACCATAGGCACCAGTATAAGCAGGATTCACACCCATTCCAGCTTGACTAGCATCATGTTGCTCCTTCCGCCTCCTCCCTATTGTACATGAGGAATGGCACAATAAATATTAGAGAGAGGGGACAAACCATAAAGAAGAAATAAACCCACAAATCACAAACAAATATAAAATATACTCTATCACAGGCAACAATATCTTCTCATCAAATTCTTCCAAAACTCCGCTCTAGTTGAAGGGGAAAAAAAGCAACGAATTCTCCTTTTAATATAATAATTTTACTTTAAAACTTACTTCAGAAACAATTTGCTTATCTTTTTCTCCTACAATTAACTACACTTTGAAAGATAGTTACTAGCATCTAGTGCAGTTAAAACCAAGGAACCTACTAAGTTAAAGAAACTCATCAATGGCACTCTGCTCCTTTCCATTTTCACTTTCACGACAAGATTAAAGGAAGGGTAAAAGATATAGGAAATGAAATCTCCATCCAATGTTAAAAAAGAGAATCTGGTAACCGCTTAGCAATATGTCGCACTTTATAAATCTAAATGATGATCGTCATTGGCTCCTAAAATTTTCTTGTTTTTTCAATGACATTGTAAATATAATTCATTTAGACATCTAAAATTTGGTCAAATAAAAGGCCACTCCCAGTACATGAGGCTATTCAATTTGCGAGGATTTGGTGGGAGTCATTTTTGTATGCAACCTTCCCCTTGCTTTCTTAGAAAGAGGCTGTTTCTATGACTCAAAGCTGTGACCTTTCAAGTCACAAAGGAACCTGCCTGTTGGTACAAAGGTTTGCATGCCCTCTAAAAAATAAGAGAATTAGTAATCCTGGTTGACAAAGCAAGCCACAAGTTTAATTCAAATATTCAATCTTAAGAATTGCACCATTGATGTGACTACGAGGAAGAATAAGTTACCTTTGTCCTCATGCCTCTTCTTTCTTTCTCTTGGAACAAAAGTTCCATCAGCCTTTGCTATTATGTCTGATTTTGTCTTTGCATATTGTATCCGCTGTAAAATAGCATGTAGTCAGATGTCTAAATAATAAGAAAAGAAAATTCCACAAGAAGGAATCAGCAATACAAAAGGCAATCCGCAAAATAAAAACACAACTGGTAGATTCACATAACAACTATTTGTTCATTTTTAATTTGAGCCATTATATCAAACACACATTCAAAAGAAATATAAACTAGATAGAACCACAATTCTCTTCTAAGTGAACCCACAACAGAATGGTAAGATGACTAAGGGAATTTAAAAAGGTAAGAAATGTTATAGGAATAAATAGCATTGCAAAGCACAAATGTATTTTAAAATGGGAAGATGTGAAATAAATTAACAAGAAAAAAGCCAGACTTTTTCTTTAGCATTACCAATTTATTTCCTACACAAGAAATAATAAATTGTAAAACTCAATTACTTCGGAAAACAAAATAGTTAGTTCCTAGTACAAAAGGGACATCCTCGCCCAAACCCAAATATACTACACTGTAATCCATTTCTTTTACTTAATTTCAGACACCAACAACAATTTCATGTATCAGTAAGATTAACTAATTACAAGATAAGAACCCTTGATATCTCTAAAGATAAGAAGCCATGATATCAGTGAGCATAGCCTGATGGTCTTGTTTCCAATACAACTCTCCAAGTTAAAAACCCTAAATATTTATGAAGGGGTTGTTCTACAGGGCCAGACAGATTGACAGAGAAAGTTACCGAATGGGGGCAAAAGGACCAAAATGCCCTCACCAAGATGCAGTGATGGTCGGTGAGGCGAAGGCAGCGGTGAGGCGGCAGTTGCATCGGCGGCCATGGGAAGGGAGAGGAGAGAGCAGGGCAGTGGCCCACTTTGCAAATTTGCAAAGTGGGCGAGAGCATTTTGGTCTTTTTGCCCCCATTCGGTAAGCCCCTTGGATAAACCCTTTTGGCTCTCAAGAATTTTCCTTTATGAAGAAACAGCAGGATACCACAAATACAAAATGCAGAGAAAAAGAAATGCACACGATTTTTGAGTGATGCAGGACAGCAATGAAGAATTGCAGAAAGAAGAGTAGATAGAAGAAGGTTGAGAAAAAGTAAAAAGGAATGAGAAGAAGAACCTAAGAAAAAAAAGGGGAATTCAAGAAGGTGAATCAATATTGTTCAATAATCATATTTGGAATAAAAGAATACATTACATGCCTAATTCATAGGCAATGAAAAGACAAACCTATCAAAAGATAACTAATCAAAAAATGATTCTAATCTCTAAATCAGATATAACTCTATCTAATCCAAAATCAAATAGAAGTATACAACATATCCAGCTTTTATTCCACTGTGGGGTCAGCTACATGAATTCTAGACTTTTATGTGGATTACGCCCTAACAGATAGTTTGTCTAGAATTCATATTTGGATCCGACTAGGTTTTACGCCCGCTGTCGGCTACCTAACACAACCCTCCTTCTTTATCCGGGCTTGGGACCGGCCGTGGATAACATTTCCTGGCGGAGTAATGATGAAATGAAGTTTCAACATCATCTTCATATGGAGAAGTTTCATGAGATGGTGATATGAAGATATTTCATGAGATGGTGGTGAATGAAAATAATTGATATAGTTGTGTTCCATCACTTAGATCAAAACAAATTTCATGCACCACAAGAAAATACATGTGTCAGCGGGATTAACACACTACAAGATAAGAATCTTGATCTCTCTCCAAAATAAGAACCAATGATATCAGCGAGTATCGCATGACATCAGATGGTTTATTTCTAATATAATTCTCCTTATTAAGAACCCTTCACGTTTATAAAGAAACAGCAGCACACCCATAAATACAAAATGCAGAGAAATAAATGCACACAAGCTTCAAGAGAGATGGACAGCAATGAAGAATTGCAGAAAGAAGAGTAGAAAGAAGAAGCTTGAGAAAAAGAAGCAAGTAGAAGAACCTAAGAAAGAAAAGAGAAATCCAAGAAGGGGAAACTATATTACTCAATCATCAAATTCTGAATAAAAGAATACGTTGGGTGCCTTATTTAAAAGCAATGAAAAGCTAAACCTATCTAAAAGATAACAACTAATCAAAATATGATTCTAATCTCTAAATCAAATATAATTCTATCTAATCCATAAATCAAATATAATTATATCCTCCAAACAACTATAATAAATCAAAACAAATTTCATGCATCAACAAGAAAATTAATGTATAAGAACAATAAACTCACTACAGGAAAAGAATACTTGATATCTCTCCAAGATAAGAAGCCATGATGTCAAAGAGTATAGGCTGATGGGCTTATTTCCAATATAACTCTCCAAGTTAAGAACTCTTGATATTAATGAAAAGAAGCAGGATACCACAAATACAAACTGCAGAAAAATAAATGCACACATGATTTACAAGTAATGAAGGACAGCAAAGAGGAATTGTAGAAAGAATAGTAGAAAGAAGAAGCTTTAAAAAAACGAAGAAATGAGAAGAAAAACCCAAGAAAGCAAAGAGACATTCAAAAAAGGGAAACAAAATTATTCAATCATCAGATTTCGATTAAAAGAATACATTATGTGCCTTATTTATAGGCAATGAAAAGATAAACCCATCTAGGAGATAACAACTAATCAAAATATGATTCTAATCTCTAAATCAAATGTAACTCTATCTAACCACTAAATCATATATATAATTATATCATCTAAACAACTATGATAAATCAACACAAATTTCATGCGCCAACAAGAAAATTCATGTATCAGAAGGATTAACTCACTACAAGGGAGGAATACTTGATATCTCTCCAAGATAAGAAGCCATGATGTCAAAGAGTATAGGCTGATGGGCTTATTTCCAATATAACTCTCCAAGTTAAGAACTCTTGATATTAATGAAAAGAAGCAGGACACCACAAATACAAACAGCAGAAAAATAAATGCACACACGATATATAAGTGATGAAGGAAAGCAATGAAGAATTGTAGAAAGAAGAAGCTTGAGAAAGAGAAGAAGAAAAGAGAAGAAAACCCGAGAAAAAAATAGAGAAATTCAAAAAGGGGAATCAAAATTATTCAATCATCAAAATAATACATTATGTGCCTTATTTATAGGCAATGAAAAGATAAGGCTATCTAAAAGATAACAACTAATCAAAATATGATTCTTATCACTAAATCAAATATAACTCTATCTAATCCCTAAATCAAATATAATTTATATCATCTAAACAACTATGATAAATCAATTTGGAGAAACTTGATTTTATTTTTAAAATAATTAGTTTTGCTGGAAAACGGAAAAGAGAGAAATATTTGAAGAAACCTGATTTTATTTTTAAAATCAGATTACAAGATTGGGATAAGGTTGTTAAAGAGATAAGGTTTGGTTCCAAGATTAAAGGGATGAGGCAGTTTGCTAAAGATAATTCCAGTAAAATTCAGTTGATGTAGTTTATCTTTTAAGCCTAATTCAAATTTGTTCCTGATTTTTTGTGCATAAATACCCCATACTTGAAGCCAATAATGAACAAGTAAGCTTACCGAATTATTCAGCTTATTTCATTCTTGTTCATCAGTTTATAGAAACATATCAAAATAATCTTATCATAATCCCTATCCAACGGAGAAATTCTGGTATAGACTTATTCCACCTATGCATTGTAGAATAAGCCAATCAAAACCAACATAAATTTAAAATATTGATATTAAGTGAAACATGGGCAACACTTAATTGCCTACATCCATGGAGAGAGACCAATTCTTATAAGAAAACTTTAAGTTAATCCCAACCCAAACCCACAATTTATTCTATCAACTGAAATAATATTATCTCACATCTCACTTCTCTACAATCTGTAGAAAACAAGAAATACCATAAGCCCAAAAGGTGTTTCCCAAAACCCTTGAATATTTTTCACACACAAAATACCAAACACTCCAATACTTTTCTCTCTTGGGAGCCTCTCAAATATTATATTTATTGTCATCCCAGAATTTGCCACCACTCCAAGTCCAAACCACTTGGATGTGAAAAATTTTCACATCTAAAATACCCAACACTCCAATTTTTTTCATACTCTTGAGAGCCTAGATTATATTTACAGTCATCTAGACTTTGCCACCACCCCAAGTGACTTGGCTACCACTCTAAGTAAGTTGGCCACCACTCCAAATGACTTGGTCACCACTCAATTCAAGTCAACCTAACAAATCTCCACCTTGACTTGAATTGTCCAAATACTAGAATAGAATAACCCATTAGTCTCAATCCTCTGTTACACACACCTGAATTAGTTTATAGCCCTATTCTTAATTATTAACAGAACCAATTAACATGTGTGGCTGAAATCTTGTCCTGGCGCTACTTGACTTTAGAGAGAGACCCCAACGTCTCCATCCTATCACTGACAACATTTATCCCTTTACATTTGTCTGCAAGAGATACTTGCATTGTCATTCGTTGCCTTCATGGCAAACAACTCTACCTTGCAGGTACTTGTGACCTCTCACACGTGCATACCATTTTCAACCTGTACTTGAGGTTTTCATTGTACCACCTTCGAAACGGCATACCCCTTGATGCAATTTCCCTTTCATCATGACCATGTAACTTTGTATAACCCTTAGACTCCACTTTCAATTTTATACTTAAAAGCCCTGCGAATCTAACAAACTCAAAGAAATTAAATTCTTTCCATCCTTGGAATGTATGCCATGCCCTCCAAATTGTTATCCAATCTTAGTATTGTAATCATTCTCTCTTAGAGTTTCTTGAAATAATCCTTCTTGGAGCAAGATTAACACAACAAGAATCTAAATACCAATCATGGGAAGATGAATTATTACATAAAGTGCTTGAATAGACACCCCCCACCCCCCCCCCCCACCCCCCACCCAAAAAAAAATCATCCATCACGAGGCAACACTATTTGTTATCCTCTTCAACCTTTTGCTTGCTCTTGTCCAATCTACTTCGATGATCACCCCCTCTGATGCTCACCATTAGAAGCCAATGCTTCCCCATCCCTATCTTCAAACTTAGCTTTTCTTCGAGTTGAAGAGACACCAATGCAGCTTGTGCCTCATTGTATCCTTTCCAACAACTAACGAGTCAACAACTCTCATGGTAGTCAAGGAATTAGATAAAAAAACATTAGAGTGCCTTATCTTCTTCATCAATCATCTTTAGTTGATCTAAGTTTGAATTGAACTTATTCACCTGTTCCACCAGATTCCCACTTTCTTCCATCCTCAGCTTGTATAAATTTCAGATCCGAGGAGTTGGTCAAATTTTTAGCCAAGTAAAGTTTTTCCAACTTATCTCAAATTTTTGAGGCAGAATTTTCATAAACAACATTATCTACCATGTTATCTGCAATACAAAGACGTATCACACTTGTCCCTTTTCTCAAGCTCCCTCAAATCCTTGTCACTCTTTTTTTGATTTCTGCTCCTGTCCCATAATTGCTTTCAACAAACCTTGTTGGACAAGAAGATCCATCACCCTTCTTAGCCAAAGAGTGAAACTGTGAAACTACTTTTTCTACAAAAACTTCTCAACTGTGAAGCGTGCAGAACCGCTCAACATGCTTCTTGAATTTCAAGAAAACCTCAATCAGATACTAATTGCTGTGAAGAAACTGTAGCACACCACAAGTACAAAATCCAGAAAAATAAATATGCACTAGATTCACGCCATTTGGCACTTAATTTCCTACATCCACAAACAGATACCAATTCTTCACCATGTGAGAACAAAAAATACAATATAAGAAAATTGTATTTTTTGAGTTAACCCCAACACAAACCCACAATTTCTAATATACCCCTCTCACAAAAACTAAAAGAATATTTTATCACCCTTCTAAGATCCCTAGAGAATAAGAAATACCAGAAAGTCACGAGGTGTTTCCAGAAGCCCTTGAATATTTTCACACCCAAAATACCCAACACTCTAATTTTTTTCTCACTCTTGATATCCTCCAAAAGGAATATATTTATAGTCTTCTAAAACTTTGCCACTATTCCAAGCGACATGGCCACAACTCAATTGAAGTCAAACCAACGATATCGAAATAAGTGTTAATAGTTGAAATTATTCCTATTTTCTCAATTGAAGCGGTGTATCATGTCAAATATATGCAGAACTTCAATTCTAATGTCCAAATAAACACATACATCCTCGCTAAAATTTTGATTAAACACCTGCAAGGGAACTTTTCACTGTCGAAAAAAATACATTTTGGACACTACAAATTTATACCGTAATTGTTCTGGAAAGCTAAAGATAACCACTGGATTTAAAAATACAATAACATCAGAGTCCTGAACGGGCCATACCATGGGCTTGTCATAGAAGGGGAAGCCTTGCATCTGGCGAAGAGCACTGCTGGCGGAAGAAGCGTCCTCGAACACAACCCAAGCCTGACCTTTGTGTTTCAGCGTCTTGAATGCTAAAACCTCCAGTATCTTCCCGAATTGCGAAAACACAGCGTGCAGCGATTTCTTCAACTCTGTACAATTTTTCCTTATATTTTAACCCCTAATAAAGACAGAGAGAGGACTAGGGAAAACCCTAACTAGCGCAGAGAGAGAGAGAGAGAGAGAGAGAGGAGAGGAGGTGTACCGTCGAGCTTGATCTTCTCATTGATGTTGTTGATGTATATAGTCATGTTCGGAGGAATATCGCCGCCGGTCGTCATCTCCGCCATGGCTCTACTGAAAAAGCTAATAGTCCGACGAAGCAGATGTTCCCAGAAGTTGAGCCTAAGTGGCCAAACGGACGAGCCCCCCCTTTCCGTCTTGGGGAATGGGGGCAACGAGGTTGGCTAAATGGACCGACACAAGTGGCGGCCCATTTTCCTTTGTAGTGTGCCAATTTTTATTTAAATTTAGGCCCAAAATTTGGACTGGGCTTTTCTGAGGTCATTCAGATGGGTCATCATTGAACCCAATAGACATTTATTGACCAATTATAAAATTAAATTTTATATTCTGTGGCATGAAAGCTCGAGCAGTACAGTACTGACACGTGCACAGAATATGAGCATAATTATGCTAGATGGTGTGTAATTATACAAGAAATAATAATATAATTAAAAGTAAAATTATATGCAGTAAGGTGTGACAACTCTTATTGAGAATTTGATTATTTAACTCATGATAATAGAACTGATAAATAAATGCTACTATAGCATACCCATAAATTTGTAACAAAATGAAATAGTCTCTCTCTCTCTCTCTCTCTCTTTTAATATCAAATGGGAATTTACTAAACATTCATAATAATTCATAAACTACGCATAAAAAATAACTATACAAAAATTTACATATGAGCTAATCTAAAAACACTTAAGAGTTCTATTAACAGGAAAGGAGATTGCTGCGTTTGCTTTTCGTCCAACTGCAACCATTGGTGAGATCAGATGGGCCTGGAACTGGAACTGGAACCGGAACCCACCTTTATGAAGTGAAGAAATTCACGGTTGAGGTGGCAAAAGGCAGTCCCAGTGAAGAAGATAAGAAATGTTAGTAAATTTGGATGTCTCAAAGTTGGACTCTTTGAAACTTCTAGAAGTTGTTTTAAAGTTCATGCTCTCTCTTACTGTAAGCTATCTGACACAGTATATTTAATATTATTATTATTATAAATGGAATTGCGGCTTAAACAACATGGATCTAATTCCTAATGTCTCTGGAAATTTCACGCTTACTATTCACTTGACATACCAACAAAAAGAGAAAAAAGAAAAAGGAAAAATGGGATGGAGATTGATATCCCCACCCCCACCCCACCCTAGTGCTACAAATTGGCACCGCCTTCCAACGGAAAAAGCGTGGAACAAGTGGGCGGTGGTGTGCATATCACAGCCGATTTCTGTGGCCGTTGGCAATCTCAAAAGCAGGCCAAACCGATATTTACTCCTCACCACGAGCCGCCCACAGCAACGGTTGAGATTATTTCATATTGCAATACCATTTTGCCGAGTTACTTCTAACAATTGTGTATTAATATATTATTTTTTATTATATTTATTATTGTTGTGAAATATAATAATAAAATTTATAATTTGAAAATCGGCTTCAAAGTAGAAGACCCTTAGAGAGTGTGGGTGTTTTCTGCGAGGGCTATCTGATGATTTAAATAAATTCAGTCAAAAATTGAAAGATTTTATAGTAAGTTTTAATAGAATTTATTGATATACCTAGAAAAGATAAATCACCTTTTATTTATAAGAAAAATAGATAACATATGACAGAATTTTCATATATTTTAAAATTAAAATTATTAATATTTATTTCATCATTCAAGACGAAAACTCCATAGATTAGTTAGAATAATTCAATCGATCGAGATCACATTCAAATAGTTTCTAATAGACTTATTCGCCAGAATGAGAGTTAATTGATGGAGTTTTGGAGAGATTTAGATAAGAAGATTTTTTAATTTTTTGTGATTTTTTTTATCCCTTTAGATTTGTTTATTTTTGAAAGGATTTTTTTACAAATAAATCAAAGACCATGAATATTAATAAAAATATATAATATATTAATATAAGATATTATTAAAAATATTATAATTAAATATTTAAATAATATTTTATTCATAACTCTTCAATGATTTCATCGCTTTTTTTATTCGTTACTCTTCTCACTTGGGCTAAATTTTAGTTTAGGCGGTGTGTATGCCACAGAAGATGGATGGGATGGCATTGGAAAAGGACGAGGCCGAGGACGATTTCATCGAAGCGGCGGGTGGTCACGGTGTGCGGCTTGGTGCATGGAATCCAACTAAACCAACTTCAGGCTCACATTGCAGCTTTCAATCTGTCCAACGCAACGCAATACCCAACTTCAGGCCCCCCTCTATCTATCCATTCCAATTCCACCCCATTGGAAACTTGTGCCGCTTGTATTTATCCTTTTTATTTATTATTAAAACGGAATTTCTGGAAGGCAGGCCACCAGCTGTTGACTGAGCTTATCGCGCTCGCGTGACGTCGAAAATTCCAGAATCTAGAAAGAGGGGTCGCCGCATAGTACCTCCGGTGCCTTCTCGACACGTGTCCCTGTCCACGTCACCTCGACCGGATTTCCGGTCATTCACATGATTACAGCGAGGAAAAGTAACGCGTGCATGAATCAACCGTGAGCCGACCCACTTGGACAGGGGGCAATTTCGACATTTAGGGCTGGGCTCGTGTTTCCGTTCCGTGCACCCAATGGCCACATGTCATGGTTTGAGACGACCGTTGTGAAACACGTTTGACGCGGCCCTTCGTGGAAGTCCTGGTGGCAAAGTTGGTTTCTTTCTTCCATTTCTGACCTTTCAGCGTCCCAAATCACTCTCTGGCAGACTGGCTCCCTCTGTATAAAAAACCCCCTACTGGCCTCCCAACCGAACCCATCTTCCCAAGCTTTCCAGAACACAGAGAGAGGCTGGGATTCGGGCGCGATTTCTCATCTCTCTCTGTTTCAAACGAATATGGCTTGCTCAATCTCGTCCAAGGCTAAGCTTCTCTCTGCTTTTGTCGCTGATGGGCTCTCTCTCGCTGCAAGCAGGTGCTTACATGTTCATAATTTTTTATGTCCTATCTTTCGTAGGAAATTGGAATTTTTGTGAGCGAAAACGGGGTTTCCTGCAATAATATGGATTGTTTAATGATGAAATTTCTGGGTTCTTGTGTTATTACAGGCGCGGATACGCGGCAGCGGCGTCATCACGGGGTGTTGTAACGGGTTCCGTAAGAGGGGCCGCCGGCGCCGGACGTGGGGGCGTGATGGCGAAGAAAGGAGGAGAGGAGACAGCAAAGACTTCGTCCTGGGTTCCAGATCCGGTCACCGGCTACTATAGGCCGGAGAATCACGCAAACGAGATCGACGTGGCTGAGTTGCGCAACATGCTCTTGAAGAACAACATCAGACGCCACTGACGACGGAGTAGTCATTGGAAGATCAGAAACTATGAAAACAACCAGCGGCGGCGTGGTCGCCGGAATATGGTCAGTGAAGGTGTTGCTTGCTAGGAAAGTTGGGGTCTCGCTCACGGCGAATCCCAACAATTTCTTTCTACTAGTAGGCGCCTCTGCCATTTGGCAGGGGCGGTCGGTTCTTAATAGTGCTGTTAGTTTCCTAGTCTTACTGTTACGTTATCTCAATCAATGGCAGACTCTTTCACTTAAAACTACAAATTCATAGCATTATTATTATCGTACTGTCCCTACTTTTTACGTTCACGCACATGTTCTGTGTTCGTTTCAAAGTCTTTTATCAGTCGTATGTACGGTGGTTGGATCGTTCATTCACGATCACTTATCATGGTTTGGTTTCTCTGTTCCGGCCTGGATCTCGTCGCGGATCAGAATCTTTCAGCTTTTGTCGATTTACAATTAAAAAATCTTCTATGGGAGAGGGAATCGCAGTTCTGATTGAAAGAACGTTCAAATCAGGCATCTTTGGAACCGGAGAGCAGAGGTTCTTTTAAAATTCAACGGTTGAAAATTAGAAGATGAATTCAAAAATGGTTGTGATGTGAGTGATGAAAATTAGGCACCACCAGCACCAACGAGGTGGTGGTCCGGTGGCGGCCTAAAACGAGGACTAGCCTGCGAATGAATGTCTAGGTCGAGGTTTTGGTGGTGCACCTCCTCCTTTGCCCTCCGTGTAAATGGGTTAGGGTTACTCAATTAAATGAAAACATGTTAAATGAGATTTGATTAATTAAGAAATTTATTTACACTTTGCTCGTCTTACTGAGGGGTTTGTCACTAATAGGTGCACTTGACTTTAGTTTGAATCACGAAATGTTAAATCTCACGGCTGGCTAGCTAGCTTTATATGCATCTAAGTAAAATTTATATGCATGATTAGTAATTGATTTATATATATATATTATATTAAATATATTATTTTATTTTAATTTTGGTTATCATAATTATTAAATTTTAATTCTTTTGTATTTTTTTGCAAATTTTTATTAATAAAAATTAATGTGACATACATTAATATAAATTTTAAATTCTAAAATCAATCAATTTTAAAATTAACTCGAACTTCACAACTAAGTATTGTTGATTTTTCTTAATAAAATTTGATAAAAAATTTAAAATAACTAATTATAGTGATAAAAAAATTAATTGATTATAAAATATAAAATTTATATAAAAACTAACAACATAATTTTGAACCTCTTTCAACACCAAACTCTTGCTTTAATAAAGAGAAATGAATCTTTTGTTCGCACCAAAGTGTCAGATTTGGGATGTTAAAAGTGGTGAAATGTTTATTTAGTTTTATTTGATTTCAAAGTTGAAAAATAAATTAAGAGATTTAAAGACTTTGAATATCACTTTTATAATGAAGCCGGTGGTGGGGAAGTGGGTTTGGGTCTGTCTGGGTGTGGGGGGTGGGGTACGGCGCTAGTTATATATATATAGGCATAGGAGGGATTATAAAGTTAAGATTCCAAATTCTGGTTGTTGTCGATGAATCATTGAAAGGAAAGAAAGAAGACGTGGGTGATTAAGCAAGTCTCAATAACAAGGTCGGCCCAATAATTGAAGAGCTGCCCACCAACATAGCAAATAGCAAAATCCTTTTTATGTATAACACTTTTAACATATTCGTTGCTGTCTGGTTGCCTATAAAGTTGATTATTGATGGAATAAGGTCCAAGCAAGAGTACTTAAATCAAATTAAAGTAACTAACTGCAAAGCTGTTATAATGGGGCTTCTTGTATTTGTAAGATTCCTGTATGCGGCGGAGGCACCGAAAGCTGTCTTCATCTTAAGCCCGTGTTTAGCATCCACTTGCAACGGTACCTGAAATTAAAGACTAAACTATGCCGCTCCAGCTTGTTGATGCCACCACGACATGCAATTGGCTCGTCATCACAAACAATTCCGGTCATTAGAATACAATTCCAAGGCACTGAAGTTTTGGCACTGCCTTAAGCCTCAAAACCTTTATTTATTCAATTTTTTATTGGTTTTATGATGTATTCTAGTGTCAATTTATTATTAGTGTCGGGGAGTATTATTATTATTTTTAAATTATATCTTAATCGGTGGCACTTTAATCATTCCATTCTATACGAAATAACTTAATACTATACTTGCATTATATAAATACAATTTTAAAAGTGAGAAAAATTACGTGTCAAGTAACAATATTCAATATTATTTTAAAAATACTACATGAGTACTCAAATTTAAGTATTAATAATTATTATGATGATATACTTTGTATTGAATTGATGATTATTTATTATATTAATAAATAATTATGGATAAATATTTAATGATAAACTAAAATGTGAATATTGAATGTCGTGTATCATTTCCTTTCGTGTATTGTTTTGTGTGTGAGTGAGTTGGGAGGGTTGAAGACGTCACCTCAACCGCGCAAAATGGGACCAAAGCCGATAATTTCCATTTCTATCACACGGGACGCGGCGACGGATTCGCGCCGCCGGAAACGTCGAGCGTGTCTAGAAGGTTTACGTCGACCGAAAGGAAGGAGGAAAAGGAATCAAGCAATCAATTATATATTCTTTAATAAGCCTTCAACAAAACATCAGTTTTATTATGTATAAGAAATCATAGTTTTATTCGAAAATTTTACTGGTAATTAACCCAGAAAATTGCCTTAGCAAGAAGATTCTTTAAGAAGCCGACGAAACTGTGGCTAATAAGTGACAAAACAGAAAAATTTTAAGAGTCCAGAAATTAAAGAATTTTTTTTTTTAATATTAAACAAAATCTTAAGTTCAATTTGGGTCCAGTTATAAAACTCGATCCAAGTCAAGACCAAAACTTTTAGCCGGAATGAAAAACCTTATTGGACCAAACATCGTAAGCCATTATTGTGGCATCGTGGAGGAGTCGAGGAAGGAAGGGGGAGAAGGGCTCTTTGGCCAGGAGTGACAGGTGTCACATTATGAGAAAGGAGCCCCACACGTGAACGATTACAGGGACAGGTACAGGAAGAGGAAGCCTCCTTTGACCCGACCCCAGCTGAAACCCAACTGGCAAAGCCAAGGCCTCTCCCTATTTGTCTATATAATCCAGGGAGAGCCTCTTCTTCTGAGTCATTATCTCAACCCTAGGGAGAGAAGAGCCCCTTCTAGAAACAAACAGTTCACACCAAGGGCTTCTCGTTAGATCCACAGATAATTCATTATCTCAAGTTACTTCTCTCAGTTTCGATTTGCACAATTAAAATGGCTCGCAATTTCTCCAACGCTAAGCTTCTCTCTGCTTTCGTCCTCGACAGAACCCCCGTCTCTGCGGGCAGGTACAGATACTACTTACTCGTTGATCTTTCTATATATATATATGATGAATTGAATTCCTTTTAAGGCTTTTGAGCTCTTGTTGGCTTAATTACATGAGGATGCTGAGTATTTTGATTTGGTGATTTACAGTATTTACAGGCGTGGATATGCGTCGGCATCGGCATCGCAAGGGGTTATGTCGGCCGGATCAGTGAAAGGAGGAGGAGGAGAAGGAAGAGAAGGAAGAGGCGTGTTGGCGAAGAAAGGAGGGGAAGAGTCGGCGAAGGCTTCGTCATGGGTGCCAGATCCGGTGACCGGCGACTACCGACCGGAGAATCAAGCCGACCAAACTGACGTCGCCGAGTTGCGCGAGATGCACTTGAAGAACAACATTAGACGCCACTGAGCGAGCTACTACGGGTCCAATGTTACATTTTTGTGCCATCACGGCACGCCTTCGTGCAAGGTTCCGATGAGATGGTGCTATGGAAGTGAAGTTCAATCGTGGCCGTTCTCATATAATCGAACAACGGCAGATCGCGCTCTAAGAATGATTCCAATTGTTTGTGATAGTAGAAGTAGTCTATTAAGATATTGTCTGCTCTGTGGTACTACTGGGCAATGGGTGGCTGTGTGCCATTATCCATCCTCTCGTTATTTTTTCTTAATTACAATTAACAAATAAATAAATATATTTAAGATTTCCGTCCTTGTGCAGTCGATTAATAAATATATATATATATATATATACTTAATAAACACAGGAATTTGTGTTTAGACCTGTTATTAGAAGATTTAGAGCTTTAAATCACATGACAGAAAGAAATCTCTAGAAGGGAAGACTCTGTAGTAAGTCGTCTGGGAAAATAAATAAATATTATGCCGCCCGTGGAAAAGTTGGTTTGTCACGAGATTCATACGGTGGTGGGGTTCACACGTGTCTCTTCCTTCCTCCATTAGGTAGTGGGGGTAGAAATGTAATTCCGCGTCTAACGTGACAATCAAGTCCTAGGTGACGCCACTAGACCAATTGACTTTGAAATGTCCTCTCTGTCTGTCAATGAACGAACGAACGAACGAAAGACTGGCAGTCTAGCGACGTCGATGCATAAGTACCCTTTGGAATTTGAGGTATTCACCTCGAACTTACTGTCTTTTGTTGGTACGATTAACTCTAGATTTATAACCTCAAAAAAAAGAGTGATGAGTTAAAATTTGACCCCGTATATTGTGATGGAATTGGAATAATAGGTTTTATCTTTTTAGGTGATAATTATAATCTAAATTAAATTTTTTCTAATGAAAAAAAGACCGTTGTTATCGAATATCTTCCTCTTGATTTAGTAATAAATAAAATAATAATAACTTATCTCAATTGTATTTTATCTTAGTTAACTCAAGGTTGGTCTAATTATTTAGTTAAGGTTGGCAACGCCAAATAGCCAAGATTTTGTGAAAGGGAACAAGTAGGAGAATAAAAGAAAAGTTCGAAATATTAATTAAGTTTTTATATTTTAATTTTGGAGTTAAATTTGTTAAAATATAATTTAAAGAAGGTCAAATAATTCATTGTATCTTAAGATTTGAAATTAAATTAATTACTATATTTTAAAATGACACAAATTATAATTTGTTTGATATTTTTAAAAGATATCGTGGACTTACCTTGAGCCTACGGGCAGTGCAAGTCTGTCTACCCCCTCCGTACAAATGCCACGACCCGGTTGGTGACATGGCATGGAATAGCCTTGTAGGTTATATATAATTTGTTTGTTTGGCATCCATCTCCCTCCATCCAGATCTATTCTGGAAGAGCCACCCACAATACAAAGCGACCTAGTCTTCAGACAACAAAGGAAAAAACACCCACAAATTAGTGTACTAACTTTCCATTCTAATTATATAATTCCTGTGATGTTTTCAGACATCGTCATGTCACGCGCTCATGATTCATATTCATGGCTATTAACTAAAAGCTGGCTTGGTCTTGAGCACGCCTAACTTCTGATATAATCATCTTATTCTATTGCCTAATCCCTATAGCGAGTACTATACAGACAGATGCTTTACATTCACCGAAGCCGTACGTCTTTTTACAAGTACAAGTCAAAATTATTTTTAGCGTATAGTGATGACTGATGAAGGTGCAGAACTTGCACTGGGACTGGGACATGCAGCATTGACGAAACACGAAGCAATAGGAACGGTTTCTTTTAAACTCAACGTGCAATAAATTGTCAACTTCACACCACAACCACCCTCCAGAACGAACGATGCTTCCCAATAAACTTTGAAACCACCACACTAACACGCCCACCCACTTGGATTTTGACGTATTTGAAGGCCACATTCTGGAATTTTCAACCACTGTAACTTAATCTAAACGTGTTGTTTGCTCGTAAAATCTTTTATGACAAGATGATTAAAATGAAAGGTGCATTTGGAATTTGCTGCCATAGTAAAAAGAGCGTTAAAGCTAAAAAAATTAAAAAAAAAATTACAAGTCAATTATAAGATTAATTTGGCTATATGACATAAATGTTGGAAACACGTCAGCTACTATTGGACATGAAATTTATACATTCCATTTCTATATACCCAGTTTAAATGTATTGTACATTTCATTGTTATAAACAGTGATGTCATATTCAATGGATGTATAATTTATTAAAGTTGAGTGTACAAATAATATTTTTGATTTATATAACATGACCATCGTGGAGATGAGAAAGATGGACATATAATCGTATAAGAGAAGATAGAATTAAAAATAAAATCATTCTCAATAACGTCAAAATAATTGTTGTTAAAGATTAAATATACAGGAGGCAAGATTGAGACAATTAATACAATCTAACCATTTGAAAAGATGATTAATAGAGGCTCTATTGAGACAAATGGATACCGTGAAATAAATATTTAGCAAAAGAGATAGAAGAAACCAAGAAAAATTTAATGGGACTCTTTTTAAGTATATGATGTGAACAATAAGGATCTTATCGAAGATAGACTATAAATAAAATAACTCATGATATGTTATTTTTCTTAATACTTAATATGTTATTTTTTGTCACTAAATTCAGACTCCAACACAGCAGTTGGGTGCTTTTATTTGTGAGGCTTTTGAGGCTATATATGGCTCTGAATCTTTCCATCACTTAACTTGCATAAGAGAAAGGAACTAGCATAGAAAGGAACAAGCTTTAAGCTGGCAAAGAAAAAAAATTAGAACCAATTGGCGTCGATATCTAAGGATTTCGAGCGGAAGTGTGATGCAAAAACTTGATATCAACAGCATATGCTTCTGATATGCCTAAGGATTACATACACTCCCTTTTGGATTGTAGTTGACCTAATGATTAAGCTTCCTAAAAACAGTTGAAATATGAAGTTGATTGAACCACAGACATGATCATTACCTCCAATGAAATCAAGAGCCAGCCATTATAAAGGAAAGTACCATTCATTCTACAATAACATAAAAGAAATACAATGATGACATTTCAGTTGGCAATCTTGACGATTCATTGCCAAGGACCCTTGGGAATTCTACTAAAACATGCTTAGTTCTTCATCCTTAGTCGATAACTTCGGGATTCATAGCTAGCATCTAGTTTCGCTGAAGTTCATTCTCAAATGTAATAGAAAAGAAAAGCAACCAAAAAAAAAAAAAATCTAATAGAAAAGAAAATAATGATATTGGAACGTTAGCAAAGATAAATAAGAATGTGGTTCACAGTACCGGAGAATGTCGGTGTTTCCATTTCATATCTGCCCTCAACAAAGATAAGGGGGTATACAGAAATACCAATTAACTTATTTCTGTATCTGTACAGGCAGAATACAAAAGGATCCTCCAATAAATGTCTCTCAGGCCACGGCATGAAATCCAAGCCAAAAATCTCTCCTGAATTGTCCATTTATTTTCCCTTACGTTTTTGAGCAATCAAAAGTGTCATGGAAGAACTTTAAATTGTACCTCTCAGGCGTCAATATTTTGAACTGTAATAATTAGAGACTCTGGCCACTCTAGTCTATTTAAGTATGTTTTACATCAGAACAACATGCACTAGATATCATCTTGGTAGCCTAAGTTTTTGTTTGTCAGAACACTAGGCATAGGTTGAACTTTGGCTAGTTTGAAATACCAAACACTAAACGCCAAACACCTTTCCAATGGCTGAAATTGTACTTTACAGTTTCTCAAAAAGAAGCATGTTCCTCAACCAATTGTATTTCATATTAAAAGTCTTGTGCACTAGGTACAACCTTAGCACCTTCAAGTTTTTTTACTTGCCAAAGTGCTCTACAAAAGGTTGACTTTTGGCTAGTTTCAAATATTTGTCATTAAACCCAGGGGCATTCTCCTTTGCGGTAGGCATAAAGCATTGTAATGATACAACTCCATTAAGGTTTTTTTTTTTTTTTTTCTACTCCCTGAGTTTTGCTTCTGGTTCAAAATAAGTTTCTGAGTCACTTCATGCCTCTACCTAATCAGTCATGCAAATATCACTTCTTTGTTGATAATCTCCATCGGGGAAGACATGAGAGAAAGTTTTGGTCACTGTTAAGGAGTAAATTTAGTCCTTGTTCTATTCATTTTGTTTTATGATTTGCAGAACAGTAATGAGATTGCAGAAGGTTGAGAAGAGATTAAGAAGCAGCAGCAGCAGAAGTAAAGCCATGAGAGAGGAGAAGAGAGAAGCTAGGCGAAGAACACAGCAAAGGGGAAATCATATTATTCAATCAATCAAGCTGATTTTTCTCAGTACATAACGTGCCTTATTTATAGCCAATGAAAAGATATACGTATCAAAAATAGGTAATGAAAAGATAACAAAATTGATTATAGGCAATGAAAAGATAATAATCTAATTTAAAATATGATTAAAATCTCTAGATCAAGTATAACTCTATCTAATCCCTAAATCAAATATAATTCCCTCATCTACTATGATAAATCAAAACAAAACAAAATAAGTATATAAAAAAACACGATAAATAAATTCCTATTATTATCCCTATCATTTTGCCTTTGGTTTCATCCTAAGCACTAAAGTGGTCTAGAATGATGCCATTGAGGATTTGAAAATAGGGTAGCCCTGTGGAAGATGAAATACCTATCTATGTGGGTTGATTAACTCTATTCAATACACCCTTTGTAGTTTGACCACATTCACAGTACTCTTTCCACTATCGCTTTGAGTACCTGGTCTATCGTATGTCATTTAGGATACTTCTCCTATGATCCTTGAGAGGGCTACTGATAAATAAGCTTACAGATAGGCTTGCTCTCCACTCTATTTGGAGAGCTTCTGTGCATTTGAAAGAAATTTACCAGATTAAGAGACTGATGCTATGATAGACATGCTTGTCATTTTATATGACTGCTTAGTTACTAGAGACAGAAAGGATTCCTTGACGTCAGAAACCTTCCAAAAATTGGCTAATTATATGGCATCTAAGCTAAGTAAATTTTGACTTTTTAGCTTATGTCGTTAAGGTTAAGCTACTTCACAAAGATTCTCTTGCATTCACTGTGAACATAACTTCTAGAGAGACATTAAGGGGCCTTTGTGCCCAGGGGGCGGGTGTGATACTCCCAATCTCATGTAACGAGGGCAATTCTATTGATTAAGAAAATAAAATTTGTACATCTCAAAAGTGAAATACATCACTTAATTCTACAACAATGATCTGAACGGATAATAAGCAACAAGAGATTCACCTGGCATTGCATAACTCTGAAGAACCGCCTAAATACGAACTCAACAAAACTGATAGCGCCAACGCATCCTACTTGAACTATGGGGTTCCTAGCCAGGAGACATGGTGTGGAAAATTTACTCAAAACCAATTGCAAGACTCCCACAAAGAAAAAGAAAATGAAGATAAACAGATCGTTGCAGCTAGGAACTTTATCAAACTAAACTAAATGATTTTCTGAATTCATGGCTGAGTTCTTAAGTTATTCTAATCTCTCAAAAGATGGCAAATTTTCTTGTTGACAGTAACTAGTTTTATGAACTGGGTAACTTATTAGAACCCATAATATCCTAACAGTCTTCTACTGAACGCATCCAACAGTCAGTCAGTCACACATTTGCCTCATATCAAACAGGCAGAATCCCAAACTTGTAAGCTGTTTATCTAAAATACAGTAGCATCAATTAATTGTTCTTGGGACTGGACGGCATAAGCGTCATGAGAACTTAAGAACTAAATCAACAGAAATAAAAAAAATAAAAATTAAACATATATACACCAGATGTGAAAACTACGAGTACACATACGAAGATGCGTATATTGTCAATTTAGACAAACGAAACAGGCAATAACGAAGTAGATTAAAAAATTCCAGCTTATTTAACTCATAAATTAAAACAAAATCCCCCAATTGAATCCAAATACCGTATTTCGCAGAAGTAGTGAATTTAAACCTAAACCGAAGAGACGACAAGATTAGTCCCAATCTCTCTTACTTGCCCCTTGCCGTTGCTATTGCAATCCAATCCGCACCCACACTGTGGACAAATCGCGAAGTTATCAATCGTAAAAGCTGCCGAAGCAATGCCGACGGAGAAATTGAGCTCTTCCCCTCTGCGGGCGACCTCGACGATGTTCACCCACATGAAAAACACCTTCACGCTGATACCATTGAGGCTCGTGAGCCTGTCCTTGGCAATGAACCCGCTAATGGTGGACCTGTACTTGAGTTGGTAGGAGCCTTCCAGAGAGAAACTGCAGGAGCCGTTCAAATAAGCGTTGAATTTGCCGGTGCTTTTGTCGAGATCATAGCCGGTGACGCCCTTCGGCAGGAGCCCGACCGGGAAGTTGTAGGATTGGAGGACTTCATAGGCGGAGAGCGCTTCTCCGCTGTCCGCGGCGGCGATTGGCGGTAGATTTGCAAAGGAGAGGGCGCAGAGAAAAGCGAGAACAAGGGCACTAATCCGAGACATCGAGATCGAGATCAAGAAGCGTCGATCCGATCTATTCTCTAACGTTGATCCGATAAATTCCAACTTTCGAAGCTGCCTCTGATCTACCATTACTTTAATTAGAACAATCGACTACTTAATTTCCATGGTACTTATAAATTGCTCAATCCCTTCGACTTTGGGGATTCACCGTCTAAAACAACTTCATTAATTCGAATTACATGCAATGGCAGCGAGCAAGGTCAGGATCTCAAACATATCCAGCAAATACCGACACCGACAGGCAACAAAACATTTGATTTGATTATTAAACATGATTATATGTATGTCCAGCACGCATCATGGTTTCTTTAGAGTTCGCTAAGATATGCTTCGATCAGGCGACTTTTCGACGACTAAACTCTCAATTGTGAAAATACTGAACGGTGAATACCCCAATTCCAGTCGCTCGCTCGCTCGCTCTATCGGGAAATTGAAAATGGGATTTTCTGTGGGCCTAAGCTTTGGGCCAGGCCCAAACTTAGGCAATCCAACCCATATATGAAGATCACTGGAGTTGCAGCAAATTCAGACACCCATAAATTTTTGATGGCTAAGAGGAAGGCGGCAGGGCAGGCAAATTACCCCCACCAGTTTGTGATTTGATAAAAATTTAAGACTTTACTTGAAATTTTTATTTTTATTTTTCAACTCTTTTTTCTTTTCTTACCATTTTTTAATTCAAATCATATTTAAATTATTATCAAATTAGAGACAAAAAAATTGACAAATAATTAAATTTCAAAAGAAAAGAGAGAGAAAAAATATTGTGGTGTTGTTTTTGTTATATTAAATTTATAAAGTAGCGATAAAATAGAGTAAGGCTTCAGTAATTAATATTAATATTAATATTAATATTAGAAAAAAAAATTAATTAGTGCCGATGATGGTGAGAAAAATAAAGTGGTTTCAAATTTATTTATAGTGGAATCCGCTACAGAAAAGACAAAGAGACTACTGACTAGCTAGCAGTAGCAGCTACACACATAAGCAGCATTTCACCCTAGAAAAGCGAAGACGCGAGGCGTTTGAAAGTGAGGCCCACGCGCCCCCTCCCTCCGTTGACACAATCGAAGCCACAACCGCATTGAGGGCACTCCGCAAAGCTCTCGACCTCGAATACGGCGGAGGCGATCCCCACCGAGAACTCCAGTTCGTCGCCTTCCCGAGTCACCGACACGATGTTCACCCAGAAAAGGAGCACCTTCACGCTTATACCTTTCAAGCTCGTGATCTTGCCCTTGGATATCACCCCCGTGATGGTCGACCGGTACCTGAGCTGGTAACCGCTCACTTCGAAAGTGCAAGTCTTGTCCAAATACGCCTTGAATTTCCCCGTCGATCTGTCCAGCTCGTAGCCTTTCACGCCTGTCGGAAGTAGCCCAACCGGAAAATCGTACGCCTGTAGGACCTGGTACGCCGTCAGGGAATCCTCTCCGGCGGACGACGACGCGGCCAGAGTGAACAAGGCGATCAGAAACAAGATTCGATGATCCATCATCTGCGCTACTTGCTCCTTCCTTTGCTCTCTCTCTCTCCCTCTCTCCACTTTATCGTCCGTCTTCTGAGGACTAGATAGGGTTGGTGTTTTCCCAGTCCTGAAGTTGGAGAATCGAGATTTATAGGGAGGGGGGTTTGGTGCACAGTTTTTTTGGTGAAACGAGGTGGAGCCGGAGAGAGGATTGAGGAGTTTTATCGCGAGGGGGGTGATTACGGGACGTCGACGGAAGTTCTTCCCATTGGATGTTTGACAAATGGTATGGGAAGTAGCGTGGATGATAACCCGCGACGGAGCGTAGCAACACCCCAACTGAGTTTCTCGCATTTTCACGTGGGCGTCCTGCGCCTATTTTCTATTGGATTTTCTACACCACGCGGAGCATCACTGGGGGATTTTTTCACCAGATTCCGGAGATTCTCTCTTATTTTTGTGAGAATCTTTAATTTTTTTTGTTTAAAAAAATGTGTTTATCATACAAAGACAATTCTTTTATATGAATCAATAAACATTTCTTTTCAGTCAGGGCACTTCTATATTGCGTGACAGCGCGTGTGTTTAATTTACAAAAGAAAAAGCTTTGCCCAAAATGTGGTTTTTTCAGTTTTATAAAGTCACCCCGGGGGGGGGGGGGGGGGGGGGGGGGGGGGGGGTAGTTGTATCGTAGTCAATAAGTCATGAATAAAGTGCATGATTTGTCTTGTTGTTAATCAATATCAATAAAATATAGTCAGTTGGTCTTAATTCATATCCATCTCAGATTAAGGGTGACATTGGAACTCTCCTTTTTCTCCCTTTCCAGGCTGCTGCTGCTGGATTCACTAAATATATAGTTTTCTAAAACTAAATTTAACCCCCCCCCCCCCCCCCCCCCAAAAAAAAATAAAAATAAATAAATAAAGGAGCATGTTTGGTCTTTAATTAAAAAGCTTTTAAAGTATCGCTTGATAAAAAGCAGGAGGTCTCCAAGAAAAGTAGGTTAAGAGCAAAGACCTCCTGCTTTTACTTACTTTTAACATTAATAAGTACAATACAACACCTATTTACCAAATATAAAATAAGTAATAAATGATTAATTAATATTTTATTAATCTATTATAAATTTATAAAATAACTAAACATACAACAATATTAATTAAAAATTATTTTAAAAAGTGACACACCAAGGATCCTCTCTTCCACACCACCCCCGCCCCCCCCCCCCCCCCAAAAAAAAAAAAAAAACACTAAAACTACTTAAGTTAAAACACTAAATTATTGGAAACATAATTTTATTAAGTAAATTACTTTAAAAGGGTGTATATTTAATTTTTAATTTTAATTTGAATAGTGTATAACCTAGTTCAAATTTTATCATATTTTAATGTCATAAAATCCTATCAATAAAATATTATCTTAAAATATCCTTATTATACCTTACTTAAAAAATAAATTTAATTATGTCAACAAAAATTAAATTCGTGATATCTAAATAATAATTAATTTATCAAATAATCTTATCACTACACAAGTTTATTTTTTTTAAATATTGCCTAAAACTAAGAAACTACAACGGTCAATCGCCATCAAACAAATTTTTATTTAATTTTTTTTTATTTTTTTTACACGTATATCACATTCCACTCCTCTGATATATTATATACATACAGTAATTTCTGATTAGATTTCTAAAATTCTTCTAAACAGAAGCAAATCCAACCATCCATATAATATATAATTAGGAAACCGAGAGATGGAAAACAGAGAGAATATTAGGTGGTTCCAGGCTGTGCATATAAATGAGAAGAGGAGACAACGAGTACTCAATTACAGGGAAGGTCATGGGACCATCCAAGGATCTTTACAGCAAAAGTGCCTCCATGTTCATCAGGGGGAGGGCAGAATTAAAATTTAAATGCCACACCTAAAAGGATTATTTGAATATACAAGCCAATCACAATAATAATAATAAAAAAAAAAGGGTCAAGAGCATAAAGCCTCTTTTTTCTTTTTTGGGGTACAATTGACATTAAGCTTTAGTCCTTCCATGCTACTTCACCGATCTCTCTTTGTGCTAGAAGGTCAACAGCACAAAAACTGTACCTAAAGGCATTTGAGTGCAATCAAGTATACCAAACGTCCAAAATGATATTGAAATTAAAATATTTTATTGGGGTACTGTGTGACTCTCGTCACTTCATAACTGTCCAATGACCATGGCAGCTGCAAATGTTTAATAAGGACCATAATATAAGATTTTAAACTCATCCAATCGGGTAAATGGACGCGTTCTCAGGCCCTTGCCTGAACCAGAAGGTTCAAGTTCCCAATCATAGATTACCGTAAACTGAAATACAAACAGAACAATACAAAGATGTACTTCCTAGATCAGTTCCACGTGGCTAGCTTCATACAGAATGAATGTCCATGGAACAGCCGCATTTTAGCCTCGCGATAAAAGTAGATATAACAGCCAGTTTGGGAAGTGGATGTAACACTCTTGTCCGTCCAGTCATGGGTATCTTTGGCTTGGCAAGCAAACCTCTGCCAAGGACAAACGAGTCCCTGTTTGAGCAAATCTCCATTTAGCTGTGGTATAACTGATTGCAGGATAAGATCCATACTTGCCGACATTAGCTTGGCTGCAAGCCCCACAACCAATCAGTAGGATCTCTATCACATACTATAATACTTGTGTTGCACTATCCTTAAGGCCCAGGCCGGGGCATGCATGGGGATTTCCCCACCTATGAGACTTAAGAGGTATTTGCGAATTGAAGGTTTTAAATTTAAGATTTCATAAAAATGTTCCTCTTCCACAGCTCAAGAGCTTCACAAAAACAGATAATACTAAAAGACAAATGGGAATCGGCAGAAAATGCTTTCAATGAGAATCTATACCATCGTTCGAAGCACTCACCTAATGCCAGTACACCTGGAGCAACTACCTCACACAAAGTGGCAGCTTTGGGGATAGCAGCTTTGCATACACATTATTGGAGTACATAGTTGAGTTTCCCTCTAGTAGAGCCAAAGAGAATGTGCCAAATGTTGTCATTAAGAATTTTACCTCAAGGGTTCACTTTGACTCTAGTCCAAGTGCAATTTATAGAGCAGACCTCCCATTCAGAAGGGGCTAATCAATTTATTTGCTTTTGCTCAATGGCTCTCCACTGCAGCTCTCTCTTTCTAGAACCCATGAACTCTATTCCTTCCCTGCCTCCTGCAATCCAGCGACTCTACTCACTGTATACGATTGGTTTTCCAGGAGATGATTTCCAGGCAATGGTGGTACAACAGGGAGAACGAGTGTAAAGATTTGACAGTTCTAGCCACAACCGACAAAGGAGGAGCAGGGGTGTTCTTACGGACCTTCTCAAGTGCCATCATGGAACTTAATACAAGTACCATTCAAATGTTTGAACGATGAGGATCAATATGAAGCCTCATTTTAGGCCTTCTGTGCTTCTAGTCATCATTGTTGCAGAAGCAAAACACACTACATCAAGGTGATTAAAGCTAGTTATCAAATGAACTTGTGGATATTTTGCTATTAAAGAGTGTGCTTCATTAGTCACATACTGTATGAGGCCTTCCAAGTTAAGTTCCTTGATCCCTCTCCTCCATGGTTCCTTTCCCTTTGGAGCTGTCCCCATAGAAGGGGCTACTTGTTTATGGGCTTGTAGGACAAATTCAATTGCTCCTCCCGCAACAGGTACTCTCCCTCCCAACAGCACCACTATCTCCTATTGAAGACTTCGGATGAACTGGATTCCAAACAGCAAACCACATCATATATCGGAAGAAAGGGGCTAGGTTCTTGAATATCTACTTGTTAGCACACTCCTTATGGGTGCACTTTGATCTCCAGCACCCACTCCTTCAGGCACTAATTTCTCTTTTTAGCTACCTCTCCAATGCCAGAGCCTTTCACCTCAACCTTTTGCTCCCCAGGAGTGTGTCTATGCTTCATTTTTGGCCCTTTGCAAACAGGGAAACAACAATATTTGAATCCTTAATCAAACTAAATGGGGTTCGTTACATTAATTCCAGCTTGCCAATCACCTCTATGCATGACCACATCTTCTTCAAGGCCATTACAACAGATATCATGCCTAGTTTTCTACCAAGTTTTTCTTGGTCCTCCTGTACCTCTTTTGCTAAAAGCTTTTTTCATTCCATCCATTCTCCTCATAGAAGCATCTATTTTATTTCCTCTCACATGACCAAACAACAATTCTAAACAACCATGGATGCGACAAAATCCAAACATGGAAAAGTAATTGGCTGGAGGGGGGCAGGGGAAGTGACAAGTAGTAGTAAAATCACAAGAACAGACGACATACCTTCTTCCGAGGGGTCTCTTCCTCTCTTTTCTGAGGCTCCCTCTTTTGTATCTATAGACAGCTCAAAAAGCTCTACTACTATGGATAAATGCATTCAAATCTCCTTGGACATTCTTTTGACCTTGGGAGGCACAGTTGCCATGGGAAAATAATTCCCACCCTTGTGATAAGTAGCTGCCCTTGCTCTTTCAGGAATTTTTTAAGTAAGTCCAAGTTGAGATGCCAAAACTACCTCGATCAAAATGTCCTCACATCATATCTCCACCTCTTTGGCATAAGCATCTGGCCCAGCCCTCTTGACTTCCTGCTTAGAGGGAACTATAGAAAAGTGTTGAAACACCATTAACTATCAACATAGGCAGTGCTGGCCCAACAGTGAAGCCATATATGCAGGGGCATAAGGCCCCTAAAATTGGAAGGCCCCTAATTTTAAAATTTTATAATATATATTTTTTATTTTTTTTAATAATAAATATTTTATTAAAAAAATTAAATACAAAACATAATAAACCTTTTTATCTTCCCTTCTCCATTTCCCAATTTTTTACTGTTGCTTCTATTCCCAAATCCCAATTTCCATAATCCCATAAAACCCATTTTTCCTTCTCAATTTTTCCCTCTTCCCCACCTCTCTCTCTCTCTCGTGCGCACGCTTCGACGGTCACTACACACAACACACTCACTGCTTGCTTTAGCCTTTAGACTTCACTTTAGCATCTGCCATTTGTGATATGTGTTTATTGTATTGTCATTGTTGGCCAGCTCTGCCCGCCCCTAGCAGCGAAGCAATCTCTCTCACCGGTGAGCCCGTAGCTACAGACGCATCCCCGAGCCTCGACCGAGGCACCATACAACGGTGTCGTTGCTTTGAAGGTCACATCCATCACCACTGATTTGTTGTGAACTTGTGAAGCAAGTTCAGCTTTAACTTCTCGGTTTGTTGTTTTTGAGGCTTTCTAGGTGTTCTTGTGTGGGTATTTTTTTGGCTTTGATTTGTTGTCTTTTATTTTGGTTATTTGATTCACTGATTCTAGTATATTAATGTATGTCTATGCTCTGTTTGTTAAAATTATTTTGAGAAAGAAAGGAAATGTTTGTGTAAAAAGGTGTATTATTTATTTTTTTATAAAAAAAATTAATACTCTTGAGAAGGCCTCGACAAATTTTTTCGCCTAAGGCCCCCAAATTCGTTGGGCCAGCTCTGAACATAGGGTAAACTCACTTTCACAGTCCTTGATCATACCTCAACTACCTCGTCATGAAAAACGGATTGCACGCTGCAACTTCCAACTATTCCCCTTCACTCATGACGAGCAACAAAGAAGGAATGGCAAGCAAGGCAAACTTCAGCCTATTATCAGTCAGTGTTTTTAGATTTTCAGCAATCAAGATGAGGCCATCCTGTATATACAAATCTTGGTAGAGTTGCCTCCTTGGGATAATGTAGAGAGGCGACATGAAAACTCCATGTCTATGTCAATCACAAAGGCCAAGTTGACCCTATAGCATGCACAATCTAATTACCAGGCAGCCCCAGGTTTGCTAGTTCCCCTTACTTAACCACTTAGATGCCCTCACCTTTGAAGGAGCATTAGGAGATCATTCATAAAAAGAACTCCTGAAGAAATGGAGCATTATGATACAAAGGCATGTCATGCTAGCACATTGATGGGCAACTAGTTTTAGTGAAGAAACAAGAACAAAGGGGCCAAAGGTTAGCCTCGGCCAATGCTGCAACAAGTGAAGTAAATCCAGTAGTAAACACTTAGTGAAGGTGTTTTTGCTAGATTTCCTTGCACCCATGGAATACCTATCGAAATGATTGGTTAACTTATTGGATGCCTCCACATAGGATCATAGAGCTTCAATGGTAGCTTCCTCAGATTCAGTGAGGACCAGATCCTCCTAGTATGGTGAAATTGGGTCATTCTCACCCCAAGCAGTCGCAAGGGATTGAGATTCTTGCTCCATCTAGAGGGTGTGGTATTGAGCTAAATTGCATTTCCATAGACTGAAATCTCTACAAAACCTCTATTGGCAAGAACAACATTGGTTGAATTTAAGAAGGCCACCACTTCAAGGCCCTCTAGGATGGTTTGGCACTGGGAGAAGTTATCATCCTTGGAGAAACTTGTCACAATTTTAAAAAACTCTAGAAGTGAGATGAAACTTGTTGCAAAATTTATCATCTTTGGAGAAGGACATCCAGCACAAATTTTCAGTGCCGGGAACTTTTGGGGGAGTGAGAACCTGGGCAGCCTTGAGCTTTACAAGAAAAGTGCTGCTGGTCATAATGGTTTTAGTGACAGAAAGTTGCAAGGAAACAAGGGAATTCTAGGAGAAAGAACAAAAAGGAAGACTCAAATCTTGTAGAAGGAATGGCACATAGCATATTACTTAAAAATAAAGTGGAAAGACCATGCAGAGTGCCTATTTATAGTTAACAAACAGGCACTTTGACTCAAAGGGGGCATATGACATACCCCATAAATAATGGGCACGAATAGGCACGTGAGGTTAACTACCCCCATCAAAAGTTGTACCCAGGATGACAATAGGCATAAAGGAGCAATTAATTGCGCCTCTTTTGGTTCGTCAACTGTCACCTGCAATCCAAAAAAAAAAAAAATGCCTCCACCTGTTTTCACACCTAAACCTGCCAAAATAAACTTGCTTTCGCACATACCATATATAAAAAGACATGTCAGGGGCCATTAATGTGGGTGTGTGTCGTATCAAGCTTCGCCTCACGACAGTTCATGGAACAGCCAAGCAGAATTTGCAACCTCTTGCATAAGTATTGGGATATTTCAGAGGAATATTTATGCTTCTAGATTGATAAAAACTATCCCTATCCAGTATAGTAATATTCAATTGTTAAAACCTCAATAACTTCCAAATATAATAAAATACAGCATCATAAATAACTACTCTCCTAATAAAAATGATGGATTTCATCAACAACTTAATGTGAACCTTCACCAACTAGGCTGCATAAGAAACCCAATGCATGTGCAGTACAGTTGTTGACTGGTGCACAGTTAACCTTGTGGGTTCTGGTATAAGTTAGCAATTGGCTGATATGAGATCTGCACTACATGCAGGAATCTTGAAACAGAGGATATCTAATGATGTAGCCAAAAAGAATTTAATAGGATAAACAATACATCATGAATGCCATACCTACAGAATAAAATTTGCATAGCTCACAATGAAATCAAACTAACAACTTATAAAGCTTATGAGCAAGATTACATTTGCAATGAAGAACTATGAGCTAATTCTAATCACGATGAAAATAAAGTATAGCTTAAAGTATGATAGACATACATACAGGATTTTGTAAAATCAGTTCACGTCCTTGAGTCTTTTAATCAATGTATCCAGAGACTTCTTTTTCGGGTTTTGCTTGTATCCCCTAGATCCAAAGGTTCCAAATAGCCTGTCTGATTGATCCTTTAATTTTTCTGATATGATTACTACTTTCCTGTAGTCCAAAGCATTATAACTTCTTTCCCTGATTACTGGATTTAGGAAATTCTCTGGATGATTGCTCAAAAGCAAATTTATCAATTGCCTTACCTCAGCAAGTGCATTTTTCAACTGATTTGCATCTGCATCAGATAAAAGAGGAGCTAGATTTTCTGCAAATGACTCCAACAGCCGTATATCAACATCAATGCCTGTAACAGCATTTATGGTAAACCTCTTAACTGCCTCCCCTAGTAATGCACCCACAATCATCTCTGATATGTGAGAAAGAACAGCTTGTAGAACTCTTTTAAGAACCTGAACTGGCAATATCTGCTGAGCAGTAGAAACTAGAGTTTCCAAGTATATAATTACTTCATTCACATATTCATTCCCACTTTGATTCCCACTTTGAGAAGAATCATCTGCCATCCAGTTCACATTCTCAATCAGTGTCATGAACCCATCGACCTTCTTTTTAAGCAAACCAGAAAGCATCTCTTCAGCAGCATCACGGGCTTTATTCAATGGAAACAGCCTTCTACTCCTCTCCACCATTCTCAAAGGGATACCTGAAAGCTGAGCTGCATGACGAAAGAAGAAATCACAAGCACGCTCCAATACAGCCATATTTGCTGCCACTTGCATTGCCTGAGAGACTCCATAGATGGATGTACTTATAAGTTTCAACAATGCCCCATCTAACACCTCATTGAGAAGCCGATCCAAATACTTCTTCACAACATCATAGAAATCAAGCTGCCCACCATATGACATGAAACTCACTGAATCCTCAATAAATGACCTCACTATTCGGCAACAATCAGGCACTGTAGAAGAAAATGGTGCAACATATGGAAATGCAGGTATTATATCAGAAGTTTGTATCTGAAATGAAAGCACATTCATTGAGTACTCATATTCTTTCTTCATCAACATCTGCTCCAACTTATCAGCAGCAAGTGCTTCTGAAATCTGTTTGCGGCAGTCTGACAGCAATAGCTCGTGGTACTTGTCCCTGTGCTTGCTCAACACATCAAGCAAAGCTTCAACTAGGTACCCATATCTACGCAGTGTCACTCCAAGCAAACTCACATAGTCCTTTATCAACAACAAATGATTCGCTGTTTGCATCCTAGAGAACTGATCTTCTAATACAGAACACATTTTACTCACGGCAGTGTCCCATAAGTTCTCTACTTCCATTTTGGATATCAACCGTCCCCCAGTCCTCCAAACCCGATCTTCAACAATAAAGAATCCAGCAATTTGAGCAAAAAAGGTCTGATGGGATTCCAGAAAGGGTGTCATGGAAGATACCTGAAAATCTGATGTCAATTGAAGCTTTCGGTTCTCGAAATAATACTGTTTGAACCGATCTACGAGACCTAGCGTCTGGTGTATATGATACGCTCTATAGAGTGGCGTCAAATCAAAACCTAAAATCCTATTCCCTCCGTTACTGTAACCGTCCTTGCCGTCGTCGCCGATTCCGCCCAGCCCATCGTCGTCTTCTTCTTCCAAAGCATAAACACAGTCCCTTAAACTGAGTCGACTCTGTTCCTCGGCCTGTCTTTGCTTCATGCGCAGCTCTTCTTCCCTCTGCCTCGCAGCGGAGGCTTGTCCTATCGCAAGTTGACCTAAATTGCGACTCACTATACGGATCTCGACGAGCCAATCGCCGAACTCCTTGTTGACTCGCCGTTCGATGTGCGACCGGATCGCCGGGATCTGCTTCTCGAGCATTCTACGAAGCGTGGAAGACGGCGTTTTGTCAAGGAAGCTCCTCTCGATGGAATCCACACACTTCAACGCCATGTAGAAGTTGTCCGAAGAAAGGTGGTTATTAGCTCGCGAACAAAGCTCCATCAACTGGACGCAGGCGCGAACCAAGTCGAGCGCCAGAGTGACGTTCTTGCAGATGTTCCGAGCCTCGACGAAGGAGTCGAGAGAGGACAAAAGCGGGCCTGCGACGTGCTGGAGTTGAGAATTGGAACTGAAGAGGGCGGATTTCAGGGAATCGACATCGGAGAGGAGGGATCGGAGCTCGTCGACGGCCAGGATGAAGTCCTGGTAGTGTGCTTTGCAGACATCTTCGATCTCGGACTCCTTGGATCGCGCGAAATGACGAAGGTGGTGGACCAGGGAGTCCGGCTTGCCGGACGCGAAGGCCTTGCGGACGAATGGACCGAGGTCTTCACCGTTGCAGATGGCGGCGGACAGGAGGAGCTGGTCTAACTTGTCGGCGGAGTCGCCCTCCGGCGCCGCCGCGGGGGCCACTTTCCGGCGCATCTTCGACGAGTTCATACTATGCCTCTGCGGTTTTCAATTGGCTGACGGAGCCGTTTCCAAACGGAGCAGATTTGAGAGAGAGAGAGTGATTTTGTAATGCAGGGGTGGGGTGAGGGGACAAGGGGAGGATGCGGCTTGAGACAGATGAGACTATTTCGGGAATCGAGGAATTTCTAAATGACGAAAATGCCATCGGATCAGACTATGTTACGGCCCTTGGACATGGGCAATTCAGTAACTAGGTTTCTCCGACTATCCATCCCTGGCTCTTCAACGACGGTGGTGTCCGAAAAGAGAAATAACCGTCCCCTTATCCACATTTTACGATTTCCTAAGGTCAAAGAAGAGTCGTATGTATAGTTTTCCATTCATGTAAAATCACATTAATAAATCTTTTTTTTTTAACATTTTAGTGTTAGAAAACATTCCTCTTCACCTAGGCTAGCTAGCTAGCTGTTTCAGAACCCAAACAGAAGAGCAATATTACGCATACATACATAATATTATTAATATTTGCGTCAGTCACTTTAATTATATTTGGGCTCACAACCTTAGAGAAGTTCAATCATTATCCAGCATCACATGAACTCCACGTTAAGCATACGTAAACAATAATGCAAATTCCTTGGTGGGGTGGGTTGGGTTGTCAGCCAGCACCTTCTCCATCTTTTCGGTGCATCTACCAGGCCCCAGGCAGCTGCATTGTATAGCTAGCTTATCATTTACCTGTGCTCGAATATATATACCTGCCGAACGATTTCTTCACACGTTTTGGTTTCCTTTTTTTGTAAAATCACTTTCCTTTCTCACAGCCTGCCTTGCGCTGGCAGCCAAAGAAAAAATAAAGTTTTTTATAATCTTCTAACTCACAAACAAAAATATGAAAACTGGGGTAAAATATATCAAACGGGCGATTGCCAACACAGCATATCAATGCATGAGGTCCAGTTCATATAGGATTCGTAGATTGATCATACAAGAGCTCCACTACGTGTTTCATTAACATAATCCCTTGTATAAATAAGTATATATATATATATATTTACATGTTTGAATGCGGTCATTATCAAGAGGTGGGAAAGGAACCTTTTTTCTCCAGCAACAAGTCTGAAGCTCCCAAGGAAAACAAGCTAACTCGTATCCCGCATTGATTGATGATACTAGATGATCAACTCTTGCTGTTTTTTCATCCCGATATAGGCATACAGACAGTGTGTAATATGGAGACAATTGGTGGATGAAGACGCACTGATCCTGCAAACCGGATGACCGGTTGGATCTCATCATAACCAAGAGCTAGCCTGCTCAACTGGGTGGGACTCCCTGCAAGCAATGGTTATAAGTATCAGTGTATCAGGGCAGTTGGGTAGCCATGTCTTTCAAGATTAAGCAGCCAGCTAATGATACAACGACAACCTTGGACTTTCAAAGTAGGTGAAAATAAAGACTTGTGCAACAACCCAGGACTATTCAACAAAAGAGATAAGGTTGCTCTACGGACATAACCAAGTGGTTGAGACGTATTGATTTTAAAGAGTCTTGAATTCTAGTCGCTATATAGCTAGTCACAGGTCCTATGTTCGAATCTTGCTGTTGGGTTCCGTAATTTATCTTTCCTACAGAAATCTTGGGACTGAGCTGCGAGGGGCCCTTAAAGTGAGAAATTTCACCTTTTGATCTCAAAAAAATAAAATTAGCCAACAACTCCAATCAACAAAAGGAAGAATATAGAGTGTTATTGATGACTCCCACATTTAGTTCTCATAAATCACTAGGTCATAGGGAGTTTTGCTCAAACTCAACACACAACGGAGATATTTTTCAAGAAAGTTGAACATTGCCATCTCATGCATATTACTGAATTTTAAATAAATCATTTAAGCAAAACCAATTTACTCTAGATAAACAAATTGGCAGAGACAAATGTACATAATTTCTTTCAAAACTTGGGAAGTTGCAAACCATTAACTGTTACTGAAGACTAAACAACACGTAAAACATATTTATTTCAATTTCTTCATATGCTTTTGTTAAATATGCTAACAATTCAAACTTCTATATAAATATTACATGCATAAAATGGGATCAATTTTGATGAATAAATGCTGACTCAAATATTTTTTAAACCTCAAATTCAATATCTTGTACCTGGAGACCCTTGAGAAAATCAACTATGCATCTTGCAGAAAGTATAACTTGAATATATTGTATGTAGCATATAAATTAACCCCATTCGAATCAACAGATAATTTGTTCAACAAGCAACATTCAGCAAAATTATTTGGGATCTCTCACCAGAGTAGTTCCCTTGGAAGCTCTCTTTCCACTAAATAAGAATATGGCTTGAAGAAAACTCCATATTTCAATGGCCAATCTTTCAATTTTGAGCAATTATAACTGGCCCCAATAGAATTAGCCCAGAAAATGATTGCTCTCTGATCCCATTTGGAAGAAGTAAGTGATTAATGTTCTTAGGAATAAAATCTGATGTTGTATGAGAAGAAAATTATAAACCTGTATATGCTGGGAAACCCATTCCCACTACCAAAGCAATGTCGAGGTCTGATGCCTCGACTGCAATTCCTTCAGCAAGGATCTAGCAGGCCTCATTCACTGTAGGAAAGAATGTCATCTCCACTATGTCTCTATCAGACAACATTGTGAACCGCGAGGGGGGGGGGGGGGGGGTGAAGATCCAACTTAGTAAGAGCTCAGAAATAAATATACTTATAATCTCTTCAACTGTAGAGTTTAGGACGCAGAGATCACAAATTTAGTTATTTCATTTATGTAAAATATAAACATATAGCTGCCTCCAAGATTTGATTTCTAATTTCTGAAGGTCTTTGGGAATTTAATGGATCCTAAACAGAAGAAGTATTAACCATTAACTTTCAGCAAGATGGCAAAAAAAAAGTCTAAAATCTGGAAAAGTAAACTGACTATCAAAGTTTTCAACATTTGTGACAATGGTTATCATACTCAGAAGAAACGCTTAGTGCACCAGTAGAAAAAATAAATCAAGCAGTCCTGGAAAAGATTCAGAAAGTCCAAGCTCAAAAAAAATACAACAATCATCTTTATTATGAATCTTTCTTCCCACTAAACTTAAATAGTTAATAGTCTTTTGACGTATTAATTATTGATTTTTCTTCCCATTTTTCAAACTTAACCATGCACATAATGACAAACTGATAGGAATCGGGTGCAACCTGTCGTGGGTTGTATCAGGGAATTGACAATGAAGGGGGGTTTTGGGTTAATCGACTAATCAAAGTAGTGAGCTGAAGAGCAACAATGCACTACGTCGAATATGCCAGGAAGTTAGTCGAGTAAGCAAAGGCCTTAGTCGACTATCTAGGCAAGGCAGTTGAGTAAAGGGCAAATTAGTCAATTAACAAGGGCATTTAGTCGGCTAATTTAAGAAAGGAAAACAAGAACCGAGCAACTCGCCACTAAGTGATAATGCAAAACAACTACACTTAGATAAGAGCTGAGAAATTTAGCCACACTTTGAACAAGTGATGAGAAAAGGACAGAAATCAAAAGATTATCAGAATTTTTCATTCAAAAGTTGTAAATGACTGGGTCATGTCTTCTCTTATATAGGAGAGAAGCCCATGATTACATTGAATGTTTCTGGAATTATACAGACACCTAGGGATCTTGGGTAGTTTTAAATGCCTAGTATTTTGGAGATTTCATGGCGAATATAGGTCAGTAAGTATTGAGTGGCATGGGGAAGGTGAGAGATGGATTAACGAGAGAAGCTGGGAAATTGGGTTATTGACTTTCTTCTCTTTACTAAAGATGAGTTGGCGCCCATTGGAGGAGAATCTCAGCAGCTTCTGGAGGGGTGTTTACGGGTCTTGGGCCGGCGGCAGCAGTTGGGTCGGATGAGTCCGTGGGCCCAGTTTCGATCAAGACCAGATTTGGACGGACAGTTTTGGAAATGGATCGGGTAATTGGGTCTGGATAAGTATCAACCCCCCCCCCCCCCCCCCCCCCCCCCCCCCCCCCCCCCCCCCGGAGAGGATTTGACCTCAAATCCAGTAAGTTGTTATCTTCCACGTAAGGAGACAAATCATGAACGTTGAAAGTTGCAGAAACATTGTGCTTCGTGGGAAATTCCAGTTTGTAGGCATTTTATCCTTGAATGGCCCATCTGCACGTGGCATGAGTTTAGACTTCCTTTTTGTTGAAAATCTTTCTTTTCGAAGGTGAATTCATACTAGGTCTCCCGTTGAAAACTACTTTTCCTTTTGTGTTTATCAGATGCCCTTTTGTATGCCTCATTCTTTTTCTGAATTTGAACTCTAATCTGTTTATGAAGCTTCTTTATAGTCTCAGCCCTAGTCTTTCCATCAAAACAGACTCGATCCTTGTCAGAAAGTGGTGTTAGGTCAATGGGGGTGATGGGATTGATCCCATATAAAATCTCAAATGGAGTGTGTCCTGTGGTGTTGTGCTTGCTCCAGTTGTAGGCAAATTCTGCGTGAACAAGCTGTTCATCCCAAGTTTTCATATTGCTGCCAACCAAGGTTGATAAAAGGGCAGAGAGGGTGCGGTTGACCACCTCGATTTGGACATTAGTACGTGGGTGCCAAACTGTGCCGAAAAAGTAATTTAATTCCTATCTTTTTCTGCGACACCTTCTAGAAGTAGCTTCAAAATTTGACACCTCAAGCCCCTACGGGCGTAGCACGGATGGTAGTCGGGTAACATATTGCAGACAATGATGCAGGTTCGAGTCATGATAGTCGCAGTGTGAGAGTTTTTATCTTCCTGTGGGATGATTCCTTGTGGGCACTATACATTGTGTCTCCTACTTGGTACGTCATCATGTATCGCAATTAACTCCTCTCGTGTGCACAGAATAATGTGTGAGAACCCTTAAAACAAGAGACTTCACCTTTGCAGACAAAATTTCACATCTCAATCGGAATTAATGGGGAATATAGGTCAGTAACTGTTGACTGGCATGGGGAAGGTGAGAGATGGATTATTAACGAGAGAAACTTGGAAATTGGGTTATTGACTTTCTGCTCTTTACTGAAGATGAGCTGGCACCCATTGGAGGAGAATCTCCGCAGCTGTTGAAGGGGTAAAATATGGGTCTTGGGCTGGCAAGAATTGGGTCGGATGAGTCTCTGGGCACAGTTTCGATCAAGACCAAATTTGGGCGGACAGTTTTGGAAATGGATCAGGTAATTGGGCCTGGATAAGTATCACAAACTGTTTCTAATTTGAGTTTGTCATTATGTGCATGGTTAAGTTTGAAAAATGGTAAGAAAAGTCAATAATTAATGCACCCTAAAACTATTAATTATTTAAGTTTTAACAGAACTATACAATCAATACAAAATTGAAAGTTCAAATGAAAATTGGTAAGTTTTAAAGTTTGTTGTAAAATTGATACACTAGCTAAAATTTAGTAACTTATTGATAATTAACCCTTAACTAAATTACATCATATTAATGTACATGTCTTGATTAATACATACAATTTGTTAGTACTTGAATTAAAATTACAAATCTTGTAAAAAACAACTATCAAGATAGTATGAAAGAGTAATGGTGAATTTGTCAATGGCCATAATTAATACAAGTGCACCTAAAAATTTTATTTTTAAATGTGGGTTTCATGGGCAATTTTATTTGTGTAAAACCTGAGAAGGAAAAAGATCACAAGACCACCTCCTAAAACATCTATGCGATAACGTTGAGTGGTAACAAGCGAACGCTCCTAGTTACAATTGAGGTCTACAACTTACTCCAACTACCTGCAGAAAATCACTTTTGTGTTTAGAATTACCAAAGAACTCGAAGAAAAATATGCACAAAGAACAATAATGAAGTCTTGAAGAATTTTAGAAGACTGTGGCGGTCCATCTCCTTTTTGTGTCTCCAAGACGTGTTGAATGATACTTCAAAGATAACGAGATTATAATTTCTTTTACATTTCAGGTTGCTATAAGATAAAATATGTACTAACATACATACATACATATATATATATATATAAGGCTACAAAGACTGCTTAGCTATTTTGAAAAGGGTGGTTAAGTGGTAATAAGTGCACATTATGTTCAGTTAATGTGCATTTATTGTACTTCGTTTTTATCATTCAAATAATCTCGTTGGTTGATGATAAAAGCATTATCTTTTGAAACATTTAATCAATCAATCAAACAATAAATTCATATTGACTAAAAACAATGCATAGACAATGTTTGCACGTTGTTTTAAAAATGGGGCAATGGTTAGTATTACCCTCTTAAAAATGGGGCAAAAAAACGTTCTCCTCCTTTCATGGCACATTAAACTTTGGGGGTTTGTTGCCCCAGTCATACAAGTTAAACAACTAATGGAAAGAGGTTATTTTCAAAATTTTAGGCATCACAATCCTTTTACCTTTACCTTTCAACCTAGCATATGCTACTATTGATCAGTCTAAACTTAATCTGTTGAGTTATATGGAAACAAGTAGAGACAAGTGGCATGGAGTGAGGGGAACATATTTCTAACATAAAGACAATGCAAATACCACATGAACCCACTGATATATTCCATTATCAGTGAGTTAGCAGTGTAACGAGCCAGGCTTGCAGACAAATGAACATGAGAGAGAGAGAGAGAGAGAGAGAGAGAGAGAGAGAGAGAGATTGACTTTGACCGTGGTATTGGATATCCTTCTAGCCTTTTCAATATGCTTCGTTATGTTAGGATCTGGACTAGACTTTCAAATGTTATCATACACATAGACGCAAGTAGATTTACCTAAAAAAAAGGCTACATAAGAGATAAAAAGTTCATTTAAAGATGCTAGCCTCAGTCTTCTAATTCAGTGAACAAGGACAAAACCATTGAACCCAAACACTAAAACAAGAGTTATGAGATGTTTTATGGAACAGCAAAATCATCCAAACTAAGATCATAACTCCCATGTTATATGGCTTTGCCAGAATACCTAACCTGATTTCTTCTTGGAGGACAGGAATCAGCAAGGACCTCTCAGGAAAAGCCTCAAACATATTGGCTTGCAGTTGTAATAGATGTCCCAAAACCAATAAGATCAACCGGCTTGTATTAAAATATGTAACAATGAAAAATAAATAAGCAAAAGAGACATATTGAACCTGTTCCAACATGAAAAAAGTAGTCGACTCTTTCAAAACACATATCTTAAGATGGTTTTCTTTTATCAGAAAGTTGAAGTGCTAAAGCATACGAATTGGATATTGAAAAAGCATTTAGTAAGGACATTACCAAGAAATGAGGCATTTCTTTTCATCTTATTAATTGAATTCATCCAACTTTGCTTTTCAAATCATTCAAATGCCAGTGTCTTCCTGTAGACCTTTTCATTCATTTTAATTTCTTATTATATAATAATTTGATAATGCCACTACTTAATGCAAGAACCTGACACAAATGGATATATAACTGAAAAATGCAATTTTTTTATTGAGTTTGATAATGCAAGATCATATACCTGAACGGGGCCCATGGGCATCCCAAACTTCATGATTGCTTGATCAACCTGATATATGCAAGCACCATGTTCAACAAGCAACGAAACCGTTTGTGAGAGTAAGGGAAGAACATACACCCAACTGCAAAGCCGGTGCAATTTCCAACAACAATTGAAGTTTTATCATCCTCTTTCCCAAGATCTAGTAAGTCAATTTATTACCTGAGGCAAGGTCCTTTCTATGTGAACTATTTCTAGAAGAGGCATTACATAAGCAGGGCTGCATCAAGATAATACATCAGTGGTAAACTCTTATTATCATAATAGCAGTCATGGAAAGTGCACCCCAACAAATTTTGGGATGTGGTCTTTTCTCCAATCAAGTTCAAGTCAATTGTAGAGGTACTACTGGCAAGTATGCAATGCTTTGGGCAATACTTCTCAATATAGGAAAATATTTGTTGCTTTAAAGAGAGATTTTCAAATACTGCCTGCCCATAGCATCACAAGAAGACAGTAAAAAGCTAACCAGATTTGGAAACCCCCCTCCACCCAACACTTCCACCACCATGAGCAATTTAGCCATATTAGCTCAATGTACATCATCAGAAAAAGTGTGACAATAAAACATTCTGCAGAAGGCAGAAATCAATTGAATCAATTTTTCTTTTACCATTTAAAACTAAAGGCAATGAGTTTGAATCCCCACCTTGCCTTGGCTCGCAGTCACTTAAAACAAGTGGAAGCAATAGTGGCTAAGAGAAAGCTAAAATTTTCCAAGACATACCACCAAATTAATTTTAGCGATTGGGACTAACCTCTATGACCATATCCACATCTTTAAAGTTATTGTAACTAAATGTTGAGCACTGATACTCAAACCTTAGGGTTTAAATTAGAATATCCCAATCACAAACACACGATAAAACAAAAGAAATGGAAAGCTTTAACAGTCATTCATGCGAAACAGAGGTAAACAGAACTGAAACGTAAAAGCGAAAAGAGACACACAAGATTTTTACCGTGGTTCACCCAAATAGGGTTACGTCCACGTTGAGCTCCAATATGGAGAGCTCACTGCACTAATGATTGAATCAAAAATACACCCACAGAAAACCCTTCAATCTCTCTGTACTTACAGTGGTTCGAGAAACACAAAACTTGCCCAATAATCACTCAAAAAGATTAAGAGGCAAAAACCCTATCGAACCATATAACTATAAAGCTATACAAACATTTACAGAGAAAGAAAGAAAAGAACCAAAGCAAACCAGATAACCCTAGGTCGGAGACGAAGGGTATCTCTCTCTTCTCGAACCCTATTCTCTTCTTTGATTGATTTTTGTCTCTTTCGCCTTAAACGTCTACGCAGACCATATCCCGAGGAGAAGATAAATAGCGACAATGGAGGGCTGGGATCATGTCTCATAAAGCATGGATGGATGGCTCAGATCAGATCGTGCAAGCACGATATACAATATTCCAACAGAATAAAAGCAGACGGACAAGTGAGAAGAGAAGAGGGGTAGATAATGCAACCGGGCGCCATCAGAGGGCAGCTGATGGTTTCCACGTGCTGCCCTCCAATTGGCTGCCAGATGGCAGCTCAAGGTTGCAGCACGCGGCCCTCCACCTGCTTACCCCAACGACATCGTTTGGGGCTTCACTAATAACACTAAAATCAAATTATCAAGTTCTAAAATGCACTTTAACAACTGAGGCGTTATTATGTAAAAAGTCCATGTTTTTTCTTGTCATCATATCCATTTTTTGCTCTTTTAAAACTAGTAGTTTGTTCATGTGTGTGTCTATGCAATTTTAAATGCATCACTTATGTACTCAATTAGAATGTAGGATGATATACAAACCTTTGAAGTTCCTAGTTGAGAAAAGAAAATGTGGACCAAACTCCTGCAAATGACAGATTGTCGGAGTTCCTCTAAAGCCTCTGCTTCCTACCAACAGGAAGCAAAAGAATCTCTATATACAAACTTGAACAGGAAATTATGCCTTCTTTTATATTTTTTAGGAAACACAGGAAACAAGAATTATAGGAAATCAAACCTTCCAAAGCCCAACACGAGGACCAGAAATTAAGCCCTCTTCAATGATGTCAACGCAAATCAATGGATGTCTGACATTTGGAGCTTGACTCTGGGCCTCAAGTTTGGCAAGCTTCAGTATTGCTCGAGCTTCTGTCAGTGACTCTAAATTTGTCAGTTTTGTACAAATTAGTAATCCATGGTCTTCTGTGCTCCAGAATATGCAAGGCCCACTAACAAGCTATCTCAACCAACTTGCATGCCAGAGCTATGGCATCCACAAGGCCAATACTATGAGCCTCCTGCCTGTTAACAGACTTCGACATCTGGAGAGTGATAGAGAGGGAGATCAAAAGTTCCTGTGGCTAAAACACTGGGTAATTGGGATGTATATATCCAAAACAAAGAGACTACTGAAGTTCAAGGCAAGTGACAGCACACCAGAATCATCTCAAGAGCCTTCGTAAGATCTACAAGATGCAGAAGGTGCTGTGTTCCTGTGGCAAGTCACAAGATGCAGTATGAAGACCAAGAGACTATAAAGCTCAAAACACAAGGATATGTTCATTAAATAATGGTTTCCTCTTATACAAGTGCAAGTGTGTCTCCTGCATGGCAATTTTAGTATGTTTTCAGTTTGAGCCTGTTCAATCATCATCATCAACTGCACCTTATCCTAACTAAGTTAGGATTTGTGGCATGACATTCATAATGTCAATTGACTTCTAAAAGTCACATTGATAATACAAATCCATGCCAATTTTAGTATATTTTCAGTTTGAGCCAGTTTAATAACAAAGGAATTATTACTTCCCTGCCTATATGAAATTAGAAAGGGGCAAAAGCCATTGACATGGATATCTTTTTCTCTTATGATTAGGAAAATGATCTGTTGCATATCTTTTATACAGAAAATACTACTAGAATGACAATTTTATAAGTGAGTCAAAATAATGTTTTTTTGTGGATTATTAGACCCCCTGAAGTCTGAGCTTTCTAAACGCAGAATTTTTAAAAGACCTACAAAGATACTAGCTGTCTTCTTTACCTTGTATTAACCAAATGGTAAGGACAATATAGTAATTTGGTCTTGCACATAGATGGATAGGGTGATTTATGATGAAACCTCCTCAAGTTTGGCTTTTGTTTAGTCACATCCACCACTACAACACAAATGACGTCACAAGGCTTAATGCCACTAGGTAAAGGTCAGCTATATGAATTATAACTCCATAACCATATCTACCCATGGCTACATCTCCTGTAAAGCCATTATGTCCCAAAAATTTAAAAGTCATTATTTTTGTTTCTTAAACCCTTTTGTGTTTTTATTTTCTCAAAACCTAAATATATTTTTCATACAACAACTCCTATTTGATTTTGTTCTATCTTCAAATTTTTTATTGAAATTCTTACAAATATATTACTTTATCATTCGATGTTGTATTGTCATAAAGATATTAATATCACTATATTTACTCTCTTTTTTCCTTTCCACTCCTTTAGTGAGATGAACTTTAGTAACAATGGTAAGATTGTTCCTTTGTAACTGAAAGGTCAAAGGTTCAAGTTGTGTAAAAAAAAAAAAAGGAAAAACTACATACAAATATAACCTCGTGAAGTGGGAAGCCTTGTGCATTTTGGATACCCTTTTTACTCATTCAATATTAGTGAAGTATAAATTTGGTCCATTTGTTTTGGAATGGTAGCTTTCTGGAGAAGAAAAGGAATAGCAAGATTCACGATAAGGTTTTCACAACATAGTGAAATACTGAGAGCTATACAACATTGTTCCTTTGTTTGTATGCATCCTTCTTTTCTTTACTCTTTCTTTTTTCTTTTCCATTGAACAAGTAATGTTTATAAAAATAGAAAAAAAAAAAAACATTTAAAACAATGGCCTACTTATCAGAATTCACAACACCTTTTGCAACAAGGTGGACCTAAGAGAAAATTATTAATAAATCAAAATTAAGACAGGGTTAATTAGCAAATCTTAAAACTATCATCTAAAGGAATCTACATTTTAATAATCTCAATTATGACAATTCAAATTGGTATTCACATGTTTAAGGGTAGAAACAAAAATATATTCACATAATCATTTATTTTCCTCTTAATTGTGGGTTTGTTATTGTTGGAAATTTTTATTTATTTATTTCATTTTTTGTCCTAGTATTCAGGGAGCTAATTCTTCTGCTATTCACATGTATTTATGTTATTTAGTATTACCTAGTCTCTTTAGGATTTAGTTACAGCAGATAGAGGGATGATGTAGTTGCTATTATTTTGCTGATTCTGTTGAATGTATTGCCTGTATAAAGGCTTTTCTATCATGAATAAGATATAGCTTCCTTCCAATATTTTTCTCTGCAGTTCACTTTAATAGTTATCTGTTTCCTTTCCTTCATTTAGTAATATTGGTATCTGTTGGAGAGAGTCCTAGCCTATGAAGAAGTCACGGGAAGCAAGATAAGAGGCTGATACAGCAAATAAGCCTCCAGCAGTTCAAAGAAAGAAGATAAAGAAGCAGCTAGATAAGTTCCTAAAATCTAGGAAAAATAATAGGAGAAGATAGAAGTATTCTTATCTTATTTTCTGTTGTATATTAGCTCCTAAATTCTAGGATTAGATAGCATAGAATCTTGTATAAGTAGGTTTCCTATCTATTGAATCAAAGTAAGCGAGTTCTTTGATCTAAACTCGACTTGAATTCGGGTTCCCTACTCTAGGGACTGAACCTGTTCATGGTACCAGAGCTCGGTTTTCATAGCTGAGTATCTCGATCAAGATGGCTAGCTCTAATCCAGCAGCCATTCTAGCGATTGAGGAATCTTCGCTCGGATTAGCGTCTCGACAGTCCAGCATGTAGCCTACCGTTATTCCAACCAGCACCCTCTCCATGGATAGCCAAACTCTGCAAATCACACAGCACAAGTTAAACGGCAAGAATTTCCGGGAATGGTCTTAGTCCGTGGCTTTGGTGATTAAGGGCAAAGAAAAATTCGGCTACCTCTCTGGGACCGTCCCAACACCTCAAGAAGAGTCCGGGGATTACCAGTGATGGGAAGTAGAAAACTCTATTCTCATGGCATGACTAATCAACTCGATGGAAGCAAAGATAGGCCGAACCTATCTATTTTATAAGACTGCAAAAGAAGTGTGGGATGCAGTCCATGAGCTATATTCCGATCTTGAGAATATTGCTCAATGTTTCGAGATTAGAGCAGCTATTCGGACTAGTAGAGCTGTGGCAAGAGATGGATTTGTACTATGGCCCGAAGTGGGAATGCTCAAGTGACAGCCGGAAATATAACTAGATGCAAGAGAAAGAGCGAGTTTTCAACTTTCTTCAAGGCCTCAATTCATACTTGGATGAGGTTTGGGGACGCCTTTTAGGCATCAAGCCTCTACCAACACTTAGAGAAGCATTCATGGAAGTTAGACGTGAGGAGAGCAGAAGGAGAGTCATGCTTGTTTCAGCAGAACCCAACACTGGATCTGCCCTTGCTGCAATAAGAAAAGAAGAAAATCTGAGGGCTAAACAGTGATGTGAACACTGTAATAAGCCCTACCACACAAAAAGCAACTGCTGGAAACTTCATGGAAAGCCACTGAATTGGCAACCAAGAAACAAGAAGGAGAAGGAGAAGGAAAAGGAAAGACCAGCTTATACAGCTACAAGTATGCCTGCAACTGCAAGTGCTCCTAACAACGAAAGAGGTATGGGATTGAATCTAACAGCAGATCAAGTAGATTTCTTGCAGAAATTACTGAATGGTGCATATATTCAAAAGGAATTAGATGGACCAGTAGCAATGACTCCAGCACCATCCTTCACCCAAAGAGGTAACTTAGTTTTTTCCTTAACTACTAGGAGGATAAGCAACAGCAGTTGGGTTGTGGATACAGGAGCATCTGATCATATGACCAGATCCATGGCTATGTTTGAAAATTTTCAGTTGGAAAATAGGGATCTAACTGTGTTAATGGCAGACGGAACAATATCTTCAGTTAAAGGAAAAGGGAAAGTATGTGTGGTTGGTTTAGTACTTGAATCTGTCTTATATGTGCCAAATTTGAAGTGTAGCTTGTTATTTGTGAGTAAACTCACTAATGACCTGAATTGCACCATGACATTCTCTTCCTCACATTGTGTTTTTTAGGATCGGTCCACGGGAAAGATGATTGGCAGTGCTGAGGAGAAGGATGGGCTCTATTGGGTATTGGACAACAAGGCTTTTCTTAGTCAGTTGACTCGTAGTTTTTCCTTTTCGGTTAGTGTGAATTCAGAAATTTTGTTATGGCATAAATGTCTTGGTCATTCTAGTTTTTAGTATTTGAAACATTTGTTTCTCGATTTATTCATCAATAAAGTTAATTTGGAGCTCAAATGTGACCATTGCATTATTGCCAAACAAACTCACAGTTCCTATTCTCAAAAGACATATAATCCTTCCAAACCATTTCATTTGATCCATAGTGATATATGGGGTCTAGCTAGGGTTTCAAACTTGAATGGTACCAAATGGTTTGTGACGTTTATTGATGATCACACAAGGGCATGTTGGGTATATCTAATGAAAGAAAAATCTGAGGTATGTGCAATCTTTCGGAATTTTCATAAGCTTGTTCAAAGTATTTCAGTCCTCTATTTGCATCCTTAGGACTGATAATGACCGAGAATATTTCTCTTACCCATTTATCCAATATCTCACTATAAATGGAATATTTCATCAAAGCACATGCCCTTACACTCCCTAACAAAATGGGGTAGTTGAGAGAAAAAACCGTCATTTACTTGAAGTGGCTAAATCCTTGATGTTCACAAGTTCCACTCCTAATAGGTATTAGGGGGAGGCAATTCTAACAGCCGCTTATTTGATTAATAGGCTCACAACCAAAGTTCTAAAATACCAAACACCCTTGAACAACCTGATGACTACCTTTCCTTATGTTAGGATTCTCAATACTCTTACCCCAAAGGTGTTTGGATGTGTGGTCTATGTCTATCAAACCAGCCCAAACCGTCACAAACTAGAACCAAAGTCATTCAAGTGTATTTTCATTGGTTACTCTCCTACCCAAAAAGGATATAAATGTTATTGTCCCACATCACAAAAATTCTTTGTTTCTTGTGATGTAATATTTGATGAAACAGTCTTTTATCACACCGGTACTGCATCTCAAGTGGAATAAAGTCATTGAGATCCCACAATTTCAATGCCTATTACATTGCCTATGTCTCCCACTACTACTGGTGATGATCCTGCAGCTGTTTGTTCACAGCCTGCAATGATTGAACCTAGTAATATCCAACCATCAGCTGCTACAAGCCCAAAATTTGATCATAGTCCAAATGAACTAGGGGAGACTGACCTAAGGGAAGAATTGAGTCCAGAAAAACAACTTAGAGTGTACTCAAGAAAGCAAAAAAACCTTGCTCCTCAAATCAGCCAGTTGTTGGAACCTGAGATCGATCTAGAAAATGAGGAAAACGGTGCAACAGCTAAAAGTGATTTGGATCTACCTATTGCAGTTAAAAAATGAGTAAGATCTTGTGTGAAATATCCCATATCAAATTATCTAAATTACTCTAAATTATCCCCACAATTTAGGGCGTTCACTATAACTATGGATGAAGCTTCCATTCCCAGCAATATACATGAAGCTTTGGGTGATACAAATTGGAAGAATGTTGTGATGGAAGAAATGAAGGCTCTGGACAACAACAATACATGGGAACCGGTGGATAGACCGAAGAATAAAAAGGTTGTAGGCTGCAAATGGGTATTTACTGTTAAATATAAATCTGATGGGAGTATAGATCGGTATAAAGCCAGGTTGGTAGCCCAAGGGTACTCTCAAACCTATGGAATAGATTATGAATAGATGTTTGCTCCGATTGCAAAGTTAAATTCCATTAGAGTACTTCTATCAATTGCTGTTAATTTAGATTGGGAGCTATTTCAGTTTGACATCAAGAATGCTTTTCTAAATGGAGAGCTGGAAGAAGAGGTACATATGAAGATTCCACCCGGATTTGAAAATGAAGAAAAAATTGGGAAGGTATGCAAACTACACAAATCTCTCTACGGTTTGAAACAATCACCTAGAGCATGGTTTAAAAGGTTTAGCTCAACCTTAACAAAATTTGGTTACAAGCAAGGTAAGGTTGATCATACTCTATTTATTAAACACTCAAATGGAAAAAGGTGCATATTGATCGTGTACATGGATGATATAATTGTTACAAGGGATGATGCCAATGAAATTGTAGCTCTAAAACAAAGATTGAAAGAAGAGTTTGTGGTAAAAGACTTGGGAAATATGAAGTTTTTTTGGGAATGGAAGTAGCAAGAAGTAAAGAAGATATTCTAATATCTCAATGAACATATACTCTTGATCTTCTAAAAGATACAGGAATGCTTGCATGCAAACCAAGACAAACTCCACTTGAGAGGAATTGGAAGTATATGAAGAAGGATGATGATCCACTAGTAGACAAAGAAAGATATCAAAGGTTAGTTGGGAGATTGATTTATTTGTCTTTAACACGCCCAGACATAGCCTATTCGGTGAGCATCATAAGTCAATTTATGCATGCCCCAACTCAACAACATTTGAAAGTCGTATATCACGTTTTGGGATACTTAAAGGGCACACTAGGTAAGGGACTGTTGTTTAGAAAGACTAATGAAAGAGGGGCAGAAGGATTTTCTGATGCAGATTGGGCAGGGTCGGTGGTTGATAGTTGGTCTACATCAGGCTTTTGTACAAAACTATGGGGTAACTTAGTCACATGGAGAAGTAAAAAACAGTCCGTTGTAGCAAGAAGCAATGCTGAAGCAGAATTTAGGGCGATTGCCCAAGGAGTTTGTGAATTAATTTGGGTGGCAAGATTGATGGAAGATTTACAAATGCCACTAACTGAACCAACATAGCTCTACAGTGATAGCAAGTCAGCTATAAGCATTGTTAACAACCCCGTACAGCATGATAGAATGAAACATGTCAGGATTGATCGACACTTCATCCAAAGAGAAATAGAAGATGGAGGTATAAAACTCATCTATGTTCCCACGGTAGACCAAGAGGCAGATATATTAACTAAATCCATGGCTAGACTAGGGTTTGAAACTCTCATCGACAAGCTAGGAATGAGAAATATCTATTCTTTAGCTTGAGGGGGGGGTGTTGGAGAGAGTCACGGGAAGCATGATAAGAGGCTGATACAGTAGATAAGCCTACAGCAGTTCAAAGAAAGAAGATAAAGAAGTAGTTAGATAAGTTCCTAAAATCTAAGAAAAATAATTGGAGAAGATAGAAGTATTCTTATCTTATTTTCTTTTGTATATTAGCTCCCAAATTCTAGGATTAGATAGCATAGAATCTTGTATAAGTAGGTTTCCTATCTATTGAATCAAAGTAAGCGAGTTCTTTGATCTAAACTCGACTTGAATTCGGGTTCCCTACTTTAGGGACCGAATCTGTTTAGTATCAGAGCCATCTTAGAGTGAGATTGAGAGAGTAACAACAGTTTACTTCCATTCATTTTTTGTTGCAGCAGCAAAATCCATGGCTTCTGAGAGTTTTGTACAACCTGCAATACCTCACTTTGATGGTCACTATGATCATTGGAGCATGTTGATGGAGAACTTCTTAAAGGTCTAAGGAGTATTGGCAGGTTGTTGATACTGGATTTGCAGAACCAGCAAAGGGAGTTACACTAAATGATGCTCAAAAAACAGAGCTTGAAGGGCAGAGATTGAAGGATCTAAAGGCGAAAAATTATTTGTTCCAAGCTATTGATCACTCAATCTTGGAAACAATTCTTGACAAGGACATTTCCAAACGGACTTGGGACTCCATGAAGAAAAAGTATCAAGGAACAACAAGAGCAAAGCGGGTTCATCTCCAAGCTCTTCGTGCTGAGTTTGAGGCTCTACGGATCAAGTCAGGTGAATCAGTTTCAGAATATGTCTCGAGGACGATGTCAATCGCAAACAAGAGGTGGATTAATGGAGAAACACTCGAGGATGTCACCATAGTTGAGAAGATTCTTCTGTCCCTAATGTCAAAATTTAACTATGTCATTTGTGTGATTGAAGAATCGAAGGACATCGACACACTGTCAATTGATGAATTACAGTGCTCTCTGCTGGTTCATGAGCAGAAAATTATTCAGCAAGACAAGGAAGAACAAGCATTGCAAGCAACAGCAAACCCAATAAATTCTGGAAGTAGAAAAGGGGGGTGGAAAGGCAAGAAAGGGCACCACAAATCAGAAGAAAAGGTGGCTGATTCTCAAGGAAACGGGAGGGGACATGAAGGTCAGAATTCAACTAGTCACAAATCTAAGTATACAGACAAATCTAAGGTTGAATATTATTGTTGTCATAAGTTTGGTCATTATGCCTCCGAGTGTCGTACAGTTTTAAATAAAATCACAGTGAGAAATCAAATTTTGTAGAATAGGAAGAAGAAGAAGTTTCCCTCCTTATGGTGTGTCAAACAAAGGAGAAAACTCACCAGAATTTATGGTATTTGGATTCCAGCTGTAGTAACCATATGTCTGGAGACAGATCATCGTTCTCTGATTTAGATGAGTCCATTCAAAACACGGTGAAGTTGGGAGATGATTCTACAATATTTGTTAAGGGAAAAGGAAAGGTGACAATCAGAACCAATGGTAATTCTCACTCCATTTTGATGTTTTGTATGTTCCAAATTTAAAAACCAATCTGTCAAGTGTTGGGCAGCTTCAAGAAAAAGGATATGAAATCTCTATTAAGGAGGGGATTTGTAGAATTAAAGATGAAAAATTGGGTTTAATTGCTCAAGTGAAAATGACAGCAAACCGGATGTTTCCATTATATCTCCACCACACTAGTCACTCATGTTTTGCAGCAAAATTGAAAGATGCAGTGTGGTTATGGTACTTTCACTATGGCCATCTCAGCAAAAGAATATGGTGATTGGCCTTGCAGAATTCGAGTCTCCTTTAGAACTTTGTGAAGATTGTATTGTCAGCAAACAACATAGAGATGTTTTTCCAAAAGGAAAGTCTTGAAGCGCAAAAAGGGTGCTGGAACTAGTTCACTCCGACTTGTGTGGACCAATTAAACCAATGTCAAATGGAGGTAAACGATATTTTATATCGTTCATTGATGATTTTAATTGAAAAACATGGGTTTACTTCCTACACGAAAAGTCAGAAGTTTTCACTGTCTTTCAAAAGTTTAAAGCATTTGTGGAGAAAGAATCAGGTAGCCCAATTAAAACATTGCGAACTGACCATGGTGGAGAGTATAATTCACAAGAATTTGACGATTTTTGTGACAAGCATGGGATTAGCAATTGACTGCAGCTTATTCGCCTCAACAAAACAGGGTCTGCGAGAGAAAAAATCACATGATTCTTCATATGGTGCGAAGTCTTCTGCAGCATAGTGGTCTCTCAAAATGTTTTTGGCCTGAAGCAGTTAAGTGGAGTATATATATTTTAAACAGAAGCCCCACACTCGCTGTTAAAAATGGTGTTTGGATGTATAGATATGCCCACGTTCTTGATGAAAAAAGAAGGAAGTTAGATGACAAGGGACAAAAATGTGTTTTTCTTGGTATTAGTGATTATTCAAAAGCTTATAAATTGTATAATCCTATCACTAAGGAAATTGTCATCAGTCGTGACGTTATTTTTTATGAAGACAGGACATAGTTGTGGGGCAGCAGCACTGTTGAACAGCAAATCCAAGCAAATTTTGATGGGCAAACTGAGGAGGAAACACAAAAAATTCATCAGCATCAAGGTCCAGCAGTTTCTATAGTTGAAAACTCCCAAAATGAAGGTTCTGTAGCCTCTGAAATTGCACCAACAACAACTGAATCACTCGAACAGTCTGATGTTACAGCAGATTCATGTCCTCAGCGAGTTAGAAGAAGGCCTACATGGATGTCAGACTATGAGGTAACAGGAATTGATGATTTTGATGATCCACTGATGCATTTTGCCCTGTTTTTAGATTGTGATCCCACAAACTTTGAAGCTGTTGTCAAAGAAAAAAAATGGCAGAAAGCTATGGACGAGGAGAACTCCGCCTGGGGATGTTATCCACTGCCGGTCCCAAACTCCGATAAAGGAGGAGGGGGTTGTGTTAGGTAGCCGACAACCAATGTAAAACTTAGTCGGATCCAAAACATAAACTCTAGACAAACTATGAAAAACCGTTGGGGCGTAACCCTTCATAGGGACACGCTACACTGCCCACGTGTAATGTCAAATGAGTTAGGGCCGTTGCATCCGCGCCCGGATGTAGTGACAAATGAGCAATAGTCTTCGCATTTGCTTGGACGGATGCCGGTAAAGAGGCTAGTCCAAAATCCAAAACAAAATTGTTGCGCAAATAGAGAGCAAATCGCGCACACACACACACACACTTTGATATCACCGAAAGCTTTTAAACCCAACAACAGAGACACCCAATCGAAAATGTAAAGCACAACCAGCAAACACAAATAATGCGATGCAAAGTAAATGACACAAAGAGATTTATCGTAGTTCACCCTAAAAAGGGCTACGTCCATGTTGAGCTTTGGCAAAGGAGAGCTCATTGCACTATCGGAGTAAAATAGGGTTTACAATATTTACATCATACAAGCCTCGCAACCACTCTATTTACACAGACTGGTTCACTAACAAAATCGCCTCAAAACCACAAAAAAGAAAGATTTGAGGGCTTACCCTATTGAACCGGAAAGAAGAACACGAAGGAGCCAAAGAATATGAAACAACCAAAAATGAGTAAACCCTCGGATCCTTGTGCCTCCTTTCACTCTCTCTCTCTCTTAATCTCTATCACATATCCTGATGCACAGTGCATTAAATAAGGATCACACGATGTAAAAGGATGGCTGAGATTGCAACAGATAAAAGCAGCATCGACAGTCCAGATTGCACGCATAAAGGACAAGAATAATCAGCAGACGTTTGGCACGATTGAGAGAAGGATAGCTGGGCAGTTGCAGCTGACCCTCTTGCCTGGCTTCATTATTAAAACGGTGTCGTTACATGCTTCACAATCAACAAAAATCAAATTCAAAGTCAAAGTCAAAGTCAAAGTCAAAATCAAAATGATAGATTAAGGATTGGGTCATGGAACATAGGAACATTAACGGGCAAAGCCATGGAAGTAGTAAATGTGATTATTAGGAGAAAAATTAATATTATGTGCCTTCAAGAGACGAGATGGGTAGGGAAAAAAGTAAAAATTTTATCAGAAACTAGATATAAAATATGGTACACAAGAAATAATCGAGCAAAAAATGGAGTGGGGATTATTATGGATAAAAGCTTAGTAGATGAGGTAGTGGATGTAAAGAGAATAGGGGATAAGATTATTATGGTGAAGGTTGGTCTAAAAAGAATGACTATGAATATCTTTAGTACATATGCACCACAAGCGGGGTTAGGTGAGGAGATAAAAGCAAAATTATGGGAGGACCTAGAGAGACTCATACAAATAATACCAAGAGGAGAGAAAGTGATTATAGGAGGTGACTTAAATGGTCACGTGGGTAGAGACGGAAACGGCTATAGAGAGGTACATGGAGGGTATGAATTCGGGGAAATTAATAATGAGGTAAGTCTATTCTAGATTTTGTTATGGCATATGGGCTCATCATAACAAAACGAGATGAACACTTAATTACATATAAAAATGTCACATCAAGCACCCAAATAGATTACTTCCTCATGAGACAAGAGGATCGATTATGTTATAGGGATTGTAAGGTGATATCGGGGGAGTGTTTAACTACTCAACAAAGACTTTTGGTACTTGATGTCCAAGTAAGAAATTGGAAAATAAAAAATCACATAAAACAAAATCCAAGAATTAGGTGGTGGGATTTAAAAGGGAAGAAACAATTAATTTTCAAAAAAAAAAAAAAAAAGGGTAGAAGGGAATGGAATGGAATGGAGAAGGACAATCAAACCAAATGTGGGGGAAAATAGCTACTGCCCTGAGAAACACGATAAAGGTAGTCCTTGGAGAGACAAATGGTAGAGCCCCAAACCTTAAGGAGTCTTGGTGGTGAAATGAAGTGGTGAAATGAAGAGGTACAATTGAAAATTAGAAATAAGAAAACTTGTTATAAGGATGGATATCAGTACAACAATGAAGAAAACCTAAAAAATTATAAAGAAACGAAAAATGCAGCAAAAAGAGCTGTTAATGAAGCAAGGTAAAAAACATATGGGAATCTATATAAACGACTTGATACAAAAGATGGAGAAATGGATACATATAAATTAGCTAAAACAAGAGAAAGAAAAACAAGGGATTTAAACCAAGTGAAATGCATAAAAGATGAAAACCAAAATGTATTAGTGAATGAGGGAGCGATTAAGGAGAGATGGGAGGAATATTTCACAAAATTATTCAATGATGGTAGGGACACAAGAGTTAGGTTGGGACATCTTAGTAACTCTGAAGGGAACGTGAGCTATACATTTTATCGACGCATAAATTCAAAAAATATAAGGCAAGAATTAAAAAAGATAAGGCAGTGGGACCAAATAATATACCAATAGAAGCATGAAAATACATGGCAGAAGACGGCATCTCCTAGTTAACGAAATTATTTAACGCAATCCTTAAATCAAAAAAGATACCAGATGAGTGGAGGAAGAGTACTTTGGTTCCTATATACAAGAACAAAAGAGATGTTCAAAACTGTGAAAATTACAGAGGAATTAAGTTAATGAGCCATACCATGAAACTCTGGGAGAGAATAATAGAGCAGAGGCTGTTGGGTTGCGGTTAGAATTGTAGGCGATTTGTTACTGCTTGTTTCAATAAGTTCCTATTGTTTAGGAAGTGCCTGTTGTTTTTTGACTTGGTCTCTACTTTGTTACCACGTAATTGGGTTTGTTAAAACGTGGCCTGTTTTTCTACTTTATGGTTACACTTTGTAAAGCTATTCTATATAGTTATTTTGCTTCTCTTTGAATAACACGCTGAACTTTCTCAAATACTTGTTATCAATTAAGCTCTTGTTTACAACAATTGGTATCAGAGCTTTTTTCTAGAGAGCTTGGTTGAGATCAAGAGAAGCATTAGTCTTCTAGGGGTGAATATGACGTCAGAGAATAGCTTCATGCAGCCAACAATTCCTAAGTTTGACGGGCACTATGATCATTGGTCTATGCTCGTGGAAAACTTTTTGCAGTCAAAGGAATATTTGGGTTTGGTGGAGAATGGAATTCCTGCAGTAGCAGAAGGAAAAGAAAAAGATCTCATAGAAGGTCAGAGGAAAGTTATTGAAGATCAAAAATTGAAAGACTTGAAAGTCAAGAACTATTTGTTCCAAGCAATTGATCGGTCAATTCTGGAGACAATTCTAAACAAGGATACTGCAAAGAGTATCTGGGATTCGTTGAAACAAAAGTATCAAGGCACAACACGAGTTAAGCGAGCACAGTTGCAAGCTCTTCGAAAAGAGTTTGAGGTTCTTCACATGAAGGCAGGAGAATCTGTGAATGAATATTTCGCCAAGACTCTCACCATTGCCAACAAAATGAGAATACATGGTGAAAAGATGGCAGATGTGTTAGTTATTAAAAAGATTTGGAGGTCGATGACTTCTAAATTTGATTATGTTGTTTGCTCTATTGAGGAGTCAAATGATCTAGACTCCATGTCCATTGACATGTTGCAGAGTAGTCTACTCGTGTATGAACAACGTACGAATGATCATGTCACAGAAGTGCAGGCCTTGAAGGTAACGTATGATGAGAATTCTGGTGGAAGAGGTTGTGGACGTGACAATTTCAGAGGCAGAGGTCATGGGAGAGGCAGGAGTCTTGACAAGTCCACTGTGGAATGTTATCATTGCCATAAACTAGGGCATTTTCAATATGAATGCCCAAGTAAAGAAAAAGGAGCGAATTTTGCTGAAGTTGACGAAGAGGTGTTGTTGATGGCATATGTGGATGATGAGAAAAAGAACAGGGAAGATTTGTGGTATCTTGACTCGGGGTGCAGTAATCATACGTGCAGGAAAAAGGATTGTTTCTCGGATTTGAATGCAAGCTTCAGAGAAACAGTCAAGCTTGGAAACAACTCAAGCATGGCAGTGCATGGAAAAGGCAATGTAAGGCTGCAAGTGAATGGGGTTGTTCAAATCATTACTGGAGTGTTTTATGTACCGGAGCTAAAGAATAACTTGTTAAGCATCGGACAACTTCAACAGAAGGGACTTACTATTGTATTTCAACATGGGAAGTGCAAAATCTTTCATCCTGAAATAGGCTTGCTTGTGGAATCTATAATGGCTTCCAACAGGATGTTTGCATTACTTGCTATTTCTCAGCTAGGACAACCTGCGTGTTTCAATACGGTCACAGAGGATCAAACACATCTTTGGCATTGTAGGTATGGCCACTTGAATTTCCAAGGTTTGAGAACTCTCCAACATAAGCAAATGGTGAAAGGATTGCCTCAACTCAAGACTCCTTCCAAAGTATGTAAAGATTGTCTGGTGGGCAAGCAACGCAGGGATTCTTTTCCAAAGATGAGCACATGGAGGGGCTCTCAAATACTTCAACTCATTCATGCCGACATTTGTGGACTGATCACGCCAATATCTAATGGCAAGAAAAGGTACCTGGTCATTTTTATTGATGATTACAGTCGCAAGATATGGATTTATATTCTAGTAGAAAAATCAGAAGCTTTTACTGTTTTCAAAAATTATAAAAACCGTGTAGAAAAGGAAACAGGTTCAAGCATCAGAGGTCTCCAAATAGATCGAGGTGGCGAGTTTACATCACAAGAGTTTAACAACTTTTGTGATGAAAATGGAATACAGAGACAATTGACAACAGCGTATACTCCACAACAAAATGGAGTTACAGAGAAAAGGAATAGAACTGTCATGAACATGGTTCGAAGCATGCTCTCGGAAAAGAAAATTCCCAAAACATTCTGGCTAGAAGCAGAATGTTTGATATGAAGTGTGTGGACCTCAATAAAGATATGACAAAAGACAGAAATACATAGAAGTCTAGAATTCATGTAGCCGACCCCACATAGTGGGATAAAGGCTATGTTATTGTTGTTGTTGTATTCTGGCCAGAAGCAGTTAACTGGACTGTACATGTGTTGAACCGAAGCCCAACTTTTGTTGTCAAGAATCAAACTCTAGAAGAAGCGTGGAGTGGAATTAAACCGTCGGTGGAGTATTTCAAGGTTTTTGGGTGTGTCTCTCATGAGCATATACCTGATAGCAAAAGAACAAAGTTGGATGATAAAAGCATAAGTTGTGTCTTGCTTGGAGTCAGTGAGGAATCTAAAGCGTACAAATTGTACGATCCAGTTTCTCGAAAAATATTGATAAGTCGGGATGTTGTGTTTGAAGAGGATAAAAGTTAGGATTGGGACAAGAAACATAAGGAGACAATTATAGCTGATTTGGAATGGGGAGAAAATGAAAAAGAAGCAGTCATAGTTGCTGAAAATGAAGAAGGAGGTGCTACTGAAGATGAAGAAGAAGACGTTGCTGCAAACAAAGAAGAAGGTGTTGTTGACTTAAAAAATAACATAGAAGGAGAACTAGTTGAAGAAAATTCTCCAAATTCAAATAGAGGAAGAAATAGACGACCACCAGTCTGGATGGAAGATTATGAAATAGGGGAAGGTCTCTCTGAAGAGGATGATGGTGTGGCTCATTTTGTTATGTTTGTAGCGGCTGATCCAATCAAATTCAAAGAAACAATGAAAAGTGAAAAATGGAGAAAAACAATGGATTTAGAAATCAAGGCAATAGAAAAGAATGATACTTGGGAGTTGAAGGAACTACCTGTTGGAGGTAAGAAAATTGGAGTGAAGTGGGTTTATAAAACGAAACTTAATGAAAATGGAGAAGTAGACAAATACAAGGCAAGGCTCGTAGCAAAAGGCTATTCGCAGCGACATGGTATAGATTTTTCAGAGGTATTTGCACTTGTGGCACGGTTGGATACGATCCGTCTAGTAATAGCACTTGCAGCTCCAAAACAATGGACAATTTATCAACTGGACGTGAAATCAACATTTTTGCATGGGGAGTTAAATAAGGAAGTGTTTGTTGAGCAGCCTCAAGGTTATGTGCATGAGGGGAAGGAACAACAAGTTTATAGGCTCAAAAAGGCTTTATACGAACTTAAGCAAGCTCCAAGAGCTTGGTATAGTCGTATAGAAGCTTACTTCATGAAGGAAGGCTTTGAGAGATGTCATTATGAACACACCTTGTTCACAAAGACATCAAAGGAAGGTAAAATTCTAATTGTGAGCCTGTATGTTGATGATCTCATTTTTACTGGAAATGATGAATCTATGTTTGCTGAATTTAAGAGTTCAATGATGCTTGAGTTTGACATGACTGATCTTGGGAAGATGAGATATTTTCTTAGTATAGAAATTATGCAAAGGTCTGATGGGATATTCATTAGCCAAAGGAAATATGCTTTGGAGGTCTTGGAGAGATTTGGAATGAATAAAAGCAATTTGGTTCGTAATCCTATTGTCCTAGGATGCAAGCTGTTCAGAAATGAAGATGGAGTAAAAGTGGACAGCATTTTGTACAAATAGGTTATAGGAAGTCTCATGTATTTGACTGCGACTCGACCAAACTTAATGTTTGTGGTAAGTCTTATTAGTAGGTATAGAGTAGTCCTACTGAACTTCATATACAGGCAGCAAAGAGAGTCCTAAGGTATCTAAGAGGAACAGTCAATTTTGGGGTGTTCTACAAAAAGGGTGGAAATGAAGAGTTACTGGTTTACACGGACAGTGACTATACAGGGGACCAAGATGACAGGAAAAACACTTCAAGTTATGTTTTCTTATTAAGCTTTGGGGCAGTGTCGTGGTCGTCAAAGAAGCAGCCAATTGTAACTTTATCTACCACAGAGGCAGAATTCATTGCTGCAGCCTCTTATGCATGTCAGGTAGTATGGTTGAGAAGGATTTTGGAGATGCTTGGTGAAAAGCAAAACATGCCTACAGTTGTTCATTGTGATAGTAGCTCAGCCATCAAACTTGCAAAGAACCCAATAATGCATGGACGCAACAAGCATATAGATGTCCGTTTTCACTTCCTTCGTGAGCTTACAAAGGCAGGAACCGTAGAGATGGTGCATTGTAGCAGTCAAGAACAAGTTGCAAATGTGATGACAAAACCTCTCAAGCTGGATGCATGTATAAACTGACTGCAAGCTACATTCAATTTAAGGGAGGAATTGTTGGGTTGCAGTTAGAATTGTAGGTGATTTGTTACTGCTTGTTTCAATAAGTTCCTATTGTTTAGGAAGTGCCTGTTGTTTTTTGACTTGGTCTCTACTTTGTTACTACGTAATTGGGTTTGTTAAAACGTGGCCTGTTTTTCTACTTTATGGTTACACTTTGTAAAGCTATTCTATATAGCTATTTTGCTTCTCTTTGAATAATACGCTGAAGTTTCTCAAATACTTGTTATCAGTTAAGCTCTTGTTTCCAACAGAGGCTCATAAAAGAAACAGACGTCTCGAAAAATCAGTTTGGTTTCATACCTGGTAGGTCAACAATGGAAGCTATATACCTACTGAGACGCCTAATGGAAATGCATTGGGATCATCAGAAGAACCTGCATATGGTGTTTATAGATTTAGAAAATGCCTATGATAGGGTCCCTAGAAAAGTATTATGGAGGGTTTTAGAGAAGAAAGGAGTTCGAATAGCCTATATACAAGCCCTTAAGGACATATATCACAGTGCAAAGACAAGGGTCAGAACATGTGGAGGGGATTTTGAACCGTTTAAAATTACAATGGGACTACATCAAGATTTTGCACTAAGTCCATACTTATTTGCTTTAATAATGGATGAACTTACTAAACACAATCAGACAGAGGGGTCATGGTGTATGCTACTTGCAGATGACATAGTGTTGGTGGATGAAACAAAAGAGGGAGTGAACACTAAGCTTGAGTTGTGGAAAAACAATTTAGAATCTAAGGGATTTAAATTAAGTACAAGGAAAACAGAATATATGGAATGTAAATTTAGTAAGAATGCAAGAGGGGAGGATGTTATAATAAAATTGGAAGACCAAATCATACAAATAAAAGATCATTTTCGATATTTGGGATCAGTGATTCAAAAAGATAGAGAAATTCACGATGTTGTCACACATAAAATTAAGGCAGGTTGGCTAAAATAGAGAAATGCATCGGGGGTGTTATGTGATGGTAAAATCCCATTAAAACTGAAAGGAAAATTCTATAGAACAGCTATAAGACCAATTTTGTTGTATGGCTCAGAATGTTGGGCAGTCAAATACCAGTATAAGCAAAAGACGAGCGTAGCAGAGATGAGGATGCTAAGATGGATGTGCGGCCATACAAGAAAAGATAAAATTAGAAATGAGATTATTTGTAATAAAGTAGAAGTAGTGCCAATCGAGGAAAAGATGAGAGAAACTAAACTAAGATGGTTTAGTCATATGAGAAGAAGACCAAGAGATGCTCATGTGAGGAGAGTTGATGAAATGGAACAATTAGTCAAAAAAGAGGTAGAGGCAGACCCAATAATACTTTGGGAGATACATTAAAGTTTGATATGAAGTGCATGGGCCTAAATGAAGATATGACAAAAGACAGAAATACATGGAAGTCTAGAATTCATGTAACCGACCCCACATAATGGGATAAAAGCTGGATATGTTGTTGTTGTTGTAAAGCTATGAACGAGGAGATTGCAGCCATTGAAAGGAATAACACTTGGGAACTGACAGAACTTCCAAAGGGGCAAAAGAAAATAGGTGTTAAGTGGGTTTACAAGACGAAATTAAAAGAAAATGGTGAAGTTGATAAATACAAAGCTTGCTTAGTGGCTAAAGGCTGCAAGCAAGAGTTTGACGTAGATTACAAAGAAGTGTTTGCCCCAATTGCAAGACACAACACAATCAGATTGATAACTGCCTTGGCAGTTCAAAATTCATGGCCCATCTTTCAATTGGATGTGAAATCAGCGTTTTTCCATGGAGATATACAAGAAGAGGTATTTATCGAAACAGCCCCCTGGTTATGTGAAATTAGGCAGTGAGCATAAAGTGTATAAACTGAAAAAGGCTCTTTATGGACTAAAACAAGCACATAATCGTATAGATGCCTATTCTCAAAATGAAGGTTTTAGAAGATGCCCATACGACCATCCTCTTATGGTATGTTTATATGTTGACGATCTGATTTATACCGGAAATTTTAAGTCTATGATTGAAAAATTTAAAGAATCCGTTATGCTTGAATTTGACATGTCCAATCTTGGGATGATGCACTATTTTCTTGGTATAGAAATAGTGCAATCTGTTGCTGGATTTTTCATCTGTCAAATGAAATATGTGCATGATATTTTAGACAGGTTTGAAATGAAGAATTGCAATCCTGCTACTACTCCAGTTGAGAAGGGATTGAAGCTTACAATGAATGCTGATGGAAGAAGAGTTGACAGTACTCTCTACAAACAAATTGTTGGAAGTTTAATATATTTAACAGCAACTCAACCCGACATAATGGAAGCAGTAAGTCTTATTCGCAGGTATATGGAGAATCCAAAATAAATTCATCTTCCTGCTGCAAAGAGGATTCTGCGGTATTTGTGTGGTACTACAGATTTTGGGTTGTTCTATAAAAGGGGCGAAAAATCATATTTACGTGGATTTACAGATAGTGACTATGCTGGAGATTTAGATGACAGAAGAAACACATCTGGATATGTCTTTATGTTGGGTTCTGCTCCTGTTTCATGGTCATCAAAGAAGCAGCCACTGGTTACTTTGTCAACAACCGAAGCTGAATTTGTTGCAGCAGTTTCTTGTCCGTGCCAAGCACTTTGGCTGAGAAAAGTTCTTGAGGAACTTCAGTTCAAGCAACCAGCTGCTACTCAAATATTTCGTGACAATAGTTTAGCAATTTAGCTATCAAAGAACCCTATTCTTCATGGAAGATGCAAGCACATAGATGTGAGATATCACTTCTTGCGTGATCTCACAAAAAAGATGAAGTTATTGATCTTGTTCACTGCAGAAGTGAAGACCAGATTGCTGATGTCTTTACAAAACCTCTCAAGTTGGCTAGTTTTCAGAAGTTGAGAAAGTTACTTGGAGTCAGCAGTCTGGAGGATTTAGTTTGATTCTATACAACCTTTAAACTGAAAGTTTGCAAACTTCAGTTTCCTTTCAGTTTAAGGAAGGGGATTGTTGGAAATTTTTATTTATTTATTTCATTTTTTATTTTGTCCTAGTATTCAGGGAGCTAATTCTTCTGCTATTCACATGTATTTCTGTTATTTAGTATTACCTAGTCTTTAGGATTTAGTTACAGCAGATAGAGGGATGATGTAGTTGCTATTATTTTGTTGATTCTGTTGAATGTATTGCCTATATAAAGGCTTTTCTATCATGAATAAGATATAGCTTCCTTCCAATATTTTTCTCTGCAGTTCACTTTAATAGTTATCTGTTTCCTTTCCTTCATTTAGTAACAGTTATACCCTGTGTGCGTGGGAAAATAGAAGTCGGGTTTCTCCACTTCTCGCTTACCTTAAAATAGTTTAGGTTATTTTTATTAATATATTAGTGTTTTTTCAATTAGTTGTTAAAATAGTCATCTTCTTTTAGGAATGAACAAGTCGCAGCCTAATATTTTGAGATGATAACTGATGGAGAAAGTCATGCAATATCAAACTTGAAGGGTCCAACCTCTCTGAGTTCTGGTTTCCCCCCCTCTTTATCAGAGTGAGCAATAATCTGCCAGATAAAGGGGTTTTCTATGGAAAAACCTTTAAAATAACGTACAATTCTATTTATAACAGCAATAATTATAGCACCGAACCAACAAGGGATAGAGTTGAACATAAATAAAAGAAAGGAGAGTTGAATGAAAACGACTTGGGGGTGGCGGATATCTACTTTCTGAGTTTCTTCTAATCTCTCTGAAATGTATCAGTTTTCTGACGCGGCCATAAATTCAGTGTAATTGAGGCAACAAAGACTTGGAAAGAAATTCCCGGGCGATCAATTGTACTCTGGCCTCCCATTGACCGCTCATAAGCCGAATTCAAATTTTACGGAGCAAGGAGGAGGAGGAGGAGGAGAGAGAGTAAAACCTTGGACATAGCAAATTGAGGGGTGGATTAAAGATGCTTACAGTGGCCACCGCTTGGTCTCCCACACCCATTAACTGTTCTGGGCGCCGCCATTCCTTCTGCAATTCTCCTGTCGCTCGCTCGAACAGCGCGAAGCTAGGTAACCTGATCGCCACTGCTAAACTTGAAGAATCATTGCTCGCTTGCTTGCTGTCTTGTTGAATGCCGTGGGGTTTTTGACTGTTGATGCTCTTGGCAGGAACGGTCCCAAACTCAACACAGTGCCGTTACAAGTGATTTGCAGCTATTTTTATTTTAGGTAATTTATGGCCCCGCGCTCCTCCAACTGGCAATGTCGGCCTCAACACTGCAACGGATAATTTTTTTTCAACGGTTAATTTCACTGAAAATGGAGAAAAAGTGGTGCTAATTGATAATTTGGTACGGGTAAATAAAATTAAATAAATAATCATTAAATCTAATCAATTCATAAATTCAAACAAAATTTTAATTTATCTGTAAATAGGTATAAAATTTAATTAATTCATAACTTTTAATCACAAAAACAAATTAATGTCTTATTTATTAGAATAATATTATAAGTCACAAATGATAATACTGTATTGCATTCTTATTAGAGAATAGGATATAAAAAATAGATAATGGTATATAGTGATTATAGGTAAAGAACGTAATGACACATGATCATCTTAGTTTCTTTCGATAAAGATACGATACATGAACTTCGAATATTACTCAATTTATTATTAAATTATTGAAGTAAAATATCAGTCCAATAATTGAAAGTTTTAATTGATTTTTCTTTTTGTTAGTGAATACAATTATTAATTGAAATTTTACATACACAATTGTTTTTATTTGTATTGTTTTGCTTTTTCTTAATAAATACGTACATATTGTTCTTTATAAATAATTAATGCCTTCACATTTATAGTGATATATTTTGTATAAAATATGATGAAAAATAAAAATTAAGTGAAAAACATTAAATTGATTTTTTATTTTTTTTAGAATTTTGCACACATTCTGAAATAGAGTTAAATGACAAATACAACATAGATCAAATAAAAAACACGCGTGACCCCATTAGACCAATTTAGGACTTTGGGCTTTCTAGTGGGAAAAGCCCAACCTTTATTCAAGCCCAGCTTGAATTACAACCCTAACATTTCTCGCTCTCCTTCCAGAATAAGAGGTCTTACAGGTACAAAACCCTAGCGCCATCAGAAGTCATTTGGATAGAATAGAAGGCGTCGTCGCGGCGGAGCAGCAGCAGCACCAGCTCCAACACCAACAGCCATGGTAGCGTCGCATTTCTGAAAGCTATAACGTTCTATCTCACCTGTTTCTCCTGACGTTGTTTTGGAATTCCTGTGATTAGGGTATCGATTTGAAAGCAGGTGGTAAGAGCAAGAAGACCAAGAGGACTGCCCCAAAATCCCAGGATATTTACCTCAAGCTTCTTGTCAAGGCACCGATTCCCATCTCTTTCTTATAAATCGACAATAAGATATGTTTGCGTTTCGTTTTTTTTTTTTTCTTTGATGATAACGGCGATGTTCGATCTGTTACCAGTTGTATCGATTTCTCGTGAGGAGGACGGGAAGCAAGTTCAATGCGGTGATACTGAAGCGGCTGTTCATGAGCAAGATCAACAAGCCTCCTGTCTCCCTCTCCCGCTTGGTTACTTTCATGCAGGGAAAGGTACATTGTTTTGTTTCTTCGTATCTCTCTTCTCTACCCTCGGTTTTTTTTCCGAGTCTTGAATTTGTATATGCAAACGTGAAGAGAGAAGGATAGCGAATTTACTTTCCTTCACCCTGTTTGGAGCTGGGGTTTGTGGGTGGAAAATATAAAAAAAATTCATTTACAGAAGTAATGGTAGTTTCTTTTAATTTTTTTCCCCGTGAAGAGATATAGTGCAAATTATAATCTATAATAGAAACATTAAACATGATATTTTATATTTTGTACTATTTTATTTTCCTGATTATTTTTCAATAATAATCAACCACTTACCGAAGAAAGAAGGCCTTTCATTAGATTTTAGATGACAATAAATGGAAAAATTAGGTATATTTGGATCTCATTATGGATGATAGAATGCAAAGAAAATTGACTAATTAAGTTTAACGTGGTTTCATCTCTGATATAAGTTTGCTCAGTTTCTTCCCTAGATTGAGTATTCTTTGGTTGTTCTTCACAAAGCACTAGATGGGGTCTAATTGTTTTTAATTTGCTGCATCATTTCCCACTTCCCAAAAGGAATTATTGCAGTAGCTTGCAAAGTTTTTTCTTCTTACATCATTCTGGGTGATTGATCCTTGTTTTGATTCCAGGAGGATAAGATTGCTGTGGTTGTTGGGACCATTACCGATGATGTTAGGGTATACGAAGTCCCTGCACTAAAGGTAACTGCACTGAGGTTCACAGAGAGGGCTAGGGCTAGAATTGAGAAGGCAGGTGGTGAGTGCTTGACATTTGATCAGCTGGCACTCAGAGCTCCGCTTGGGCAGAATACGGTTTGTGTTTTAATCATATTTGTTGTTTTTTCTCTTGCATTGTGGTTAAAATCACTAGTCTATGCTGGATTATCTTAATTCCTAGTTAATTTTGCAAATTTGGGAAAAAATCCAGATGTCCTAGATGTGCCCGTTAGCAATTTAAGATGTTCTTATGACAACAGTTCATGGCCAATGTTTGAGTTGCTTGCCTATTTTTGTTTGTGCTATTTGCTATACCCTCCTAAATTAGTATTCAACACTGACATTTTGAATGACAATGGAACGAGCTATAATCTGCTTTGTTCTACTATTTCTTTTTGGTAGTCTTCCTGTAAAAGTGATGGGGTTACTGTTTTATGGAAAATCTGTAATTACTGTTTATTTATTGGCTAATTGTTTAGGTCCACTTGAGAGTTGGTGGGTTAAAATTCTGGAGGTAACCTTATCTCAATAAAGTACCCCCGAAAAAAAGAAAGAAAGAAAGAAAGAAAATGCGAGTGGCCTAGATAGCTTGGAGGTGGGACTAATCTCTTATTCGGCTAGCTACCCTGCAATTTGAGTGGGGAATTTTATGTCTACGACCTTCCATTTCTTTTAAATTCTATGTGGAATCTTGGAGGTTTCTCTTGCTTTTGTGGTCTCAATGTTTTACGCAGAATTAGTGGATTGAGTATGTTTCTTTTTTTCCATGGTCTGGGAGAACTAATAAAATTTTCACCTTTTTGTGGTAATGTGAGACAGGTACTCCTTCGAGGACCTAAGAATGCTCGTGAAGCAGTGAAACACTTTGGTAAGGCTCCTGGTGTGCCACACAGCCACACAAAGCCTTACGTGCGATCCAAGGGAAGGAAGTTTGAGATGGCTAGAGGCAGGAGGAACAGCAGAGGCTTCAAGGTTTAAGTTTCAAACAATGATCGCTACACAAAGTGATCTGTCAAACACTATATCTACCTTTTTCCTTGTTTTTTTCATCATGGTCCATTTCTTTTAGCTTCAGACAATGGAATATCTGTAGCTTGTTTTTGTCATTATCTTTGGTTAGCAGTTTTCCCCCTGAGTAAGTAGACAATGAAGCTTGAGGTTTGAGATGTTTATGGAGACTTATTATGTCTGTTTTGGCATTTCAATTGATGGAAGTGAAACCAAGTATTTATCGTAATGTCTTACTGAATTTTAAAATATTATTTGTTGCTCACTCATCTTTTGGTTTCTTATTCTCACTCGTTAGCTCATCGTTAGTTGAGGCTAACGGTTGTACGTGTGTTAATCGTTAGCTCATCATTGGTTGAGGCTAACAGTTGTACACAGGTTAAACGAAAATTACATCTGACGTTGATATAGGTTAATTGTGCATTAATTGTTAATTAAAAGCTGTCACGTGTCTACTAAATTTTCATAAATCTCTCCCCCCCGCGCCCCCTGGATGTTGCCTGCGGTCCGCTGCCATTCACCTCCGACACAAATGCTGCCGCCACCTCCATCAATGGTCACCGCCGTTGAAGCTGCTGGTATCAGCAAATCTGGTTTGCAGTGGCTATCGTTTGCCTCGGACGCAGTTGTCGCCACCTCCATTGACTGTTGCCGCCGTTGAAGACTGGCTGGGATTGTTTCATCTCGACGCAGGTAGTATTAGAGTCATCGACTTCCCTGACGGAGCTGCGGGAAAAGGGGTTGTCAGGTGCATAAATTACACTACTCACCTGGGGAGGTGGTCAATACCCATTACAAGGTCCACACTTGATGATGAAGAGTTGTAACTTCTAATTTTAGGTGTGTACATGGACATATATTCTGAAATTGACTGGTGATGAGATGATTTAAGTACCCCCTGTAAAGGCTTTTTCTTCATCATGTTCTTTTTGAATCTTGGAATTAATTTTTAAGCTTTAGGGCAACAACCACGTGCAGCAAACGAATGCTTGAGATTGACGACACTCTTGAATTGATGAAAAGCATTGATCAGACATGGGGAATGAGAGGGAAGATGGCTGCTTCTTTCATTTTGCAGTTTCTGAATTGATGCTGTCTTCCATCCTCTTTTTAATTAACCAACAATAATTAGGTTTAGTGTTGATGACAGATGGCTGGGTCTTTCTGTTTGTTGTCGGTTGAGATGGGAACATGAATGACACAATATTGCTTTGTTCACACGAATCGTAAACACCTCATCCCAATTGCCCAAACAATTTAATCTTCAAAGCTCAAACCACTAACCCATTGAGCTAAGCTGTCTTCTCTTCCATACAGCTCTCGGCTTATGTTTTCCCATCTTATTCTTTTCCAAGTTAGTCCATTCTTCTTCAAGCCCATACAAAATTGTTAAAAATTACAAAACTACAACTATTAAATTATTAATTCTATAAAAGCAGCATTTTTCATCTAGAAATTCTTTGCACATGATAAAGGCACTGAATGCATCTTATGATCTTTATCACTTTTTCATTATTCACAAATGCTAAGTACAGTATGCTTGGCCATGAATGACAGTTTTCAAAAACATGCAACCCACCAACTTGATCCATATGATGCATTATGTCAAACAAACAATCCAATCATTCCAATTTTCACACATTTTTTTTTTTTTTTTGTCTAGATGTTATACCCTTTTTTGGCATAATAAAGAAGAAATAACATAACAGAGAAAAATATGGAACATAAGAAATAAAAGAAAGCTTCAGAACTGATATTAATATCTTAAATTTTTTTCTTTTTAAAAAGAAAAGAAGTGATACAAAGAGTAGCTAAATGGATACAAGTAGATAGATAGTATAAATTAAAGGAATAAATTACATTTCCTATTGTGTGCTGGCTTGATATTTTTGGGATGACACGTTCAACTGAAATATCATACCAATTCTGTAATTAAATCAAAAATAAATGTAAGAAATGAATATAATAATAATAATCTAAAACTATATATTATATAGGCTAATATACCTCTCTTGTTGGAGTGCAATTTTGTTCACCCCTTTAACGGGTGAACATCACCCTCACAAAATTGTGAGGGTGAAAAAAGCAACAGAACGGTCTAAATTAATTGATTGCCATTCCGTTGTTTTTTCACCCTCACAATTTTTGTGAGGGTAATATTCACCCGTTAAAGGGAGTGAACAAAATCGCACTCCTCTTGTTGGGGCATCTTTCCTGAGTGTGATTTTGTTCACCCTCTTTAATGAGGGTGAACGTAACCCCAAGTGATTTGGGGGTTACAATTAACAAAAAAGGCCCCCAAAGCACAAAATCACACTCGTCCTTCCTAGCCTGGTACCTTTTGTTGTGGCCCTCTAATCCACATAAACTACAAATCATATACACCCTACCCTTCTTCTTTACTTTTGGTTTGCCCCGTGAATGATAAATCATAACCTCTTTTGATTACTTTATCTTTTTTATTTGTTTATTGTCTCTAGCAGGTTGATACTAAACTTGTGTTTTTATTGGAGTTATTTCAACCAAAGGCTAAATTTTCTTACTATTAATTGAGTTAACAATATTAATTGTACGTTTTCATGTATGTTTCCACCGAGTAACACATGTCTATAAAGTTAATTGAATCTTTTCGTTATCCAAAATGACAAAGATCCCATGTTTACAAGGAATGTCCTTGAGATCCCACTTTCTGCATACGCGTGTGCTTTTTCAAATCAACCATCTACTTATCTGATCTACATGAAACTACATATTATGAGTCTCCAAACCATTCACCCTCACACAATATATCTACTACCATGTTTTTATCCAACCTTTCCATAATCTTGGGGCACAGTGCTCCAACATATTTTCTCACCTTATCCATTTTTGAGTGAATTCTATTAATAATGCATTCCTTTTGAATGGACACCAGCATTATCAAAATCAGCATTAAAACATTCATACAAATTGTTTAGTAGGATGTCACATTTTATTTTGGTTGAGAACTGAGACTTGCTCCACTCATTTGGTGGTTTATCCATTAGCTAACTGTATGCCCTTGGGTTTTTCTTCTTTATTTCTACCATCCAAAACGTATAATTTGCACCAGAAGTTCACTTTGCTACTCTTCACAAGTAGTCTTTTAAGTATTTTTCTCTTGAAGTCACTCTTAAAAAAATTAGAATACATACATCTCACCCAAAACCTATGCTCAGCATGTGGACACAACTCATCAAGCATATTATGCAGCCCTTTTTGTCTATCAGTCATGAACGTCCACTTATTATAATTTGTGATTTTAAGATCCTTCCTAAATACTTCACAAACCATCTTCAACCAATAATATTTTTTTTTTCTCTATAATTGTATATGCAATTGAGTAAATGCAATCATTGGCATCTACCTCCAACAATTGAAAGCATCTAACCTGTAATGATTATATCATGGAATTTTTTATGAAAAATAGACCAAAAAAAAATATGCTTTAATGATTGTACTATAGAATTCAATTTCATGAAAATATAGTATGTCAAACATTAAAGATGAAATTCAATTCTTTGGATGTGACATTTTTCATACTATCAGATATGTTTGATTACATTATTTAGAATTTAATTCTAGGTAATATTATCTAAAAAATAAAAACCACCCTACCCCCTTTAAAAATGAATTTCATAGAAAGAAGTTTTAAATATTTGTACTATACATATTTTTTCATAGAAAAGTTAAGAATATTTGATTATTTTTTTATAAAAAATATATAATAATTACATATTTTTCATGATAAATATATACAATCAAACACGAACTAATATTACTTAAGTATTACATTGATAGCATGTAATGTAAAATAAATAAATGAACATAATAATTACTTTTTAAGATACGCAAGTACTTGCAAGTTATCGTTGATTAAAAAGAAAGAAAATCTCAAAATTTAGAATCATTTGATGATGGCATCAGCTTGCCCTGAAAATAACATAATAATAATTATAAAATATGAAAAAAGTTATTTATTTTGTTGCCAATGTGAATGAGTCAGCGGCAGGCTGCAGGCCATGCCCCATGAGATAGATAGATGGATTTGTCACGATCACCAGAATCCTAATATTAAATTTTTTTCCATTCACGGAACCTTCAACAGGCTTTCGTTTCTGATCCTGCGCCGTTCGGTGGATGGATGGGCTGTGCTGAAACTTCAGAAAGCCAAAGCGCATAGTAGTCGTACTGCTCGGAAAGGGAAACAGAAGACTCTGAGAGAGAGAGAGAGAGAGAGAGAGAGAGAGATGGAGAAGATACAGCACAGCACTGCTTCTGTGAACGGAATAAATATGCACGTCGCCGAGTTAGGCTCCGGCCCGGCGGTTCTGTTCCTCCACGGCTTCCCGGAGCTCTGGTACGCGTGGCGCCACCAGATGCTCTTCCTCTCCTCCCGCGGCTACCGCGCCATCGCGCCGGACCTGCGCGGCTACGGCGACACCGATGCGCCGCCTTCCGCCACCAGCTACACCGCCTTCCACATCGTCGGCGACCTCGTGTCCCTCCTCGACTCGCTCGGCCTCGACCAAGTCTTCCTGGTTGGTCACGACTGGGGAGCCGCCATCGCCTGGTACTTCTGCTTGTTCCGGCCCGACCGAATCAAGGCCCTGGTCAACATGAGCGTCGCCTTCAACCCTAGAAACCCTTCGAGAAAACCTATACCGTCCTTGCGAGCTGCTTTTGGCAACGATTTCTATATCTGTAGATTTCAGGTGACCACTCACTTACTGATTCAATTTAATCTTCTTCTTTCTTTTTAATCTTTTCACCGTGTTATCCTTGATTTTGCCTAAATTATGCTGCTATTAAAGTTTCATCGTCTAAAGTGCTTATGGATTTCGTTCAATTAATTTGACTCTTATGTTGACTAATCGAAAACACGAACAACTGACTGCTGCCTGGTTTTCGGTTACAAGCTCGCCCATTTTATAGGAGCTGTTATTGCCAATAAAATCATTTGAATTGTATGTGAAGTGTTTCGCATTGAATGGCTAACGCTACTGTCCAATTTAGCTGGAATAGCGACATTTGACATACTTCTCTGTATATGTCCTCCATTGCAAACTTTACTAATTTCTGGAAATTTTGTTTCTGTATGAATCTTTTCTCCTAATATGTTTGAATGGCCTTATTCTATTCAAATATTTCATTTTCCAGAAAGGTCTTTGAGAAATTATACTTTTTATCCTTCTTTGGAAATTCGTCTTGAGTTAGATTCCTTGAAATATTGAAGCTTTTTATGCTAGCAAAAAAAAAAAAAAAAAATGGGGACATTTTGGATTGAAAGTTGAAAAACTTTGCAAATCTTCTTGATGCGGCTTGTGGATTGGAGGTTAATTTGCTCAATTTCGGAAATAGCTTTAACTCCTACTTCATCAAAACAAGATTTGAATAGCTGGAATTTGGATTTGCAAATTGAATGGTGACAATTAAGAGAGACTCTGTTGCAAACATTTACTCTATGATAGCATTTAATGGCCGTTAGGTAGTAAAGGCTGACGGTAGAGATTGTCTTTTTCTTCTAATTTACATTTGTCTCTGGATAAATCGACTCACTATGGCCTTGCATAAGAAATTCTTCGTGACAAAAATGGGTTGTGTTTGCTTTCCACTTAAAGTAGGGTTAATGCCACCAAGTCAGGTAAAGTTGTTTGTGCATCTGTGAATGCTCTTTTTATCTGTGTGCTAACCGTACTGGTTTAATATGAACTCCATGCAAATCTTTTGTTGTCATCTATATGAATGACAGAGTTGAAGTACAGTTATTCTTATATATTCCTTGGTGAATTGAAGTCTCAGAATGTTTATCGATCACAACGTTACATTTGCCCTGTCAGTACCTGGACGAGCACTAAATGGTTCTTGCTCTTGGTCCGCCATCTTAAAAAATGTGCTTTACTTTGCTTTAGGAACCTGGAGAGGCTGAAGATGAGTTTGCTCGTCTTGACACTGCGAAACTGATAAAAAGGTTTCTAACAATTCGCACACCAGGTCCTTTTTGCGTACCTAAAAGTGTTGGGTTTGGTGGCTCACCTGATACTGATATCCCGTTTCCAGCTTGGCTGACAGAAGAAGATCTCAATTATTATGCAACCAAATTTAATCAGAAAGGTTTCACTGGTGGACTGAATTACTATCGAGCTTTGGACCTGTAAGTTTGCTTTACTATTTTGTTTAACTTTTCTTTACTTCTATAAATGACAATTATCAGAATATGCAAGCTTTCCAGTTGGAGTTGGTGATGAGGCATCAAACATATGCTGATTTCAGTTGTGGAATGGACTTTATCTACAAGCCAGCTAATTTCTTTCTTATTGTTGCAGTAATTGGGAACTAACAGCAGCATGGACTGGATGCCAAATAAAGGTGCCAGTTAAATTTATCGTAGGCGATGAAGACTTGACCTATACTACTCCAGGTGCCAAGGAATATATACATGGTGGTCGCTTCAAACGAGATGTCCCATTTTTGCAGGAAGTGGTTGTATTGGAAGGAGTAGCTCACTTTCTCAACCAAGAAAAGCCAGAGGAAGTCAGTGCCCACATCTATGATTTCATCCAGAAGTTCTAGCCCAAGTTAGTAGTTTTCTCGCATGCTTTGTTTCTGTAAGCCTACTTGGCGTGGATATATATGTGCGGAATAAGACAGTAGTTGTTGTGAAAGAAAAATGGGTTTTGTTCTTAAATCTATAATAAGCAAAATAGATGGCAGAGATGTGGTTCTGAGCCACTGCTCCAGACTCCAGTTGAACTTTTGGATGCCATCTCTACCTTTCAAACGGAATGCCAATTTCCTTTATGAAAATCTTGATCTGGGATCATCCTGCCTACAACTAATACTGTGATAATTAATTGCTTATTTCTGATTTTGTTTTATCTTATTTTATTTTACAGACCGTCAGCTTGATTATTGATATGGAGTTTACCTGCTTCCAACTTTTGTTATCTCAACTTCGATTCAAGTTTAACTAGTTGAGAGATCTATGAATCTGGCCTTAGCAAGCATGGTTCCTTTTGTAGATTTCAGTCTTCGTTCAAGGTAATAAGGTTCAAGCTAGTTGAGCTGTAATTAGCTGTGAAGACATGTTCGAGGAGGAGAATAAATAATGTTGAATAATAATGATCTGAACCTCGGATTTGCCAGTATCGATTGGATTTTGTTCGTGGCTCTATTCCCGCACTACTGAACCGAGGCCATTGGTGGCCTAAATACTAAATCTGTCTCTAGCGTCTGTTTCTATATATCCATTTGCTTGATCGAGCATATATTAATATTACCTTGAGATAAATCCCATTTGCAAGACCAAGACCAATTCCAACTCCAACTAGCGTTACCAGAGTCTTACAAATGAACATTCAATACAACTGCACTGTTGATTTGGCTACGGACTCCTCCTCCAAGAAGTTGAACGCTAGAGACCAAATACCAAAGCTTTTGTATGTATAAAATTTCTGATTTCTAGGTTCTCCACCCTTTCTTGCTTGTTAGTTAGCGGGCGGCGGTAGCCATATTAGCACAAGTCGAATAATGCAGACTACTACTTGACCTTGCAAACATAGCCCAATTCAGTAGCTTCCAAACCAACTTTTATATGATAATTATTGTTGTTAAAACATAATAATAAATTTATTTGATTAAAACTGTTATTGTCTGATTATTTGAGTACACAAGAAAAAAAATAGTTAAGAGGGTGCCGAAAAATTTTTGTACAAACACTGCAATACTTAAGTTGAACATTGAGAATGTTAAAAATTGTAAAATATAATTCACCCCATTAGATATGTGTTTTTTTTTTTTTTTTTTTGTATAAAATAATTTTAAATAAATCAGAATTAAAATTTTTATATATAACATTTATATCTTAGTGATGATGTTTATGAGTTGCGTGAAACTCCCCATATCCAAGAAAATGTTTTGACGAGAGAGCTGCCACGGGGGCGAGGATGCCCCTCGTTGAGCCTAGCTCTAGGGCACGGCAGCCCTGGGCACAGCCATTTTGCGGGGGCCCTAGCAGCCTCGCGGCCGCTGTTGTAGGGCTGGGGGTGCCTCATACGAGAGGTCTCCCGCAGCTGCCTTGGCTGGGCCACGGGGGTGCCCCTTGTGGTTGCCTTGGTTGGGCCGAGGGGGTGCCCTTCGAGGTGGCCTTCTCACGGCCTTCTTTGTCAGCCCATGGGCCGTATAGGACTCTTGCTGCAAATCTTCTACGACCTTATGTTGCTGGGTTGGCCCGGTTAATTTGAGTTGAGTTGTTTATTAATTAATTAATTATTTTTATTGGGCACTTTTTTTTACCATGTCATATCAATAACGATTTATCAATTTCACCTACCGAGAGAGAGAGAGAGAGAGAGAGAGAGCGCTCAATTTCATATCTCGCAGCTGGCTAGTGTCCAGTCGCTTATGAATCAGGTTGAACAACTGGAATTCTGTGGCGATTTTAGCTTAGTCGGGATCAGGATTTAATTTCTGGGGAAAAAATGTCTATTTATTTGAGAGCACTTGAATCTTTTACATACTGACTTTTAAACAAAACTCGTATTTGAGGGAACGCAATGCATTCCCCATATATAGGACGAACTCAAATCTTGATTCAAGAAGCTGGGCAACCTCTTTCAAAGATGGTTGATGATGGGATGAAATGGGATTATTCCGATGGTTCATCATTATTCAAACAAAGTAAAATTCACTCGGGCATGAAGCCTTGCTCCTTCTGTAGATTAGAAGTTTAGAACTTCTGGATGAAATCAAGAATGTGAGCGTTAATTTCGTGGGGCTTTTCCTGGTTGAGGAAGTGAGCCACTCCTTCCATGACGACCAACTCTTGCAAGCTGGGCACGTCTTGCTTGAACCCCCCGTCTTCTATGTATTCCTTGGCTCCCGGAAAATGGTAGACAAGGTCGAGGTCACCGGTTATGAATTTAACCGGCACCGTTATCTGTGCTCCCGTCCATGCCGCCGTCAGCTCCCAGCTCCTAAGTTAATTAGCATACTTGAGCGAAAGCAGTACTAGGATAGGTAAAGAACTAATTTGTAATGGGACACGTACAGATCAATGGCTCTATAGTAGTTGAGTCCGCCGGTGAAGCCTGTTCGGCTGAATTTACTGGCGTAGTAATTGATGTCTTCCTCCGTCAACCATGGCGGCAATGGGATTGGAGCTTCAAAAACAGCCTTGAAGTCCATCTCTTTGGTAAACTGTAATGGACGCGGATTTCGAGAGGAAAGAAATGCTTTCATCAACTTCGCAGTATCAACTCGAGCGAATTCCTCTTCGATCTCCCCAACTGCCTAAGAGCCCCCTAACATCAGTTTGTCAGAAATTTTCCACACAAATGTAAAAATTCATCTCAGAGTTTGATGTGTTGGGTACGGAATCACCTGAAATCTGCACATATAAAAGTCGTCGCCGAGCAAAGCTCGGAAGGTTGGCATAGGCTTAACCAGAGGTCGCCGGGGCTGAAACGGCACGCTCATATTGACCAGAGCCTTGATGCGGTCCGGCCGGAAAATGCAGAAGCACCAGGCGATGATGGCGCCCCAGTCGTGGCCGACCAGGTAGACCTTGCTGAGGCCCAGGGCGTCGAGGAGGCCGACCAGGTCGCCGACGATGTGGAGAACGGTGTAGCTGTCGGCGGAAGGGGGGGCGTCGGTGTCGCCGTAGCCGCGGAGATCCGGGGCTATGGCCCGGTAGCCGCTGGAGGCGAGGGAGAGTATCTGGTAGCGCCAAGAGTACCAGAGCTCCGGGAAGCCGTGGAGGAAGAGCACCGCGGGGCCAGAGCCTAACTGGGCGACGTGCATGTTAATGCCGTTGACGCTTAGGGTTGTATGCTCTATGCTCTCCATCTTGCCTTCAAAGCTTAACTGTTTGATTGCACTAATGTTAATTCCGTTGGTGGATTGCTACTCTTTCTAGATTGGATGTATAATAATGCCTGGAAGTCGGAAGCAGGACCCAAAAAGATTATATTATTATTATTATCATTATCAGTTTAATAATAATGCAAAAACATTTATTTATTTAAATGATCATGAGATAAGGACGTATTGAGGGATTTTTGACTTTTAATGGATGGATAGAGCATCTGAATCTGAAATTGACTTAGGAAAAAGATCTGTTTGATTTGTCTTGTCTTTTTTATAGCACTTATATATATATATATATATATATAACCTTCTCCAAGCAGGCAGGCAGGCAGGCTGGCTGGCTGGCGGCCGGCCGGCTCACGCACAGCTTATTAAATACAATTAAAAATGACTTGTGATTTGTCTGTCTTTTTATTTTCTTTTATGAAAACATGATTGACGTTTAATTAATGACAATTTCTTAGTAAACCACGCCAATAGAAAACTTTTTCCTCCAAACCCAAAGTGAAATAGACAGACTCGCCGACCTTCCTGGAGATTTTTATAATAAAGCAATAAAAGTTTATAAGAACGTACAAGCCCCCAACGGATAAGAATGTAAAAGAGATTGTTGAACATTCATGTTAGATAATTCCAATTCATGTTAGATAATTTCATGTTAAAGAATGTAAATTCCAATTCAAAATCTCTTTCTTGGGTTGATCGCGCTTGTGTGGCCCTCCATGCTCGTACCCTTGATTACGTAAAAAAAAATAAATCACAAACATAAAACTTTGTCTCGACATAAAAGAAAATTCGAATTCATGTCTTACCGAATTGACACTGATATAGCACTCAATCTTGCTAACTAACCTATGACATGGGGAAAACCTATTTCTTAACTATATAAAGGATTGCCATACAAGCCGCCAAAATAAGAGATTGTTACATAATGAAATTGGATGAAAATAAATTCTATTTGTCTTGAGATGTCCTAAAAAATTTTAAATCTTAAATTATTTCTTGATATATCTAACCTTCTCGGAGAGTTTTCGGGGAACTAGTCTCCCAAATCTTCCAATGGATCCCTCTGGGATGGTCTAACTTGATTTTTGCATAAGTTCAGAGACACCTTTGGGGTCTCTCAAACCAAAATCACCTAGTGGCCCCGAAATCCTCTTCAAGACCATTTGGAAACAGCCATCGAGGCCCCTAAACCCCAAAGACATCTGTGACACCCCTGGTCCCACATCTGAGGTGCCACCATAACCCACAATTACAACTACGGTCATTGGACATATTTGAAGGTCGACTATGCTCTACATGTTAGGGCACCTTGGGTGGGATCCAAATTTTACAACCTTTGATCATTCAAAAAGTCGAGTCCCATAAACAACATAGGCAACGGAGAGCACTCGCGTCTTGGTCGAGGTATATGCTTTACAAGGCTTTGGGATGGGAGCTCAATTTTCTACAATTAAATTATTTCTTCAATGAAATACTATAAGTTTAACATATCATCTATCTCATACAAATATATTATAAACCAGAAATGTAAAATACTCATAAATTTGCATTATAACAAAGACCCTGTCATGGGTGGTCAACTACGTTCATTGGTGAATCGTCTATTATCACTACTTTCCTTCTATTAGGGACTTGAATCATCTGTAGTTATTTATAAAGGGTGAGTTCAAGGACACGGTAAAAGTAATATGTAAATATAGCAAATTATAAATCATGACAAACATAAATAAATATAAAATGAATCATGCATGCAGACTCGTTCACCTCACTTGTCTCATATTCTTGGTGGCCCCTTATGATTTTCTATGGACCTTGACACGAGTTTTGTCTCGTCCAAATAAAAATCCATACCCTCATGCCTAGGCACTCCCCTATTATTATATGCAAGTCATGACAAAAATAATTTACATAGAGAATATATTAAACTCTTACCAAAATAACGTGTGCTTTCTTTCTTAATCAGTTCATCTAAGCCGTTAGAATCACCAATGTCACGCCACAAAATTACTCTATTAACAATTAAACACAATAAGTAAAAAAATATTTAAATAGGTACCACTAAACTCAATTTTATCTAATACTAGATATATTTTACTTACTTTGCTCCATAACTTTTGTTGTTTTCTCCTTCAAATCTCTCTTTAAATTCACTGCTTCCAGATTACTCTTCATTTACGCTAATTCAGCTTCTTCCAAATTAATTCCCTATTTTTAGATTTTTGTTGACTATTTATGCACAATTTACGCCATTTCAACTTTAGAAAATTTAATTACTATCCACAATAAAATGCCCACATCTTCCAAAATTCTTACCTAATTCCATGCAACTTTCACAGATAAAAATGCCTATAACTTTTCTGAATTTAGAGGACATGTTAAAGTTTTCCAAATTTAATAAGAAAAGTTGAAAAGAAATGTGGGACAGCCTTGTTCAAAACAAAATCCAACCTTACTCCCACAGGATCGAACCTTAAACCTATCAACCCTTTTTGTATAAAAGTAGCCATTAGGTTACAAGATCCCTTTAATTATAATTTTTACAACAATTAGTTTTATACTAAATAAACTCCCAAATTCTAACCTTATACTTAGATCTAAAAAATGTCAAAAACTTTCAATCACTTCCCTATTTAAAATTTAATGTTCTCCATTAAATTCCACAATGCCATAAATTTTTAATAAATCATCTTTAAAATAAAAATTAATTACTATTATTTTTAAAATATCAGGATGTTACAACATCTCCAGACCCTTTGACTTCCTTGATGCATTTTTTGAAAAAGTCCGAAGACTTGACCGTAGATCTCACCTATCGTCTATAAATATTTACCCCCTTTAAGGTAAATGGATCTTTTCGAAATCATTGGAGCCGTATTATTTCTTTCTCTGAACTCCATCCAGAACACTCTCTTCGGGACATCGAAAGACACTTTACATACATACATTGAATATTTACTTGCACACTTTTTATTCTTCTCGAACTATTGTTTGAATTAGGCATTGAAAGATCCACGTGAAGAAGTCTTTTGCATGCCTTTCTGACGTCCTTTGAACTTACAGACTACGACCAGACCTTATTCCCCAAAGATCCTAAAGCCCTTTTCCTCGAAAACTCTTCAGGATCCTCTCATTGGTCCCACAAAAAACCCATTTGGCCTAGCCATCCCGAATGTCTTGAGGACCTCATCTAGGCTCATGAGCTTTGACTTTGTTTATGACATCTTGGTTTCTTTGTCTTAATAAAAAAAACTTTACTTTAATTAATTTTAAGATAAATAAATCTAATTATAATACTTTGGGACATCACTATTAGTTTGGGAGTCCAATTCAATTAATAATTGAATGTAAGAGAGATTAGATACAACGGCTTTTCATCTAATCTCCTTCAAGTGGTCTTCTTCAAATTAGGTGAAGTGTATTTATTCATTATTCAAATTAGATGAAATTGATTAATGAATAGACTCGTCCCTCATAGCATCTCCCAATAAATTCAGTTAATTTGTTTAGTAATTTTTAATGTGTAATAATTAATGTTTAATATTTAAAAATTATTAAACTAATTTAAAATTAACAAGTCACCATTGTTTAGTAATTTTTGGCATTGCGTCTGTACTGCTTTTAGGACGCTTTCCAAACACCTCAAGGGTCAAAGGGGAACATATAAATTGATGGTGAAACGTGTACGATTAGGAATTGGATACGTTCGGTTCAGGGACTCTGCCCCCAGTGGCTGACTACATCTTCCAATAGCTGCTACCATGGAGCTCTAAGTTAAATTAAAAATCATTTACATTAAAAGTCAAAGGAAAAGACATATAAAAATACTTTTTTAGGCATAATACTAATATCTTGTGTGACACTTAATAATAATAATAATAATAATAATGATATACGAATAAAATTATTTTAGTTTAAATTATACTTACTTTTTTATAATTCATATTATGAAATATTTAAAATATTTTATATCTCGAATAGCAAAAAAATAATTGTAGTCCGTATTGAAAATAATTAAATTTATAAAATATCACATAAAATATTAATATTCATGTCCAAAATTGAAGCCTCCAAAATTCAAGCCCTTTTTGGTCCCAAAATTACGATCGTGCTGGGCTCTAGAGATTGCCCAGCAAGGCCCAATGGTTCGGACCGATGCCATCGTTTGTGGATTCTTCATTTTTTTTTTATGGGCCGAAAGAATCCTTAACTTGCAAATGGGTAAATTATATCACCAAGCCTTCAAATTTTAGATTTCGTAATAACTTGATGATTATTAGAATTTGTCATAGTGACCAAAATTGATCATTATATGAGTCATTATGTTAGTTTTTTTTAACAAAATTTGATTAAAAATTGTAAGAGAAATTGAATTATAAAAAAAATAAAAACGTTTTAAATTTTATAATGAAACTAAAAATTTAAAAAGTGGGAATGTAATTTTTAAGCAGATCGATCCAAGTGAACTTTTTGATATGTGATAATGGCTTCATTAACATTTCCACGACCAAGAAATTAATGCGTTTATTAAATCACATTAAAATAACTTTAAGAGGAGAAACCGCAGTCGTATTCCTTGTCTTGTGAGTAACGGATAGATGCACCAGTTCATTTTCCATCTTAAGAGCGTCCTGTTTGGTCAACCAATATTATGTTATCCCCACCCACCACATATAATAATGTTCTTCCCGGGAACAACTCGCACCGTTTTCCGTTTGGGGCAAAGAATAGAAAGAAACAAACACGTTCAGAGGTACAAACAGTTGAAGCAGCAAAGCTGCGCGGTATATTAAAAGGGTAGAAGCAGGGTGCCACCGCAATAAACTCAATCATCCAAACAGTCACCTTCAACAGGAAGCTTCCTCTTCCTTTTCCTTTCCATTTAAATCCCTCCCTCCATGTCTCTCCACTGATACTCTCCTCTCTCTCTCTCTCTCTCTCTGCAGTCTGTTCTGTTCCATATGGAGAAGGATTCAGCGAGCATCCCAAGCAACCCTGGGTCAGTAACGAACGGCTACTACGCATTCAACGGCAAACTGATGCTGATTTCGCTGGTGATTCTGGTGGCCGTCTGCCTCATCATCGCCTTCTTCCACTCCTACGCCCGCTGGGTGGACCAGCGCCGCCGCCACCGCTCCGACTACCTGGTCTTCAACTTCGGGTCTGGCCCCGACGGCGAAAGCGAAGGCCTCGATCGTTCCGTCATCAAGTCCCTCCGAACCGTGTTGTACTGGTCCACTGACCACGTCTCGCCTCTTGAATGCGCCGTTTGCTTGTCGGAATTGGAGGACGGGGAGCTGTTCCGGATTCTTCCCAAGTGCGGTCACTCCTTTCACGTCGATTGCATTGACATGTGGTTCGACTCTCACTCCAACTGCCCGTTATGCAGAGCCCCGGTTCGGTTTGTCGACGGGAGACGGATTGAACCGGCCAAGTCAGTGCCCGAGACGTCCTATTCCTGGGCCGGGTCGAGTTCTGGATCGTTATCGACGTGTGATGAGGTTGAAAGCCAAGTGGGAAGTTCGAGTTCGTCTTTTTCGCCGCCGCCTAGCGATGAATTGGGTGGCATAACAGTTGAGCTCCGTCGGATGAACCCGAAAGAGGTGGCTTCTGGGTCGGATAATAGTAAAGGGTTGGAAGATCGATAATGGGATGGGGACGATGATAACGACAAAAAGGAGTAGCTGATAATGTAAAGGCTGGTCTGCTGCTGCTGCATGAATTGGTGGTTCATGGGGAAACTGAACCACACACCGAACCGAAGATAATTCGGTGATACAGTCGGGTGGGGTCGGGGCAGACTGATGTGGGGCGTTTGGGTTGTAGAATGTGGACAGGTGGCGTTACTTTGCTTGACGTGGCAAATGTAAAACTGTAAAATGAATCGGAAGGGTCTTCTCCACTCTTCGGATACTTTCAAGAACCTTTGCCTTCTTTCTCATTTTATTTATTTTTTATTTTTCCTTTTCCCCCATTTTGTTTATTCTTTCCGGGTGTCCTTAATCTCCTTGTTACTATACAGACCTTCCTTGTTATATATATAATTAATAATTAGAAGTTATGATGATCACTTATGAGTTTTAACACTATTTATATAATAATGAATAATATTAAAAATCATGACGGGATATCTCTTTATTAGAAAAAATTAAAGAGTTCATATATTATTATATTCTATAGTAATTAGTAGCTCCTCTGAAGATATAATATATATATATATAACTGATGATACCATAATCAAACTCCTAGTATTACTATGCAATAATAAGGAAAATAAATTTCTATATATTTTCTGTTTTTTTGACTTGTGATATTAATATAATTAATGAATGTTGATTAACCAAAACAGCACAACTTTTGATTGTAGCAAAATTTTTAGCTTTATAGATAACAATTGTTATGTGCGAATGATGATATTATTACAAATACAAGTTTTCATCAGTAAAAGTAAAATCATCATGACATATAAAAATCAAATAAAAAATTCTTTCGGGATGGTACGTGTATTATATATATGATTCATATATATAAAAATGCACGAGTAGAGAGAAAATAATTAGTACGTGGCACATATATATATCTTTAATTAATTATGAGGAAAAAATAACAATAATTAATTAATTAATTAATTAGTTGAAAATTTGTGTTTGTGCTTACAGGTGTAGATGGGGCCGGAATATGGCTTGAGGCTGAGCAGCGGCGAAGCCCATGCAGCAGCTGCTTAACAACGGGTGGCCATAATCCCTCCACCTCTAACAACCCCCTCTAAATACAATAACCAACAAAATTCCTCCATATATATAAATACCACCCCGCCAATAGCTGCCATCAGGAAAGAGCAAAAACAAAGAAGATGAATACTCCGACCACTATCCTCACCATCTTCGTTTTCCTCTTCCCTCTTGCCTTCTGCCTCGACTCCCCCGCTCCGGCCCCCTCCGCCCCCGTCTCCGTCTCCACCCCTGCGCCTGCCCCTGCCCCCACCCATGGCGGCCACGCTCTGATCGACAAGGCCTGCGCCGAATCGCCGCGCAAGGAGTTCTGCCTATCGCTCCTCAAATCCTTCCCCGAGAGCCAGACCGCCGACCTGAAGGGGCTGGTCTTCCTCACTTTCAAGGCCATAGCCAACAACGCCACCGCCGCGTCGAAGAGGATCAAGGCGCTGCTGAACGACTCGATCGCGGAGCCGGCCATCGATGACGGGCTCTCCACCTGCGACGACGCCTACTTGGACCTGGTGAACCAGATCGATGACTCCGTGAACTCGTTGGTGTCGGATAAATTCGGCGAGATCAAGACGTGGCTGATGGCTGCCATTGCGGATATCGACACTTGCGCGGGCGGCTTGCAAGGACACGGCGGCTCCGCTGTGGATATGATTCGCCGGAACCGTGTGATTCGCCAGCTTTGCAACACTGCTCTCAGCATTGTCCGTGCCCTGGGTCCCGACTGATCCATCCATATCTTGCAATGCCTAAAATATATATCTACCACTGTTGTCCCTAATTCATCATTTCTCATTATTATTATTATTATTATAAAATATAAGTAATAAATATGCCCAAAAATCATTCTTAAGGTGTTTCTGTTTCCTTTTCATTTATCCACAGTCACATAAATTGATAAATGAAGGTGACATATGATATATAATCGTCCGTAAAAAAATTACGTCCAAAATAAATAAGTAATATAGTATAATTCAATGAAACTGTTAATTAGAAGGTCCTTAATTATTATTAAGTAGGGCATGACATTAATGAATGAGTCTGTCTGTAACGTTTATTAATTAAAAGGAAAATACGATATTTTATGTACACGTTAACAAAGGACACAACACAAGCTTACAAGTCTTTAATTACATCCCATATATTATATGATTATGAAAAATGTAATTAAATTACACTCCACAATTTTCATATAAACATATTTAATTAGTCATTTTCTTTATTTTTTAAAAAAATTACACAAACGATTCTCGTTACTCAAAAATTATACTTGATTCCCGTATAAATAAGCGCAGTTATACTAAATTTACGTTTTAAAGTACGGAGCGTTCCTTAAAATTTTACAAAACTATATATAGCAGTTCCGGAAAGGTCTTAATTTGTGCAAATCTTTTTATTTTAAACAGTCCTGATAAATAATTTGAGTTCCCATTTGGGCCTAATGATTATAGCACTCTGATTGAACCGGGCCATGCCATGCACTTGCGACCCAATCTTACATCATCACACTTCCAAACTATAATTAATCATCTTTACCTTATACTCTTGGAAAGAAGAATCAGGCCCAATGCATTTGTTTACATCTCTTGTTACTATGGTGATGTCAAATAATTTAAATGATTAAAATTAATTATTGTTATATGTATTTCCCGCACCACTCCGTATGGGTCAGATTCGGTCCGATAGACCGGCCCAATCACCCAAGGCCGAGAAGGTCCGGACGGCCTCGTCAAGGAAAGTCCAGCCTCCACCAAAAATCCAAAACTCGTAAAGCAAGCATATGGTGAGCTCCCGATAAGCCCCAACGAGCTCCAAGCAATCGACTAATGAGCTCCGGAAACATCCTCCAGATCGCTGGACCATCCAGGTCGCCGGTCTAAAACCTCCAGCCGCATGAGTGGCAAAGCTGCTGAGAAGTCAGAGGTAGGGTCCGATCACTTTATCTGTAACAGTCCATGGCCCTCGTAATGAGGATCCCACTCCCGGTCTTGTGAAGGCGATAAGAACTGTTTGTCCCCCATTATACAATCACTGTATTTTTATATGTTATCTGAATTGTAAAAGCCCCTCAGTATAAATGAGAGTCAAAGAGACCATGAGGGGCAATGACAGAAAGAATAATCAGATATCGCCACTCTGAGAGAATAATCAGATTGCGGTCGTGGACTATGCATCGTTCTGGCCGAACCACGTAAAGATTCTGGTGTACACGCTTGAAATTTTGGGAGAGTTTTACTTCCTTCTCAGTATTTTTGGATTGACTCACCGCGGCCCAAAACGAATCACGGTCGGCCGAAATTGAACGTCGACAATTATGTATAAAGCTTGAAAGTGTTAAGGCTTTTGTTTTAATTTCAGTTCAATTTAGCGTTATTATTTTTAAAAATGAAAAGAAAAAAAAATATTCTTACAATTTTATTTTGGGTTTCATATATATATATATATATATATATATGGTTGGGAGAGGGATTATGGCTGCGTTAATTAGCGACAACCACTTGATGATGATAATGATGAAGCCTTAATTAGTTAGTGAAATTAGTAGCACTAATTAAGTTAGTAAGTTATGTTGTCCCAATCATGCAACCGACACCATCGATCATTTTCATATATATGACCAGCACCAACTTTACCTCCGATTGCCGTCATGATCACGTTTCAAGAATTTGGATACTCCAATTTTGAATTTTTTTATATTGATATATTATATTAATTTAAATTCATAATAATGGATAGTAATAGGTAAAATGTTACATAATAATATATTTGAAATTAAAAAAATCAGAAAAAAGGTCAGTAATTAAGAGGCACGTGACTTTTGGTCACAATTGAAACTATATCTTATTATCTTCCTGGCCCAAATGAACGAATACAACAGTGAATGATTACCAAGCAGCTAACGCATTTGCTCCGGCTTGGGTTATTTGGGGGCAGTCAAGCAATTACAAGAACGAACAACATGGAACCAATCACAACAAGCCGCTGTAATAACGAACTCCGGTCGGCGGCAACCAATCATCTCCCAGCAGAAAATTCGACACCGTGAAATTAGCAGCATCGGTGGCGTTGATAACGTGGTAGCCCGCCCAAGTCACCCTCTTGGAAGTGTCCGATCCGGGCCCGGTATTGTTAAACTCGACGTAATACAACGTACTCAGCGCGAAATCTCCACTCCATTCGCTCCAGCCCGCCGGATCAATCAAGCTGTCCATGAAAGACTGCACGTACACAGTCCTCGAATACTCCTTCCATGGCCTTCCCAGATAAGTTTGGATCGTAACGTTGCCGGAAGCCAGATCGTCCGCTGCTCGGATGGTGCAATTCTCGATCGAAATGCCGGTGTTCTGATTCGGGTCCGTTCTGCCCTGCGCCGTGATGGCGTTGAACTGGTTGCTCATCGGGAGCCTGGGGTACATGTTGCAGTTCTGGAACACGACGGCGGCGTTTCCGAATATGAAATCCACGGTGCCGTAGATGTCGCATTCGCGGAAGAACTGGCGGAGAGAGTGTACGTATAAGGTGTCTTGGTAGCCTTCGAAGCTGCAGAGGTAGAATGTGGATAGATCGGCCCCGCTCCGAACGGCCACGGCCTGGTGCTTGATCGCGCCGGCTGTGTTGCGGAATGTCATATTTACTGCAACGAATCCTTGTGCAACAACAGCTGAAAATGGCAAGGATGTAACTCATTAGATCATGTCCATATATAATTGCATGTGTTATTGTTAATATTAGAATTAGATTAAATTTGAATTGTGTGAAATAGATTTATCAAGTAAAAAAAGTAATTCAGTATTCATTAATTACTCACCAAAAGTAGCAGAATTGAATGTAGTCCAGCCATCGACGTAGCTGTGGTTGCCTGTGATCACGGTCTGGTTGATTCCATCGCCTATCATCATCAGGTACTTCTTGTTCTTGGGAATGGACACGTACTCTTCATAGACGCCGGCGATGACGTAGATCAAGAAGTAGCCATTTGCAGCTTTGGTATTGTTTGGAGCCGCCGCCACGGCGTCGTTGATGGTGGTGAAGTTCTGGCTTCCGTCTTGGCTCACTACCGCGATGTCGCTCACCAGAACTTGTTGAGAGACACTCTCTTGAAGCAGCTTCCTGTTGCTCACAGACTCGTAAATGGCTTTCTGCCGCTCAGACATTTTCAAGGGTAGCTTTCCATTTTGCAGGGCAAACTGTGTTTTCCCTGGTTTTTTCGATGCCTTCTTCTTCTTCTTCGGAACCCAGCCTTTGGTGAACAGAGCTAAGGAAACACTGAACAATTTGGTGTCATTTGCAATCGGAGCGGAAAGGCCGTTCTTGACGCTCCAAGCCGAGGCAGTGACTTGAATGCCGTCGAAGCAAGTTTGGATGTTGGTTAAAATGGCGCTAAGCATTGTCTGCACATCGTCTGCTTTCGTATCAGGAAGAGTCGAAGAAGTAGAGTTCACAGTTTGGCCAGAGCTCAACAGAAAGTCGATGTTGAGTTGAGCCAGAAATCGACAATCTTGGAGAGCGGCGATTGCAGAAGGTGTCAGGGTGGAAGACTTGCGAAGATACTTGTCGATCAGAGACAAGAGTTTCTTGGCCGACGACAAGGATTTCCGGACGGAAAACCGGCCGTAGTCGTAGACATTGCCGGAAGAGTTGTTTGGAAGCACGGACTTGCAGAAGGAAGGATATGGAGTGGACTTGCAGATGGTTGTGGTGGACACGGGATCGGAAGGAGAGGTGTCGGCGCCGGAAGGCACAGAGGAAAAGAGACAAAAGACAAAGAAGAAGAGCGTGAAGCTAGAAGAGAAGAAGAAGAGCTTAGATGGCATGGCTATAGAATTCATTAGAGGGTGGACCCTGGATGTGAAGATTAGTACTTGTGCATGGATGAGTTATTCTGGTATGTACCCATATTTATATATGAAGTGGCAAGCAATAAAATAGAGTCCGGTTCATGAAAGTCAACTTAATTGCATGGCTTTCCCAAAACGCGTCGATCTCTTGATTCGTTAGAAGAGAAGAAGCCATGGATCCAACAACCCAAGTTCATATCCGCATCGAAGAGGGCAGAGGTTTATCAAGTTCGCAGGTAAAATAAAATATAGATGGAATTAAGTAATTAATTAATTTAGATATTGGCAAGTCAAGGGCTCAAATATATATTAATATTAGGAGAAACCCACACCCACGTAAGTTTGAAGCAATTAAGACCGGCGTGGATCTTAACTCTCTGTCTGGTTAGGTGGCAATTCTCCCATAGATCCACCACACATTGAGGCTATGGTCGGTGCACAGAGAACGAAGATTGAAAATCGAAATAAAATGCTTTGAAAAAATTAATTAATTCGTGTGTATATATATATATTTGACGTAAAAGAGTTATACAGGGGCAACTATATATATTCTGGTTTAGATGGAGCTGCCTGAGTTAGATTTGGTGGCATTGCAACTACCTGATCATGAACGGGGAGGTGCCATCTGGATGCTGCATAGCTGATGATCAATTAAGTTAGATGAACGAATTAATTAATGATAGTCAAAAATATTTTACTTCCCTTTTGGTTTTCAATGGTTGGAAGTTCACGAAACAGATGAAGTAAAGTCCAATGCCTTTGGCTTCTGGTCTTGAGATGATTCATTCCGCCACATTACGTTTAATTTCTTCAACTTCTTAGCTGGATGTATATTTTTTGAGTGTTTGTTTGAATACTTGGCCCGAATGAACATGTAATGTGACTAAAAAACTTTTACAACATCTGAATTAATTATTAATTACATTTTTCCAAATTTGTTTTTTTTTAATATAACAGTAAACGGCGGCCACTAATGTGACAAATCCGATTTGGGTGAGACCGTAATGCTGGGCAGCTGGGGGAAAAAGAGACATCTGTGATAATATAAACTTAAGAAAATTAAATCATTATTACAAAATTGGAGGAAATCAAGAGTGGCTCATGAGCTGTAATTCATTGGGAAAGTCAACAGTACAGCAGAAGGTACATACGAAGCTTCCTATCCCATTTTTGTAAAAAAAAAATAATAATAATTAATTAAAACTGGGTCAACCTTTACTAAAGACCAGCGGCGCCCAACCTAATCAACAACTGTGTGCATTCCCAAGAGGGCAGCATTTTTTAATTCAGTTAGAAATCTATCTATGGGAAAGTTAAAAAGAGTCCAATTTGTCTTAGATTTCCAAAAGAGATCTACGTAGTTGGCTCCAAAAAGTCCAAGCCCACCAATCATATCCAAAGTGATCCAATTTGGGTCCCAATGTCAAGATGCAAAAACGAAGCTTCAATGAGGGAAAAGTTTGAATTCAAACCCGTGTTTTCGGAATGGGGCCTTTTCGTGTGGTTTATGGCTGATGAATAGTACCGTTAGGCGGCAGAATCGCAGATATAGAAAGCTTTCTCGTCTTCAACAGTTGGGCAGTGTTAAGGTTGATTAACACCTTTGATATATATATATATATATATATACACCACCGACTCTTCTTTGTTTTCATATGAATTTCTGTGTACTTTTCACTTGCGTCTCACTCCGGCTGGCCCCAGTACTGGCGACTTAATTAATCTTCCACGTCCTTTCATTCATTTTCAAGGGTGAGAAGCATCTTAACATAAGACACAGCGATTTTGGGCAAAGTCCCCGACATGCATGCAGCCTAGCTAGCTAATTAATGCCTATACATGCATGATAATTGACGGACAGAATTGACAAAAAAAAATTTCTTTACGACTTTCAGCAAATCTGATAATATTTGGATTATGTATACATATGAATCGACAATTTCATGTAACGATCGAGGAAGGTATATGCTTGAAGTGACGAGTACATATATAAAAGCCTCCTAATAATTCATGCATATATATCAGCCATTTCTATGTATTTTGTTTGGCATAGTAATGGTTCATTGATGATATACATGCATGCAAATGGAGCTTGATTGTTGGATGCTGGCTGACCTGCTCTTATCTTTGTTGGGTACGAAGCTTGCAGTCGGAAACTAGTTAACTCATTAAATAAATAAAAAGTAAAACATTTAACAACCCCATGACATAAAAACACAGCAATCCCCAGATTTCGAATTGAATTTGCTTGAGTAATGTAATTAAATAATGGAGGAAGGATTAAAGATGCGAGTGGGCTTGGGATTGGCTAATTAATTATCCATCTGGTGAATGGGTCATATATGCAACTTTGTGAGGACTTCAGTCTAGCTGGAGGTTGCCAAAACTGAATTGAATGAACGAATGAATGTGTTTTCTCGACAGTATTAGACGACTGGGAGTGGGCGGGACGCGTGATTATTCCAACTGTAGCTTCTAAACACACACACACACACACACATATATATATATATATATATAAATTGTCATGCATGGCTTTCAAGTGGCTGGGGATCGCTTTCGGGAGATGTTATTCTACACGTAGCTGCATGTGCTTGACAGTGAAGTAATATTCTATAACCCTACATGCAAATTAATAGACTTCCGTCAGGACCGTCAATATAAGTTCAATGAACTCCCTTGTTTGAGAGAGAGAGAGAATATATATATATATATATATAAATATATATGAGATCGAGATCTTCATGTTAGTCTATTGGGTATGACGTAGACATGTTAAACCCTCAATGGCAAAGCCATGACAAGTCAGTCAACATTTTATAAGTCTAGTGGATTTTCTTTTTCTTCTCAAATTCTCAAAACTTTTAATAAACTATTTCTTATTTTATTTGCCTTTCGCTTTAGGGATCAGGAACTCATTAATTTTTTTTTTATTTAAGTAACATATTCATGCCTCATTTGTTTATTAAATATTTAAATTTGAAAATAGCTTAAAATTTATTAAACCCTAATGTCTAATTAATGAACTAGGAAAAGTATTTGTTAGATTTTTAATTTAAAGTTGGATTTATATGTGAATAATTATGCATTACGGACTGAGAAATAATGTTAAACTCAATTATAAGTGATTTATTAAATTTTGGGCTATTTAAACTTTAATATATTTAATAGGGTGTGGCCAATATGTAAAGATCTAAAAGGTAATTTTTATTTTTTTAATGGGCTGAAATAAAAATATCAAAAGATAACAAGAAAGTTATCTAAATATAAATAGTGGTTATGGTCCTCGGATCACACGACTCATTTTTATTATTTTTATATCTCATCATCAGAGACAGATTGCAAAGAGAAAGTTAAATAATTCTTTCAAAAATTGTGTTTATCTTGAAAGCTAACTACACAGTTCTAGAAAGAATAATTTTTATAAATTCATATATATACATATATTTTCCTTTCGCTTTGCTGTTATGTTTAATTATATCTTCGAATATATATATATATATAGGGGTAAAATTAATAAATAGTCACTGAACTTTAAAGTTGTAATTATTTGCTCACTCAACTTTAAATTGTAACCATTTACTCACTCAACTTTACTCATTGTTAACCATCCATTACTCGTTATAACTCCGTTAAATATTATAAACGAAAAATACTAATAGAATCTGACGTGGCTAACGGAATCTAACGTAGCAAAAATAAATTTAACAAACACTCACTGAACTTTAAAAATGTAACTAATTACTCACTGAACTTTGCTCAACGTTAACCATCAATTACCACGTTACATCACCGTTTGATATTGAAAAACACCCGTTACATCATCATTTTATCTTGAAACATATTAAAAACTTTTTATATGTTTTTAAGATCACTTACTTTTCAAACCAAAAGTTAAAAATTAAATTAATAATTTAAATTAAAAAAATTACTGATGCAAATCAAAAGTAAACAAAAAATCTATTTAAATTTTTTTTATCTCCATTACGAACAACGAAATTCACAAAAAAAAATATTCAATAATGAGACTAATAGCCAAAAACTAATTACAAAAATCGTATTTCTAAGAAAATGATATCATATGCATTTTTTTGTATAGAAGAAATACGATTTTTGTAATTAGTTTTTGACTTTTGGTCTCATTATTGAATACTTTTTTTTGTGAATTTCATTATTCGTAATGAAGGTAAAAAAATTTAAATAGATTTTTTTTTTACTTTTATTTGCATCAATAATTTTTTTAATTTAAATTATTAGTTTAGTTTTTGACTTTTGGTTTGAAAAGTAAGTGATCTTAAATGTATATAAAAAAATTTTAATATGTTTCAAGATAAAACGGTGATGTAACGGGTGTTTTTCAAGAGCAAACGGTGATGTAACGGGTGATAGATGGTTAACGTTGAGCAAAATTCAGTGAGTAATTAGTTACATTTTTAAAGTTCAGTGAGTGTTTGTTAAATTTACTTTTGCCACGTCAGATTCTGTTAGTCACGTTAGATTCCGTTAGTATTTTTCGTTTATAATATTTAACGGAGTTATAACGAGTGATGGATGGTTAACGATAAATAAAGTTGAGTGAGTAAATGGTTACAATTTAAAGTTGAGTGAGCAAATAATTACAACTTTAAAGTTCAGTGACTATTTATTAATTTTACCCATATATATAGCATCAGTACGTAGTATTAATTACGTAATTTAATCAAATTGAACCACTCATTTTGGGAAGCACTTTGCGCGGCGATGATGGATGGATGGATGGATGGATGCAGGATGCAGCATAAATAATTGAAGAGGCATATGATATATTCATACAGCGGCCCCTTTTATTAAGTGGTTAATTGAATATATGGATCTCTACAATTAAATAATATAGAAATCAATGATGCATTTGATTTGCCTGTCAATTTAAGTTACCTTAGAAAGGAAAAGGGACCGCTTTTTACCTCTCTTGTTGTTGTTATTGGATTAAAGCCACCACCAACCATATAAAAATAAAGTATATTAATATCACATAATTATTTATTAAACATTCATTACATCTATAAATATAATTTTCTCTCTCAATAGTAAGCCATCTAATAACAAACTAGAGAATATAAGAATGAAATATAAATAAAAAATCGGAGAGTATACACTCTCAGTCACAATGATCTCTCAAGGATTAAATACAAGATTTTGAACAAATTATACAAATGACAAACAAAGTTTTTAAGATAATAATGAAAGCACAATCAATAATGAGAAGTATAAATGTAAGAGTAAGCTCAAATTATCAAATTATATTTATAGGCTACACAAAAGTTTGAAGCAAAACTAAATGTTTATAACCATTGGAGCCTCAAAACTAGCTTTTAGAGACAAAAACAGTCGACGGTATATAAGAAATGATCGATAGGGCCAAAAATGATCAACTGAAAATGATGCAGTAGTTGTCAACTTGCACTTGGCTGAGAGCTTGTATAAAAACGATCGATATGCATGGAAATAGGGTCCACTGTTTCTAAAAAATGGTTGACATGCTGGCATTCAAAATTAAAACATGGATTTGAGATTCAAATGCAATATGATTAATTTTGATATAAAAATATTCTTTTAACAATAAAAACTTATTTTTCAAAACCAAATGCTATCAAGAATATTGAACACATGATTTTTGGCATAGAATAATTGATTTTCATAAAAACTTAATTTTTATTTTGGTTCTTGAAAAGAAAAATAGATACACCAAACAAATTTCATCATTTTGGTGCTTGAAAAAAAATAGAGGTGCCAAACAAATTTTAACATAAAATCAATATTTATTTTTTATTATCAAAACCATATCAAAGGCAAAATAACAAGATATATCGAAACAAATCTTCTTAAGACAAATTTCACCCCCTACAATGGTGCTAACAAGATTGATGGACGTTTGTCTCCCATCATCCGCCACTTACTATCCATCGTCTCCTCCATATATATATAAATATATATTTTAATATATATTATATTAATATATATTTTAATAATTGTGTATAATTTAAAAATATATAATTGTAATAATTTTATTAGCTGGATATTATTTTATAATTTATTTTATTAAATATTAATATTTTTATAAATTTTATTTATATTATTCAATAATATGTTCATTATATTATTTTTGTTAAGTTTTGATAATTTATTAATTTTTTTAAATCAAATACATAATTATATAAATAATAATTTAAAATACATTTCTCTAAATATATTATCAATTTAAATATCATCTAACTTGTAATTATAAATAGAAAGGCTTATAAGCTTTCCTAAGCCAACCATTTCTTATAAATTTCAAGTGTTCAAATTGTGATAAGTTATATTGTTTGATTTGGATTAATTTATATAGTCAAATCACATCTTTTTAGATTTGAGCATGGTCTTATGGTCTAAATCACATCCTCTTACAAAGGTCTCCATCTCTTACCATGTATCTCTCACACTCGAATGAACGTGTTCACCTCATCGGTGTCCACTTAACACTTTGCGGACAGTCACGTCCACTGTACGAACAACTGTGTCCACTTGTGTGAAGAATAAGACTTTTCCCAATATTTAGAGTTTGTTAAGGGGGTTAGTCTTGAAAACTTTTCTAATTCACACATTTATCTATTATTGTCCCAGCATTAATTTTAGCGTAATAAATTCATTAACCCATTAATTCCAACAGGTACTACGACGCCGGTGACAACGTCAAGTTCGGTTTCCCCATGGCCGTCACCACCACCTTGCTCTCATGGAGCGTGGTTAAGTTTGGCAGGTTGATGAAAGGAGAGCTCCAGAATGCCAGAGAATCCATCCGCTGGGCCACCGACTACCTTCTCAAAGCCACTGCCCAACTAGACACCATTTATGTGCAGGTCTGAAAATGAACGAACCACAACACTGGCACATTACCGGGGTGGGGGGAAGAAAAGGAAACACTGAAACGAAAAGTTTAGCCTGCATTTTCTTTGCTTTTTAATTTTCAGTTTTAAGTTTTAAATTTATTTTTAATTTTCTATTTTGATAGTTTATTTTTAAAAAATTGAAAACGTGTTCTCTTTGTCATTTTAAAAAATTATTTCTCAAAACAGAAAATTAGAAAACTCGTTCTTTTTGAAATTTTGAAAATAATTTTTTAATAATATTTTATTTAATAAATTTGATTATTTAGTAAATTAAAAATATTTAATATTTATAAATTATTAAAAATATATCTACATTTTAAAGTTAATGAATTTTGTAATATTTTTTTATTATAATAATAAAATATAAATAAATAAATAAATTTTAAGTTTTGAGTTTGTTTTGAATGAAAATACTTAAAACAACTTTTTGTTGTTTTGAGTTTTCTTTACAATTTTTTTTTGTTTTCAAAAATGTATTTTTAAAAATAGTAAAGAAAACACGTTTTTATTATTTTAGAAAATTAAAAACTAAAAATGAATTGAAAACAACAAAGAGAACGCAGCATTAACTGATGAATGGTGTGAAATGGGTTCTTGTTTGGGTGTTCTTTTCAAGGATGAGCTGCTTGGTTGCATAGGGCCACCTGGAACCCAACTTATCTCCGCTACATTCAAGTTAATGGGCAAACTCTGGGACCTGATGAGACTGATAACACATTTGGGTGGGATAACAAGCATGTCGGAGCCAGGATTCTTCTCTCGAAGGTCACCCTTTTTCACCTCTTCTTCTTTTTCTTCTTTATGACAAGCTTTTTCTTTCTTGGCATTGTCTTCATTTGTCCAAAATTTGCAGCCATTTCTCGTCCAAAAGGTTCCATCGCTCCATGATTACAAGGGTCATGCAAATAATTACATTTGTTTCCTCATTCCAGGGGCTCCCTTCTCCACTACTCAGTACACCCCAGGTCCCCTTCTTCAAGATGGAGCAATGATCAGTGAGGCGACGATAGTAGTAAGGCGACGATGGCATGGCAGAGAGGCAAGCACAGCGATGAGGCAACAACCATGGGAGAAGAGGCGAGAGACCAGGGTAGTAGCCCACTTTGCAAATTTGCAAAGTGGGCGCCGCCAATTTCTTTTTTTTGCCCTCATTTTGTAAGCCTCTCTGTCACCTTCTCTGACTCTATAAAATAACCTTTGTTTACTAAGTGGACCACTACCTTTTCTCTCAACTCCCCTCCCATGGCTGTTGCCTTGCCATTGCCTTCGCCTCGCTGCCCGAGCCTTGCCTCCGTTGCCTTGCCTCATCGACCGTCGTTGCATCTTGAAGATGCAACGATGGTCGGCGAGGCAAGACAGCGATGGCAACGAGGCCCGAGGGTGAGGTAGCGGCCATAGAAGGGGAGACGAGACTAGGACAATAGCCCACTTGCAAATTTACAAAATAGACGGGCAATTTTAGTTTTTTGCCCCAATTCAGTAAGTTTCTTTGTCACTCTTGGCTCTGTAGATGAACCCTTGTTATATACATATAGAGGGCCCGCAGGATTGGGAACTTAGAGTTTTAAAACTTTAAATGAAATTTAATATTAAGAGTGTATAGGATTGACTTTCAAATTTAAAAAATTTAACTGAATATTTTTAAATGTTTAATTAGTAAAATATTAATTTTTTTTTATAAAATTTCTATATATGAATGATATTTATTATTTAAAAATATAAAAATATTATATTAGTTTTTTTTAAAAAAAATTATGAAATTGATATTTATTATTTAACAAACATTAAAATGTAAGAAAAATTACCAAAACATTAATTTTTCTTGCAAAATTTGTGGGATTGGTATTTATTATTTAAAAAAATAAATTAATTTTTCTTACCAAATTTGTGAAATTAATATTTATTATTTAGCAAATATTAAAATATAAAAAAATTCACTAAAGTATTAATTTTTCTTACAAATTTTTTGGGATTTGTATTTATTGTTTTAAAAATATGAAAATGTAAACAATTTAAAACGTGGTGGAGTGATTTGAACCAATGATCTAAAAATATATTAATTTATAACCTACCACTCTACCAACTAAATTCAAGTAGAATTAATGTAAATTATATATTTTAATACATATTTATTATATATTTAAAGTATATATTCAAAATGCAGACTTAATTTTTGAAATATGTTCTATAGTTGGGGGCTTTAGCCGACCACCTTAGTCGCCTACCCTTTAGAGCTGGCCCTATATATATATATATTTTACCATCGATGAGATCTTGGAATGGATTACCTTCCGGATGTACACTGAGTATACTCATTGGAAAGCTTAATAATCCACAAAACACGAACACCACACCCACTAAACACACAAAAATTGTATGATACAGACAGATTCAGATGATTGAGTGGTGACTGCTATAAATTAAATGTGACAGGTGGCCTTCTGTTCAAGATGAAGGACAGTAATTCCCAGTATGTGACCTCCACTTCATGCCTCCTCTTAACCTATGCGAAATACTTAGGAAAATTCTATTTACAATCATAAATTTTTCTCTTTCTAACTATTACACGTTAAATATTAAATTTTATTATTTGTAGTCACATTTATTACTTTTTCTAACCATTTATATACTAAATATACCCTCTAAACATTCATTCTTAAAAAAACACACCTCACGCGCATCCAAATTGTTCTTCTTTGCATCAAATCCTAGTCTTTTTCCTGTTCTTTTTCTTCGCGCATCAAATCCTGTTATTCTTCTTCTTCTTCTTCAGACCACTCTCACAGACCACAGCCGACCTCTCGTCATCACCTATTTCGCTTGCCTTGCCCACCCTCTTCATTGGAGTTCCTCAAAATCGCAGAATCAAATAATGCCCCTCATTCAGGGGGTTAGGAGTTCCCCGAACAATGGGATTCGGGGAACCCCTCACCCCTCGAATCTCACTGTTCGGGGGGTGAGGGCTTCCCCGAACCGCGCGAGATTCGGGGGGTACGGACTTCCCCGAACCCCGCGGTTCAGGGAAACCCTTACCCCTCGAACAGTGAGATTCGTGGGGTATGAGATTCCCTGAATCTCGCCCTTCGGGGGTAAGTGATTTCTCAAAAATGAAAGCAAATGATATACAAAATTGAAATCGGACTTATCTAATTTTACACAATAGAATTTGGATCAGATTAGGTTGAGTTATTAGTATCAAAAATTAAAATTAACTCAAAAGAAAAATTAAGATTAAAGCAATATTAATTCAAGAAAAAATAAATATAATATTAATCCAAAATTTCAGGGCACAATAATTCTGAATAATTTATATACATTTGAAATAATTTATATATATAATCAGTATATATATGTATATAATTATAATATATATATTAGTATAATATAAATATAATATAATATACATATAATAGTGTCATTCTCCCGAACCCATGGATTCGGGAGAATGGATACTATTGCATTCTATATACATATTATATAGTATAATATATATATTATATAATTGAATTTGATTGGGTTCGGGAGAATGCAATTCTCCTGAATTCATGATTTCGAGAAAAATTATTTTTCCCGAACTCATGAGTTCGGGAGAATTGATTTTTCCCGAATTCTTGGATTCAAGGTGCTTATCAAATCCTGAGGTTCGAGATTCTCTGAACACCCAAAACGCTGGGGTTCGAGCAATTAGGGGTTTCCCGAACCTCGGGATTCAGGGAACCCCAAATTGCTCGAATCTCGGGGTTCGGGGCATCCCCCAAGCTCCGAACCCTGAGGTTCAGGCAATCCCTAGCCCTCAAGGCAGTATATTTTTTATTTTTTTATTAATCTTATTTTTTTAATTTATTCGTCGTGTATGTACATGATGAGGAGAACGCCCTCGGTCCCATAATTACGCCGAGACGGATACCTAGTGGCGGTCAAAAGATACATGGCAGACAAGCATCGCCACGTCAATCGGATAAGCACTCAGTAAAGGAATCTTCGAGACCTCAGGAACAGGCTAACCCACCGAAGGTCACGGAGGCAACAGCTATCCCGAACTCCTCGGAGATGGATACTATCGCGATATCTTTATCGGGAAAGTCTTGAAGAAGGCGGAAGGGAGATCCCAAAGATCCCTCCATGATCCCTATCCCAAGAAAAGGTAAGAGAAAAAGGTGGGTGATGAAGGATTTTCTGAAGTGGTAGCCGCACGTTCCCTTCTTGCCTCTCCGATGGTACCTGCAATGGAGACGGGGCTTGCTCCCCCGGTCGATCTCCGATGATTAAGTTAGTCCTTGATCTCGGATTAATTGTCCCTTTTAAACTATATCTCTCGGAAAAGGATAAGAAGAATCTCCCACATTTTTCTCTTACCTTTTCTCGGGATAGGGATCATGGAGGGATCTTTGGGATCTCCCTTCCGCCTTCTTTGGGACTTTCCCGATAAAGATATCGCGATAGTATCCGTCTCCGAGGAGTTCGGGATAGCTGTTACCTCCGTGACCTTCGGTGGGTTAGCCTGTTCCTGAGGTCTCGGAGATTCCTTTACTGAGTGCTTATCCGATTGACGTGGCGATGCTTGTCTGCCATGTATCTTTTGACCGTCACTAGGTATCCGTCTCGGCGTAATTATGGGACCGAGGGCGTTCTCCTCATCACTTGCCCCCCCACTCCTTGAGCTCTTCGGTTTGAAGGGCTCGAGGAGTAGTAAAGCTCCTGAGGCTCTTCTATCTAACTTCTTCTTTCCCTTTCCCCCCTTTTTTTTTTTTTTTTTGCTTGTCTGGCGGACGCGAAAATCGATTGGTTTTGACGGCGGTATCCCTTCCCTATGCGTTGTCCGAGGCCTTTTCGTCTTTCGAGCTCTGTCAGTGCGGGGTGATCAATGCTCATTATTGCTCGCCCTTTGGTCTCTTATTCCCGCAATTTGAACCTTTAAAATGGGAACTCCTCAGTCCCTCTACTTTTCTTTCCGCACGATTTTCCTTCAGTTTTAGCTTTTCTTGTGCCGGCAAGCGTTTTCCACTTCTTCCGCCTCTCTTTCTTCTAGCTCTTTGCCATGGCGATAATTGGTTCTGGGAGGTTTAATTCCGCTGGCGCAGAGCTTATTGAGTGGGAAAAACACCCTGCTGCCTCGATTCCATGCCAATGGATGAGCCAGGCGGAATGCCAACAGTTCAGAGAAAAGTACAACGTCCCCGAAGAGTGGGAGGTAGAGTTCAACAGCCATTTACGAGTATGTCATCCCGTCGCCGGCCGCCTCTGCACTTATAAGTGTGCTTTCGACAGGGGCTTTCGGCTTCCTCCCCGAAGAAGAGTGATGTCCTTACTTCAACATCTCACTATTGCTCCCGCCCAGCTGTCTCCCTTCGGATGGCGATACTTGATGGGGTTCCTCCTTATTTGTCATTCTAGCAAAATTGAGCCAACTGGGGACCTCTTCGATTATTTCTTCACGACCAACCGCGACCCCGGAGGGTGGATCTCCATCTCCCCTCGGATCGTGAAAGATGGTCGTCTCCTCGCCTGCAAGGGATACTCCGGACTTGAGATTTCTGCCTCAACTCTCATGCAATCTGGCGGGTCGAAGAATTCTGATGATTGGAAGGAACGTTTCGTCTTCGTCCGTCCCAGGCCATCCGGCTCTTCTCAAGAGATCTGGTCTGTCTGCAACGAGTGGACTCTAGACACTAAGCACAAGCGTCCGAGCGTCGAGACCATTGAAGATTTCGCCTGCCGACTTATGAAGAACAGTCGGAACTGGAAGAATGATGGCTTTCCAATCCCAGCCTTACCCAAGCGGGTTTGGATGGCGAGAACTGTGAGCTCTTCTTCTTTCATCTTTTTCTTTTACCCTCTCTTCTTCCTTTGTCTGTACTTGATTTTCGTTGTTATCTCTTTCTTAGTTGAAGAGGTCTGGGAGATATCGTATTCTACTATCACCAGAGGAATGATCTTGGACTTTCCTGGGAGTAAGGGCCCCTCGGCATCTTCCAGCAACCAGAGAGTGTCGGAGAGGGCTGCGCCTCCCGAGCGAGTTCCAAAGAGCAAGAAGAATAATAAGAAAAACTCAATACCGTCCAGGTCGCGAAGAGCGGTGGAGGAAGATCCTGGGACCATCCAAGAGGCTTCCAAGAGGGGCGTTGCTGGGGGTTCGGGAGACCCATCTTCCCAGCTCCCCACTTCTCAGACCAGAGACTCTCCGATCGCGCGGCGAGAAGCCTCCACCATGCCTGCGCCCTTGCCGATCTCTCGCGAAGACGATTCAGCGACCATCGCACAGGTGCTTGCTGTGGCTCGCGCAGAGGCCCAGAAAAGGCAAACCTTAACAGGTACGGAGTCCAGTGCTACGCCTCCCAGCATCCCTATCAGTTCGATTTTTAAACGAATTTTAACGCCATTAACACCAGCGGGGCGTTCGGAGCTGACAGGGGAGGCTTCGCTGGAGGAGGCTTCAGCGTTGTCGACGAAGGAGATTTTAGCACGCCGGACGAAGCGTCGTAGGATGGAGGCCACCTCCCCGGCTGCTACTCCCTCCGAGCCTCCGGCTCCTGAAGCCACCAATGCTCCTTCAACGGCATTAGTCCTACCGGAGACCCTACGAACTCCGAACGAAACCGACTATTGCGCCGAGATTCTGAGGGTGCGACCGTACTCCTTTCTCTTTTGACTTTGCCCTTTTTTCTATGCGAGTAGGTCTTAATCTATATTCTATTTTTACTTCCTCAGAACCTTATAGAGTTTCAAGGTCTGGTCTCTCGGCGAGAATCCGAACTTCAAGCCCGGATCATTTCCCTGGAGTCTGAGGTTGAAAGGCTTCGGGGGTTTGAGTCTTTTTCCTCCCAAGTGTCGAGTCTCGAGCATCGTGTTCATATTCTAACTAAGTCTGTTGAGCTGGCGTAAGAAAATGCCCGACTTGCCAACGAAGCCGAAGCTCAAGTGCGCGAGAATTTGGAGTTGGTCCAGAAAAACATGCTTGAGGCTAATCAGGCCAATTCCCGACTTGGGGAGGAGCTGGACTCCACTAAGGCTGTTAATCATCAGCTTCAAGAGGATATAAAAAGACTTACTCTGGAGCTGAAGGAAGCCAAGAAGGGACAGGTCGAAGCGTTGGAGTCTTATTCTCAGTGCAAAGAAGACCTTCGCATTGCTCATGTCCAACTCCAATCCGCCCTCAAGGATGCCCAAGTGGCTTTTCAGAATGGTCGTGAGGATTTCCGAAGTTCCGAAGCTTATGCCGCGGAACTAGAAGGAGTTCTTCGGGGCGGGTTCGAGCATATGAGAAAACTCATCAAAGAGTGCTTCCTGAACCTGGATGTAGACTCCATCCCCTTCGACGTTGTCGCCGCCTTGTCCTCTTTAGAGTAGACATTTTTGTATTCAAACTTGTTGTCGTAATAATAAAAGTGTTATGTTTTTCACACAATTTTCTTTTGCTACTGCCTTTTTGTTGCCTTATTTCCTTTGCATTTTGTCGAAAACAGGAAAAGGCCGTTTGGGATCAGGCTTGATCCTTCCTTTTTGCCACCCCCTGCTTATCGCAGGACTTGGTCTTTGTCGCTTGTTCAGAAGGGCTCGACTCCGTCCCCCCAAGGATCACGTCTGATCCCCATGACGTCTTTGAGGTGTTGAGTCGTATCTAATCCTTTAAGCTTTTCGAGGATCATATCTGATCCCTTGTCTTTGCCGGGGGTTCGGACCCTCCGAGGATCACATCTGATCCTTTGTTTTTGTCGGGGGTTCGGACCCCCCAAGGATCATATCTGATCCTTTGTTTTTGTCGGGGGTTCGGGCCCCCCGAGGATCATATCTGATCCTTTGCTTTTGTCGGGGGTTCGGATCCCCCGAGGATCACATCTGATCCTTTGTTATCGTTGAGGGGTCTAGCCCTGTTGAGGGTATGTCAATTCTTTCTCTTTGCTCTGATGTGCCTTCCCAGATCTTTGGAAATGATGAGTTTTTACGCATAGGACGAAAAATGAATTTATTCCTGGATAGCATACGCAAAGCAACAAAAAGGAAAAATGCCAAGACATGTAATGGAAAATTATTACTAACAGATTATATGAAGATAATAAAGAGTTATCACTGATAGAACTTCCTCAAGTTCTGCACGTTCCATGCGTTTTTCACGAGTGTACCCTCGAGGGTGTGTAGTTTGTATGCCCCCGGGCTGAGAACCTCTGTTACTTTGTAAGGACCTTCCCAATTTGGTGTTAACTTATTTGTTTCTCGGGCTCCCTGAACATCTGCTCGCCTTAATACCAAATCTCCTGGTAGAAAATTTCGTGCTTTTACTCGTCGATTGTAGTATCTCTCTATGCGCTGATTATAAGTAGCTTGTCGAATCCTCGCTTGATCATGAAATTCATCGAGGAGGTCTAGGTTGTCCCTTAAACTTTGCTCATTGGATTCAGGGTCGAACAGCTCTACTCTTAACGTAGGCACTCCAATTTCAACTGGGATTAACGCTTCTGAGCCGTAGCATAGACTGAAAGGAGTTTCTCCCGTGGAGACCTTCGCCGTGGTTCGGTAGGACCACAGAATGCTCGATAGTTCTTCCACCCAGCTACCCTTCGCCTTATCTACTCTTGTTTTTAAACCGCGCAACAAAGTCCTGTTAGCGAGTTCAATTTAGCCATTAGCCTGTGGATGAGCTACAGAGGTGAATTGTTGCTTGATTCCCAACTCCTGGCACCATTCCCGAACAGACCGATCAGAAAATTGGGTGCCGTTGTCTGAGATCAGCACCCGAGGAACTCCGAAGCGACAAACTACATTCTTCCATAGAAATTGTTTCACCCGCCGAGAAGTAATAGAGGCCACTGCTTCAGCTTCGACCCACTTCGTGAAGTAATCGATAGCAGCTATGATATACTTGACTTGTCCAGCTGTTGGGGGAAAAGGCCCCAGGATGTCTATACCCCATTGAGCGAAGGGGCATGGTGTAGCGAGATGAGTTAGTGCGACTGCCGGCACATGGACCAAATTAGACGTTTTCTGGCATCGATCGCAAGTCCTGACTAGCTGCTCGGAATCTCGTACCATCGTTGGCCAATAATACCCCTGCCGTAGGGCCTTTTGACTATGAGCCCGAGCCCCGATGTGGTTTCCACATATTCCTTCATGAATCTCCCGTAGGATGTAATCTGCTTCGCGAGGTCGGATACATTTGAGTAACGGCTGTGAAAAAGACCTTCTGTATAGTTCCTCACTAACTAATACGAAATTTCGGGCTTTTCGTTTGACCTCCCGTGCCTCCGAGTCGTCTTCGGGGAGTTTCTCTTCTCTCAAATATAACAACAGGGGGTCCATCCAGCTAGGCTCGTCATCGACACATAACTGGTCCGTGACTTCTTCGATACTCTTTTGTGGAAGAGATTCGATCCGAATTTCCCGAGAGCTCGTAGGGAAAGAGGAAGAAGCGATTTGGGACAGCAAGTCCGCCTCTGTATTCATAGCCAGAGGGACGTACTCCACCTTTACGTGTTGGAAACGTGCCATCAGTTCTTTGACTATGGTCAAGTATCGCACCATGTGACTTTCTCGGGCTTCATATTCTCCATTCACCTGCTGCACCACTAAGTTAGAGTCTGAACTCACCTCGACGTTTTGAGCCCCCAATTGCTCAGCCAATCTCAGCCCAGCCAATAAGGCCTCATATTCTGCTTCATTGTTATATGCTCGGAATTCAAAATGTAACGCATAAGGCCATATTTGCCCTTCAGGACTTTTTATCATTAATCCTGCTCCACCGCCGCCCGAGGTCGAGCTTCCGTCTACCGCCACCAACCATGGTCTCCGATTTTCTTCGGGGCCTTCGGGAGCTCCTATCCCTTCGGCGATGAAGTCTGCTAACGACTGCGTCTTAATGGCCGGTCGCGGCCTATACTCAATGTCGAAGGCGGTGAGCTCCACTGCCCACTTCAACATCCGACCTGAAAGCTTTAGCTTGCTAAGAACCTACTTCAAAGGTTGATTAGTAAGCACTATAATCGTATGAGCTTGAAAGTAGGGTCGGAGTTTCCTCGCCGATGTTATTAAGGCGAAAGCCAGTTTTTCCATAGGAAGATACCGAACCTCGGCTCCCGATAATCGTTTACTCGCATAATAAACAAGCCTCTGGATCTTATTTTCTTCTCATATCAATACCGAGCTTACGGCTTCATTGGCCACCGCCAGGTATATGTATAATGGTTCTCCGGGCTTCGGCTTGGTAAGAACCGGGGGCGTGGCTAGGTGCTCCTTCAGCTTTTCGAAAGCTCGCTGGTATTCAAAATTCCATTCGAAGTTGTTTGCTTTCGATAAGACCTTGTAGAAAGGAAGGCCTTTTTTTGCCAAACGAGAAAGGAATCTGCCAAGGGCTGTCATCCTGCCTGTGAGGCTCTGTACCTCTTTCACATTCCTCGGGGCCGGCATATCCATGATAGCTTTGACCTTCGCAGGGTTTACCTCGATCCCTCGGGGGTGTACTATGTAGCCCAGGAACTTTCCTGCAGAAACGCCGAAAGCACATTTGACAGGATTAAGTTTCATATGGAACTTACGAAGGGTTTTGAAGCATTCCTCCAGATCCTCCGGATGACATTCGGCAACCAGGCTTTTTACCAGCATGTCGTCGACGTATGCCTCCATATTTCTCCCGAGCTGTTGGTGAAAAAGCTTATTTACCAAGCGTTGGTAAGTGGCTCCTGCGTTCTTTAAACCGAAAGGCATTACGGTGTAGTAGTAGGTGGCCTTGTTGGTGATGAATGCCGTCTTCTCCTGGTCCTCCGGGTGCAATGGAATCTGGTGATACCCCTGAAAAGCATCTAGGAAACTCATGAGCAAACATCCAGCAGTTCCATCAATTAGGGCGTCAATCCTCGGGAGTGGGTAGCTATCCTTTGGGCAGGCTTTGTTAAGATCGGTGAAATCGATACAAAGTCTCCACTTGCTCTGCCCTTTGGGAACCAGCACGACATTTGCTAACCAATCTGGATAATCCACCTCTCGAATGTGGCGCGCATCTGCTAACTTTGTGATCTCCTCCTCGATTGCCCGAGCCCTATCTGGGGCGAAGCTTCGTTTCTTCTGCCTGACAGGCTGAAAACCTGATCGGACCCCCAGCCTGTGTGTCATTACTTCTGGATTTACTCCTGGCATGTCCCGGGCTGTCCATGCGAAGATATCCGCATACTGTCTAAGGAGTGATATTATTTGACTCCTTAGCGGGTCCTTTAACTCCATACTCACTCTTACGCATCGGCTTGGGCAATCCTCTTCCAGAGGTACTTCTTCCAATTCATCCACCGGCTCTGCTGTTTTGGGATCTTCGGGTCCTTCTAGTAGAAAACTGACCTCCTTCGGGGGGTCAGCGTCCTTCTGCGACCCTGCTTCTTTATCCTTCACAATGCCTATAGAGGCCATGTAACATTCACGGGCTAAGCGCAAATCTCCCCGCACTTCGCCCGTCCCCCTATCTGTGGAAAACTTCATCATCATGTGATATGTGCTTGGGATGGCTCGAAGGGCATTGAGACCAGATCTTCCTAGAATCATGTTGTAAGCCGAAGGCACGTCTGCTACTAGGATGTCTAGCATAACTCGAGAAGTCCGGGAACCTCTCCCTACCGTCAATGGGAGCTGAATGATCCCTTCTGAGTATACGGCTTCACCATCAAATCCTACCAAAGGGACCCTCGTTGCCCTCAACTGTGTCATTTCATACCCCATGCCTAAAAAGGCTTGCCGATACAAGATTTCTGAAGAGCTTTCTGGATCCACAAGGATCCGCCGAAGTTCCCACTTCCCGAGTTCAGTTGTTATCACTAGTGGGTCATTTCGAGTCGGGTATCCCGAGAGGTCACTATCTGAAAAAGAGATTGGATCCACATTCCTCGATCTTTTCAGCCGGACCGCATTACTTTTTTCATCCTTTATGGCTGGGACCTCCCCTGCTACGAGTGTGTGAAATATTGAAGGCTGAGGATGATCGTCTTCTCTTCGATGTGATCTCTTCCGCTGGGCCCGATTTCGATCCTCCGTGCAGTCCCTCTTGGGGGGCTTCTCGATCGCGACCGTCGATCCTTTCTCCCCCGAGAATCATCTGTTTTAGCCACGTAGCTCCTCAGGAAACCTCGATTGATAAGTTACTGAATTTCCTCCTTTAATTGGTGACACTCCTCAGTGTCATGACCATGATCTCGATGAAATTGACAATATTTACTTCTGTTCCTTTTGTCGGATGGTGCCTTCATCGGCCGAGGCTTTTTTAAATAGTCTTTTCCCTCAATAGTAGCCAGGATTTCTGCCCTCGGGGCATTCAGAGGAGTGAAGCCCCCCGAATCCCACCGAGGGCGATGTTTTTCCCTTCGGTCGTCACTCCTCCTTTCCTCGGGATGCTTCTTTTTATCCTTCTTTTCCACATGCTCCGCCCTCTTAGCCTGCATGACCTCCTCGGCGTTTATGTACTTCGTGGCCCGGCCCAATATGTCCTTGAACGTACTCGGGGACGTTTTGGCTAATGATTGGGCGAAAGGGCCGGGCCTCAGGGCGTTCTGGAATGCCACCATAGCTACACTGTGGTCAAAGTTCTCAATGCTCAAGGCTTCCATATTAAATCGTGAAACGAAATCCTTCAAGGGCTCTCCTTGGTTCTGCTTCATACTTACCAAGGCCATGGTGGACCTTCGGTGTCTTCTAAGAGGTGCAAAATGCGCCAGAAAGCTGCCTCGGAGTTGCGTAAAACTTACGATGGAATGATGAGCCAGATTTGAATACCAAGCTCGTGCATGCCCCTCCAAGGTGGCCAAGAAAACCCTACACCACATCGCGTCTGAGGCGTCCTGTACCATCATATGCGAGGTAAAGAGATCAAGGTGATCCATCAGGTCAGAGGTCCCTGCGTAAGGCTTAATGGCTGGGATACGGAGGCGCTCCGGTGGTATGGCCACCATGATCTCTGGGCTAAGGGGCTAATTTATCCTTGGTCCCTAAGCTTCTCCGGTCTTCGGCTTTAGGGCGGCCATCTCCTCCTCTAACTGCTGCAATCTTCTTTCCTGTCGCTGCTACACAAACGACAAGTCAAGAGACTCGGCCGCCTCGCCATGACCATCGTCTTGTCCCGGCCTCTGCGGATTCTCATCCCGTCGATAGGACTCCTCTTCTCTCGGGGGCTCGCGCCTTTCTTCCGCCCGAGAATGCTGGGCTTGCTGATGCTGGCGATCTAGAAAACCCATGAGTAACTCCGTCAATCGCTGCACTTGACCCTCCAGGAGTGTTATCCGATCGGGGGGAGGCAGAGGGCCCTCCGGACTCCCAGCTCTCCCCGGCGGGCTTCGGGGAGGATTCTGCTGACTCGGCTCTGGAACGGGGTTGCTCCCCACGGCCCTAGACGTCTGTCTTCTGGTTGCCATTCAAGGTAGAGAAAAAAAAAAGGCAAGGTTGTCTGTTGCACTGGAGAGATAGAAGAGAAGAATGTCGGCCCCACGGTGGGCGCTAATTGATGAAGGATTTTTTGAAGTGGTAGCCGCACGTTCCCTTCTTGCCTCTCCGATGGTACCTGCAATGGAGACGGGGCTTGCTCCCCCGGTCGATCTCCGATGATTAAGTTAGTCCTTGATCTCGGATTAATTGTCCCTTTTAAACTATATCTCTCGAAAAAGGATAAGAAGAATCTCCCAGTGATGAGGAGAACGCCCTCGGTCCCATAATTACGCCGAGACGGATACCTAGTGGCGGTCAAAAGATACATGGCAGACAAGCATCGCCACGTCAATCGAATAAGCACTCAGTAAAGGAATCTCCGAGACCTCAGGAACAGGCTAACCCACCGAAGGTCACGGAGGCAACAGCTATCCCGAACTCCTCGGAGACGGATACTATCGCGATATCTTTATCGGGAAAGTCCCGAAGAAGGCGGAAGGGAGATCCCGAAGATCCCTCCATGATCCCTATCCCGAGAAAAGGTAAGAGAAAAAGGTAGGAGATTCTTCTTATCCTTTTCCGAGAGGTATAGTTTAAAAGGGACAATTAATCCGAGATCAAGGACTAACTTAATCATCGAAGATTGACTGGGGGAGCAAGCCCCGTCTCCATGCAGGTACCATCGGAGAGGCAAGAAGGGAACGTGCGGCTACCACTTTAGAAAATCCTTCATCAGTACATATAAATTATGTGATTAAACTAGTGATAGATGTTATAAATTGTATTTTTTTTTTTGTCGAAATAGGAATACTCGTTATCTTCTTTGTTAAACATTTGCAGATAATAATCATCCATCGCTGATAGTAATGGCCATGGCGAGAAGAACTCAGCTGAGCAATATTTGGTGTTGAATAATAGTGGCTGCTGCTTGATGTTAAATAATAGTGGTTGCGCGACATTCAGTTGTGAGTGAGAAAGTGGCTATGGCGGTAGTGGTCGAAAAATTGAGTCCACGCACTTGAAGAGTAATGATGGATGGTTGAGCGTCAAATATTTAAATGAAAGACAAATATAAATTTTTATCTCAAGATATTTTAAAAATATTAAAAATGAATTACAGAGAGCAAAAGGCATCGCTGTAAATAGAATTTTCCAAATACTTATCATCCGCCCACAAGGTTGTCAGCTGTGCTGGATCAGTGGTCACCCCCAATAGGGTCCGAGCCATTGCCAAGAAACAGGTTCATATTAGTCCTCTTTTTTTTTTTCCAGAAAGTAAGATTCATTAACCCTTCATTTTTTGGACGTTCAGTTAAAAGAATTTTGGTGTACGGTCCATGGTACCCCCAGAGGATCCACCACAGGAAATCATCTCTGTCGTCCATCTCGGCCCACCTGGCAAAGATCCAATGCAAGTCCGGGTTCAGCGTGATGAAATCCCCGTCCCCGAACCCGAACATCCTGGTGGGGGCCGTGGTGGGTGGGCCAGATCAACGATCGGATTACGAGCAGTCAGAGCCCATGACGTACATTAACTCACCCCATGTGGGAGGGAGCACTGGCTTATCTTTTTCACTCGTTTGGGCGGCTATAAGAGGCAGTCTTAACTTATCAGGGGCCGACACTTTTCTAAATTTTTTTTTAAATAATTTCTTTTTATCTTTAGTTTCTAAATAGAGAGGGTTCAAATCAAATGGGATATTATTTGGTCTCGGCTGTGTGGTGTTGGATTCGAGACGAGTGGGGGCTTGAGCCTCAAAGTGCGATTTTGTTCACCCTCTTTAACGAGGGTGAACATAATCTCCACTGTTCTAGGGTTAAAATTAACAATGAGGGATTAAAAATAAACAGAGGGACAACCCTCACCGTTAATTTTAACCCCAAAACAGTGGGGGTTAAGTTCACCCTCGTTAAAGGGGGTGAACAAAATCGCACTCTGAGTGCGATTTTGTTCACCCCCTTTAACGGGGTGAATGTAACCCCCGTCAGTGGGGGTTAAAAAAATGAGTCCCGCTATTCGTACAGAAAAAGTTTTACAAGGAGTTGTACAGAACTAATATATCATGATATTTTGGCAGTACGTAAGATATAAATTGAAACAATTTATCGCGATAAATTGCTGATAAATTGAATTAAATGAAAAGAGGGAGAAGAAAGAGGGAACACCGGCGAAACCCTTCTTCCCAAACCACCCAAATCAACCGACCATCGGCAAAGCCACCATTCTCCATTGGCAACACAGAAAGCGATTGACTGGAGCTTGGATTTATTTTGTGTCTTCTGGTATATTGTTGATATCGAGCTTCCTACAATGCTAAAATCATATTAAGGAAAAGGTCTGGTGCTTTGATAAGAGGCAAAGCTCCAGAAGATGATCTCTTCATCTGGCTGTTATTACCGTTTACATCACCTCATAAACCATTTAATTTTTTATGTTGCCTGTCTTGATAAGAAGGTAGACCTGAGGCTCATGCTGTATACCAGGGATTCATTTACAATTTTTAGTTCTGTTGAGTTCTTTAGTTCTCTGTAGGCAATTGGATTTACAATTATTTTTGTTCTGGATGCTGACTGTCTTTAGGTGCTAGAAATTGTGCTGAAGAGCACTGTTATCTCCCTTCTTACTGGTAAGAGGCCAAGTTATATTTTTCAGTAGATGGTGGGGCCGACGGTTGTGAGAGAAGAGCGATGGTGTCTGTGAGAGGAAGAGAGAGAGAGTCGATTGCGTCACCAGTCGTCTCTGGTGGGTGGTCCGGTGGTCGTGAGTGACTGCACTCTCACCCTGCAATTAAAACATAATAAGAACAAATCATAATAAAATTTTTATATTTTTTTTTATTTTAGTGAGAGGTTTATACTCGCCAGTGTACGAGTGCAGTTGTAGTCCAAATTTAAATTTATATTTTCTGGATGAATCCAGGTCGTCCACTGAGAGATTTATTTATGGCAAAAGAAAAAGAATGTCACGCACACGCACACGTATTTGGACAAATTGGCAACAAGGTTTTTTTATGAGTTTTTTTTTTAGACAACAGATACTAGAAAATAAAGTAAGGCAGAAATTGAAATAAACATTAAACGTAAAAATATGAATTTGGATAGTGCTTGAGTTAAGACAATTTCAGTACCAACCCGTTGATTCCCAAATTTTAGCATAAAAGATTAGCAACATTAATTTAATTTCAGATATGAGGATTTGTTATTAAATGCAATTAGAGATGATGATAGTTCTAGGTTAAGCAATCCCCATACATGATATGCGAGATTCTAATTTAAGCAACTACCATAAATTCAATTACAATTAATATACAAAACAACTAAATTAATCATCTGGATTTGGGTATGATAGCGTTTCCAGTTCTAGTAACTCTCATACATGGCATGAAAGCTCTAAGTTAGGCTTACGCTCCAATCCAAACCTAGTGATTTTTTAATAATTAATACACACTCATACTGAAATTTAAATTAATGTTACTTATTTAAAGCGCAGCTTTCTTTGGGAATCATTGGCGTTGGACACTGTCCTTGCCTTAACCCAAGATTAGATTTAACTACTCATTTTTATTTGAAAGTTAATTGACATAAATTTAAATGACGTAATTTAAATAACAGAATTTAAATAACAAGAAATTTAAAGGCATAAACTAACCGGCCATTTAGGCGATGGATAATTAAATGACAAGAATTAAAATTGCAGAAATTTAAAGGCATAAACTAACCGGCCATTTAGGCGGTAAATAATTAAATGACAAGAATTAAAATTACAAAAATTTAAAGGCACAAATTAACCGGCCATTTAGGCGGTGAATAATAAAGTAATAATAAATGACATAAGAATTTAAAAGAAGAAAGAAAAAAAAAGTAAGATTATAAGAGAAAGTACTAAAGAAAATGAGAAAGAACAAGAACAATTCTCAAAAAGAGAATTATAAGGAAACAACTAAACTTTTATTCAAGAATAATAATCATACTTACAAATGCAATCAAGTAAGCTATTTATAGGCCACAAGATGCAATACAAACCACACAATTTCAATTATTCAATTAGACATAATTATATCTAATGGGCACTCACACACTTAAAGTTAAATGGATTTTAGCTATAATACACACCTAATATTAAATGGATTTTAGCTAAAATACATACCTAATAAAGCACTCATAAAGTTAAATGGATTTTAGCTATAATATCCACCTAATAGTTAAATGGATTTTAGCTAAAAAACACACCTAATAAAGCTCTCACATAAGAAATAAAAATAGATTTCTATAAATTGGTTTTTAATCTTCATTAGGATTAAAAATAATCCTTGGGCCTTCTCCAAATAATATTTTCCATGGGTTGCTCAAATTGAGCCTTAATTCTTCATGGGCTTGAATTCTTCATGGACTTTAATTTTTCATGGGTTTGATTTCTTCATGGATTTGAATTCTTCATGGACTTGATTTCTCCATGGGTTTGATTTCTTCATGGACTTGAATTCTTCATGGACTTTAAGTCTTCATGGGCTTGAATTCTTCATGCCTAAAAAAAAATAAAAATAATTTAATGTTATTAATAAATTATATATTATATATATGTATTACACATGGCACATATATATATTAGATTATATTATATATATATTACATGCATGCATATAATGATATATATGTATTATATATAATTTTATATATTATTATTATTTACTTTAGAACTTCATTTCATTCATCTTTCAATTTAAATTTACATATAACCATAAAATATATATTAATATCTAATTTAAACCATATTTAAGATCGAAAGAAGGGTATAATTATAACAAAATTTTTACAAAATTAACCACTAATCAGTGAGCGCGACACTAAAAGAGAGATGGCGGTGGCAGGGTCCGACATCGTCTGCGAGAGGGAGAGTGAAAGAGAGACAGAGAGAGCTGTACAATTGGGCGGGCGGATGGAGCTGACACTCGTTTGCAAGAGGGAGAAGAAGAGTGAGAGAGACAAAGGCCAACAGTGTTCATTGGGTCATTAATTAGAGGGCCAAATTGGTCATTTCGCCTCATTCTGTACAGTTTCTGTACAATTTATTCCGTACAAACAGCATTTCTCTAAAAAAATAACCCATACGGAGGCAAACCCACCGCCCATTCTTTCTTTCCCGTTCTCTCTCTCTCTCCCACACTCTCAAACCCACCGCCCAAAGAGCACCGTCCGCCGGCCGTCGCTTCTCTCGCCCCACCACCGTTGTGAGCATCGTCGATCGTCGCCCCCCAACTGTCGTTGTCCCTCCCTCTGTCGCTCTCACCGACTAGCCCCCACCACCACAAAGAGCACTGCCGCCGGCCCTCGCCCCGCCACCGCCGTCGTGCCCCTACAGCCGTGAGCATCGCTGCTGGCCCCCCTCCGTTCGCACCACTGGCATAGACCACCGTCGCCCCCCTCTTCGCACCACTTGCCGCCACCGCTGCCCGCAGGTCCCCCGTGAAAAGTTAAAGCTCATTTTCTCTCCCCTTTCTTCTTCTCTCTCGTCTCTGCTTCCCCTCTTCTTCTCTCTCGTCTCTGTTTCCCTATTCTTCTCCAAGTCTCCCCTTCTCATTTCCTCTCTCCCCCCTTTCCTCTTCTTCTCCAACCAGCCTCGTGTCGCCACCGTCGCCTCTTCTCTAGCGTCGATCGCCTCGCCTCGCCGACCGCAAGGCAGTGGCGCGATGCAACAGGGAGGCGGTGGTGCAGAGGCGAGGTGGGGCGGGGCGCGACGAAGCGAGGCGGTGGTGTAGAGGCGAGGCGTGGCGTTGCAGAGGCGAAAGGCGGTGAGGCGGGGCGATGCAGCGGAAGGCGGCAAGAGCAAGGGAAGGAGAGAAGGGGAGAGAGAGAGGAACGAGTGGGTGAGGCCCCCCCCCCTCCCCCTCCCAAAAATGACTTTTTTACCTTTCAAACTATCGAGGTAAAGTTACCCCATTAAAGGGTGAACAAAATCACACTCGCACTCTGTGCCTCATACCCTGTGGGACGTACGGAGCAGCGTTCCTGCCTTAAATTTTACAAAACTAACAGTTTCGGAAAGGTCTTAATTCGTCCTTATCTTTTTATTTTGAGCAGTGCTGATAATTTTAGTTCCCTTCTGGCGGGGCCCAGTATTTCTAGCACTCAGATTGAACCGGGCCACGCCATACACTTGCGACCCAATCTTACATCCAAACTATAATCATCTACATTAGATTATTGTCTTTAGGTCTTTTATTATTTTTTTCTCGATTTCGATAAAAATAAATAAATCCCTAATGAATTTTTGACCCTTATCTAAATTAAGTATCAAATTTATAATTTATTAATATAAATTTTATCGTATCACTTACCCTATTAACCTATATCTTAAGAACTATACCCGTATTCACCTTATACTTATGAAAAGAAGAATCGGGCCCAATGCATTTGTTTACATCTCTTATTACAATGGTGATTGCCTTCACGATCACGTTTCAAGTCTTCGCCGTTACATGGGCCAAACGGAATTTTGATACTCCACTTTTGAATATTTTTATATTCATTTAAATACATTATAGATAATAGGTAAAATGTTACTTCAAGTATTAAATTTTATATGGGAAATGATTTTTAATTATATATATATCTAGTATTATAATTTTATGTTTAAAATAATAGTCTTAGTTATATCGTATTTAGCATTGTTGATTTTATGTTTTTTAATTGTAAATGTGTGAATTACATTTTATATTTGAAATTTAAAACAATGGGAAAAAGGTCAATAATTAGGAGACACGTGAATTTTGGTCATAATTAAAACTATCTTATTATCTTCCCCTACTAGTAGTCAAATAATACAATACAATATATAGTGAATATGATTACCAAGCAGTTAACGCATTAATTTGCTCCAGCTTGGGTTGTTTGGCGGTAGCCCAACAATTACAAGAACGAACAACATTGAACCAATTAATCACAACAAGCCGCCGTAATACGGAACTCCGGTCGGCGGCAACCAATCATCTCCCAGCAGAAAATTCGACACCGTGAAATTGGCAGCATTGGTGGCGTTGATAACGTGGTAGCCCGCCCAAGTCACCCTCTTGGAAGTGTCCGATCCGGGGCCGGTGTTGTTAAACTCGGCGTAATACAACGTACTCAGCGCGAAATCTCCACTCCATTCGCTCCAGCCCGCCGGATCAATCAACCTGTCCATGAAAGACTGCATGTACACAGTCCTCGAATACTCCTTCCATGGCCTTCCCAGATAAGTTTTGATGGTAAGGCTGCTGGAAGCCAGATCATCCGCTGCTCGGATGGTGCAATTCTCGATCGAAATGCCGGTGTTCTGATTCGGGTCCGTTCTGCCCTGCGCCGTGATGGCGTTGAACTGGTTGCTCATCGGGAGCCTGGGGTGCATGTTGCAGTTCTGGAACACGACGGCGGCGTTTCCGAATATGAAATCTACGGTACCGTAGATGTCGCAGTCTCGGTAGAACTGGCGGAGAGAGTGTACGTATAAGGTGTCTTGATAACCTTCGAAGCTGCAGAAGTAGAATGTGGATAGATCTGCCCCGCTCCGAACGGCCACGGCCTGGTGCTTGATCGCGCCGGCTGTGTTGCGGAATGTCATATTTACTGCAACGAATCCTTGTGCAACAACAGCTTAAAATGCAAGGATGTAACTCATTAGATTATGTCCATATATAATTGCATGTGTTATTGTTAATATTAGAATTGGATTAAATTTGAATTGTGTGAAATAGATTTATCAAGTAAAAAAAGTAATTCAGCATTCATTAATTACTCACCAAAAGTAGCAGAATTGAATGTAGTCCAGCCATCGACGTAGCTGTGGTTGCCTGTGATCACGGTCTGGTTGATTCCATCGCCTATCATCATCAGGTACTTCTTGTTCTTGGGAATGGACACGTACTCTTCATAGACGCCGGCGGTGACGTAGATCAAGAAGTAGCCATTTGCAGCTTTGGTATTGTTTGGAGCCGCCGCCACGGCGTCGTTGATGGTGGTGAAGTTCTGGCTTCCGTCTTGCCTCACGACCACGATGTCGCTCACCAGAACTTGTTCAGAGACACTCTCTTGAAGCAGCTTCCGGTTGCTCACGGACTCGTAAATGGCTTTCTGACGCTCAGACATTTTCAAGGGTAACTTTCCATTTTGGAGGGCAAACCGTGTTCTCCCTGGTTTTTTCGATGCGTTCTTCTTCTTCTTCGGAACCCAGCCTTTGGTGAACAGAGCTAAGGAAACACTGAACAATTTGGTGTCATTTGCAATCGGAGCGGAAAGGCCGTTCTTGACGCTCCAAGCCGAGGCAGTGACTTGAATGCCGTCGAAGCAAGTTTGGATGTTGGTTAAAATGGCGCTAAGCATTGTCTGCACATCGTCTGCTTTCGTATCAGGAAGAGTCGAAGCAGTAGAGTTCACAGTTTGGCCAGAGCTCAACAGAAAGTCGATGTTGAGTTGAGCCAGAAATCGACAATCTTGGAGAGCGGCGATTGCAGAAGGTGTCAGGGTGGAAGACCGGAGAAGATACTTGTCGATCAGAGACAAGAATTTGTTGGCAGACGACAAGGATTTCCTGACGGAAAACCGGCCGTAGTCGTAGACATTGCCGGAGGAGTTGTTTGGAAGCACGGACTTGCAGAAGGAAGGATATGGAGTGGACTTGCAGATGGTTGTGGTGGACACCGGATCGGAAGGAGAGGTGTCTGCGCAGGAAGGCACAGAGGCAAAGAGACAAAAGACAAAGAAGAAGAGGGTGAAGATAGAAGAGAAGAAGAAGAGCTTAGATGGCATGGCTGTAGAATTCATTAGGGGGTGGACCCTGGATGTGAAGATTAGTACTTGTGCATGGATGAGTTATTCTGGTATGTACCCATATTTATATATGAAGTGGCAAGCAATAAAATAGACTCCGGTTCAGGAAAGTCAACTTAATTGCATTGCTTTCCCAAAACGCGTCGATCTCTTGATTCGTTAGAAGAGAAGATGCCATGGATCCAACAACCCAAGTTCATATCCGCATCGAAGAGGGCAGAGATTTCTCAAGTTTGCGGGTAAAATAAAATATAGATGGAATTAATTAATTAATATTGGCAAGTCAAGGGCTCAAATATATATTAATATTAGGAGAATCCCACGTAGGTTTGAAGCAATTAGGACCGGCGTGGTTCTTAACTCTCTGTCTGGTTAGGTGGCAATTCTCCCATAGATCCACCACACATTGAGGCTATGGTTGGTGCACAGAGAACGAAGATTGAAAATCGAAATAAAATGCTTTTGAGAAAATTAATTAATTCGTGCATGTATATATGTATTTGGCCTAAAAGAGTTAGGACAGGAGCAACTATATATTCTGGTTTAGATGGAGATGCGTGAGTTAGATTTGGTGGCATTGCAACTACCTGATCATGAACGGGGAGGTGCCATCTGGATGCTGCATAGCTGATGATCAATTAAGTTAAATGAACGATTTAATGAAGAGTCCCCGTATTTGTACAGAAAGAGCTTTACAAGGAGTTGTGTAGAGTCAATATATCATGAGATTTTGGTGGTATGTAGGATATAAATTGGAATAATTTATCGTGATAAATTGTTGATAAATCGGATTTAATGAAAAGAAAGAAAAGATAGAGAGAACACTGGCAAAACCCTTCTTCCTAAACCCCTCTTCCCAAACCACCCAAATCAATCGACCGGGTGAAAAATTTTGGGACAATAATCTGCTTTGTCTAGAAATTTTGGGACAATAATTTGTCTGTTTCTGTCCTTCATTTATAAGCTTCTTGGTACAAGTATTTGACATTTGATATTTCAGATTGCTACAGCATGTGCAAAATCTCCACACATTTGATAGCCTTCACTGTTCTACGAGGGTAGTGAAGGCGAACCATTAGAGTATACTTTGCCTTCTACACGGTGGGCATGTTCATCCTCTAAATTGAAACAACACAACAGTTTATGGGATATGTTCATCCTCTAAATATGCCTTCTACACAGTGGGGATTTATGGGTTTCTGGGCAGCGGATGGAGGTGAGAGAGAGAGAGAAAGAGAGACTGTGGTGGTGAGAGGCGTGGCTGGCCAGACGGTGACGATCGTTAGAGCGAGAGAAAGAGCGACAGTTGTGAGAGGGGTGGTCGGATGGTGGGGCCAATGGTTGTGAGAGCGAGCGAGAGAGAAAGAGCGACAGTGTCTGTGAGAAGAAGAGAGAGAAAGAGTCGGTCGCGTCACTAGTCGTCTCCAGAGAATAGGCCGGCCATCATGAGTGCGACACAAGAAGAGAGATGGTGGTGGATGGGATCGACACCATTTGCGAGAGCGAGAGCGAGAGTGAGAGAGACAGAGAGAGCTATACAGTATTAGGGTTTCATTGGGTAGGCGAATGGGGGCGAATAGGGCCGACACCATCTACGAGAAAGAGAGGGAGAGTGAAAGAGAGACAGAGGCCAACAATGTTCATTGGGTCATTAATTAGAGGGCCAAATTGGTCATTTCGCCTCATTCCATAAAACTTATTCTATTCAAACAGCATTTCTCTTTAATTAATGATAGTCAAAAATATTTTACTTCCCTTTTGGTTTTCAATGGTTGGAAGTTCACGAAACAGATAAGGTAGAGTCTAATGCCTTTGGCTTCCGGTCTTGAGATGATTCATTCTACCACATTACGTTTAATTTCTTCAACTTCTTAGCTGGATGTATATTTTGTTGACTTTTTATGGCTTCCTCCCATATCCCACATCGGTTGGGCAGTGGGAGGGAGATCCTCCTTCACCTTATTTAATGCCCCCTTCCCCTTTGTTAAATGTATCCTAACAAGTTTGCATTTATTGCATTTGTACCCCCTCATTTGAGTGTGTATTTCTCTTACACACTTTGTATTTTCTCTCTTTGATATTAGAGAAGATTTGGTGGTGTCCGAGGACGTAGGCCATATTGGTCGAACCTCGTTAATTTTCTGGTGTTCTGTTTATGTTTATATTCAATAGTTTTTATCGGGTATTATTTTTGGTGTTTTTGATTTTGGGGAAAATTGCCCGATTTTCCCAACAATTGGTATCAGAGCCCAAGGTTCTTAGTATGCTCTGTGGTTGCAGTTGAGTCTGATCTTCCACATCAGAAAAGATTCCTTTTTTTGGCCAAGTTTTTCTTAGTATGCTCTGTGGTTGCAGTTGTGTCTGATCTTCCACATCAGAAAAGATTTTCTTGGATTGTTTCCGCTTTGATAACTATTGAATATAGAAGATGGCAGAGATGGCAGGCGAAAAGAATTCAGAACAATCCACATCGGGAGTTTCTTCTTCGTCCACTTGGGCGAGGAATCTGGCGAATACAAGAATTGCAGTGGAGGTGTTTGATGGCTCGGGTCATTTCGGCATGTGGCAATGCGAGGTTCTAGACGCTCTTTTCCAGCAAGGTCTAGACATCGCCATTGAAGAAAAGAAACCAGAAGATGTTGAAGAAAAAGATTGGAAGACCATCAATCGATTGGCGTGTGGTACAATTCAATCATGCCTGTCCAGAGAGCAGAAGTATGCATTCTCGAAGGAAAATTCTGCCGCTATACTATGGAAGGCATTGGAGGAGAAATTTTTGAAGAAAAGCGTTCAGAATAAGCTCTACATGAAAAAGAGATTGTTCCGCTTTACTTATGTTCCTGGTACCACAATAAATGATCATATCACTACCTTTAATCAGTTGGTAGCTGATTTGATGAATTTAGATGAAACGTTCAAAGATGAGGATTTGGCTTTGATGCTGTTGGGATCCCTTCCCGAGGAGTTTGAATTTCTTGAGACGACTCTACTTCACGGGAAGGTTCAGGTATCTCTTAGTGAAGTTTGTGCTGCTTTGTATAGTTATGAGTTGAGAAAGAAAGATAAAAAGGAAACAACGCATGACGCAGCAGAAGCATTGATTGTAAGAGGCCGTTTGCAAAGCCAGAAGAAAGGAAGGAGAGGGAGGTCTAGTTCGAAACCCAGACCGAACAAAGATGAATGTGCCTTTTGTCGGGAGAAAGGCCACTGGAAGAAGGACTGCCCAAAGTTAAAAGCTAAGGGCAAATCTGACAAAGGGAAAGCCGTCTCAAATATTACTGAAGTTAATGATGAGGATTCAGACCTTTCATTAGTTCTTACGTCTTCAACAAGCTATTCTGGAGCTTGGCTTTTGGATTCGGGTTGCAGCCACCATATGTGTCCTAATCGGAATTGGTTCTTTGACTTTCAAGAACTTGATGGAGGAGTTGTTTACACAGCAAACAACACACCTTGTGAAACAAACGGAGTTGGCACAATCCATTTGAGGAATCATGATGAATCAACCAGAATACTGACAGATGTAAGATATGTGCCGAGTTTGACAAAGAATCTCATTTCTGTGGGAACATTGGAGTCCAAGGGATTGAAGGTAACTGCAGAAAATGGAGTTATGAAAGTGTTCTCTGGCGCACTTGTAATATTGAAAGGTATACGAAAGAAGAATAACTTGTATTACTATCAGGGTAATGTAGCCATTGGGACAACAGCAGCAATAGCTTCAGATGATGACAGGGATACAGAAGTAACCAAACTGTGGCATATGCGTTTGGGACATGCAGGTGAAAAATCTTTGCGAATTTTAGCCAAGCAAGGATTATTGGAAGGCGTCAAGACCTGCAAATTAGACTTCTGTGAGCACTGTATCAAAGGGAAGCAGACGAGAGTGAAGTTTGGCACTGCAATCCATGATACTAAGGGTATTCTGGATTATGTTCACTCAGATGTGTGGGGACCATCCAAGACAGCATCTATGGGAGGTAAACACTACTATGTAACCTTTGTTGATGATTATTCCCGAAGAGTATGGGTGTATTCTTTGAAGAAAAAGGATGAAGTGTTGGGATGTTTCCTTAAATGGAAAAATATGGTGGAAACTCAGACTGGCAGAAGGATCAAACGACTCAGAACAGATAATGGTGGTGAGTATAGAAATGATCCATTTGATAAGGTCTGTCAAGATGAAGGTATTGTTCGACACTTTACAGTTAGAGATACACCACAGCAGAATGGGGTGGCAGAACGCATGAACCGAACGTTGCTGGAGAAAGTTCGGTGTATGTTGTCCAATGCTGGGTTGGGCAGACAATTTTGGGCTGAGGCTGTGACTTATGCGAGTCATCTCATTAATCGATTGCCATCAACTGCTATTTGTGGAAAAACACCTTTTGAGGTATGGTCTGGAAAACCTGCTAATGATTATAATTCCTTACATGTTTTTGGTTCCACTGTATACTATCATGTTAAGGAATCCAAGTTGGATCCAAGAGCAAAGAAAGCTTTGTTCATGGGGATCACTTCTGGAATAAAGGGCTATCAACTCTGGTGTCCGGAATCGAAGAAGATAATCTTTAGTAGGGATGTTACTTTTGATGAATTTGCCATGTTGGAAAAAGTAACAAATGAAGTTGTGCAACAGTTTGATGATGCTCCACAACAGGTGGAGAATACTCCAAAACAGGTGGAGTTTGAAAGAAGAATTGACCCAGCAGTAAGTATCAAATCAGGTGGAGACACTCCTGTGGCAGAGGAGTCGTCAGATGAAGAAGAGGTTCCAACCCAAGAACCTCCACAGCAACAAGAATCAATAGCAACAAGAAGGCCACGACGAGAGATTCGAAAGCCTGCTCGATTTGTCGATTTGGTGGCCTATGCATCTCCAATTGTAAATGATGAAGTTCCTGCCACTTACAATGAAGCTGTCCAAAGTTCAGAAAATGAAAAGTGGAGGAAAGCTATGAATGAAGAAATGCAGTCCCTTAAGAAGAATGAGACATGGAGGCTAGCCAGCTTACCGAAGGGAAAGAAGGCAATTGGATGCAAATGGGTATATGCAAAGAAAGATGGATTTCTTGACAAGAATGATGTTCGCTACAAGGCAAGGTTGGTGGCTAAAGGCTACGCTCAGACGGAAGGTATTGATTATAATGAAGTGTTTTCTCCAGTTGTGAAACATTCTTCCATTAGAATTTTGTTGGCCTTGGTAGCGCAATTGAATTTGGAACTAGTTCAGATGGATGTGAAAACTGCGTTTCTACACGGTGACTTGGAAGAGGAAATCTATATGACTCAGCCAGAAGGATTCAGAGTTGCTGATAAAGAAAATTGGGTTTGCAAACTAAACAAATCGTTGTACGGATTGAAGCAATCTCCAAGACAGTGGTACAAGCGATTTGACAAGTTTATGTTGGGGCAGAGGTACACAAAAAGCAAATATGATCACTGTGTGTATTTGCGTAAGCTACAAGATGGATCTTTTATTTATCTTCTCTTATATGTTGATGATATGCTGATAGCTTCAATGAATAGTGGAGAAATTGAAAAACTGAAGACTCAGTTGAATAAGGAGTTCGAAATGAAAGATTTAGGTGAAGCCAAGAAGATTCTTGGCATGGAGATAATCAGAGACGGGAAAAGAGGAAGGCTTTGTTTGACTCAGAGAACATATCTGAAGAAAGTACTACAACGTTTCGGCACGAATGAAAAGTCAAAACCTGTGAGTACCCCGTTAGCTCCTCATTTCAAACTAAGTGCATCTTTATCTCCGAAGAGTGTTGCGGAATAAGAGTATATGTCAAAGGTTCCGTATGCAAAAGTTGTTGGTAGCTTGATGTATGCTATGGTGTGTACAAGGCCCGATATTTCACAGGCAGTTGAAGTTGTGAGCAGGTATATGCATGATCCTGGAAAGAAACATTGGCAAGCTGTGAAATGGATTCTACGGTATATTCTGAACACCGTAGATGTTGGCTTAGTATTTGAGCAGGATGAGAAAATGGATAATTGCATAGTTGGTTATTGTGATTCCGACTATGCTGGTGATATGGATAAACGTCGATCTACGACTGGTTATGTGTTCACATTAGCAAAGGCACCGGTCAGTTGGAAGTCTACCTTACAGTCTACAGTTGCTCTGTCTACCACAGAAGCAGAGTACATGGCAGTTACAGAGGCTATGAAGGAGGCTATTTGGCTTTATGGGTTGCTTGATGAATTGGGAATTGGTTAAAAGTACATCAAGGTACATTGTGACAGTCAGAGTGCTATTCATTTAGCAAAGAACCAAGTTTATCATGCAAGGACGAAGCACATCGACGTAAGATATCATTTTGTACGGGAAATTCTAGAAGAAGGAGAGATACAGATTCAGAAGATCCCAACTGCTGAAAATCCTGCTGATATGATGACTAAGGTTGTGACAGCAGTCAAGTTTCAACATTGTTTGGACTTGATTTATATCCTTAGTATTTGAAGTTGGCGCTTCATAGCGCATTTGAAGACACCTACTGATTATTGATTCTTTGAAGAGATTGTTGAGGTTTTTTAGAATTTGGGAGATTCACCAAGGTGGAGATTTGTTGACTTTTTATGGCTTCCTCCCATATCCCACATCGGTTGGGCAGTGGGAGGGAGATCCTCCTTCACCTTATTTAATGCCCCCTTCCCCTTTGTTAAATGTATCCTAACAAGTTTGCATTTATTGCATTTATACCCCCTCATTTGAGTGTGTATTTCTCTTACACACTTTGTATTTTCTCTCTTTGATATTAGAGAAGATTTGGTGGTGTCCGAGGACGTAGGCCATATTGGTCGAACCTCGTTAATTTTCTGGTGTTCTATTTATGTTTATATTCAATAATTTTTATCGGGTATTATTTTTGGTGTTTTTGATTTTGGAAAAAATTGCCCGATTTTCCCAACATATTTTTTGAGTGTTAATTTGTTTGAATGGTTGGCCCGAATGAACATGCAATGTGACAAAAAAACTTTTACAACATGTGTACTAATTATTAATTACATTTATCCATGTTTGTTTCTTTTTTTAATATAACAGTAAACGGCGGCCACTAATGTGACAAATCCGATTTGGGTGAGACCCTAATGCTTGGCAGCTGGGGGAAAAGGGCGGCATCTGTGATAAACTTAGAAAATTAAATTATTATTACAAAATTGGAGGAAATCAAGAGTGGCTGATGAGCAGAAGGTATATATATACGAAGCTTCCTATCCCATTTTTGTAAAAAAAAATAATTAATTAATTAATTAAAACTGGGTCAACCTTTACTAAAGACCAACGGCGCCCAACCTAATCAACAACTGTGTGCATTCCCAAGAGTCCAATTTGTCTTAGATTTGCAAAGAGATGTAGTTGGCTCCAAGAAGTCCAAGCCCACCAATCATATCTAAAGTAATCCAACTTGGGTCGCAAAGTCAAGATGCAAAAACGAAGCTTTAATGAGGGAAATGTTTGAATTCAAACCCGTGTTTTTGGAATGAGCCCTTTTCGTGTGGTTTATGGTTGATGAATAGTAACGTTAGGCGGCAGAGAATCGCAAGCTTTCTAGTCTTCAACAGTTTGGCAGTATTAAGGTTGATTAACACCTTTGATATATACGCCCGCTGACTCTCCTTTGTTTTGATATGAATTTCTGTGTACTTTTCACTTGCGTCTGATCACTCCGGCTGGCCCCAGTACTGGGCGACTTAATTAGTCTTCCACTTCCTTTCATTCATTTTCAAGTGTGAGATCGAAGCATCTTAATACAAGACAAAGAGCGATTTTGGGCAAAGTCCCCGACATGCATGCAGCCTAGCTAATGGCTATACATGCATGATAATTAATTGGACATAATTGACAAACAAACAAACAAAAAAAATACCACTTTCAGCAAATCTGATAATATTTGGATTAAGCATAGATATGAATCGAAAATTTCATGTAACGATCGAGGAAGGTATATGCTTGAAGTGACGAGTACGTATATGAAAGCCTCTTGATTCATGCATATGTATCAGCCATTTCTATGTATTTTGTTTGGCATAGTAATGGTGCATTGATACATACATGCAAATAGAGAGCTTGATTGTTGGATGCTGGCTAGACCTGCGCTGATCTTCGTTGGGTACGCAGCTTGCAGTCGGAAACTAATTAATACTCATTAAATATATAAAAAAGTAAAACATTTAACAACCCCATGACATAAAAACACAGCAATCCCCAGATTTCGAATTGAATTTGCTTGAGTAATGTAATTAAATAATAGAGGAAGGATTAAAGATGCGAGTGGGCTTGGGATTGGCTAATTAATTATCCATCCGGTGAATGGGTCATATATGCAACTTTATGTGAGGACTTCAGTCTAGCTGGAGGTTGCCAAAACTGAATTGAATGAACGAATGAATGTGTTTTCTCGACAGTATTAGACGACTGGGAGTGCGCGGGACGCGTGATTATTCCAACTGTAGCTGCAGCTAGACCTATATATATATAAATTGTCATGCATGGCTTTCAATTGGCTGGGGCTCGCTTTCGGGAGATCTTATTCTACGCGTAGCCGCATGTGGTTGAGAGTGAAGTAATAATATTCTATAATCCTATATTAATATACATGCAAAATTAATATATATATATATATATATGACGTAGACGTGTTAAAACCCGCCATGACAAGTCAGTCAAGATTTTATAAGTCTAGTGGATTTTCTTTTTCTTCTCAAATTCGCAAATTATGTATATTTGAATTAAAAATTAAATTTAAAAAGACTGGAGATATCATAAGTTGTTTATTATTTTTTCCAATATGACAGATCATGTCACTTCATACCATTCCTTAATTTCCTTATTCTCCAGCAGTCATGATGATTGTCATTGACATCTATTTATGTAAATAATATACATATATTATTTAGTTGCATATATTTGAAAAGAAAAGGTTTTACAGCATAAAAATTAAAATTGGAGTAATATTTGTTTGGTAAGAGATATAATAATAATAGTAATTATATAACAATTACATGCTTGGTAAAGAAAGTAGAGAAAAACGAGATTTATATATAATATCAAAATTTTAATTATTTCTTGAGTTTTGGGGACGTCAATTTGGGCTCCAGCTGGTGCCCAAAATTAAGCTGGCCCAATGAAGCCCCATACATACACCATTTTGCTTTTGGGCCACTTATTTTTTATTCCTTTATTTTTCAACGAATTAAGAAAATGAATGTTGGTATTATGCATGCCTAACATTTTAATATTTAAATATTCACGTTGCAAATAAAATAGGGAAACACATACGACAAGGAGGCAGTGGTGAAAAGTATTTGTAGAAAAATTAATATGCCAAAATAGAATAATGGATTATATTATACTGAAAATGAAATATTCCTTACGGTATAGTAGTGAAAAAGAAATCTTATTTTAAAAACTTCAAGATAAATAACTCTGCCTTTCAGATCTTAGAATTGATTTTTATGTACAAACACAATTCCACACCAAGGGTAATTTGATTACCAACTTAAATAAACAACAACCAAAATACTTTTACAACCCAATATACTTTTCTTACTTATTTTTTATTCTTCTCACTAGAAGAATACTTATATAATCCTTCAATTCTCTTCTCTTTCTTTTTATTTTGTGATATATATATAAAGAAAAAACTCTCAAAATTAATTCATTTGGATGAAATGGGTGATGTTGTATTTATATTTGAGTGTCACCCCTTCCCAAAGGACTCATCTTTGGTGAAAGGGTGCATAGAATCTTTCATGTAATCACCCATAACCAATTTGGTGTGAAAATATGCTTGATACCTTCCAAATAACCACCCTGACACATTTCCTTGATGAAAAGACACTTATTCACCATGGTGACCTTTCATCCATAAGCAAGAGAGAGAAACTTATGTGTTGTCATGTGTTACCACTAAGTTAAGTCACATGGCAATTGCTTAGTGGTCCATGTATGCTGTCATGTTATCACCCGATGATATGTCATTGTCACCTCAGTAATTTGATGACACGTCATTCAGCTAGTGTCACTCTCCCGAGCTGAATCCAACTACCTTGAGTTTACTTGAGTTGAAGTGAGTTAGCTTAAACTACCGTGATCTATTCAAAATTCATATTGAACTCTCTCTACCTATCTCGTGAGCACACTGCTACTAAGTTTTAATTCATGATCCATCTAATCAAATTTAACGTGTGCTTACACAAGTATTCGCTCAAATTCCAACGAAAGACACTTCATGATATATATGCATACCTAAAGCTTAATTGAGAGATTGTAACTAAAACAGATAAAAGCGGATGCAATGAAGCACTGGTGAAAACTACACTACTTGCAGAAAATTATGACAAAATAGGATTATCAATTTAATTATGCGAAGATAATATCAAAATATTTGAAAGCGGCAGTCTGTCTGTGGAAAAACGGCAAAAACAACCATATGTGGAAGTGTCCTTCTGGAATTGCAAAACTAATTGGGATGGCCATTTCGGTGAGTTATTATTTTTGCATGGGATTTAAATGTTAGATAACGTGACCTACTCGATCATTTCATTAACAAAAATTAATATTTCTTAATAGAGAAGAGTCCCTTATCTTCGTATATTATTGCCCTGGTCACGTCACATTTTTTTTTTGTTCGGGTGTGACAAGCAGAAGAAAACTAGCTAGGATGATTAGGCCCAGTAGTTATCAATGCCCTTGCAATAATTGTATGCATGAGTTGAGTTGCATGCTGTGTGTGATGGGTGGTTTTCAAGTGCAGCCAGCTAGCTGATTGCCACTGCTTTCCTTTCTCTCTGTGTTAGAATTAATGAAGATTGGAGCTGGCTGAGGCTGAGGCTGAGGCTGAGGCTGGTTGTGGATAAGCCTTTGCCTTTCTTTTTCCAAATTCTGAGACTGTCCACAGTTGTAGACTTGACTTCACTGTCAAGATTTGGCACTGTTGTAGGAAATTCCCTGGTGGGGAGGAAGTTTCCAGTTGGTGGCATGCAGTTAAGGGAGGTCTTAGTCCCCCACACCACCACCCTTGCTGGAATTTGAAGCTTCACGCGGTCACGCTTCGGACCATATATAATTGTTGCTTGAATAATAATGATATTCGACCCGATATATTTTAAACTATGAATACTAACTAAAATGTACGATCGAGTTGGAGTTGGATGGAGTTTTTCTTCATTTGAGGGCTCCGTACGTATTATTCTATTCGAAAACATCATAATCTTTCTCCTTTCTAAACAATTAATTAATGTTCGAACAAATAATAATAATTATGATATTACACCAATCGCTAATTAATTAATAGGTCAATTTCATTTCAAAAAATATCCAAGCAAGTGATATATTGCCTCACAGCCACAGCCACAGCCACACTAATTAATCACTGATCTCAACTATAAAAGCATTAAAGATGTGTTTGATTACATTACTTAGAATTTAATTCTATAAAAAATAAATTTCATGAAAAAAAATTTAAATACTTGTACCGTACACAATTTTTTCATAAAAAAATTAAGAATATTTGATTACTTTTCATAAAAAATATATAATTATTATATATTTTTGTATGGTAAATATGTGTAATCAAATCCACTCTAGATGTGACAACCACATGATGAATTATATATATATGTATGTATGTATGTATAGCGCTCTGTATCATTTTATCTTCTTCTTCCTCGGAAATTAAAGCTTAGCCATTTCGATCTTAACTTCAACAGTATTAGAAGAACAACGTTTTGTTAAGATGTAGCTTAATTTCTAGGTAATTGTAGGCATTTAACAATTGCATGTCACGCCTCCAAATTCAGTTGCATTAGTTTTTGTTCACTATATATTATTTTGTTTTTAATTAGGGTCAAATACTACGCTTAATTAAATTTAAAATTAAAAAACATTTTATACAATCAAACAAACCCTTAATTTCACACTTTGTTTTTACAACGAAAGAATAAACTTATTGTTACTAAACTAGTTCTTATATTAATTAAATATCACTAAAAGATAACAAAAACTGTTTATGATTAATAAACTATTTCTTATTTTATTTGCCTTTCGCTTTTTGGTTAAAGAGTAGTGATTAGGATCTCAGTAATTTTTTTTATATTCAAGTAAAATGTTCATGTCTCATTTGTTTATTAAATATTTAAATTTGAAAATGAATTAAAATTTATTAAACACTAATGGCTAATGAATTATGAGAAGTATTAACCTCCTAAGTCTTCATTTCAGATTAAAAACTGTCAACCCCACGCCCACGAGTAGTATAACATAGAAGTAAAGCGTGTGAAATTTTATAAGAAATATTAGAAATTAAATTTTTATAATGGTATTTATTTCATGTAAAGATATTAATTAAATATTTTGTATGTATATAGACTATGGTAATAAAAGACAACGACTCTAGCAAAACATCAGAGATGACGGGGGCAGCTAACTGTACACCTTACCAACGCGGCCGGCTGCTAAGTGGAACGATCCTCGCCCTCGGTCTTTGCTTTACCCTTTACCTGGAATGATGGAAAGCAAGGTGAGTCGCAAGACTCAGCAAGTTTATAAGAAATGAAAGGCTATAAATAAAAGAAGAAACCATCCCAAACACAGCCCCACAAGTACACACAAGTCATGAGACGCTACAACACAACAGTGCAGTATAGTAAGAGCACATACCGGTCCTTGGGGCCCACACAAAACACCTGGCACCCAAGTCCCATACCAACCTGCCGCTGCTCTGAAAGGCAACAATATCCTCAACAAACTTGTGCGCACTGTCCCGGGGTGGTACTCCCATCACCCGTATCCACGTCAGTACTCCCGACAACCGAGCCATAGGCTCCCTCGAAACGGTACTCCCGTCCGAGAACTAAATACTATCAGTACCATGCACATTTAAATTTATCTTATGGTTTTGTGTTTAAGGTTGGTCGAGTGAAAGTCAAAATTTGAGTTATAAAAATAATAATAATAAAAAAAACTCCAACCCCTGTCGGCGGCTCTACAACGCCGATTCTTTGGAATGATTGGTGTGGTGGGTGCCCGCTTCGAGGAGTCAATTTCTTTATTTCAAAATTAATGCAATCCTCTCTCTCTCTCTCTCTCTCTCTCTCTCTCTCTCTCTCTCTCTCTATATATATATATATTAAATATAATACTGAATTTCACCTAAAACAAGACCAATACAGTTTTATTACAGGGAGAATAATTCAAGATGTATTTAAACCAGAAATTTAAGTGATTAGATTAAGACATATAATTAATGTATATTAAATTCATTTTAATTAACTGTCCTAACCTGATTAGTCAATTATTTTATCAAAAATAATTAATTGAATATCTCATCATCATCTATATTCTTAGATCGCAGGGTAATTGTAGCCTGTATCTATCTAAACCTACGGCTTAATCTAAATATATTGTTTCATGTAAATTTTGGTCTGTAGCCAGCCAGGTACCTATCTTGAAGAAATAGGAATCTTGGGCATGTCCATGTCCATGTCCATGTCCATGTCCATGCCCTGTCTGACATAGGTCAAATGGGAATTATTATTTTTTTTTTCATACTCGGAGAATATGCACTGTCTAACCCAATGGCATCCATTTCTATCCCATATTAAATATTGTTATGGGATTGCATAAATTATAAATTAGGGGATCGAAAATGCTATTTATATATTTATTATAATATTAATATATTACTGGTTGGTTGCTGCTGTTTCCTTGAGAACGTGTCTCTATGAGAAGAGTCAGAAAACTTGTGATCTTTTAAATCATGCCTTTTTTTTTTTAATGAAATAAATTAAATTAATGTGCACTCTCCCTCCCACACAATTATAACAATAATATAGCAATAGAAATGGTGCGCTCCACTGAATGCATGTTTGGTGGTGACCACCTGAACAATAATGTTATTCCGAGTTATATTGTGATGTTTTGTTACATTTGAGGGAAGTACTTTTAGTCATTATTGTTAAAATTTCAATTTTATATGTATGATTTTATGATTTTACACTTTGAAAACTTTCAAATGATTCAAACTTTATGTAAAATTTAATTTGAGATAAAATTTTATAAAATTTTGATTTTACGTATATGATTTTACGTTTCAAATATCTCCAAACGATTTTACACTACAAAGATCTTTATTGATTTAAGTTGTAATTTAGAGAATGTTTCTAATGTCTAAATGGCACATAGCATCTAACATTAGAACTTATGCAACGAATTGTTATATTTTATCTCTAAATTAGAACTTGATTTAACATTGATCGCATAAGTTTCAATTTACTTGATTTAAATTGTAATTTTTACTTGATTTAACATTGATTGCTTAAGTAAATTAAGACAAATAGATAATTAATTAATAGACCACCTAACCCCAAATTAGGATTTTATTTGATTTAATCAATGTTAAATTAAATAAAAATTACAATTTAAATTTAATGGAAGATGTCAAAAGTATTCTCTAAAGAATTTTAAACTATATTTTACCTCTAAATTACTTATATTTTATTTCTAAATTGTCTATACCAACATGTTAATTTTTTAGTTATATTTTGAAAGTATCATCTTTTGAGTTATAATAAGCAATAATCAGGTTATTAAATAATATTAATTTATTTTTTATAAAATTATATTATTACAAACATATATTTATAAAAATTAAAGGATATTTTAATTATCTTTAAAATCTTACAATTTTACAATTCAATTTTTACGATTCGATTCTATGGATTTTTTTTCGATTCCACTTAAAATCTCGATTTTAACTACCTTGATTTTAATTTTAGTGATGCATGGTAGAAACTTTTTATTGTAAATATTTTTTAAGACAAAATTTTTTAAATTGGGTAAGATAATGTTATATTAAGATGTCGATGTTCAAATTTAGCCGACCGTGATTCATAGGCTCGCATTGAGGAGATAAGCCAAAATGCAAGGAAAAAGAATAAAATAAAACGAACCCAAGGAATTTTTTACGTGGTTCGGCTAGAATGATGCCCATTTCATGACTATCCTCTAGATATTCCGGCAGAGTCACAGTATGTAATTATTCTTCTTGTTCTCTCCCTTTTACAAAGGTATTTCGACCCCTATTTATAGTGATAAGGTGTTTACAATTGCATAAAATACAAAAGTATAAAAATGATATAACGGGGGATAAGTCATCCTTATCACCTACATAAAATCGGGAGTGTGATCTGATTTGTTTTAGATAAAGTGAGTGGGTCCTTGTCTTAGGTTGTTTAGTAGTTTATTGTCTATGCGAGCTGAAGGATTAAACCAATGAGTTGAACGATTAGGCCAGCAAACTAGAAGCATTGTTGGGAGCTCGTTGGGTATATCGTTGAGAACTCGTTAGAAGACTTGCTGAGAGCTTGCTAGGAACTCACTTGGTTCCGCAATCTAAAGTCAGATTTCAATGATGTATGAGCTTGCCTTGACGAGCTAGGTTGAGTCTATTGGGCTTTAGGTGATCGGGTCGGCCTATTAGACTGAGTGTAGTCCATAAGAAGTGATGCAAGAAATATGTATAACACAAGATAAGATTGAAATATTTTTCGAATCAAGATATGAAATTGTCAAAATAAGATCGAGAAGCATTTCAAAATTTTTATCAGATTATTTGTTAAGTTTTTTAGAATGCATTGAAGAATATATATGTCATATATATATATATATATTTTGTAAAGTCTCGAGATAAATTTATCTGAAAGGAAAATAGATAAATTTATTTGAATAATTTTATATAAGAAGTCACGTAATTTTTTTTTTAAATTATCAAATAAATTTAACAAATTCAATAAAAAATATTTTTATCTAAAATATTTTTTATATCTTATTTTTCTTGTTCCAACAAATAATATCTAAAAAAATAAAAGAAAATAGGCAGATTAAGAAGTGGAAATTAAGGAATACCCTTTACCTGGTTTTCTTGGTCTCTATTTATGCACTAACTTAATGTTCATTACCAAGTTATGATGAATCGAATTTGTAAAGAGCTTTAAAGAGAATATGTCACGATTAATTAGGATTGATGTATTCTCCATTTGGCTATCCTCAACACGTGATGGATTGCGAGAGCGTAGCCCATCACAATTAATGATGTTGGCTGCTTGAGTAGCGCCAAAAGGGCACCCACTCCGCCAATTGAAGCAGGAAAATTGGCGGCACACAATGGTTGAATGAATGATTGCTGCTATGGGGTGCTGGGTCCAATCCAATCCGTTTTGCATTCGAGTTAGAGCCCCTTCTCATGCTTAACAGCAAGTAGCAACACTCGTGAGCTAGCTTCTTCTTCAGCAAATTAAGCATAAGAAACCCCCATCTTTCTTTTCTTTTCATTTCATTTCATTTAATACACCCATCATCGACAACCTAATGCTCTTATATCAACTCGTCGTGACATCCTGAACTACTTGTTGCTTTGGTGTTTTGTTTAATTATATCTTTTAATATATATATATATATATATATATAGCATCAGTACGTAGTATTAATTACGTAATTTAATCAAATTGAACCACTCATTTTGGGAAGCACTTTGCGCGGCGATGATGGATGGATGGATGGATGGATGCAGGATGCAGCATAAATAATTGAAGAGGCATATGATATATTCATACAGCGGCCCCTTTTATTAAGTGGTTAATTGAATATATGGATCTCTACAATTAAATAATATAGAAATCAATGATGCATTTGATTTGCCTGTCAATTTAAGTTGCATTAGAAAGCAAAAGGGACCGCTTTATACCTCTCTTGTTGTCGTTATTGGATTAATTAAAGCCACCACCCAAACATATAAAAATAAAGTATATTAACATCGCATAATTATTTATTAAACATTCAATACATCTCTATAAACATAATTTTCTCTCTAATATAAATAGAAATTAGGAGATGAAGTTAAATGAAACACGTAGGGTTGGGTTGGGTTTGAAGTTAAATGAAACAGTATAACTTTCTGTCATTCCACGCAACGCACGTGACCAGCTTTGTGCGTAAGTTGTTGGAATTTCGTTAGTGTTGTGAATATTTTTCTTTATTTAAGAATACTGGTAAAAAAAAAAAATTTACATAAGACCGACGAAATTTAGCATTCTATTTAATTATATATTTGGGCAGGTAAGCATGCTTTTATGCTTTAATTTAGGTATATTGTATTTGTACGCCTACGCCTGAGCTGGTTGTACGTAGTCGTAGCAGTAGTGATAATATATAGTAGATCTATCTATTTATTTCTCTTTTCTTTTTTATATATAGGTAGATCTATTTAGTTCACTCACTCCCCCAACCCAATGCCACTGAAACTAACACTCGAGAGAATTTGAACTCTCTTCTCCCTCGATCAGCTCTCTGCTGTCTGAATCTGTCTTCCGACGCCAACATGTACCAACAACTGAGAAGGAGAAAGCATTTGGTTGCTACATTATCCATTTCATTACTTGTCTTACTCACACTCTCCTCCCTCAAGAAGATCCCAAGAAGCAAAGAAACTACTCATCTCCACATTCATCTCCGCAAAAACATTCAAATCGCTCACTCCGCATGCGACGGCACGCTCTACCGAGACCTCTGCGTCTCCACTCTCTCTACCTTCCCAGATCTCCACAGCAAATCCATGCCCGAAATCATCACCGCCTCCGTTAACCACACCGTCGCCGAGGTCCGAGCCTCCGAGATCAACTGCGCATTGCTCCGCCGGAATCTCACCAACCTCCCCCCGCTCGACCGCCGAGCCCTCGACGACTGTGTCGAGCTCCTCGACACCAGCATTGCCGAGCTCAAAACCGCCATCTCAGATCTCTCCCTTGGGAAATCCGCCATCAAGCACTACCACGACTTGCAGACCTTGCTCAGCGCCGCAATGACGAACCATTACACTTGTCTCGACGGCTTCGCTTACAGCAAGACGAACGTCCGTCCGCACATCGAACACAGACTGCAGAACATCTCTCACCACGTGAGTAACGCGCTCGCTATGCTGAGGAAGCTTCCGGGAGTGAGCACCTCGCCGGCGAAGTCCGAGGTGTTCCCGGAGTACGGCGCCGTGGAGGACGGGTTTCCGACGTGGCTCCGGAAGAGAGATCGGAAGCTTCTGCAGACGTCGGCGAACGAGACGAAGTACGATTTGGTGGTGGCGAAGGACGGCAGCGGGAACTACACGACCATCGGAGAGGCTCTGGCGGCTGCGCCGAACTCCAGCAAGACGAGATTCGTGATATATATCAAGGCTGGAGCGTATTACGAGTACTTGGAGGTGGACAGCAAGAAGACGAATCTGATGTTCGTCGGAGACGGGATAGGGAAAACGCTGGTGAAGGGAAACCGGAGCGTCGTCGATGGGTGGACCACTTTCCGCTCTTCAACTGTCGGTAAGTTCCTATATCTTATCCGTCATTTCCATTTTCTGGTCATAACGTTATCTCAGGTGCCATTAATATATCATAAGATTTGGATTATTGTTTGTTATAAAATTAAGATTATTTTTTTTAAAAAAAATTCTTTTTAGATCCTATATATTTATTTGAAGGTTAGTTTAGGTTGTAATGGTATAATAATTGGTTTAAAAATAATTTTATATTAAATTTTAGTTCAGATAACAAATTTTTAATAAAAATTAATTTATTAATACCAAAATAGTGTATTTACTTATATAATACAATAAATAAAAAAATATATTTAGGTTAGGTTAGCCGCCCTACAACATAATATTCAATGCACCCATATATAGTTGATGTAGTTTCACAATCTAGTTATAAATTGATGTGTTAGTATACATTCAATTTTCATTATATTGTGTATACTTTGTGGGTAAATACCATTCCTAAATTTTAAGATTAGGTAAAATTAAACTATTTATTTTTAATCACGATGATTTCTGGTCTATCATGTGGCCAAAATTGATGCTTCTACTTAATATAACTAAATATTTCTCTCTCTCTCTCTCTCTCTCTCTCTGCTGTTTTAACTCTAATTCACTGTGATATATTTATTATGGTCTATGTACCTAATAAAATATAATTAAGACTAGAATATATCATTTCAAAATAATACTCAATATTGCAGTTATATTAAATTATTTGTCCCGGACATTCGAGTTTGGAGAAAGTAGCTGTCCCGCACATCCTTCCTGATTGAGGGAAGGACACGGTTTTGTATGATTTTATAATATTTAGCAAGTAATGCTCTCCAGAAGTCGGACCTCGAAACTGGGCCAGGGTTGGTGACTAATTTCGTCAAGGCTTAGGCCCTGCCACATGTTTTGCAAACTTTGGGCACAGATGTTGGACCTCACTTGCACGCGTTTGGACCAGCTTTACTTACCATACACCAATACCTTTGTCCCAGCTTGCATGCTGCCTCTGCCACAATCATTGTTCTTGCCCCCTCAAGCCCTGTTTAAGTGGCTATACCGGAAGATTAGGACAATAGTAATGCTACTAATGGATAGCTATATCGTCCCATGATTTTTTATAATTTTTTTTTATTCCAACAATTTCAATCCTTCTCTCATATTGTACTTTAAGAATGTGTTTCATAACATAAAAATTTTATAAAAAAAAAATATCTCATTTAAAAAATTAAATTTCATTTTTATTATTTGATATATTATATTTTTCATAAAATTAAATTTCATAATATAACTATTAAAGTACCAACCACGGATTTGTCATTGTTTTGGGATAACGTTTTGTCGGCTGCAGCCGTGGTGGCGCAAGGATTCATAGCAAAAGGCATCACCTTTGAGAACTACGCCGGCCCAAGCAAGCACCAGGCGGTGGCGCTGCGGAGCGGCGCCGACCTCTCGGCCTTCTACAAATGCAGCTTCGTGGCCTATCAAGACACCCTCTATGTCCACTCCCTCCGCCAATTCTACCGCGAGTGCGACGTCTACGGGACGATCGACTTCATCTTCGGCAACGCGGCCGTCGTATTCCAGAACTGCAACCTCTACGCTCGCAAGCCCGACGAGAACCAGAAGAACGTTTTCACCGCTCAAGGAAGGGAAGACCCGTTTCAGAACACCGGGATCTCGATCCTGAACAGCAAAGTTGAGGCCGCCGCCGACTTGATTCCGGAGTTATCCCAGTTCAAAACGTACCTCGGAAGGCCGTGGAAGGAGTACTCGAGGACGGTGTACCTTCTCTGCTACTTGGGTTCTCTGATTGATCCGGCAGGGTGGTTGGAATGGGACGGCGATTTCGCTCTGAAAACGTTGTACTATGGAGAGTACAAGAACCGGGGACCGGGATCGAACACAAGCGCGAGAGTGACATGGGCCGGTTATCATGTGATCACGAATGTGACGGAGGCGAGTGAGTTCACCGTCGGGAACTTTATTCAGGGGGCGGAGTGGCTGCCGTCTTATGGGATTCCTTATTATCTGAATTTGACGGCCTAGAGTTCAACGCTATTAAAAATGCCATTGATATTATTATTCATGTTAATTATTAATGCAAGGGAGGGAGGGAGGGAGCCTCTGTTACTGTTAGGAGAATGCTCCTCCATTCATATATAGTTTGCCGCCAGAGCTGCTGCCCTTAGGCAGGCCCCTTCCCAGTATGGGTTTTAATTGTTTTAGTATGGCCACTTTTCCGATTTGTAGTCCACAAACAATGGCTCTTCAGATTATGAATAAAACTACTTATTGGGGCAACTACAAACGACCACATTATTAAGATTCATAAAAGGTAAATCGCCACGTTATTAAAATCACGTTAAAAGTTAAAATATCTAATCACTACAAGTTGACCCCTAAAGTCGAATCTTAGATGGATAATGCCTCATAATTGCCTCTAGATGTGCGGTCCGAAAGAATTTAAATAAAAATACAAGATGGATACTAAAATATTTTCAGGCCAATATAGAGACAATATTATTCACTAGGTATGGTTCAAGCAAAAGAAGATAGTCCTGAAACACTTAAAAGTTGTGTTATCTTGTTGTTTTTAAATTATTTTTATTTTTATTTTTTATTTTTTTAAAAAAATAAAACACATTCTTTTTACTGTTTTAAAAAATATATTTTTAAAAACAAAACAAAAAAATTATAAAAAAAACTCAAAACAACAAAAATTTATTTTGAGTGTTGTTATCAAAAACAAACTCTAAACTCAAAACACATTTATTTATTCATATTTTATTATTGTAATGGAAAAAAAAATTACAAAATTCATTAACTTTAAAATGTATATATTTTTTTAATAATATATTAATATTAAATATTTCTAATTTACTGAAAAATTGAATTTATTGAATAAAATAGCATTAAAAAATTATTTTCAAAATTTTAAAGAGAACACGTTTTCTAATTTTTTGTTTTGAGAAATAGTTTTTCAAAATGATAAAGAGAATACGTTTTCAATTTTTTAAAAATAGATTATCAAAATAAAAAATTAAAAATAAATTAAAAACTCAAGATTAAAAATTAAAAAATAAAGAGAACGCAATCTTATATGTTAAGCCGTCAATTAGAGGTAATTTTCATTTGGTAAACTCTCAACACGCGACAATCCCTATATAATTTTAAAATACATAAATTCAAGTCTAGCATGGGAAAACAAAGGATAGGCATTTCGAATTCTCTTGGTGTCGTGTCTTTTTTAACTTTCATAAACTTAGAAGAAGATATTCCACACTAATCTAATAATCCTAAACCAAATCATCTTTGAACTCGTGAAAGTAAAAAGAATCAACTAATTCTCCTTGACGTTGATTATTTTTTATCATGATTCTTATCAAGAAATTTGACCTAAAAATGAATGAGAATACCTAAGGTTGCGTTTTCTTTACTGTTTTAAATCATTTTTAATTTTTAATTTTCTAAAATAATGAAAACGCGTTCTCTTTACTGTTTTTAAAAATGTATTTTTGAAAAAAAAAATTGTAAAGAAATCAAAACAACAAAAAGTTGTTTTGAGTGTTTTCATCCAAAACAAACTTAAAATTCAAAACATATTTATTTATTTATTTATTCATATTTTATTATTGTAATAGAAAAAAATATTATAAAATTCATTAATTTTAAAATGTATATATTTCTTAATAATATATTAATATTAAATATTTATAATTTACTTAATAATCAAATTTATTGAATAAAATATTATTAAAAAAATATTTTCAAAATTTTAAAGAGAATGCATTTTCAATTTTCTAAAGCAGATTATCAAAATAAAAAATTAAAAATAAATTTAAAATTTAAAATTAAAAAATAAAAAATAAAGAGAACGTACTCTAAAGGAATTAATCAAAAGTATGACATTATACGTTACTTTAATAGTCCATAAATTGTTTTAAGAATTCTTTGTAAACTTAAATATCAGGGTGACCAAAGGGTCATTACTTTTCTTTCATGTTTGCAAAAATTTTAAGGAGTCGTCAATTCGAGACATAATCTGAATCTCATAAAAAGTCTTATAAATTTAATTAGTAACTGATTGCTGACATCATAAATACTAATTCTTCACCAACAATGATTTATATAAGACAATGACCTGAAGCAAATAGGAGACTCATTGGCAAGATTAAAGCAAACTATAGGGTTGCCCTCCGTTATCCCAAGACAAAAGTAAAAAATAGGAAATCTCAAATCAAGACTTATCTTTACGGCTATGTTTGGGAGAGTTTTAATAATGAAATGAAACAAAATATAATGAAAATGATTGGAAGAAAAGCTTTGTTTGTTTGGATGTAGAATATTTTATATTAGAAAATATTTTTTTAATTTAAATTATTTTACATAGAAAATTCTTTTTTAATCCTTCTTCTTCTTTTTTTTTTTTTTTTTGTGTTTTCTTGCATTATAAAATATTTTTGAAAAAATAATTATATGTATAGATCATGAATGTATATGTATGTGTAAGTATGTATATATATGTGTGTGTATGCATATATATGTATATTTGTGTTTGTATGGTTATGCATATATAAGCAAGTATACATATCAATGTGGTGATAGGACTTAATGGGTTGGGGACCAAATGAAACCCAGTTAACAAAGTTTAATTGATAAGACCCAAACTAAAGTTAAAGTCTAACTCATTTGGAGTCCAATAAATAGAAGAAGGTCCACTTGAAAGAGGAGGTTAATTTTTGTACTTTAACTTCGATTTTCTCCACATCTCTTTTTTTGGTAAGACCCAAACTAAAGTAAAAGTCTTAACTCATTTTGGTAAGACCCAAACTAAAGTTAAAGTCTAACTCATTTGGAGTCCAAGTTAAGGCTATAAATAGAAGGAGGTCCACTTGAAAGAGGAGGTTCATTTTTTTACTTTAACTTCGATTTGCTCCACGTCTCCCTTTTTTCCCTGCACTTTCTTCACTTTACATCTTCACTTATGGTGACTTTAGCACTTCGTGAATAGTGAATTTAGGCGAAAACCATATTTATGTCTCTAATTTTTTATGTTTTTTTTTTTAATTTTAAACTTTTCATAATTTTAAATGTGTTCTTAAATTTGGCCAAAAACATATTAATACTTCTAAACTTTTAATTTTTTTTTTTATAAAACCCTAAACTTTTTGTAATTTAACAAAATCACTCATTTAAACACTTGCTTAACAAGTGAACTAGGAACACATTTTAAATATTTACAGAGTGATTTAACACAATTTAGTGTCACATTTTAAACTATAAAAAATTTAAGGTTACACCAAAAAAATATAAAAATCCTCGAGTATAAATTTGTTTTTGTCTAAAGTTCAGACACATTTTTTAAAACAACAAAAAATTAAAAGTTTTATTAAAAAAATAAACATAAAAATTCAGAGATATAAATATGCTTTTTGCCCCTTGGCAATGGAGGGTGGTTTTGAAAATGCTCCACGTAGGTCTAATCTCTATTTTGCAGACCAAAAACTTATTCATTTCAATCAATTTAGATATTGGTGATGTATTTTTGACATTGTCGCGTATGTATATGTATACACTAGTGCATTTATATATGTGTGTACTTGCATGCAAGTATATGTACATGTATGCATGTACGTATAAATGTATTTGTGTGTGCATGTATGGGTATGTACACATATTGTGTATATACATGTTTTGATGAATAAAAAAATTGTTTAGTAATTTGGTGTAAATAACAAAATGACTTACAAATTTTAAATTAGTAACTTATTGGATGTAAAATATTTGTATAAATTCATATTTTTCCTTTTAACCAAATACTAGAAAACAGAAAAATATTTTCTCGAAAAACATTTTACACTAAAATAAAGGGAACAATAATGTAAAATGTTTTCTTCCTATTTGGAGATGAGGTGATGAAAAATACTCTTTCTTTGCTTCAATGAAAATAGATGAAATATTTCAGTATTAAACAACAAATATCGATTGTACCATCATAATAGATTTACAAATACAAATTTATAAAAGTATTAATTGGGGATAATCTTGTCTGTTCATACTAAACACATATTTTCACCAATTTCCTTCCCATCATTCATTGAGGAAAATTTTGTAAGAAGAAAAATGATTAATTTATCCTAATCTTTTATTATAGGATAGATGATTTTTTTCATTTTTAATAAATTTTAGTTATAATTTGCCTCTTAAAAAATGATAGTTACAAAATTGTTTTCTTACTCTCATGGGCCTTTCTGACCAGGGTGGGGTGGGCTGGGAGGGATTGGGCTATGATATGGCTTCGTGGGCTCACTTTTGTGGTCAACCCACACGACCCGCCCAGGGGCTCAGAAGCGGGCCTGATAAACATTTCTTTTTGAAAATCATTTGGTAGGTGCATTATTTTCTAATATTATTTATAATTTTGGTTACTATATTGTGTAATATTGTATGAGTATATAAATATATATTAAAGTATGAGATAACGTGTAGGGGCATGATGGGTTTGGGCATGTGAAAAAAGGGAATTAGATGAGGAGCTGCACAGGCAGGCTTAGGCTATCAGAGTCCAATCTGGGCCACTAGTGTGGCCGGGGGTAGTGTTGTGCCAGCAAAAGTTGCATCGTCTCCATGTACGGAACTGTTTTATGCCTTTTCATGTGATATGAGTTGTATACACTTGTTTAATTGATCCCCACTGCCACTGGCCACTTCCCCATGCCATGCCTCTCGTCTCGTCTCGCCTCGCCGCGCTGGATTTCATTCCTTCTTTTGCCACTTTTTTCGTGTCAGTCTTGTCAAAGGACCCATCTTCTTTCGATAAGTGTTACATTTTTATTATATTAAATATTAAAAATACGATTGATTATAAGCATAAAATTTATATAAAAAAATATTTTTTAAATAATTAAATTACTTAAAATTAAATTCTAAAAAATATTAATTAAATGTGTTTGATTAGTTTAATTTTTTATCTAAAAATTATTATATTTTTTTAACTTTTGATATTTAATTATCATTATTTTTCATGAAAATAATCACATACACATATTTAGATAATCAGTAATTAAATATATAAATTAATAATTAATTATATAAAATAATCAAATATATGTATATTTAAAAAATAAATCAAATATACATATAGAAATTAATCAAAATAATCTACATGTCCAACGACTTCAACCACAATCATCGTTGCCATCGTCGTTCAGCCATTACCCATTGCAATCATCACTATTGCCATCTTTGTCCGGTCATTGCCTATTGCCATTGCTGGTGACATCACCCATTATCATCATCTTCTCTCTCGTTATCGCCCTTGTCAGTGCCCATTGCTATCGCCCATATTATGGTTGTTGTCATCATCTTCTCCAATCACTGCCTACTACCATTGCCACCGCCACTACTCATTGCTCGTTGATGGCCAATGATGGAAGAGGAAGACCAACGTGATGGATGGTGGTGGCCAACATGGGTTTTCCATTTTCATGGAAAATCAAATTTAACCCTTCCATGAGAAAACCAATTTTAACAAAGGTTAAAAAAGATAGTCACGTGATCGCAAGTGTAAAATTATTAAATTTGTGGAATTAAACATCTCAAAAATTGAAAATTTAAGTGAAAAATGATTATTTTTTATAGAAAAGATGGCAAATCAAACAGATCCTAAATATGAAAATATTAATATTCCATTTGAGAATTTATTAAACTTTATCCCTGAAATTATAATACTAAGGAATTTTGACATTGTGTGATATATTAAGTGATTGGTGCTTGATTTATTTACCATATGTTATAACATTAATATATTAACAATATTATTTATTCATTCTTTACACTGGTTACTTTTTACAATAACTCATACGCGAATTACTTAAATTTCACAAAATATTCAAATAATATTATTTTTTGTGTGTGTATTATTTTTGAATTAGACCGGCTTGGCTTAGCTTAGCGACCCTTTAGGATCCGACCGATGCATAGTCATGTTATAATTAAGTGACACCACTATAATCTTTTCGACTTTACTACTACTACTACACTGATCTATATATCCTTTCATTCTCTTTCATGTGGCTTTTGGATTGTAGTTCCTTATCCTTGGGTCGGATTCACTACATTTTCATATAATTTTAATATATTTACAAGAAAAATAATATAATTCATTAATATTATCTAGCAATGATGATAGTGTATTGATTGAGTTGATAGCGTTCATTGAAACTCTTTTCCTACAATCTTGTAGCAAGGAGATAAATTTTGAAAATTATTCATGCCTTTTGTTGGTAAGAGTTTTGTCTATTGTATATATATATACCTCAACCCTCATGATTAATAATTTTTGGGTGGCCATACATATCGGTTTATCTAATTTCTGAGGAAACATTTAGGCTATAAGGATATCTAGGCAATTGTTTAGGGCCTTCTATTTCTAAGCGCGTTTGAACTCATTGGTTGTTGAGTGAGATAACGGGATCAAGTGTTTAAGGTAACATGCAGGGACTAGTAAAGGCTGTGGAAGTGGATGCGTCGTCTGTGTTTCAATTGGGTTCCATTAGTAGTGTCAGGGCAACAAAGTACTGGGTGGGTCAAATAAATATAATTTATACTTTTGCCCCACATCCTTAATTTCTTCGGGTAAAAGCCCCTGCTGTAAATGTAATAATTAATAACGTCGGGATAGCAAGCAAGCAACTCTTCAATTGATCAACTAGAGCCCAGAGCCGAGACAATGCCCTTTTATTATTAGATCATATTATAGATATTTCATATGGGCTAACTCGTAGACAACACAATCTAATATAAATGATAAAAATATCTTTCATGTCTTATCTTATTGTGCCTCGTGCCACCTTATTATCTTGGGTAAAATATATCATTCATATCTCATCATCTCATTTCATCACTTTAAATGAAATTATTTTAGATATTTTAATTAGTAACTAATGGTGTAATTGGTAGAGTACGTATTTTTCTTTATTGTTATTGAAAGCAAGCAAGCAAGGCGTTTGCAAAGCAGGTGTTTTTCACTTTATAAATACAGAGCCAGAGCAAGAGCCAGAAGAACTCTGCGACTTGCAGTTTGGTTTGTTGGTTGGTTTGGGGCTTCCATTTACACCTCAGTCCCATCATAATTAAATGGCTTCTTCCTCCGTTTTCTCCTCCGCACTCCTCATCATCTTCCTCCTCTTCACCTCTCTTCTCCTCTGCAATGCATTCCCCGCCGCCCCCCACCGCCGCCACGTCCGCTTCGCCACCCACAACTACCGAGACGCTCTCACCAAATCCATCCTCTTCTACGAAGGCCAGCGCTCCGGGAAGCTCCCGTCCAACCAGAGAATCAATTGGAGAAGAGACTCTGGCCTCTCCGATGGCTCTGCAATGCATGTATTACTCCGTCTCTCAAGGCTCTCTGTTTCTTCGCTTCTTTGCCCATTTTGTGAAATTTCTGATCCGGGTTTGATAATGCAGGTTGATTTGGTGGGTGGGTACTACGACGCCGGTGACAATGTCAAGTTCGGTTTCCCCATGGCCTTCACCACCACAATGCTCTCATGGAGCGTGGTTGAGTTCGGCGGGTTGATGAAAGGAGAGCTCCAGAACGCCAGAGAAGCCATCCGCTGGGCCACCGATTACCTTCTCAAAGCCACTGCCCAACCAGACACCATTTATGTGCAGGTCTGAAAATGAACCAACCACAACACGGCACATTATTGGGGAAAAGGAAAACGAAACATTGAAACGGAGAGTTAGCTGATTAATAGTGTGAATGGGTTCTTGTTTGGGTTTTATGCAGGTGGGTGATGCAACCAAGGATCATGCTTGCTGGGAGAGGCCTGAAGACATGGATACCCCCAGAAGTGTGTTCAAGATAGACAGAAACAACCCTGGCTCAGAGGTAGCAGCTGAAACCGCTGCTGCTTTTGCAGCGGCTTCTCTGGTATTCAGGAGAGTTGACCCCACTTATGCCAAGCTTCTTCTCAGGAGGGCTATCAGGGTATATATATAGAGGCGCACACACATATAATATCATTTCCTTAAAATACTCGTATACATATACAAGAGAAGAGAAATCTGAGCTTTTGTTAGCATGTTGGATTAGGTGTTTGAGTTTGCCGACAAGTACAGAGGCTCCTACAGCAATTGCTTGAGAAGAGTTGTGTGCCCTTACTACTGCTCTGTCTCTGGTTATCAGGTAAAGAAGTCCTGTGTTTTTTATATGAACTTGGCCCCATTTTCTACATTCCTTTTCTATAGGGCTTGAAAAATATATATATATATATATATGTATTCTTGGGTGTCTGGTAATTTATTTTCTTTTCAAGGATGAGCTGCTGTGGGGAGCTGCTTGGTTGCATAGGGCCACCAGGAACCCAACTTATCTCCGCTACATTCAAGTAAATGGGCAAACTCTGGGAGCTGATGAGACTGATAACACATTTGGGTGGGACAACAAGCATGCCGGAGCCAGGATTCTTCTCTCGAAGGTCACCCTTTTTCACCTCTTCTTCTTCTTCTTCTTCTTTATGACAAGCTTTTTCTTTCTTGGCATTGTCTTGATTTGTTCAAAATTTGCAGGCATTTCTCGTCCAAAAGGTTCCGTCGCTCCATGATTACAAGGGTCATGCAGATAACTACATCTGTTCCCTCATCCCAGGGGCTCCCTTCTCCAGTGCTCAGTACACCCCAGGTCCCCTCCTCCCCCTATTTCTGCATTATTGTTATATATAATATATATATATATATATTGCCATCGATGAGATCTTGGAATTGATTACCTTCGGATCTACACTGAGTATACTCATGGGCAAGCTTAATAATCCACAAAACCCGAACACCACACCCACTAAACACACAAAAATTGTATGAGAGACAGATTCAGATGATTGAGTGGTGACTGCCATAAATTAAATGTGACAGGTGGGCTTCTGTTCAAGATGAACGACAGTAATTCCCAGTATGTGACCTCCACTTCATTCCTCCTCTTAACCTATGCGAAATACTTATCATCAGCCCACAAGGTTGTCAACTGTGCTGGATCAGTGGTCACCCCCAGTAGGCTCCGAGTCATTGCCAAGAAACAGGTTCATACTAGTCCTCTTTTTTCCAAAAAGTAAAATTCATTAACCCTTCATTTTTGGACATTGAGTTAAAAGAATTTTGGTGTTTTCGGGAATCATTCTGGTGTAGGTGGACTACTTGCTGGGAGACAACCCGTTGAAGATGTCATTCATGGTGGGGTACGGTCCCCGGTACCCCCAGAGGATCCACCACAGAGGATCATCTCTGCCGTCCATCTCGGCCCACCCGGCTAAGATCCAATGCAAGTCCGGGTTCAGCGTGATGAAATCCCCGTCCCCGAACCCGAACATCCTGGTGGGGGCCGTGGTGGGTGGGGCAGATCAACGAGACTCCTTCCCAGATCAACGGTCGGATTACGAGCAGTCAGAGCCCGCGACGTACATTAACGCACCCCTTGTGGGAGCACTGGCTTATCTTGCTCACTCATTTGGGCAGCTATAAGAGCTAGTCTTAACTTATTAGGCGCCAGCAGCAGCACTTTTTTTATTTTAATTTTTTAATGATTTCGTTTTATCATTACTTTCTAGAGAGAGAGGGTTCAAATCAAATGTGATAATGAATTGGGTCTCTCGGCGGTGTGGTGTTGCACTCGAGACGAGTGGGGGCTTGAGCCTCAAACCTTGTGTGGGGGGACGTAGTTTAAATCAAGGTGTAAACGGGCTTGCCGTGCTCCAAACGGCGTTACAAATGTTAAAGCTTTTTCGTGTTTGGCGTTACATACTTTATAATAGGCTGCTTTGTTCTTTTTCATATTCCAAAGTAATTTTATAATTATGGATGATGATACCAAAATCTAATGGGCTTATTGTCGTCGAATGAAATTGGGCCTCCATGGCTGTGTGGAGCATGTTTTTCCCTGTTTCGGGACTTGGAATTGTAATTAATAAGGGAAGGCGGGAACGGCCGATGTCTTAACAGTAACACAAAAGCGCGGGTCATAAATTATATTACCGTTGGTTCGGTTCGGTGGGTCCAATATTTGACCGTTGAAAGCGAATGACGTTGAATTCGCAGGGTTCTTTTAGATATTGGAACTAATTAAGTAATTGAAAAAAGCATATATATATACGCCTCGTCTCAACCCATGTGATGAAGCGAACGGTAGCATGTCACATGGTCAAAAAGCTGCACAATGCAATGCACTCTGTCAGATGTGTCAGAACTGGTACCAAGTTTCTGCTTGGCCTTGGTCTGACACTCGAAAGAGATGAGAGATGGGCTCCACGGCAGTGACTCCAGCCGGCCCAAACCCAGCAAGGACATGAAGCTCCATGGGCCCAGCCTGCCCCCTTAACAATCCCACCCAGAAATTTTACTAATTCTTCTGATTCTAAAAGAATGATAACAGTAACAAAGATGAATCATCCTCCCCCAAATCTTGCCAGCCAGAATAGAAGCTTTATTACTATATCAAGAACATCCAGTAAGAAGGGTGGTTCTTGACATTTATCAAGATTACAGGAAGGTTCCAGAAGAACCCTTTTGATTTCTTATCATATACAACGTTACATCACTGCTGTATTAACCAATTTCACAAACCAAACGTTAACCCGGTTATTCAAATTGAACAGGGGAAAGTCACCAGTTTACGGGTTATTCTGATCCTCAAAGCAACTTTAGGGTTCATACTAATGCTCCTCGTCAACAGCCAGGGGAACAGACTTCACCTGAAACAGAGAAAGAGCCAGAGCCAGAGCCAGAGCAGAGTTCAGTAAAAGTGATTCCATTAAACACCACCACCACCACCCAGTATGTCAAATGTACTTGGAAAACTCATTTTAATCTATTATGAGGATTGAAGGCCTCACCAGATCACGGTATTTCAGAATGTAAAACATCTCAAGGTATCGCCGGGTTTCACGCCTCTCAAGTTTCGAAACGAACTTCCAGAAACCATAAACCCCAGCCAATGTCATCAGCCTTTCTGAGTAGATTTTCCAGGTATACCTACAACATATTTGCATGATATTTCAGTATGTTTTTGGTAAGGCGGCTAAAGCCAAGACTTACTTGAGTGAAGAACTTTCCATTCTATTGAGAAAGACGTACCTTTCATAGATCCTTTGAAGGCCACCTTTGGAGATTTTCTCCCAGTGGCCGGGTTCCTCCTTGCAGCGTTGGAAAAAATCGGCTAGAAGTGCAGAAAGCTTATCGGGGTGATATGGATCGATATGGTACCCTGAGACGCCATCTTCAATAATCTCAGCAGGACCACCATGGCAAGTGGCAAATGTTGGAAGCCCACAGGTCATGGACTCCACGACTGTAAGCCCAAATGCTTCATAGAATGCAGGCTGGATTTAGAATAGGAAAGGTTAGCCTGGTGGAGAAGAAACTCCTAAAACAGAAAGAAAGAGATGCGGGGAATTATACCTGCACAAAAGCCCCTCTATTGTCAGCTATGTAGCGATAGAGCTCCCCATTACGTGCTCGATTGGTTTGGGCTGATATCCATCTTAGCTGGCCATCCAAGTTGTATTGCTTAATGAGGGCATGCATCTTCTCAATTTCTGCAATTTCTTCTCTGTCACTGGATTTCTTCACATCATTATAACCTGCTACCACAACAAGGTTTGCTAGTTCCCTTAGCTTGCTATTTTTAGCGTAGCACTCTACCAGTCCTGTAATGTTTTTCACCCGGTCAAGCCTTGCCATGGAGAAAATTACGGGCTTTGATGGATCGCTCAGTTTTCCACTGCATCAAGTCAAACCGAAGTTGATGAGCAAACATCGTATCCTTTCTCAGGTAAAACAGGAAAAAGCAATCACCATCGTTTACATATTCATGCAACATCAAGTTTCATCTTAGATGTGATATCAATCTCAGCTAATTAATTTTGAGTGTGCTTGATTCATGCTTCTGATCCATAAGAAAAGGAATTACACAGCAACGTGTCCAGGAGAAGTAAATCTAGAATAACCTCATAAGCATTGGAGAATCAAAAAATTGAGTTAAAATGGAAAGAAATGGAAAGCTTGCCACGCAAAGAAGAGCCAAGGGTACCTTTGTCTGTAGGAGAACCAAAAATAGAAAATAAAAATGTATAATCTTATGGGACAACCAACAATGCAAAATACAAACTAATAATGATACAGGAGAACCATTCACCTATTTTCTGTGTGTAACACAGTGTCCCTACAACCCAGAGTTTAGTGGCATGGATAGGGAACCCGTGCTGCTTATCAATGCAATATACAATATAGGCATATATAACCATGCTACAAAGAAGAATTGAGCAGAATTAAATGGATGCCGAAATATAGAAACCAAAAGCAACTCACATGTGCTCATCGTTCTGAGCAGGATCGTACAACAACTTTTCAATTGAACCATGTAGAGCAGTGAGTCTTTTATCCTCTTCTGAATATGGAAAGTAAATGGTCATATCTGCTCCAGGAGAGACAATATTGAACTTAGGATCAAAAACATCAATCCCATGAACAACTCGATAGAGGCTTGGAAGGGTGAAAGCTGTATGGCTTTCGTACTGTCCAACAGTATTCTTCCTGAAAGGATAAAACGATAAAAATGAACCCGTCAAACTTCTGAGCACTTAAGATCACTGCATCACTAAATCTGCAGTTTAGATAAGATGATGATATAATCAAATGAGCACATTGACTAAATCCAACTCCACATATGGATAAGTAGCAGAGCACGTGAAATTGCTAATGCAATCAACCGTGTGCTAATCAAAAGACATAATGGATTTGAAGGTAGAAACCATATGCACATTCTGCTAGAAGCATTTGTCTTCTACAATCTTGAGAAAACAATAAACAGTACAAGAATTCTTAGGATATATTGCAATCCTCAATCTGGACATTAGCTCTTTCTGATTGTATAGCACCCTCATTTTCATGTAGCACAGTCAAACTAGCATCCTCAAGCACATCAAGTGGGCTGCCCCTACTTTCCTGTTTCTTCAAACAAGCAAGACTTTTTGGAAGAGGGAGGGGAGAGAAAGGCAAGCTTGAGGATTTGTTACCACAAGAAAATTCCTTGCACAGTCAGGCTCCCTAGGACAGTAATTTCTCAGCATAACCATGCTGTAGGCTACAATGTGTAGACCCTCGGTGCAAAAACCTAAACAGCCTCAATCCCAACTCCTTGGGATGAGCTCCTCAAATTCTTTCTTCCTTGGTGCAGAATTTAAAATTTTGGTTATTACCCACAGAGAATTCCCTACTAATCAAACCATGAATTGCATAAGCAATGGAATCTTAATTCAGAGTAATGGGATTCCAATGATAACATTCCCTTTTCTTCTCTCTTCAATCCTACTTATAGATTAGAAACATAACATCAGCTAAAACGGACTACTTAAACCAAAACCAAATGCCATCAGATTTTATGACAACTCACTGCTGATTCTGATTTTTTTTAAATGTTCCCTAGCATCCAGAGGCTGCAGAGTGCTGAAAGTGATCTCAATCTACATCACATACTTCATCATTGAAAACAGAAAACAACAAAGAGAAAACTGATAAGGCATAAAAAGACTTACGTTCCTGCAATCTCTTGGTACGTACTAGTGATGATAAAATCTGAGTTGTTCATGGAAATTAAGTCAGCAGTAAATTGACAAGAGAAGTGGTATTTATCCTCGAACTTTTTCCAATATATATCAGAATCTGGATATTTTGTTTTCTCCAAGGCGTGAGCAATGGTGCACTGCCAAATAAAAAATTTAAGGTGTGACATTTCCGTTCCCAGTAATAATATGATGATTTTTTTTTAAACAAAAAGATAAAATATCATTCCTAACCTGCGTTACTCCCATTTTATGCGATAACAAAGATGCAACAAGATTCCCATCACTGTAGTTGCCAATAATCAGATCAGGAACACCTTGTAACTCTGCAACCATTTCACTACCGGCATCCTGATACCAGAATTCAGTATAAAGGAATGACAAGAACAAAATTACTCTGGTATGCAGATGTTCTGAGCTTCAAAATAGATGCTGCGAAACCACGTTAATCAAATTTCATGCTAGTACCACTAGCAACAGAACTCAGTCAAAAGCAATGTCAGAAAACAAAATTACGATGATATGCAGATATCAGAGATTCTAAAGAGATGCTAAAATGTTGCTAGTAATAGCCCAATGGATGAATATACAGGGATAGGAGTGGCAGTGATAGAAAACAAGCTGTGATGTTCATGAACAGGTCCTACAGTTTCAAAGATGTGCACGTGGATACATGTACTTATAGCCATTGTTGATATCCTAGGTCCTTAAAAGTGACTAAGAAATGCTAAAATAATTTTACCTCTGCAAAGGTCTCCAGGTAAGGCCATATATCAAATCTTGAGATCCATTTACGGAGAACGCCTTTCTCTGTTCTGAAAGGGACTCTTAGAATATGAGAGTATTCTGTTCCACTGACTCTTTCGAGCCTCTGATTGCACGAAGTACCTTTCGCATCAGGTATTAATCGTGTCACCTTATATGACAAAAGGAAAATATATTATCATCTTCAGTGAGAAAAATATGCTATATGGTGACCATGTTGATAAATTGGATCTAGGATGCACTCAGTTATCTAGTTGAAGAGATACACTTTATAGTAAAAAGCATAAAAACTTACAATAAGAATTCTAGGGGTGATGTCCAGTCCTTGCTGCTTTATTTTCAAAAGCATTTCATGCTCCAAGGCACGTACTTGATCCAGTATGTACACAACCTGCATTAAGCAAAATAAAAATTATCCATATTCATCATTACAGCATTGGCAATAAGAAACACCTTCCCATAGATTTACCAAAAAAAAGAACATCTTGACTTTTTATTAACATGAACAACAAGAGCAACTCAAAAAGTATAGTCAATGCAGGCAAGAAAGCATGGAAATAATTTACTGTCTCAGCTCATACAGGACTCACATACATGAAACAAAAACTGTAACAATACCTGGCCACCAGTGTCGGGCAATCCTAAGACATTTGCTTGTCCAAAGTACCCATGTATGGACAAAATAACAACGTTAAACACCATTGGTATTCTACCAAGAAATGTCTCCAAGGCAGAAGGATCGGGAGCTTGGAGGATGTCCGAGAGCAGATGCATCATCTCCAAAACTCGTTCTGCAGTATCACCCCAACCTTTTTCAAAGCCCATTCCTTGCAAGCTGCATGCCAGTGAATTTAACATTTCAAGCTCTTAAGACTCCTAGTAAGGAACCAAGAATGTCAAACAATGGAGCAGACAAATAGAAGCGTACTCATATTCAAACTCAGAATAGGGTGTATCAGGTGGTAGCTTAGAGAGATAATCCTCTGCTTTTGACAATGCTGATTGAAGTCTAGGTATGGTATAAATTCGATCGTTCAACATGAAGCCCTACACATGATAATAGCAGATCAAACCGCTAAATCCTGTGGTGCCAAAATTAAGATCAGGACTAAGTTTATCAAACAGGTACCTTACCAACTGAAACGGGTTACCAAACAGAAACTTCACCAACAGAAACACTTCCACAAATTTAGTTAAAAAAAAAAATGAAGACTGTTGATAACAAAAATATGGGATCGGTAATCAAAACTAAGGTATCCTGTAGTTCAACATATTATTGTTGCTTCCAGAATAAATTTGACAAAAAAAAAAAAAACCCACTTTTCGCTTAACTTACATGCCCTTTATGTTTGTGTGCCCGGAGGAAATTAAGCAACGGTTCCAAAGAATCTCTATTGCGAAACATGATCGAGGAGAGGTGTCGATTGAGGAATTGAACACCATTGCCAATGGACGAAGACCGAGTTGGGCGGGGAAACGTTGCATAGAAGGGTTCAAAATCAAGCTCCAGCACAAACTTATCATTGGCGCTGATACATTTTAAAATCCAGAAGAGAAAATTACTCAATAATTAGCCATCATCCATAAGCTAAGATAGCAGCACGTAATTCTCAGGAAATGTCCTGCAGATATAATTAGACAAAAGAAAAAAAATCACTTACTTCCCGTCTACAAGATCTTCTTTGAAGCCAAGATATTCAGAAACACTCAGCTGCTCTACACTTAGTTGATGCACATTGACACGTACGAATTCCCAAACACCAGGCCTTGGACGTACTGCTATGGCCACAAATGGGGGCAGAATTATGGCTTCCTGTAACAAGGTTTTAACGGGAAGATTAGAAGAATGGAGGAGAGAGAAGAATTTGGTTTAGGCAGCCACTATAATGTTTCTAAGTTCTCTTTCTGCCAAATACCTTTGAGTCAATTCAAATTAGTCTCATCTACGATAATTAGATGGTGTCTCTTTGGAAGTTATTCCCCACAATAGGTAGAGGTAGCTACATAAATTCTAAAGGAAAAGGTAAAATAAAGGTTCGGTTCCATGATCTTGAATCCCAAAATTCAATCAGAAAATTACTTACGATAAAAGCGGCCGGATACTTTCTTTGAATAATGAAGTCTATATCAATAAAGACAAAGGAATAAACTAAAATTATGTAAAGTTGGCTTTCTTCGCTAACTAATGCGTAGAAGTTTTAGTAAAGTTGTTTTTCTTCATGCGAAGTTGAGAAAGCCCCAGTCAACTTTCGTTTAATATACTACAAAATACTCCAACGTACCCAGTTGAAGCTTCAATTCGGATACCATGAAGACCAAAACCCAAATTAGTCATAAAACATAATATTTAATTAAGACCAGTTCATTTGATTGGGACAAGTTCATTGCCCCGAATCTCCTGGACACAGAAGATAGATTAAACAAAGCCCATAAAAGATAAACCTGGGCAGACTTAAGGACTTCACTGAAGGGCCCATCCCTGAGCTTTTCCCTCGCTGAGTCTTCGCCGATTATGTTGTCGAGTTCATCGAACAAACTATGCGGTTGCAAAATCCCCTTCCCCTGACCCACATACCTTCAAAACCATGCAACAAAGCCCCCCCCAAACCCAAGCGGTCCGTTCAGTTCATCATCACGAAATTAAAGTTGAAAGCAAACAATAAAAGGACTAAAATTAAAGAAAATAAAACAAATCTTGCTTAAACAGAGGACGAAAACCTGGAGAGGAGAGAGATGAGTTCGTTGCGATGAGCGGAGAGGGTGTCCTCGACCCGCTCCCGCATGCTGGGAATTCGGGATAATTTAGGGGTGGCCATGGATTTCGAGCTCGATTTCTGGGCTTTTACTTAATTCCAGAAGAGAAGTGACTGGTAACCTGAAGAGGAGGAGATAATCTTGGAAACTAGAATGGTGCGATTGAGAGACGAGTGGGAGAGAGGGGCATGTGCAATTTTATAGAGAGCAAAGGAAGGTGGAGATGGCGGTTTCAGGGCAGATTGAGAGAGAGAGAGAGAGAGAGAGAGAGAGGACAAAAAAGAGGCCAAAAATCAGCAAGAGCAGTAACTGGTTTTCTGAAAGGAAGGAAAGCATTGAATCATTGATGCGATTGATACTTTATGATATTTGGTTCCATTGGGAGGAAGACAGATGTCCCCCGTTCGCTGCATCTCCGCTCACATAATCCACCGTCGTGTCCATTTTTTCTTTCTTTCCCTCCTTTTTCTAATGTCGTCGAATAATGAAGGAGCGTGCTTGACTTCAAGTGCGTAACACTCACCTCCAGCGCCTAAAACATATTTCATTTAATAATTTCTTTCAATTTAGTGCATAATAAAGGGTATTTAAGTATTATTATATATTATTATTATTATGATATTAAATTAGGTTAATTTTTATTATCATTTTTACATATTATTTATAGACCCGATAATATGCATACTAGAGTGAACATAGTTGAGAGTAAAAAATAAAAAATAAATAAATTATTATTTGGATAGATTTTTTTTTTAAATAAATAGAGTTGAATAGACAATCATATCCTTAAAATTTTAGTTAATTTTCTATTACATCAGGATGGGAAAAGTCGAAAATAAAGTATTAAGGTCCCGAAACATCTTACACTAATATAAGCGCTATATGGCCGTCCACGCAATGAATGAGAAGGTTAAGGACGTTGCAGAAGAACTGAAATTTTCACTTGTGCCCCCCCAATCCAACCCAACCCAAAGATAAGAACACCGAATATGGGATCTTCTTGGAAGTTTCAGACCGCCCTTTCCTTTTTCCCTTTTTTTAGTTATAAAAATATTCATATCTTAAGTACAAATCACTATCTAAGTTACTCTTACAAGTTACAACCCTAATCGGGTACGTATCACTTTATTATAAGTTTAAAAATGTAAGTTTAGATAATGTTTAGTGATATTAAATTTTTAGATAATCAAACTCACATCATATAATGTATGGATTTAAATAAGAAGATAATTAATAATATTAGTAAAGATAATCTATACTAATTCTGATATCAAATAAACAAAGTGGAAAGAGAGCTAAAATCTTAATATTTTTGGCCATGCTTGACATGGTGGCTCTCACATTTCAAGGCGGCGTGGCCCCGAAACGAGCATATAATAATGAGGGGGAATGAGGGGCAATGAATGTTTTATATATATATATATATATATAGCGGATAATACAACGCATCGTTTGGTGGGCGAGAAGCCCATTCGCGTGTGACAGAATCTGGCCCACTTTATCCTTTGGATAAGAACCAAAGATTTTACAAATGCCCAATTCAAAGGATACAGATATTTAAGTATGAACCAAACAGCTGAATTCGCATATTCTCATGATTGCATGACCCACGAAAACTATGGGTGCTGCACCAAACAAAACACTGTGGACGCAACTCTAAATCTATGGGTCAAGAAAATTTTAATTTAATGATTATATAATTAATTTATTGACATTCATATTTCTAACTAAAAAAATTAATGATTTTTGCGATTATTATTATTTAAGACATTTAATTTTTTAATGCGAGCTTTGCTAGGATAAAAGATGAAACAAGTAAGGATGACTACGCAATGGACAGACATGGAAAGCCTTCACCAATGGATATGGCTAAGAATTTGATTCGCAGTTCAACAAGTTGAACCCTCCCTCAACTGATGATGATGCATTTCCTTTTCTTGGATTGGAAGGAATCTAAAGATGTTCGTTCCATCTAAAGCGGGACAAAACACTTTTCCAAGAAATTAAACCGGTCTATTAGATGATGAAGTAGAGAGGCCGACTTGGGCTGGGAAATTATTCGATTGTGGATTGTGGGCCAGTACAGAAGTCGGACCAGCCCAGCAGGTTCGCCTTAAGCCCATTCATAGTACAACCACATGCTGTTTGGCCCAGCCGTTAATGACATGGCGCTCGCCCCGCCCACCAAGACGGGAAAAGAAAAGCGCAAGGTCAAGGTCAAGTCAAGGTGCCATGAAGTTCATCAATCTCGTCCCGTGATGAACCCTTTTTGCCTTTTATGTGAGCCTGAAATGAAATCATAATAATAACTTGATCATGGGAGCAACACAGACAAATATGGCTCCACCAATCCATGTAATATATAAGTAATTAATTAGTAATAATTACATAAAATTATCTGAAATGACTGGTCGATGGTTGGTATAACTGATCAACTAATATAAAATAAAGGAATACAAGCTTGTGATGTTTATATATCATCATAATAATTTGATCTGCTGTGTATTAACAGTAGCATTAATTGTTAGCTGTTAATGCCATAATAATGCTGTTGATGGCGCAAGAGAAGAGAGCCTCATATCAGATCAACTAAAATTGGAGAAAATGAAGGAAAAAGGATGTTTGGTGTTTGGGCGGTTCCCCTGTTTTTCAGAGTGACCAACCAAACAGAGTACGTAGAATCGCATGGTTTTCGGCCGCTGCTGCTCCGCTGCCACCATACATATATATCGAAAACAGTTAAAAGAGAGTTTTTTAAATACAAGAGTTAAATGGTTTAGAAAGCATCTACTAAGCCTTCTGGCCGGCCTTGTTATTCTCGCGGAACCAAACGTTCAACAAGTGGGGGTCATGCTCCAAGGCCAAAATGGCTGTCGCGGGAATGCATTCGAATACGAAGACGAAGACGGGTGTCCTGTTGGTGGGCCTAGCTTTCCTCTGCTATGGCTATGGAGCCGACGGGGCTGCAGTTTTTGATGTCACCACCTTCGGTTGTAAGCCAGACGGAAAGACTGATTGTAAGATGGTGAGTTTAATAGTTTGTCTCCGAGGCAGCAGACCTTTATTCACAATTCAATTGCTTCTCTAATTCCATCATCTGCCTACTGCCTTCTTGCATTACAATATTTCCAGAAGAATAATGGCAGGGGGATGTGAAAAATTAAAACATTCTTGCGTGCATGATATGATGTCAGGCGAGCAATTTGTTAGATGTGATTAATTTAAGATGTTGTACATTTTCATAGCATTTATTTCATCTCTATCGCATAACATTTTTCTTTATTCAATTAACAAACAAACGCTCATTAGTCATCCTCAACGAAGTTTGCAATGATAGTGAAACAATGAATCATCTGAGTCTCCTTTTCATATCTTTCGCACCCTGAAGTTAATTGCTAAGGGTGGAAAAAGAAAATCGACTATGATTTATTTTTATTTTTTTTAAAAAGAAGCAGAAATGTGATTGTTTTATATCAAAATTTGTTCATAAATAAAAAGCGTACCATTCTAATTATAATCACAAATAGAGTAACATAACTGACTAATATTCATATATATATTACAAGTATAAAGTTCGTTTTATAATCTGTAATTATAAAACGGCCTCCAACTCCGAGAGAATTAACTAATTTTAATTTCCTTAGTGCAGCCGTTCATCCAGGCTTGGAACCAAGCATGCAATTCAACAGAGCCAGCAACTGTTCTTATTCCGCCCGGAAAGTTTTTGGCTGGCGAAGTCTACTTCCAAGGACCTTGCGCCTGCCCAAGCCCTTTAACGGTGGACGTCCAGGGCGCCATCTTAGCGCAGACCGATCTCTCAGAGTTCACGGGTCCCCAGTGGATCTTGTTTTATCACGTCGACGGCGTTGTCGTAACCGGCGGAGGATCCTTTAACGGCCAAGGGGAGACGGCCTGGAACCACGATGCTTGCCGGGGTCAGGCTAGTTGCAGCTCACGCCTCCCAGTTGTAAGCTCTCATATTGATGAAAACATTTGCAAGTGATAATTAGAGTGATGAATGTGTTTTAATTATATAATCCGCTGTTTTGGTGCAGTCGATTATATTCGAGAAAGTGAATCATTCCGTAGTTCAAGGGATTAGTATGATCAACAGCAAAGGATTCCACATGAAAATCTCCGATTCCAGCAACTTCACAGTGACGAACATTACCGTAACTGCGCCTGGGGATAGCCCTAACACGGATGGGATACATATAAGCGGATCCGATCTCGTCAGCGTTTCAAAGTCCGTCATAGGAACCGGAGATGACTGCATCTCTATAGGTGACGGCACTACAAATCTCGCCGTCTCGGAGATCACCTGTGGCCCTGGACACGGAATTAGGTAAAATACTTATAATCCTCATCGTGCTATTGTCAACATTTTCATAATCAAAAGGATTCTTTATAATTTTGCTTAACTTGTGTTGGGTTGTGGCAGTATTGGCAGCCTTGGCCAGCGCGAGAATGAAGACAGTGTGAGGGGAGTTACGGTGACTAACTGTACACTTTCAAATACGACGAATGGTGCAAGGATCAAAACCTGGCACGACTCGCCTGCAATAGAAGCTTCCGGGATTGTTTTCGAAGATATAGTGATGAACGGTGTGAAAAACCCCATCATCATAGATCAGCATTACGGTGCCAAGAACAAGCCAGGGGTATCCCCTTCAATTCCCTATCCATTTGGTTTGATTTCTTCATTTTATGGACAATCTCTCACTGGCTTTGGTTGTTGGAGCAGGCATCTAACGTGAAGGTCAGCGATGTTCATTACAAGAACATCAGGGGAACCACAATCACCAATACTGTGGTTGCTCTGAATTGCAGCGACGCGGTCCCCTGTGAGGGCATTGAAGTGATGGACGTTGATTTCACCCTTGACGCCGCCGTCGCCGCCACTGCAAAGTATCCCACTCTTTCCAACGCGTGCACGAATGCTAAGGCGGTCTTCACCGGCAAACAGAACCCGCCGCCTTGCCTATGAACTTCGTTTTCCCCCCCTGCGGCGGCGAATGCTACGTTGTAGTTCCAGTTATGCGATCTCCATCCTCCTCCCCACACCATATTATATATTATATAAATAATTTATTTATTATTTTAATTAATTAATTAATTATTTTAATTTTATCTTAAAAATTATAGATACTTCAACCACACTTTTTATTTTATTTTATTTATTAATAAATTTTAATTTTATTTATTTTACCTTACTTATAATTTTTATTATTTATTTAATAATTTAATAATAAATATAGCAATATTAGATTTTTATAATATTTAATATATTTATAAATAAATTTACTAATATTTTTTAAAATGATTATTTAACAAAATTATTTAAAATATTTTCATAATTTAAAATTTAAGATTTTAATATATTAAAATTAAAATTTCAACAAGAGTCATATTTCAATGAAAGTGAAAAAATTATATATATTAAAAGTGAAAAAATTGTCTAATTACATGACATGGAATGTATACAGATCTTAAATACTAAGGTTATCATTAAGAAATTTTGTGTAGTATTGTTTATTATCGACAATTGGTCAATCTATGTCAAAAATCACAAAAAAAAAAATTAATGAGTTATTGAGTCAACACTCTTGTTGTGATATAATAATTACTATTTTAAATACACAAATAAATAATATAATTGACTAACTTTAATATCCATTTTATGATCAAGTCCAAAACATTACATTGAAACAAGTAGAAAAAATTGTGATTTGAGTCTGCAATGAGATAATTCATTAGTGTATAAATTTGTATAAAAAAAATTATAAATATAACCTACACTTGTATATAAAAAACTATAAATATATTTAACAATATTTATCTCTAATTTAGATAATTGATTATATTTTGGATTCTAATTCATTTAATCTAAACATGGGATTATTTTTGAACACTTAATACACAAAATATCAAATACACATATGAATAATCAAATACATGCATACACAAAATGAATAATCAAATACACAAATTAATAACTAAATACACAAAATATCATTTACCCAATACAAAAATGTATACAAAATATATATTGAATCACTAACCGCAAGAAGAAGACGCCGCTACTGGAGGTGTTTGTCGTTATTGCCGTCATCGTTAGATCTAGTGTTTGCAAGTCGTGAAAGCGCCTACAACACTCATTCTTCTCCGCTACAACCGTTGTTGCTCATCGCCAGATTTGATATTTGTAAGTAGTGAGTGCACCTGCAACACTCATTCTTATCCGCTGCTGCTGCTGCTACTTGTCGTCCTCGCTACTACTTTTGCTCGTTGTTGGCTATCTTCTTCCGATTCCAAATTTGTGAGAGAGATTTATTAAGACAAGACGAATAGGGTGTGATTTGAAGCTCAATAACTCTAGTCAGCAATTTGAAGGTCAACAAAAATTTGGTGAGGGACAAGATAAATAGAGAGCACATTAGAATGGATTTTCAACAATTGGCTCTCTATATTTTAGTTTGGTAAACAATTTCTACTCGCATAATGATAGTATATATCGAGGATAAGTAAAAAAAGAAACAATATCAGCTAGATACCTTTTATGTCAAATGCAAACAAAGAACTTCCGAGTTAAGCGTGTTTGAGTTGGGGAAGCTCAAGGATAGGTAACCCCCTGGAAAATTCGCGTAAGCTCGTAAGGGTAAGTTGTTCCGGTCCTTCCTATCGTTCGATACGGGATGTTACAGGTAGTATCAGAGCCGAGCCTCTGAGCACGGTAGTGGGGCAAACCTCAGTGATGACGCTGAATCCCTAAGGGGGAGTGCATGTAGGCACCTTAGCTCAATCCTACATCTACCATGCAAAGGGGAGAGATCTGTGACCGGTTGTAAGGTCGCATGACGAGGACGTCATGTGCTCAAGAGGGGGATAATGTAATACCCCGAGAGTTCAGAGAATGGTAATATATATTAAGGATAAGTAAAGAAGAAAATAATACCATCTAGATACCTTTTGAGCTAAATATAGACAAAGAACTCTAGGGTTAAGCGTACTCGAGTTAGGGAAGTTCAAGGACAGGTGATTTCCTGGGAAGTTCGCGTAGGCCTATTAGGGTAAGTTATTTTAATCATTTCTATCGCTCGATGTGGGATGTTACATTAATAGTTTGGATTTGTAAATATAATTGAAGTTTATGCAACGAGATTATTCCATTAGATTTATGTATTTATCAACGTTTTCATGTTGTGTGATTCTTTCCATAGTATAGAATCATTGATTATGGTGATATGTTGTTAATTGTAAAAGAAAATTTTTTAGGAAAACTTATTATTCTATTTATTCAATTTTTATTAATATTTCTAAAGTTAATTCTTTAGTTTCATATATACAAGGGGAAAAAAAAAACACTGTACCTTAGAGTTTTCAGTTCCTTAATGAAGATTGGATCCATTGACAACTCTAATTGTAAGCAAGTTATTAATTGCAAAAACATATATCAAAAAAGAATATTTAAGTGAGAGTTGATATATGAGGGTTACCAAGTGTTGTGCATTTTTTATATCGGGTGAGATTTAGTTTTAATAGGAATTTATGTTCTCAGAAGTGTTATGCATGATCACTTCATTGTTCATGGTGCAATAAATGTTGGTTTACTTATTCTACATGAAAATACTCATATTTTGGGTTTCTGTTCTGTTAATGCGTCCCCCACCACCACCAACCCTCGCCTCTTCTATGGGTGCCAAATTGATTATAAAACTATACGTGATTAAATGTCCACACATGCTTTGATAATTATGCATACACCATTAATAAGAGGTACATCATGTGTCCTGTAATTAAAGAAAAATAATTTTCTCCTCGTGTAAATATTACTTTCCTACTAATTTTTCATCTTCTTTTCTCAGTCTTTGGAGTTTTGATCTCTATTGATACACTAAAATTGGATTTTGTGGCATAAAATGAATTGAATGAATAGGCCTGGCTGCTTGTGGGATCATTCAACAATGTTCATTCTTCTTTGATCTACAAGGAGAGACCCAATATTCGTTGTTCTTGGTTCCGATTCGAAACATTGTCTCATTACTTGGTAGAATCCAAGCACAAACGCCATTGTGCCAGGCGAGGTCCTAGGCTAGTGCAAAAATGAATATATTCGAGGAAAACAAAGACAGCATTTTGAGACATTGATGTTGTCTTCTTCAGTTCTATCCATGACATACCGAACGGCAGGTAGCTAGAAAACAGAGATGGGGCGGAAACTCCGGAGTTAAAAGCGTTGGGCAATATGGTTTGAACAAGAAACATTTCTGGCCAGAAGTTCCCACTTATTATCCGAATCAGCCCAATCAAGGGAAAGTATCAACCAGATCAAGCCAACCATTCAAGAGCTCAACTCTAACCGGAAAATGATTAATGAAGAGAGGCCTACTAACGAGCGAGTGATTGTTATGGTGGAAGGAGCCAAGGCCGCCGCCGACAAGAGCGGCGCTGCGCCCCTTGAATATGCTCTGCGCGAAGTGACGCGGCCCAGCGACGAGGTTTTCGTTCTCGCCGTGTTCAATGCCAAGGCGGAGGCCGAGACCGAGGCATCGCCTTTGCCGAGCACGGGTTGTTGTTGTATGGGGGAAGAACGGTTGGATCAGAATTCGAATACAAACACAAGTGACCGAGATTCATGTATCTGGTTTCTAGAGGAAGAGATTAATCAGAGAAAGGAGACGTACCAGCAGATCTTTAGACCTTACTACGATAGATGCAAGGGCAGTGGGGTAAGTGTTTGGAAAAATCCATTGTTCTTCAGCTTCTTTTCCCTCTCGGGCAATTCCCTTTTTTCTAAGGTTGCAAGTTAATTATTCTTGGTAGGTAAAGTTCCGTGTGAAGATCGCGGCCAGCTTTCAGCCACTGGCCTTGGTAGCCGAAGAGGCAAACAATGTGGACGCCACTTGGATTGTCATGGACAGGTATCCCTGCCAAGTGGTATCAGTATACCTAACAAGTGATATCAGAGTTGTTTACCCAATAACAAAATTTGTTACAGGTGTTTTGTTGGCGAGCAAAGTTTCCAAATATACAGAGCCAGTTGCAGCGTGGCTCTGGTGAGCAGCGACGAGGTGATTGTCGCCAATAGGAATTCGATAGTCCAAGAACTAAATCCCAATCCAAAATCTCTTGAAAACAAATATGAAGCACGTTTTCCTTCTCTTGCTAGTACGATTAATGGAGGCGGCGAGTCGTCAAATACAAGCAACAATCCGGCGGAGTTGCTGCCGGGAAAGAGCTCTGCTTCCGATGACGACAATATCATCCTCACTGGATTTTCCAAGGTCAATCTGGCGGCGAGAATGCCATTGCAACTAAGCTGGGAAGTGCTCGAGGAAGTAACAGGCGGATTCACAAGAATGACTTGCATGGAGGAGAACGAGAGTTGTAAGTTATACTGTGGATATTTAAGCGACCATCACTCACAATTTTTAGTGAAAATATTGCCTGGACAACTGGATTACGTCGTGGAAGCAGAAAAGAAAGCAGCTTCGGCTATGTATCATAGAAATATATTGGGCTTGTTTGGTTATCACATAAGCGAAGATGCCACGGTCCTCGTCTACCCCTTTACCAGAAGATGGACATTGAACAAGTTTCTCCACTGTGAGTAGCATATTTTTCAATTCAAATTGTTTCAGAAGATAAATTGTGGAATTCTTCCTGTTACCGGGTCTAATATTATTCTATATATATAAGTGGTGGTATCAGATGGATACTTAACTAAATTAAAGTAGGCTCTTTATTATGTGCCCGTACTGATATTTCCTTGGTGAGAAGGCTTGAAGGGGAAGCGCTTAAAGTTGACGTTTCCAGAAAAATTGAAGGTGGCCATAGGAATTGCTCGAGGTGTTCGGTACATGCATGAAGAATGCCCTCGAGGCCCCATTGTTCATGGCGACTTGCGGCCATGCAACATTTTTCTGAACTCTGACTTGGAGCCACTGGTAATTAAATAAAAACCCTAAAGCTTGATGTGTGTTTGAGCCTGATTAATCCATCATCGTTCATTTGTTTCTTTCTTCTCAACAACTCTCCCTTTTCTCCTGATTGGATAGATCACTAGCTTTGGGGAAGCCAAATGGCTGCAGCTAAAACAAGCGTTGCCAATTTCTAGTAAAAGGTACATAAATAAATGGAACTAAAATTACCAAGAAAATATAAAGTGATTTTATATATGATTAAATTGATGAAAACATTGACTTGAGATTAATAATTACCTATATATATATATATATTTTATATTTTATATGTTAATATATAGGTTCATGCAAGATGATTCTTTAGATGTTGAATCGTTGACACCAATAAAATACGACGTATTTTATTTTGGAATTCTCCTTCTAAGGCTATTTTGTAGAAGATTTGCCCCACGAGATGACAATTTTTTTGTACAATGGGTTAGTAAATACATCTTCTTTCCTTCTTTTCTTACTAATTATAAGCATGCTACCAAATTAAAGATTCTAGAAGCCCAAATATGTTTTTATTTTTTTTGGTAGGCTCGACCATTGTTACTACAAAGAGCATACCATGAATTGTTGGATGAAGACACAGAATATGTTGACATGTATGGAATATATAGAGTGATGAGTGTTGCAGCTCAATGCCTGAGGGCTAAGCCAATTTCCCGACCTTTCATGACGGAGGTGATACACTTTACGCTTAATTGTAAAAAATAATGTGATAATGATATTTTTATATATAATTTTCTGTCACTAATTATGACTTACAAATTTTTGTTGTTCCATTTGTGATAGAGCCAATGCTATTTTCATTAGCTTTCTATATGTTGTAAAATTTTGTGTACGTATCTTTTACTTAAATTTCAGGTAATCTGCCTTCTTAAGGGAGAAACTTCATGTGCGGTGGAACTATCGCCATCATCGGAGGATAGTTCGAGTACAGACCTTGTCGTTTAGATTAATTAATAAACAACTTCTCTGCCGTCATTAATATCTATGCCACTCCCCAACTTAGCTTGTGTACGTGCCCAATGGAGGAGTTAGCAAGAGCAGTCAAAAACATCTACCAAACAAGGAAGAATTGATGCATATCTATATATAAAGAAGAAATGATCGTATTTGGCATTGATCTATATAATATGTGACAACAGACTTATCTGATTATCAATCCATATAACTTGTTCCGTTTATTTGGTCAATTTCTCATTTTATAAACTTTGTCATCTCATATGTATTGTATTTATCAAAATTTAACACAAAATAATGTACGTAACTTAATATTTATACCAAAATAATTATTCTAGTGAATCTTTTCTTATAAATATTGTTATTGATGTACAATACCTCCAAATGTATATCCATCTAGTTCGAGAATTGTTCTTTGAGGGAGGGATGGACCAGTCTTTGTGCGTGGATAACTTGCATTTTGATTTTACATTTCTGGTGGCAACCATTGAATCATACTGTAATAATATTCCACAAAAAACAAAATAAAACGTGAAGACATGTAATACCTTAAAAATAATGTTTTAAAACTCGGATCAGATTGATTAGTTGAATCGATTTAATCGGGAATCAGTAGTCTATCCAATTCGATTTAACTTAAAAAAATAAATGACTTTCAACCTGATCAAAATGCGATCGAACCAGTAAATCAGAAACCGGATTGATCTTAGTTTTTTCACTTCCCTCACTCATTTTTAAATTTTTAATTATTAATTAATTTTTTAATAACATATATAATAATTATATATGAAATATTAGTTGTATATTAATTAATAATAATATTTCTCATAATAATATATAAAAAATATATAATATCATTCAGTCGGACCATTTCAATCCAACTGATCGGACTAATTGACCTTGACAATACCAATTCACTATCCCATTCGATTTTTAAAACATTGCTTAAAAAGGTAAACTTGCTCTAAATTGGCTATCAAATAGCAATGTGAAACAATTGATTGTGATTGTAAAATCTCACAAAAGTAAACAAGTCAACTAAGCAGTGTCATTTTAAAATATCTCTCGACAAACTCAAAATACACTGTCCTAAACATTAATCAGTTTCAAATGCCATTGATTTGTTTCAAAAAGTGAAATCGTTCACTCGGGCGTCCCCACTCCCGATCCGACAAGAATGTGAGGAGAGGTTAATCATGGTGATTCAGCCAACCAACAGAAGCTAGATCAGTGCATATTGAGCACAAGGAGCCCCTTCATTTGAGAGATTGCTCTCACATTGTCGTTGGTAAGACTCGATCTTAGATCATTTGTTTCAACTTCAAATGCCATTAATTGCGGATACATTCTCAGGTTCCCTCAATTTCTAATAACTAGTTCATAATTGGGCCCCTGATATTACAATGCCCAGTCTCTGAAACACATGGGCGACTGGTCACGTCCCCTCTTCCTCTTCTCTTTCTCTTTCTCTTCCTCTTCCTCTTCCTCTTTAACACGTAACAAAAATAAAATTCAATTTCAAATTAAAAACCGCATGCATTATGCATACGTGAATATGAACAAATCCAAAGGAAACCTGGAAATGTGGTGGCACCGTGGGTGCTGTGCATTCTCCGTTCAAATAAGAGGGCCTACGTGGCGTCATCTGACGGCGAGAGCGCATGGTTTCGGTTCACTGACTCACGACCAACGGTTCACCCTAAGATTTCCACCTATAAAATAGAGAGGAAAAAAAAAAAAAGGAAATATCTTTTTTTTATCATTCGGCTTTTTGTGTGGCCTTGGCTAAATTCCTCTCTCTCTCTCTCTCTCTCTCTCTCTAGATTTTATCTTCATCTTCTTCGTTCAATTCATCGCTTGCTAACGCTTCGCCTATCGTCGACAAACCCTAGCTTCTACTGTCCTCCTCCTTCGATGCTTTCTTCCTTTCAATGAGATTGCTCTGCTCCAATGCTTCGCAATTGAGATGGCTTCTGCTCCTTCAATGTCAGGTGTGCCGCACTTCTTTTTCTGTTAATTTAATTGTGTTTTGCTTTCCGGATTTTTTCAGTTCTTGATGTCTATGTGTGAATTCCGTAGTTTCTGTGGAATGCGCGAACGTGTGTAAGTCTTGGAAAGGAGAGGGGAGTGGTAGATACGACTGTAGTGTCCTCTCTTGCGCTTGGAAGGCTCCAAGGGCTTTGACGGGGTTTCTTGCCAGCACTGCCCAATCTCATCCTCCTCTATGTTCAGCGGCCTCGCCTTACGGACGAACTGGGAGAAGGAATCGCGCCAGATGTGTAAGTTCACTTTGATTTCTTAATGCCCAGTCTAAGAATAGAAGTTTGCTAACCTCTTGCGACGTAGATGTTTGTTTTAAGCACTAAGTCTGTCTTTGTTGATAAATTCTGAAGTTTTGTCTTATGTAGCTTTAAAGGCAAATTGGGGTCGAAATCCTTATGCTGCTTTCTTGTAAATAAAAATATGCCCAATCTTTGTTGGAATCGGTATGTCCGGCAGAAATTCCGACAAATATTGTTTCTTCCTGATATCTGGCGAATCGGTTGTCTATATGCTCACGATTCGTAACTTCTGTGTAAATTTTGGAGTCAATTAATTTGCTGCCCAGAACTTCGTGTTCTAGGGACATTTCACAGCAAAATTATGTTATACTCGAATTTTCTTTTGCAAAATTTGGAGGAGCCTATTAATTTAATTCCCCCAACTTGGTCATCGAGAGACCATTTGCAACAATTTTTTGTATATCTTGATTTTTCTTCTGGTCAATAAGAGGATGTTGAACTATGCTTTTTTAGTTCTGTTCTCGTTTCCTGTGTATCTGTATACTTTTGCATAGTTCTTCCAAAAACGTTGTAAAGATATAAAAAGAGTGTCACTAATGCATGAGACTCCTTGATTTGTGAGGATTGGGGGATGGTTGTATTTGTATGCAGCCTTCCTTCTACTTTTTGCAAAGAAGCTGATTTTACAACTCAAACCTCTGACTTTACGGTCAGAAAGGAGAACATAAAATAAAAATTAGGTTGAAGTTATAAATTGTGCAACTAGGTAACTTGGCGGTAAATTTAAAATAAATAGAAAAAGTTTGGGAAAGAGTTGGAGTGTTAAGTCATCTCTCTAGACGAATGCTTTATCAAGCATATTAGGTATTTCATTACAGTTGTGATTGAAATCGTGAATTATCTTCTATCCAAGAAGAACAAATATGGACATGCAGCATGGATATGACTTGTAACTGGCTCATTGACACTGTAATTTTCAAAAGAAATCAGGGCTCACAACATTTGTATACAAAGAAAAATAAATATATAGTTCTATGTATTTGTGAAAACACTAATGATTCTTCAATCTTTTAGTAGTACATTTATATTATGTTAAAATAGTATATTTGTTTTATGTTCATTGGAAGAAGTGCAGAATAAAAAAAATCTTGATACCTGTATTTTAGATACCTTTATCTATAAATGGATTGAAAACTTGATTTTAGGATCCTTGAATTTGGAAAGTTTAAAAGAAGAAAAATGAATAAACGTGTCAAGGGTTTAAAAGAAGGAAAAAATAATAGTAAATTGCATTTTCACTTGCGATTTGTTTCATGTGATATTAGTCAGCGGTCAAGCATGCTTTCATTGTGGACACAAATCCTTAAAAGGGTACGATTCAATAGAATTGGAAGACAATAGAACACTTTTGAACAAAAGTCAAAAGTTTTCTGCACATGCTTGGTAATGTTTGATGACCATCAATGTTTGACACAACTTTGAAGTATCATGCTTCTTAATGTTTCAAAGGACATAGTTGCACAGTCTTGTAGTGTACCCATTTTGTAACTGGGATTTTATTTTCCTCTACTATTGATTTGTTCCTTTACAAACAACCTTTCATGCCTGATAACTGATTGTGTTACCACTCAATCTTTTGCTTGTGTTAGAGATGTGAATTGTCTGATGTGGGAGGCTGCTACAGCAATGAACCTTTTGAATTTTCCCTTCCAATAAGGCTCTTAAAATCAAGTTTGTCTGACATTAGTTACAAAAAATGGAGATTCTATTGTTCTTCATCCTCTTCTTCAGCATCCAATCATGAAGTTTCTCCTGAAGATTTGTGGGAGGTATGAGGACTTCATCTTCTCCTTTTTTGTTTTCTTTCTTTATCTTTTTTATGACACAGGATATGATGTGATGGTTGTATAGAGGATATGCTCAAGAATAGAGATGATTGGAGATGTAGAGTTCATGTAGCCAAACCCTTAGTAGGGTTAAGGCTTAGAAAAAAAAAAAAGAAAACTATGTGATGAAACATGGATCAATTATCTTTATTCACTGCCATCTCATGAAACTTTTCCATATGAAGATGGTCTTGGAACTCTATCTCATCATTTTCTTCCTAGAATGTTGCTTTAGGAAGGGCATCTAGCATAAAATTTTTCCACTTTGTTCTTTTGCATGGATTTGTATTGTCAATGTGACTTTTAAAAGGTAATTGACATTATGAATGTAGTGCCACTAACCCTAACTTGGTTAGAATAAGGTGCAGATGTTGCTGAACTACTCTCTCTCCCCCCTCTTGTGATGGGTATGGGTTGTGGAGGAGTTACATCTTATATTGAATTATATTCTAATTAAATTTATCCTAGTTGCATGTGTGTATGGCCACCATTTCAGTGACATACACATAATTATATATCAATGTTCAATTCATTTTTTGGAATCAAAGTGACTGTTTGGCCACCATCTTATTGCTGAATAATTATTAGTGGCCTTGTGCCTTGCATCATGTTGTGCTTTAATTAAACCATCACCATCACCTGACTTTCAAGATAAATCAAGCAAAAGTCATCCTGTTCCATTAGTGTCTGTGGAAATGATAACATGAGCAAAAGTTACCTGACGTTCAAGAAAGATAAAACATGATTTTTTTGGTAACCTGAGAACCAGTTCTGCATATGATTGTCTAAACAGTTAATATTGTAAGAGACAAGCTTTTGTCACTTCAACTTTCTAATTATATGATTAGGGTAAGGTATCTTATAGTAGTTAAACCACCTCCCAACAAGTCTTGAATTTGACTAGTTATTCCACCTCTCAGATTTTAGGGTGAGGAAGACCAAAGAAAACTTATTTACAAATCCTCAGAAATAAGATCAGATATAATGGACTTGGAGAGAATATGTCCATGGATAGAGAGATGATTGAAGATCTAGAATTTATGTAGCCAACCCTACCTAGTGGAATTAAAGGTTGTGATTGTTGTTGTACTCCACCTCACAGGTCTTAAAATTTATACTGATTCTGATGCATTGAATTTGATAGTCTTTTGTACATAAGTTGTGTTCCCCCATACTACTCTATATAAGTCTTGTATTATGTGCTAAAAAATGTGGTAGAATATGAACTTCTTTCTTTTTTTTTTTCTTTTACCTTTTTTTAGGAGCGCATACATTTAGGTTTCATATGTTCTAGAAATTATCTGGATGTCAGCGTAACTTTTTACTTAATTTTGCCTTAATTCTTTATCCTATTTTGTACAAAAAAATAGTTTTGTTATTGAATCACTGGAGAGTGGAGACTGTATCCAGGTTTATATTTATAATAAAAGTTCTGTAATCTAGTGGAGAAGAATGAGTACACATGAGGATTATAAATACATTGTTCAAACAGGTCCAACATTAATGTCAGTTTCCCCTACTTTTAACTGCTGCAGGATCTTAGACATACTATTTCATATCTCTCGCCTAAAGAGTTGGAACTGGTGCATAATGCTCTAAATGTAAGAAGTGGTCCACAATGTTTGATTCTTCCTCTACCATTTGTTATAAAATTTCTCATTGGTTTGATACTGATAGATTATTAATGTACTTCTTTTCCTTTTCCTTTTTTTTTTTGTGTGTGTGTTTTCTTTTGTTTGGGGGGGGGGGGGGGTTGATTGTGGATGTTACAGCTAGCTTTTGAGGCACATGATGGTCAAAAAAGGAGAAGTGGCGAGCCCTTTATCATTCATCCTGTTGAAGTTGCTCGAATTCTGGGAGAGCTTGTGAGTAAAGCAAATTCTGAAGCATTTAGTTTGTTAGTGATTTGGCATGTCTTTGTTGTGATTGGAAACTTTGATTTACTACTATCTATTCTGCTAGGAATTGGATTGGGAATCAATTGCTGCTGGTTTATTGCATGATACGGTTGAGGATACAAATGTTGTTACTTTTGAAAGAATAGAGAAAGAATTTGGTCCTACTGTTCGCCGCATTGTAGAAGGAGAGACAAAGGTATTTTTACATTCTGTTTCTATTTTCAGATATTACTGGAAGCAGGGAACAGGTGTTCTTGTGTTGTCCGATGTCAAGCTCGGTGAGTTTCATTCTGGTGATAACAATTTTTTTGGTTCAATTCTTCTAGGTTTCCAAACTGGGAAAACTCAAGTATAAGAATGAAAACCATTCCATACAAGATGTTAAAGCAGATGACCTCCGTCAGATGTTCCTAGCCATGACAGAGGAGGTGATAGATTTGTTATTTTTTTCCCTGCAAATATCATATTAAATTTTGAAAATGCCACTTTGAAACTAAAGCACTTGCTTGTCAGGTCCGTGTTATCATTGTCAAATTAGCTGATAGGTTGCATAATATGCGTACTCTTTCACACATGCCTCCACATAAGCAGGTGATGAATTATTATTTTTATTTCTAGAAATCAGTTATCAATCTTTAGTTTCTTTTATTCTCAACGTTATTTAAATTTTGCAGTCCAGCATCGCTATGGAGACACTGCAAGTCTTTGCACCTTTAGCAAAGTTACTGGGGATGTACCAAATTAAGGTATTCTAAACTGTTTCAGTTCATATTTTATCTCTGATTTTATGCCTTGGAGTTCCAACAGCCATAGCATGCATATTGATATTTGGACCCTAAATTTTTGGAATAAATTCTATTGCCACCTTTGATGGACGTTTCATTTACTTGGAACAAATTAAATATACAGAACTCAAACAAGAAAACAATATATATATAAAACTCTACTTTGACATGACTAAAACTCAGCCTTAGCTTCAAATTTAATGATCCCTAATGGAATTGTGTTTCCTCTTGGGTAGTGTTTGTTAACCAAGATATAGACCAGAAAAAATGGGATATAGAAAGCATTCTAGACAAAAGTGCTTTCCATAGTATTTGTTAAATTTATCTGGTGACCTTTGGAAAAGAAGTCACATGACTTCTGTTAAAAGAGAGTTTTAGGAAGAATAGAAAACTTGTATTCATCCCATGTATGCTGCCGCCTATATATACAAGAGACATCCTAATAATTCTCCTAAAAATTAGGAAAAGATTACAACCCTAATTAATAGAACTAGATTACAACATTATCTCTATATTTATAGATTTACATAGGATATAAAAAATAGTATAATCTTGACTTATCTTTAGAAATTTCTTCGGCTTCTTATCCCTTTATCTCAACCCATTGCTTAATCCTTTACTTGTTAACAACTTCTTATCTGGGTTTTTTCAGATAAATTTATCTCTCCCTCCTCCAGATAAGTTATTTTGGCCCTTATAGATATGAAAAAATGAGGCATGTGTCTTTCAATGCATTTCAAAAAATTTAACAAACAGTTTGATAAAATTCTTGGAATGTTTTCCAGTTTTATCTTGACTATCTCATATCTTGGTTCAGAAAGTATTCCAACATTATCTTGATAATCCTTTATCTTACTCATTTTAACAAACGCGACCTTGGTTGAAATTTTTTATCATTTTACTTATTTTTCCTCTGCGGCCGAGCTAGTACTGAGCTGAAGTTAATTAAAGAAACCTTTTACTATCTACATTTGAATCAATTGGGGTAGTGATGTTCAGTTGCCACATGATTAGCCATAAAGCCCTCCAACATTGAAAAGCTGCTTGTACACTGAGACATGCCTTACTAATCATGGTCAATTTGACCCTTCTCTTTGTTGCCCCATGCTGTTTTGTGATTTGTTCTGTATTAATTGTGCGTTCAAGTTTCTGTAAATACTTTTGGTTAAATTGGCCATACCTTCTTGCAGTCTGAACTTGAAAACCTATCCTTCATGTATACAAATGCTCAAGATTATGCTAAAGTAAGGAGAAGAGTTGCAGATCTCCATAAGGAGCATGAGAAGGAACTGATAGAGGTATTCTTGTGTTGGGTGATGGTTTTGGATGATGCTCTAAAAATGAACAATCACTTTTTTTCATTATCAAATTAAATGTAAAATGTATGATGAGCATTCTTAAAATGAATAGTTGAAGTAATATGACGCCTTCAGGTTTATGTAACTCCTGTATTGCTTTTGTAGCTTAGTCTACTCATCAGGGTGTATTCATTGTAATTAGGCCAAAAAGATTTTGATGAAGAAGGTTGAGGGTGATCAGTTCTTAGAGCTTATGACTGTGAAAGTTGAAGTTCGATCTATATATAAAGATCCTTACAGGTAATGATTTTTCTTTTCTTTTTTTTCCCATTAAATTTCCAACTGAAGTTATAGGCTTAAATCTCTGTAGTCAATTCTGGTTAAACACCCATATTGTAAACAAAATTTCCATTGGTTTTTAACTATTGAATATTTATGCCTAAAATATTGCATATACCTGGAGGGTGGTGTGTTAAATTTTATTCCCATATGCTTAAGATTGTTCAAAATAGTCTAAGAAGCAGGGCTAGAAATAATTAGGTACAATAAAATAATAGCTAGAAACCCAAAAGAATACGATGCCAATTTAAACTCCAGAAGTTGATAAATTCATAAGTAAAAAATAATAAAATCTAATACATCTACAACTGTACATCCTTGTTGACTCTTAAACAAATTAGGAACTAGTATTTTCAACTTCCAACTAGAACCAAATTCAACCAAATTATTGCCTTTCGATATGAAATATGGTATCTAATACATATCCTAGCATGTCTGCTAGTCACCATCAACTATGTAGGATATGCCTGACAACTATGTAGGACATGAATGAATCACTTATTTTGAAATGTATATTCTTCATAAAAAATCATTAAGAAGCAGTAATAATGTGAACTGATGGTAAAGAAAAGTTTATCTACATATTGCAAATTTATGAATTCGCGGGATGTGAAAATAACTACCTGGATACCTAATGATGTGAGATCCGTGCACTGTCAAGAAATGTGTTGCCTGATGGTTAAGTCAGAATCTGACATTACAGGATGTGAGAACAGATACAGAGAGCTTAATTCTGAGATTGATTGTACCTTTTCTTGGCCAAGACCTGTTCTCTCTTTTTCTTTGGTCCTGATGATTTCTTGCTGTGGGGCTGACTGTACGGGTTTGCGCAATCCATAACTTGGCAGATTTTCTGGGTAAATCTTGCCTGTGAAGATCTTTTGGCTTATGATTAGTGATAATGCTGCTTCTTAGGGACCCTGATGGCGTTCGAATTTTCTTGGCCATTGGAGAAGGCAGCCTCATCTGGTGTATCTTGCCAAGGGTTAACTGTGTGTGGGAAGCTGCAGGTGTGGTTCAATGGGGGGTTCAGTCCTATGGTGCCACATGTCAGGCTCTGAACTTGCAGCCACAACAATACCATTATTTTTTTTTTTGTTTGATATAGTATGCTAGTCATGTAAAGGTAGGAAATTGCTAAATAATTATCCTTAGATCTACAAAAATTGTTGATTTCTATTAAGTATCATAGGTATCATGCAGGGCCCACCACGTGCACTTATGATACACTACAGGACGCAACATGTATGAAATGCACAAAGCATAGAACAGGACCCAATTTGCTAGGAGGTTTCTTGTTCTTCCGATGATCATTATCCAGAAAAATAAGTTTCCATACCCATTATAAAGGATTTTGTTTGGCCTTTATGCTATTTTCTTGGCTTCTTCTTCCTCCTACCTTTTTGACTATAACTGGCAGGTTGGTTGCTTGATGCTGCTGTATTTAGACGGTCCTAGCATTTCTACTTTTTACATTAGTAGTTGGTCTCAGTGTTTTAATTATGTGTATCCGATGCTGAGTAGAGTTTGTGGAAGAATCAATTTACTGGCCACAGAGTGTGTTCTTAGATATGACCTATTCATTAGCCATCCTTTTGCTCTTATATTCCTTCTCCACACCTTGCAATGGATACTTGTAGATTCTTGAAGCAGTCTTGTCCTCCCACAAATCAGATACTGAAGATCATAGAACATCAGTAATCAGCCTAATTATTTTTGACAACGATTATTACTGTTCTCTGTTCCAGCTTATACACTAAGGTTTTTGTTATGCGGGTCAGGTTGAGGGAAGCAATATGCAAACATAGATGGGGCCAAATGTCTTTTTTTTTTTTTCTTTTTTCCTTGTGAATAAGCATAGGCCATTTCTTTTGTTAACTTGGGTTATTTTCCTTTAAGGTCTTCAATCAGACTGTTTAATAAAGGAATTATTTGAAGAAATAATTGTCTTTTATATCTTGTGCCATAAAGTTTGATGCCATATTCGGCTCAGTGCTGCTTTGAACTCCACATATAATTCCCATGCCATTTTTTGGAAACGTGAGATGAATTGGAAAATAAATATAAGCCTGTTAGAAATGCTCTTAGTTCTATTTAGGAAATTAGAAGTTGGCCATTAACTCACATTAATGTGATAACAATTTGCTTAAATTGTCAGTTGAAGATTTATCTAGTAAGTGTTATCTATTGCTTTTGCATTTTCTTGGTTCTCTGCTGGGAGCAATATGCCAGATGTTGTATAATTGTTGCAATGAAAATTTGTTTGACAAAACTATTTATGTTGTATCATTTGTTTGCAGTATCTACAAAGCTGTACTTAAAACAAAAAGTTCAATAAATCAAGTCAACCAAATTGCACAGGTTCGCTATGGTGTAATGCTTGCAAAGAATATATTTTTAAAATTTGCACACTCTCATTTTCCTCATGCTGTACTTCCATTTGTTTGATTTAACAGCTTCGGATCATTATAAAACCAAAGCCTTGTATTGGAGTCGGGCCTTTGTGCAATGCACAGCAGGTAGCTTTTAAACATGGCCAATCCCATACCCACAAATATAATGTTAAGGTATACGATATAGTTCTCTCATATATTTGTCTTTTGCAGATCTGTTACCATGTTCTTGGGCTAGTACATGGAATTTGGACTCCTATTCCTCGATCTGTGCGTTTATTCACCTTCCTCTATTCCAAATTCCTGTTTGTGTGAAATTTATTAATTATTGAGTATTGATTTTTCTAGGCATATTTGTTTACTGTCTCTAACAGATGAAAGATTATATTGCAACTCCAAAACCAAATGGCTACCAGAGTCTTCATACAACAGTAATTCCATTTCTGTACGAAAGCATGTTCCGGGTTGAAGTTCAGGTCAGGTTTCCAATCTTTGTTCTTTTTCACTTCTGGAATTACTATCTTTGCCTAGGAGAAGTCTTAATTGCATATGATAACATGAGTTAAATGATTATCATTTTTGTTACTTTGGTGCTTTAATTTGGATTACATGAAAAATTCAATTGTTTTTGGTTGTGGTTATGGTTATGGTTGCCAGATTAGAACTGAAGAGATGGATCTCATAGCTGAAAGGGGAATTGCTGCTCATTATAGTGGGAAAGGTTTTGTTACTGGTTTGGTTGGACATGCAATGCCCAATGGTAGAAGTTCAAGAGGGAAAACGGTCTGTCTTACTAATGCAAACATTGCCCTCAGGGTAATTTACCTGTGCCTCTTCTTAACTTTGATATTAAGGGTTTTCCTTAAAAGAGGGTTCGTAAAACTCCTTCAACTACCTAATTTTGTGGTGGAAATAATTTCTTTTATTCAGATTGGTTGGCTAAATGCAATCAGAGAATGGCAAGAAGAATTTGTTGGGAATATGAGTTCTAGAGAATTTGTGGACACCATCACCAGAGATCTTTTAGGTAGCCGTGTCTTTGTATTTACACCAAGGGGAGAGGTAAGAGGATGGATTTCTCTGCACAAAAGAAAATGTGCTGCCTGATTTTTGATATTCTTTTTCTAATGCATGCAGATTAAAAATTTGCCCAAGGGAGCTACAGTTATTGACTATGCTTATATGATACACACAGAAATTGGCAACAAGATGGTGGCTGCAAAGGTGTTCTTCTACTTTCAACAGTTTACTGTTCATTATGAGTTCACATCTCAGTGCAAGATTTATATGGCTGCAGGTCAATGGTAATCTTGTTCCTCCCTCGCATGTACTTGTAAATGCCGAAGTTGTGGAGATAATAACCTATAATGTGAGTTTATATCAGTCTTTTCCATTTTCTCCTTTCTATTAAGTCAAGAATTTAGCTCTGCATGTGCAAGATGAGATTGTGGAGATGCTACATTTTTTATTTACATGGTGTATGGTGCAAATAACATAGTTGTGTCTGTTCACACAGTTCAAAGATTTTTCTCTTTGTATCAGCCTCTGAAGTTTGGATTACAATGATTAAAAAAAGACACAAAATTTTAGAGGATAGAGGAAACTTTCCGAGGACATGAGTCCATTATCAATGGTAGGACTAAATTTTGTTACCATTGGACACAGACCTCCTATTTTACAAGGAAGTAAAGTAAAAGTACTCATGGATCCAGATGCTCAAGAGCATACTAATTCTACTATATGGCTATAATATCTGCTTGATTCCTGTAAAGCTTTTGTCCAGCAAATATATGAGTGCTCTCTTTGACTGACTTGCAGTTATATGGCTGATTACTGATTATCCATTTTTTCTTTTACCTGGTTGAGTATCTGTTAATTATCGGCACATTATCTTTTGCTGCTGCCTTCTAGCTTACAGTTTCCTTACTTTCAGGCTCTCTCAAGCAAATCAGCATTCCAGAGGCATAAACAGTGGTTGCAGCATGCAAAAACACGTAGTGCCAGGCACAAAATTATGAAAGTGGGTTTTCCGTGGGATAGAATTTCTTTTATGGTGCTTTAGGCATCCTTTCTTCTGCTTTATTAATCTAATTATGTTGTGTCCAGTTCTTGAGAGAACAAGCTGCATTGTCAGCAACTGAAATAACAGCTGAGAAAGTAAATGAATTTGTTGCTGATCCCAAAGACAAAAGCTACGCAGAACAGCTCACAGATTACTCTAAAGGAAGCAAATACACATGGGAGAAGATTCTAATGAATGTTGTGGACATGTCATCTTCAAAGATCAGTGGTGAAGATATTTTCCAACTCCACCCCAGTGGCGTCCAGGTCCCCAAGGTCAATGGGAAACATAATAAGAATGTGAAGAACTTGAGTTTGGAAGGGCAAGGAGAGATGCTTTCTCAGGGAAATGGTGTTGCCAAGATGATACTTGCTAATATTCCCATGTACAAGGAGGTTTTGCCTGGTCTGGAAGGCTGGCAAGCTAGCAAAGTTACTTCCTGGCACAACCTTGAAGGGCACTCTATCCAGTGGTTTTGTGTTGTCTGTATAGATCGCAGAGGTAATTCTTTTCTCCTTTTCAGATGGTATCCCACTTTTTCTGCAATACTTCCAAAAGAAGATTTGGGAGATTGGGACTGCTGGATATGCAAAATGCAGTGTACACAATTTTTTCCAGATGATCCATTTGCACTAGGAAGTTTCTGAACAAAAAAGTCAACAGAATCTTTCTTTCCAAAGCATTAAAAGTTCTTCCAAAGTGCTGATGTATTATCCCTTCGGAATTTATATGGTTAAAGAAAACAGCAGTAATCTCAGAACAGGTTTTGCTGGAAAGTGGAAACCCTTCTGGTTGACCACCTTTCGTACTTCATTTTGACGAATGGATTACACCGTTCCACTATGCTTTTCTGTGCAATTTTTATTTTTATTTTTTTGACGGGCAAATGGGTAACTACTCTATAAAACTTGCAATTTGTACTGAACCCATAAAAGGGAAGAATTTTTTTTTAAATAAAGTGCCCCATGCATCACTGCAGTACTTGTATACAAATTTTAACCATACTTAAGAATGCCAATGGATTTCAGGTATGATGGCTGATATAACAACGGCAATGGCAGAAGTAGGCATTACCATATGCGCTTGTGTGGTAAGTAGTTGAAGTATGCAATAATCAACAATTTGTGCATCTCCTCGTATATCACAGGGGACCTTTGACTCGCAGTTTTCATGACAAGCCATATTTTTATTTTCAGACTGAGATGGATAGAGGAAGGGGCATAGCAGTGATGCTTTTTCATGTTGAAGGAAGTCTGGACAGCTTGGTATGTAGCACGCACTCACTTATTTCTGAGACCATAGTTATCTCTGCTTTTTATTTGATGTGGAATTTGTTGCTTTATCCTTCAGGTTAGTGCTTGTTCACGGGTGGATCTAATCTTTGGTGTTTTGGGATGGTCTACGGGTTGCAGCTGGCCTTGCTCAATTGAGGACCAAGAGTTTCTTGAATGCTAATACAATTAGCTTTCATTAACCCAGCTAGCAGAGGCTTGGGTATGAAGTTTTGTCCTGTAAAAAGACCTGGTAAATGGGTTTGTAGTAGTTTCTTTAGGGGTACCTAGTTTAAGTTTCTTGTATATTTGTTGGAAACTCGTAAAGAATAAACCAGTGGGTGCTAATTTCAGCATCTGGAATGAGGATATTGTATATAGAGAGAGGAGTAAACAGTTAAATATACATGTAGAGATAATTGCTAGAAAGGGTGAGTACTGCATTTTGCATTCCCAACTTGTCTGCTTGTATGGACTTCCTGACCTGCTTCTTCTTCTGTTGTGTGCTTCTTTCCTTCCCAAGTGTAAAGGGTGAGTCTGGATTTCACAAACTACCTGTGTGCAAAGCAAGTTCAATCTCTCGTCTGATATATTCAGGCGTAATGAGCGGGTCTTATTTTAGTGGTAACTTTCTCCTGTTGCACCCAATGTGGTGTTTATGGGATTGATAGTATTTTTTTAGGTTTTAGTGACAACATTATTAATCTTTTTACTCTTTTTTTCATCTCATAGCGTATAACCAAGACTCAGAGAAAATTACTCATAGGGGACTTGGACTCAAAATCTTTGCTTACACCTGGGCACATCACCCTCTTGTGTCACATAGGCTGCTTACCTGACGGTGTGTTCCCTATGTTTTCCTTAACGGGGCCATATTACCTCGTATTCTTCCACCCTCTCTGTTCATAGTTTCAAAATGAGAGCGGCGAGCTTCCCAGGTATTATATTCATCGAGGATTGAACAGAACCATTGCATCATTTTGTATGATTGTTTTACATAGAATTTTTATTGATACTTCAGCAGCCACTTTCATTTCCCTTTTTAGTTTTGAGGCCAGCACCTGGGAAGCAAGTTCTGTGATGAGAAATGCATGCCAACCTTGCCCAATACTAGTAAAAGAGTGGATCTATCTCTATTATCTTGCAACAGTATATGTTAGTGTGGGCTAGCAATTGCTTTAAATGGCAGCAGATGAGGTCAAGATTCAAGAAATTGCTTTAATGTTCTTTGAAGGAGCACTAAATTATGATTCGGTACTCAAACCAGTTCGCTAAACCTGCAGGAGACATCTCAACTTCTTACTCTCCCCTTATTCTAAATTCCTCAACTAACATTTCTATAGTTCTTGCAACTTAGATAAATGGCGACGGAGAAGACAGCAAAACGCAACTTCACAACATTGGCAGACACAAAAACGCCGCCGCTGCCGCCAGCACCAGTAGCAGCAGCCAGGATGCCCATATCCAAATTCTCCACAGGTTAATCCGTCGCAAAATCTCCTTTTTGTGCCCTTTACTTCTTGTCATCGTTGATTTACCAGCAGTACAGGTTCTGTTGTTGTGGACACCATTCTCTTCTGTTCCAATCTTCTCTTCCACTTTCTGGTTGTTGATCGTCAGTTCCCTGAGTTTCAGTGACAATTCCTGTACTGACTCCGCCGGCCAGATTGCTTCGGCACCGGAATCCATGGACGACTCGCCGGTTCCTTCGGAGCTCCCTTCACCCTTCTCGGTAGTTTCTTCCTCATCCTCCTCGACATCAGTATCATCACTATCTTCATCTTCGGTCACAGTCAGTGTCATTTGTAGTTCATCTTTTTCAGAAGCGTTTCCTTTTCCTCCATTATCATGCTCTTGTTCTTCGTCAATCAATTGCATTTCTGGGTTTCCTTCTGCTTTGTGATCAACTGCTTCTTCGGCTGCCTCAATCACCACTTCTTTCACAACTTCTCCTCTTTCTTCAATCAACAGCAGGGTTTCGTTGCCTTGATCTCCTCCGAACAGATCCGCTTGAAATGTCTCCATAATCTTTCGTTTGGCCATGATTTCGGTGATTTCTACATCCAGGAGACGCCCTGTTGGCTTGATTCCTTTCATGCTTAAATAGGTAGGCTTCTTGTTCAGGCCACTTATATCAAGCATGGGGTTGTCATCCTGACCAAGATCATCATTTCATCACCTAATGGAAGTCTCAAATACATAGAATTCTTATTTCATAGGCTCCAATCCTTCTCTCTCATTACATTTCAATCTCATGGCTTAAAAAGAAATTATTTCGTGTCTCCAATATATTACGTCATCAACAAATCTTAGCGTCCCAAATCAATGATGATGATAAGCTATGGCATCTTAATATAAAGGCAAACCTACTAGTGTTCAGCTGATTAAGAAAAATAATGACACGGATGTATTAATCCAGTTTACTCTTGTTATTGACATGAGATAACAGATCACTGGCATGGGACGCTAAAATTTGCTGTCGACGCAGCGCTGCACGAAAAAAATTCTAGTGGTTTAGAAAGATTATAGGTAAGAAAGAATTGCAATCATTACCAATGTCAACGCTTTTGTGACGTCCAACGTTGTGAAATCGAACTGGGTAACAGACATATCTTTGATTCCATCCGTACTGCAACTCAAGGAGAGGTCAAACCGATGATGTTTGGTAAGAAACAGAGAAAGAAAAGACAAAAACTTAATTAGCTCAAAGAAATTAATTAGCCCACGGACCATGGATCATAATCTGAAGGCGGTGGAGAAGAGTCCTGAAGAATAACAAGGAGGCCCTGTCCTTGATCGTCTAGTAGTTGGTTGTTCAATTCCAACTTGGGTATTGATTGCGGCGGCGGTTCTTCAGGGAATTCCGGCTGGAGGCGGGATCTGTTGGCGCGCCTTTTCCTCAATCCAATTGCAGAAACCGACACGACGGTGGCAATTGCCGCCACTCCGCCCAACAAGAGCACTCCAACAACGCCGCCTCCGCCTATTTGGATCTTCTGCTTTTCTTGCTTCCTCGTGCCATCGCGCTTCTCCATGTTCTTTTTCGATAAATCTCCAAATTTCCGGGTGGGTTAATTTCTCAATGGAACCTGGTTCTTCTCATCGGGATTTTCATCAGATCCTGTGTCAGTGTTGAGATTAGGGACAGTGGGGGGATGAATGATCGGTGGAATAGGAAAGTGTAATCGGAGGTTGAAGCGGGCATCTCATTTGACAAAAAGAATATTAGAATTTTGTTGTTTACCAACAAGCTTAGCTAGCTAGGAGCCAAGAAAGCGCAAGCTTCTTGTGCCACGCTTGAGCAAGATACTTGCCTACTTGGTATAACTGCCCCCACACTCCACGCGTGACCAAGTTCATCCAGATCTCTCTCTCTCTCTCTCTCTCTCTCTCTCTCTTCAATTTTATTTTTTGTTATCAAAAATCAATCTCTCCAAGTGGTTTAATGCATATGTTTTCTAGGTTTAAACATAGATTAGAAACAAAGTATATTAAGGTTAGTTATGATGCATTAGGAATCGAGTTATCATCAAATTCCTTGTGTTATTGCCATTACAACTAAGCATAATAGACTAATACAAAAATTATAAAAAAAAATAATAATAAGAGAGAGAGAGAGAAAAGAATAATAATAACCAATAATACACCAATGGCAATGTTTATGAATAAATTGCATTGCATCCTCACAATGGACATGAATTTCAAATTTAACAAAGAAAATAAATAAAAGAATTCCACCAGCAAGAGGGGCATGGCATTGCATGCCCTCAAAAACTTATTTGTGGAGATTAACTCCTCAGAAATATTCAAATGCAAAATGCAAAAACCAGTCCCTTTTCCCCTCTCCTCCTCCTCAAGAATGTCAAAAGAAAATGAAAAATGACGGCAACAAGAACCATTTGGTTTGCTGTTCTGATCAATAAAACATAATCTAATAACCCCTGGAGATAGCAGGTTTTGATTCAGGAGTGTAGAAGAAAGGCCCAACGGAGAACAACTTCACGTTCCTGTGCTTGAGCAGATTATAAGAAGATAGAGAAGCCCCAGCGATCCCTTTGTTCGCATCTGTGGCAACTTTGCAGGTCTCCGATGGAGATTTCTCAAGGAAGGCTTTGCACTCTGTAACTTTCAGAACATCTTTAAGCTGAAAAGAAGACACCATGGTGAAGAAGTACCCTTTTGCATCTGTTGGCTGGCTCACCACGGAGAAAGCCGCCGACGCATGGCCGTTCTTGTCGACGGTGGGACAAGTGATTCTCGCTAAAGCTCCTGCACCATCAAAAGCAAGCAATGCAATCCTTATTAAGAGATCAGCTTAGATGCCACTTGATGCGGAATAAAACAAATGCAGAAATAAATTGTGTTACGGGCACAAACCAGTAGAGACATTCAGGTAATTCTTACATCTTTAAGGAAGTACTATGAGCATCATGTGGAGAGGAGAAATTACCTTGTAAGGGAATGAGTTTGGCTCCGGACTTGCAGTAAATCATCCCTTGAATGCCAGTAATGTAAGAAAGGAGTGTCTCTTCCTCTGTTTTTGGAGCATACCCATAGCCATCTGCCTTGGGTTTCAAGACCTCTGGGGCATACCCATAACCATTACTTTTGGGTTTCTCAATTTCTGGTTTTGGTGCATACCCCGCCTTAGGTTTCTCTACCTCTGGTTTCGGAGCTGTCTTAGATTTCTTGTCCTCTGGTTTTGGGGCAGAAACGTATCCATTGGTCTTATTAGATTGCTCAATCTCCGGCTTTGCCACATGCTCACCTGTTTTGGGCTTTTCAGTCTCTGGTGTTGGAGCATACCCAGTTTGAGGCTTCTCATAAACCTCCGGTTTTGGGGCATAGCCGGAGCCATCTGTCTTGGGCTTCTCAATTTTTGGCTTTGACGTCATACAATCACCTTTATGTTCCTCAACCTCTTGGTGGGCATACCCCGAACCACTTGTCTTTAGTTTTTCTAACTCTGGTTTTGGAAGATACCCTAGCGTAGGCTTCTCAACCTCTGGATTAGGTTTCTGAACGCCGGGTTGCGAGAAATAGCCATAATCAGTTGCAGAGCTGATAATGGCCAATGACAAGAGTAACATAGAGATGGCGAGCGAGGAGTGGGAGAGAGCCATGGCTTGGGATATGAAAGGCTAACTATGGGAAGAGACTTGAGAGAGTTGAATGGATTGGTGCAACTGTCTGTGCTGCTCCCTTGGCCTTTTATAAGGTAATAATACCAATGTATCTCTTGCATTAATATTTAATTGGTTGTGACTTGAGATTATGAAATGAAATAAAATGGAAGGAGCAGTGCGAATTGGCAGGCACGATAGCCTGCAAATCTCAACAAATGGAGTTGCCGCGGCGCCAACGACTCAACCACCATGCCACCCCTACTTGCCTTCACGATCTTCAAATCCTAACATTCCGTCAATTCCCATCACTCTGGTTACTATTTTTATAACTGTTAGTATTATGGCTGAATTGAAAATTATATCCCTAACCACACCTTAATTCTATGGATGGAATCTAAAGCCTTTACTAAAAGGCGGGGTGTTAGCCAATATAGTTGGGCTTGGGCCACCACAATTGGGTCAGAAGCCCATTAAGACAACCATTGTCTTCCCGCAGAAATATTGATACTCTGAAGCCCAGCCCATGTAGCTGGGCCACCGTGCAGAAACTTAAGCCCTTCAGGATATTAGGATATGACAAGAATAATGCTACCCATTATCTTTAATTGTTACTGTTGATTAAGACGAATAATTTGATTGGTTAATTAAATATTTTATATATTTATTATTAATTAATTAAATTATTTAAATATTAAAGATAATGAAGTACACTTATTATACATTGACTATTGACAATAATTAGCATTCCCTTATTATAAAATGTAATTTGAATTGAATATTTTTAGCTCATTGATAAAAAGATGAGCACAAGACTAATTAGACACAATTGTCATGCAAACTAATTACAGAGGACTATAGTTACCATTGATGTACTTGTATCAATATTACTTTACAATTTTTTTCTCATCGGTAAACAATATAAATATTGGCCACTTTGAGATATTTCAACTAGAACGTATGTTTTGAGGAGTAAGAGAAAATTACTGTTGATTACTATTAATCAATGGTTCACTAATGGTAATTATGGTTGAAATAAATTTTAAAATAATTTAGAATTTTATTCTAAATTTAAATTAAACCCATTAGAATAAGGTTTGATTATTTTAATGTAAGAGTTATGTTATTATTAAGTAATTTATTTTTATATGGTAAATATTCCAAAGGATTAGGATAATAAATTATATAGGAAATTTTTGATTCGTTATATTTAATTTAAGTAAGTATACAATCAATATTTTAAAAACTATTTAAAAGTTGATCTTCACTTGACAATTGAAGACTTTAAAACCCAGAGATTAAATCAAGTTTTAAAATCTGAGAGGTATTTTATATAGAATCAATAAACTTAAGTGGTAGTCAGTATAATTCTATATTTATTCAATTGATATGACAACATTGGGTCTAATGATTTTAAGATCATATATAATATTTTTATCAATAAATTATTATCTTTAAAGGGACGTTGTTTTTAAAATTACTTTTGTAAATATTAAAGACTTTTCATGCAGAGTGCAGACCAACTAAGTAAATAGCCAATAAAATGATCACCAAAATGAAGCATTCTCATTCAAGATCTGATCCCAATACAAAAACTCAAAACAGTTCTCATAAAAAAAAAAAAAAAGCAAAAACAAAAGAGCAAAAGAGTTTACAAATCAAATGATATCACGACTGTGAATTGCCAATCAATTATTTAACATCTTAAAATATATAAAAAGAATTCCCACACCCAAGGCAACAACTTCTTGAGCTGGTGTTTGATCAAAATAATAATCTAATAACCCCCAGAGACAGAAGATTTGGATTGAGGAGTGTAGAAGAAAGGCCCCACAGAAAACAACTTGATGTTGTGGCTGAGCAAGCGATACTTGGATGGTAGAGGAGCCCCACTAATCCCCTTGTTCACATCCGTCGCAACTTTGCAGCTCTCTAATGGCGATTTTTCCAAGAACGCCTTGCACTCTGTAATCGTCACTCCTCCGGCTGCTTTGAGCTGCTGAGCAGACACCGTGGTAAGGAAGTATCCTTTGGCGTCCGTTGGCTGGCTTAGGACAGAGAAAGAAGCCGACTCGTACCCGTTCATGTTCACGGCGAGGCAAGTGATTCTGGCCAAGGCTCCTACAAAGAAACCACCAAATAAATTAGAAAACAGGGCCTTGAATGACAAGAGTAAGAAAAGTAATGTTCCAAGTGAAGGAATTTGTACCTTGGAGAGGAATGAGTTTGCCACCAGATTTGCAGTAGATAAGGCCTTGGATGCCGGTAGCGTGGTAAGAGAGCAATGTGTCTTGTAACTTGGGCTTCTCCTTCTCCTCTGGCTTTGGGGCATACGCATATTCGTAGCCATTTGATTTGGGTTTCTGAGTCTCTGCTTTTGACACATTCTGTTTCTCAGAATCTGGTTTTGGGGAGTAACCATAACCATAGCCATTTGTGTTGTTGGGCTTCTCCTTCTCCTCTGGCTTTGGGGCATTCGCATATTCGTAGCCATTTGATTTGGGTTTCTGAATCTCTGCCTTTGGCACATTCTGTTTCTCAGAATCTGGTTTTGGGGAGTAACCATAACCATAGCCATTTGTGTTGTTGGTCTTCTCTATCTCTGACTTGGATGCATAGTCCTTTTTGGGCACATAAGAAGAGTAGTTGGGTTTCTCAAGCTCTGGTTTTGAGGCATAGTTACAATCCGTGGCAAAGCTCCTAGTAGCCAGTGGCAAGAGCAGGAAGGAGAGAATAAACAAGTGGGTGAAAGCCATGGCTGCAATTGGCTTGGAATGGAAAGGGCCAAGGACTCGGGAACCTTGCTGAAACTAGACACATACGGGTCCAGCGTTGCTTCCATGGCCTTTTTATAAGGCCATTGTGCCAATTTTTCTTCCATTATGGGATTTATTTATGGGAGCATATTCTATTTCTCACGTCTAGTAGATAGCAGTTGTTGGCTAAAATGAAGTGGAAGGCTTAGCGCCAGTTAGCGGCACCATAGAGCATATAATAATAATTAATAAAATCAGATGAGTGGGGCAGCACTAATCTACAGGAATTCTTACTTGCCCTCAAACACAATCATCATGCATAGCTTCTTGACATAATCCTAGCATTCCATTAACATCCATCGCTATGATTATTTTTTATGGTGGATGAAAAACAACTGTTAATGTCCACCTACAGGCAAAGGTCCTGAAAACTTAACAGAGATTCCAGATTCTAATCATCAAACTGAACACACTAAACCAACCCTGTTTCAAATTGCTTTTGGGCCTAATTTTATGGGTGTTATGGGCCTGTTCCTTGGACATTCAACTTTCATCTGATTGGGCCTGAAGCCCATTCCTCCCAATAGAAAGTCGTTGGGCCAGCATGCAGACGCCCATTAATATTTAATTTTGTCTTAAATACATATGGGCAAACACCATTATTATTACTTATCTCACAATTTATTCCAAATAGGATAGAAAGCTCAATTACGCATGTTCTCCAGGTTTCCACACACCTGACCTTTAGGAAGCAGGAAGATAATGATCATCTCAAATAAAATATATAACTTGAATGTTATTATTATATTATTATAAATCAAAGTATCATGTTATTTGTACAGAACAAATCTTACAAAAAAAATTTACAGGACAACCAAAATATCAATTTTACCTCTGCAATTAATAACCCAAACGATGCAAATGTCCCAAATGCAGCATCTCTCTCTCCCCCTGTCTCTCTCTCTCTCTCTTTCTCACACCATTGGCTCCAGCGACAGAGACAGTAGTGAGGCAAGGCGCGGGGGCAGAGGCGCGGCGATGGGGCGAGACGGCAAAAGTAGAAGTAGAATAATGTGGCAGCGTTACGGAAACTGACACCAGCGGTACTTTTGTACGTGAAAGGCAGAGATTGATATTTATTTGCGGTGGTCATCTAATTGCATTAAACTGTTTCCTTGTTTGGATCTCTCACCAATAAATATCAGCAAATTATACAAAAAACACGACTGCCTTGGCCCTCGGGCGTAACCATATAAAGCGCCAGCCTAACTTGGGGACCGAAATGGCAACGAAGGGATATGCACACGCACCGCACGGGAGGTACCAAGTAGGAATGGGATCCGTCCCATTGTGCCAACATCCTATTTCTACAGCAACAAAATAAAATATATTGCAAAAGCATGACTTCAAGGCACCGTAATAATATAAACAACCCAAAATAATTGAGAAAAAAAAAATGAATGACCAAATGTCCCAAAATAACAAAATTGCTCTCACCCTGAAAAAATACTTTTGTTTTCTTTTTATGGCTACCTCTTTTCTCATTTTTTTATGATCGTTTTATTGCCTCATCTCATGTTAATCATCGTTACATTGCCTTGTCGTCTTGTTTAGCGTCGATCGTCGTTATATCACCTTACAATGAAACTCGATAATTTCATTTTAAATAAAATTTAATTAATCATTCTATGCGTGCTCAAAATTGAAAAATCAATTTTCACGTGTAAACAGCCAGGCATAAGTAGTACTTCCAGAAGTACCACTAATTTCAGACTCTATTAATACATTGTTAATATATAGCAGCATATGATGATATTTTGAGTTCCAATCTTATTAAGTCTCTTTCCTTCCTAATCTTTTAACTTAATTATTAGCTGGTCCTCCACGCCTCTTTCTCCCTTCTCTCCTCCAATCCAACTCTATTTATGTTTACCATTGCCTGCCAGCCTGGAAGTTGATGATAACTCTTAACTAAATAATAAATATTGAGTCAATCACAAGCAAATTAAGTCTGATGTATTTCTTTGATGAAAGTTAAATCCTAAATATAATATACTAATTATAATTATTAGACACTTTCACTTCACATTACAAGAAACATAAAAATAAAAATATAAAACACATAAAAATAATACCTCTCTTCAGTATAGTTTTAGGAGTAAATTGATTGAAGACGCCAATAAAAAAACGTAATTCCAAGAAACATAAAAATATAAGACATCTCCTATGAACTCATTGAACTTAATTACTTAAAACAAATCCATTAATATTCATTTTCATTAAAATCTTCTTTAATTTCTTAGCAGCCAAACAACACAATTAAGTGATGATTTAGTATGGAGGTTCAAGCCATTATTAAAAGTTTTAGCCTTCCAATGCCATTTTTTTTAAAACAAAAAAAATGATCATCCATACATTTGCATAAACAGTACTTCTATACAATTAATTTTTTTTAAGAAAAATCTTTTTGGGTTAAAAGCTTATATACTTTCGGATTTTATTATATATACAATGTAGTATTATTGTTACTAATTATGTTTCATTTTAATCTTTTAAAACAAATCAAAACTAATTTTTAAATTATATTTTTGATTTGCGAATTCAAAAATAATTAACTGATTAATTTTGAATTAAATTATTTGAACAAATCATGCATACCTCGGAATAAAACGCATTAAATTTATCAAATAAAACACTTAGCAATACTTAAAATTCAATCCTTGTTGTTAATTCTTTAATTTATTAACAAAAACCGATAAATAATATTCATCAAAAGTTGCAATATATATATATATATACACACACACACAAAACAGGAAATTTATCTATCAAAATACACATACTTTATAATAATTAAATAATAAGTCATGCACAAATGACAGAAGTTTGCTTTGCTATCCTCCGTGACTTTCCACTACCTTAATGCTGCTAAAAGTCAAGCTATTACAGACGACACATTCGCCACCTCGCGATCATGCAATCGCTTTTACCTCCTTCCTCTCTTTCTCTCTCTCTCTGGCGTCCACTCCATCCACGCCTTTTCCCTCCATTTTCAGGCGTTATATATATATATATATATATTCTACCTTCTCTGTAACTGCTTTCGCTTTGATTCTCTTATCTTATTTTGAAAGCTACCTTTTGATGCCTCTTCCATTATAAAGGCCCAAAATATTATTGCCTTCCACTTCAACACCCTCACACCAATCTCTCTTTCCCCCTCTCTGCTGATGGCACAGTTCTGGTGTCTCGCTTTGGCTACTAGTTTGCTCGTTCTCCCTGTAATTTCCGGTGCTTATTCTGAAACAAGGCAAACTTTTATTGTCAGAGTCCAAACCGACTTGAAACCCTTGGTGTTTTCCAATGTCGAGAAGTGGTACAGTTCCACCCTTGGAAGCCTCAGTTCGTTGCCGATAGATTCTCAAAGAGGGAAAGAGAGCAACTTCATTCATGTATACAAGACAGTTTTCAGCGGTTTCTCTGCGAGACTGACCAGAAAGCAAGCCCAAGAATTGGCCGGACGGCCAGAAGTTCTCGGGGTGTTACCGGACCGAGTTCGTCACGTTCAGACGACTCGGTCGCCGGAATTCCTCGGACTCGGCCAGCACAACCCTGGCGGCCTATTAATCGACTCCGATTCAGGCTCCAACGTCATCATCGGAGTCCTCGACACCGGCATATTCCCAGAAAGGCCTAGTTTCCACGACGAAGGCCTCGGGCCGGTCCCTTCTCATTGGAAGGGAGAGTGCACCGAAGGAGAGAAATTTACGAAAGCAAACTGCAACAAAAAGATTATCGGCGCCAGGTATTTTATTAATGGGTATAAAGCCAGTATGGGGCCGATGAACACCACCACTGATATCAAGTCTGCAAGAGACATCGAAGGCCACGGCACTCATACGGCGTCCACCGCCGCAGGGAGAAAAGTGGCCAATGCCTCCCTCTTCGGCCTCGCAAGCGGCGTTGCGATGGGAATTGCATCAAAAGCGAGAATCGCTGCCTACAAGATATGCTGGAAGAAAGGGTGCTTAGACTCGGACATACTCGCCGGCTTCGACAAAGCCGTGGAAGACGGCGTCAACGTCATCTCCCTCTCAGTCGGCGCCGGCTCTGGCCTTCCCTATGACGAAGACCCAATAGCTATCGCTTCGTTCGCCGCGACGGAGAGGGGAATCTTCGTCTCGGCATCCGCCGGTAACAACGGCGCTGAAATGTCCGTCACCAACGTAGCTCCGTGGATTACAACCGTCGGCGCTAGCACAATTGACAGGAAGTTCGCCGCCAATCTTTTGTTGGAAGACGGCACGATCATCACCGGATCGTCACTATTCACCGATAAACCATTGCCTAAAAAGACTTACTTTCCCCTGGTTTACGCCGCAAATGCCTCCAAGGACAACAACATCATAGACTTCCCTTCTCCGGCTAGCACGTGCCGGCCTGGCTCCCTGGACGAGAATCTCATACGTGGCAAGATCGTCGTATGTGACAGAGGCGGTGTACCGCGTGTTCTGAAGGGAGCGGCTGTGAAGGCAGCCGGCGGCGTCGGTGTGATCGTCGAAAACTTGGCCGCAAACGGGGAGGGCTTAATCGCCGACGCCCACATCCTGCCGGGCCTGGCCGTTACCGCTTCAGCCGGTAACAAAGTTCGTGCCTACATCAGCTCCTCCAAGAACCCGAGAGCCACCATGGTTTTTGGTGGGACCCGGGTCGGGGTTAAACCCGCCCCTATAGTGGCCTCGTTCTCCTCGAGAGGGCCCAGTTCCGAATCACTATACGTGCTGAAACCCGATGTCATCGCGCCAGGTGTCAACATCCTAGCGGCCTGGCCTGATACGGTGTCACCCTCAACACTACCGTCCGACCGAAGGCGCACTGAGTTCAATATAATCTCGGGTACATCGATGTCTTGCCCGCACGTGTCAGGCGTGGCAGCCTTGCTCAAAGGGGCCCACCTCGACTGGTCACCGGCGATGATCCGTTCCGCTCTCATGACCACCGCCTACACCATTGATTCCGTCGGGAGGCCGTTGCTGGACGAGACGAACAACGAGATTGCAGACGTCTGGGCCACCGGTGCGGGACACGTGGCCCCCCAAAAAGCCGTCGACCCCGGCTTAGTTTATGATCTGACGGCGGACGATTACCTGGACTTTCTCTGCGCATCGGGCTACAGCGTCGGAGAAATAAAGCACATCGCGGATAAATCAGTGAGCTGCAAGGAGAAGAAGCAGTATAGGCCGTGGGAACTGAACTACCCGGCAATCTCTGTTGTTTTTGAGAACTCATCGCAGGTTGCGATGACGAGAACGGTGACCCACGTCGTAGACTCGGCGGCGACCTACAGCGTAAGAGTTTCGCCGCCGAGAGACGTGAAGGTCAAGGTGGAGCCCTCGAAACTGGATTTCAAGGAGAAGGGCGAAAAGAAGACTTACACAGTGCGTATTTCTTCGGGAAATAAGCCGCCGCCGGGAGGCCGCTCGCTGCAACTTGAGTCGGGCAAGCTGACGTGGACTGACGGAAAACACCGGGTCTCTTCGCCGATTACGGTGGTGTGGCTGGCCCCGATGTAGAAGACTTTGCGCGGGACATAATATATTGGAGATAACTGTGAATATTTTCCAGTATTGTGTGTGTTACAGATAGTAACAGGTTAATGTTTGTTCCTTAAACGGAACGGGGGACTTGCAACGTGGAAGGTCCATATCTCAACTGTGACTGTGAGGGGATAGTTTGTTTATAATAAATTTGTATGATTAAGCTAAATCCCATCCCATCCTTAAATAAAGATGTTTACCAGAGAGAATATATATAAATATGGAAGTCCCTTTCTTCTTATCTTTAAAAAAATAATAAAATTAATAAGATATATGTCTAATGAATTAATGATAGTTGTTTAATTCCTTAAGAATATATTATAACTATGTATTATAATCGTAATTACCATAATTAGGTTGGGTCAGAAGGTTAGTTGAGACCTAAATTCTTCTTAAGCCTAGAGATGGGGGGTTAGGGTTATTCATGCACAATCTTAGAATCACCATACTTGTATAATTTTTAATATTTATGATATCGATTACATTAAGAGAGATAAATTATAGGTTAAACATTTGACTCTTACGTAGAGTGAAAATCGAAGTCGTAATCTATCAAATTTATATTAATATATTACTCATAGATTAAACATTTGATTCTTACGTAGAGTAAAGATCGAACTCGTAATCTATCAAATTTATATTAATATATTACCTATCCGATCGTTCGATCTATATTTCGAGAATTATTCATACACAATCTTTATATCTTAAAATCTTACTGCAATAATTATTTTTTATTTTATGATTGAATCGTTTTATTATTACTATGTAGTTAGCAAAGAACATTCTACATCACCTTTTTATTTTTACATAAAGTAAATGGGTTATAAGAATCATTATTAAAAAAATAAAACAAAATATTTAATATATTACTTGATAAGTAAAAATAAGTGGAGATATAAGGGAAAGAAAGTGCGACAAGGAAGGTAAACCTAAAGGCCCAGCCCATTCTGATCAGAAAGCCCAACTAAAGGGCAAGCCCGCCTAGAAAACCCTAGGGCCGCCATACAGGATGGATGGATGGATGATGGTGGTGGTGGTGATGCTATAAAAGCTTATCTTCACCGATCTGTCGCTCTCTTTTTTTCGCAGCTTCAAGAAGAAAGGGGAGGGAGAGGGAGAGAGAGAGAGAGAGATGGTGTCGCTGAAGCTTCAGAAGCGGCTCGCCGCCAGCGTCCTCAAGTGCGGGAGGGGCAAGGTGTGGCTGGACCCCAATGAAGTCAATGAAATCTCCATGGCCAACTCTCGTGTGTTCCTCCTCTTTCGCTCACCTAAATTCTCTTTCATTAGTTTGCTTCAATTATTTCTGTTAAGTTGTGGATTTGTTTTTATTTTCGAGTCTTGTGGTGGAATCGATGATTTCAATCCGATTTTTGTTTATATTCGTCATTTGTTTTTATATGGAACTAGAGTACCAGTGTCTTAGAAACATACTGAATTTAACCTACCGACTGCCTGTTGATTTGGTGTGCTTAAATGTGTTCTCGAAAATATCTTTCTTTTTTGGTACTCATTTTTGCACGAAAAAGTAATGGAATCAGGAAGCGCCGCAGGTATATTAGGTGATTGGTAAAAATCGATGGAACTGGTTTGAGTTGAACAGGGTTCTCTTTTGAGCACTGATTTTGGATGCTTTGTGTCGATATCTTAGTTATTTATTTAGCTTCCGATAGTGGTGTCTTCTTTTATTTGTTAATACATTGAAAATAAGTTAATACTGTACCGTCTGGAGATGTTTAATTGGAAGTTTTGTACGTGTTGCTGAAGGATCTAGCCCTTGAAGGTTTCCTCCGTGTGTGAGTACTGCGGTCCAATTGACCCCAAAGACGACCTTTATGTAAGTTGTTTGTTCAAACAGGAAAAAGAAAGGTCAGAGAAGATTTGAGATGACGCAGATGATTACGGGTAGTTGTTTCATACTGATCAACTCAGTGCTATTAAAGGCCCAAGGCGCACTAAGGCACAAAAGAGTGTTGGAGCCTAAGGCGCACTAAGGCACAAAAGGGTGTTGGAGTTTAAGGCGCAAGGCATGATGGAACTAGGCGCATACTAACTAAAAAGAAAAATGTTGAAGAATAAGGTATAGAATATGTCTTAACTCCTAATAATATATTCATAAGCATGTTATCAAGGAAATTTAAAAGTTCAACATATACTAATGAAAAGAACTATAAAAAATGGCAAAAGATGCAATCTAAAAGTCTTTAAGTCAACTTAAATTAAATCTTAAAGTAATTTATAGGTGTTAAATCTTACTCAAGATTAACTAATTATGCATTTTAAATAATCTAAAAATCATCCTCATCATCAAGATCAAACATTTTCACATTTTTATCATTAGAAGCATCATCTCTAATATCTTCTTCCACATCATCTCCCCCTCCATCTTCATCTAGTTCAAATTCAATTGGAGTATTTGAAGTAATAGTCCTTTTACTCATTGTCAAATTTATAGTTGAAGCAATAAATTTAAACCCTAAACAGTAAAAAAAATTAAATAAAGTAATAAACAGTAAAATAAAAATCATAAAAAACAGTTAAAAAGGCCCAGGCATGTATAAGCCCAAGGCGCCTTGGGCCATGGGTGCAGATGGTCTGCACCCACCTGGAAGGATTCCAGGTGCCCGAGGTGCGCCTAGGTGTGTGCCTTTAATAACACTGGATCAACTTATTGGAGTTTATTCTGGATTGCAATATCAGTAATTAAAAATTTGAGTTGGACTTCTAATTTGTGCATCAGAATTCCCCTTCACGTGGCATACATAGGAATGACAATGGACCCAATATGAATCAGGTGTACCATATTCTGCAGTCATATATGTATTTGTACTTGCATTTCATTCCTAATACCCATTCCCATACCCACTAACTAATATACTTAATTCCCCATTTTGCATCCTCATTGGATAGCATATATCCATCGGATACAGTTGTAGTCAGGCTGTTCAATTTAAATTTAAATTAGGTAGGCAATTAAATTTTGATTTAAATTTACCTAGGCCCACACCCACTCGTGGTTTATTATTCATTTCTTATGCCTGTTCAATTTAAATTTTTTAAAAATCTTTTTATTCATTTATTATCTCAAATTCTCAATGAAAATCTATGGTTGCTGCGCTTTCAGATTATACCATTATGAGTGTTGAATGTTAAATTTGTTATACTAAGTTAGATCCAAACTGTAAACTGCCTAATGAGATTGGTTGTGGGCCTACTAGCCAATAGCCTACAATTAGCCTTGACTTAGGTAGGCTGCGTGGGTCTTGTCTTGTATGCATAATGCACCAACATTATACTAAATAAAATCTAAATATTTGTTTATATATAATATGTATTGATTAATGGTTGTAAATTGGTTATGGGTAAGGGTCTTGTACCCATCCTTTGACTCGTCCTTAGCTATTTTTTTCCTTGTCCATATTCACACTTTGTCTAAACCTGCCTCAAATATAACAAATTTGATAGATACCCATTTGCTTGGTAAAAATTGGCATCTTAGGCGCACTTCAACCAAGTTTAGTCATTGCAGAGTTGAAGTAAAATCGTATAAAAATCAACCGTGTGATTTTACTAAATCATATCATGTACCTCCCGTATTCTTAAAATTACACTGACATCTCTTTGGTCAAATATTTGTTAAAAAATCTTTGTAATTTTATAGAACTTTAGGGATACCCTGTGTAACTTTAATCTAACCTCATGAAGCAACCAGATATAACTTTTGGATGGTAGGTGTAGTTGGTGTAATGTCTAAAAAATGAGGGATACACTAAATTATTATCATACCCTCTCACTGATAAACTTGACAGTTTGTACTATTGTTTTGCTTGTTTCATCGATGCCCCTTTCAAAATTAACCTTTATCTGCTTGTAAGGGTCTTCTTGTGTATATTATAATTTTGCTTCCTGGGTGCAGGGCAAAACATAAGGAAGCTGGTCAAGGATGGTTTTATCATTAGGAAACCAACCAAGATTCACTCACGGTCCCGTGCACGCAGAATGAAGGAGGCCAAACGAAAGGGGCGTCATTCTGGATATGGTAATGCAATTAACAAATCACTGCTGTAATTGTTTTCAGTGACTTACATGAGCATATATTTTATTTTTCCTATGTAATATGAAAAGAATTAAACTAAAATTTGCTTAAACATGTTGACATATCTGTTGATATGCTGAATTTCAAAAATCTTTTTGCTGGGTACACAAAGGGTTAGTGATATGATATGTATGACATTCTGTTCTTTCTCTGGTTTCAGTCAAATGCAAGGGAAACGTATTGATTTTTTTTTTTTTTGTATTAATATCCCTTGATTGAGTTTAGGTAAGCGCAAGGGTACAAGGGAGGCAAGGCTGCCCACAAAAATACTGTGGATGAGGAGGATGCGTGTGCTAAGGCGTTTGCTCCGAAAGTATCGGGAATCAAAGAAGATTGACAAGCACATGTACCATGACATGTACATGAAGGTGAAGGGTAATGTTTTTAAGAACAAGAGAGTACTTATGGAGAGCATCCACAAGTCCAAGGCTGAGAAAGCTAGAGAGAAAACCTTGTCTGATCAATTTGAGGCAAAGCGCGCGAAGAACAAGGCCAGCAGGGAAAGAAAGATAGCTCGGAGGGAGGAACGTTTGGCCCAGGTAAGATACTTATTAACAGATTTTATGGATCTAATCTTGAGATCTTTGTGTCTAGTGTTGACAACATCAAGATAAATTGTTCAAATAAAAAAAACAGATGCACAACTTTATATGCTACTTAAAAAAAAGTCTAGTTAAACACACTACTTTTTGGCTTATTAAAGTCTAGTTATTCACTATCATGTATGTATTGTGTTTATATGCTACTGGAGATCTATATTTTGGCCCCATTAAATTGTGTTTGTGTTGTTTAAGTAGCTTACTTTCACCATCATGTATTTGTTGTTATGCCATCCATTTTGATTTAGTGCTTTTTGTCTTCTCTGCCCCTTTGGGGGTGTGTGTGAAAGGGAGAGTGATTTTTTTTTTTTTTTGGGAAGTGGATGAGTACATTTATGTATGCAAATTTAGTTTTAGTTATGACAAGTGTATCTTCCAGTACTGTTTCTGTATTATTATAGAGTCCTATGATTTTCATCCATTTCATTTCAATGTGATGCTCTACTAATGCCTCGCCGTTTGTTGTCACGGGAGCATCTCACCTGCTCTCCCTGAGGCTGACTGATTTTTTTCTTTTTTATGCGTGCAGGGACCAGGGGAGAAGGCACCACAACCTCCAACAACAGCATCTGCACCTGCAGCTCAACCGGTTCAGTAAGTATTCTGAAGGAGGTTTTGTTTCTCATATGTGATTGTATTGATTGAATGAAAGTTGATTAAAGTATTGTATTTGCTTTCCCAGGGGGTCCAAGAAATCCAAGAAGTAAGATCTGCAGTACTATGCATGAATTAGGGATTAATGTTTTCTACCTTGTCCGAGTTCTTATCCACTATGATAGTTCTAGTTCCTTTTTGACCCAGTTTGGTTTTGTGTTCGGCTGTTTTTGTGGAACCATGTAATTCGTGTGTAGAATCAAGGCTTAAAAAATTGGTACTTAGGCTCAAGTTGCCCCTTGTTCTGCAAATCTTGAATCAATTTCTCTTCTATTGCTTACACGTGCGCAATACAATGGACAAGATGTTAATCTTGCCCTTTTGGAGATTGGGGATTCTTACCAGATAATTACTGGGTAATACTAATGAGTGGTTATCCTTGTGGTGCTTCTGTAATATGCAGGCACAATGTAGTGGAAGACCTGAAGCCTGAAGGCATTGCGAGTGGGTTATGCCATAGCCCAATGGATTCATTACAAAACAAGCTAAATTTTAGTGCACTGTGAAAGGTTAAACATGAGGGGAAAGGGATGGGATGCATATCTTTTGATTGAGCGTGTTGGTGAGCTGCAAGAATGGCAGTTAAACATGAATCTTGATGGATGGGCGACGGAGTCGTAATTTCTAATTTGCTTTAGAGTTCTCATTGTTACTGATCTTTAGCCATTTGTGGATAACCATATCATTTGAATACCCTCCATCCGGGTAGAGATAAAAAGGTAAGAAAATAAAAAAATAACAAAAATCGATCGCTTTGTATTGTGTAGAGTGGCTGTTCTTTTATTTTTTTATCAATCGATCAAGATAAAATAAAAAATATAGAAAATATTTTCAATTTTAAATTCAAGGCGGAAAATTATTCAGTTTCCAAATTTTTCTCAAAAAACACCAGCCAAAAGATTATGCAATTCTTAGAATTTTTTTCAAGTTGACCAAAATCGATATTAATTATACTATATTAATATCCATATAGAGTAAAAATGCGAATTTTAAAGTTTTGATACAAAAATCTAGTGAACTTATAATGTAAATAATTATTATAATAGTTAATAATATTATAATGTTAATATCAAAATGTTGGTACTATAAGCATTATAAGTTTAATAAATAATTAATTGACTAATAATATATAGTCAAAATATCAATAACACTAATATTATAAAATATCAATAACAAGTTAACAAAATTAATATTATAAAATTTCTAAATTATAAAAATAAATCTATGCATACCACTAACTATTATTATTAATATTGTAATAATACAAGTACCATTAAATATAATCAATTTAGTTTATTCATAATTCCAATATAATTGTGATAATGAAAAGCATAGTGTCATAAAAGTATCACAAATATTGTATCAATAACAGGAATTTTATAATAATATTACCAATACGAATATATTGCATTGTACAATAGTTGGTAACATGTTTTATAGTAGTCATTTAGGATTTCTTTTTCTTTTTCTTTTCAGTTTTCATGTTAAAAGAATTCTTAATATTTAACAATTGAACACATTTTTTTATTCTCCGTGGAAAAGGAGAAACTGGAGATGAATTAAAAAGTTTTTTTTTTCTGTAAGTGGAGATGAATTAAAAAGTTGAACTGGAAAATTAAAAACTTCCAATAAAAAATATATATTTTTTTAAATTTTGACCAAATACCATAAAAAAAAAAAACGCGCTAAATTATAATAAAACACCTTCCTAAATTTCCACAGGACAACCAAACAGGCTATTAATCTTGCTGTCACTCTACAGTTGAGATTTGGCAAGGACATCCACTTAAGTTCATTGATGAGGAGGATAGCGACAGCAAGGCCACGTGAAAGACCCACTTCACTGGAGTGATATTTCTGCAGATGAATAGACGAACAAGTAGCCAGAATACAAATAAAACAACATTTCATCAAAGCTAAATTTAGATTTGCCATTGCAACTCACGATGCCTCTGCGGGTCATATCAGATTTCCATGGTGTAGAATGATTTAGCTATATTATATCTTAGTTCATCTCGTCTTAATATTTGGGTAAGAAAGAAAAAACTGGTTTCCCAACCAGACATTTTGTTTAGGCAGCTTAAGCTTACAGGCACACTTCCCACCATAATAGCTGTACATCTCAGCCTAATAACGCTAATCATCTCTTGCCATCCGATCAAACTTCGAACCCAAGGAGGAGGAACCAGTTATGCTATAAGGGAGACTTCAATTCGACTAAAAAGTCCTTTGATAACGCGGTAACTCTTTGGCAAATGGCTTATGTCCAATGAGATCCGCACTCCCTTTATTTTCTCTGCTTGGAAGCGGAGCTTGCTGCGCTCTTGATTCAGTTGGGCCATCGCCATCGCAGATTCCAAGTTTAACAATGAATGTAACAGTGGTGCCCTTGTCCAAGCCCTCACTTTCAATCCAGATGTGACCTCCCATAAGATTTATAAACCTGATTTTAACCAGAAAATAGTCAGTGTAACTTAACAACTAAAGCTGCAGTCTTCTCAATTTTTAATTTTTAATTTTAAATTCATTTTAATTTTTTTATTTTGATAGTATATATTTAAAAAATTAAAAATATATTCTTTTTATCGTTTTAAAAAATCATTTCTTCAAATAAAAAATTAAAAAATACGTTCTTTTTAAATTTTAAAAATATTTTTTCAATAATATTTTATTCAATAAATTTAATTATTCAGTAAAGTAAAAATATTTAATATTAATATATTATTAAATATATATATACATTTTAAAATCAATAAATTTTATAATATTTTTTTATTACAATACTAAAATATAAATAAATAAATATATTTTGAACGTAAAATTTGTTTAAATTTGTTTTGAATGAAAACATTTAAAATAATTTTTTATTATTTTAAGTTTTTTATAAAAAAATTATTTTCAAAAATATATTTTTAAAATAAAAAAACACGTTTTTATTATTTTAAAAAATTAAAAATAACTTAAAAACAATAAAAAGAACGCACCCTAATATTGCATTGGTTATCAGTTATCGTCCCTTTCTTTTTCTTTCTTTCTGTTATTAGGTGCCAATGTATCCATATAAATGGGAAAAATAACATAAGCACCGTAAGAATGTTCAGTTAATTTCCCCCACCCTGCTATTAGATAGCTAGGTATTCATATAAATTGAGAAAACAGCTTAATTAATGCTCTGCTGAATTTCAATGGCTGTAAATGAGGTAAATAGAGCCACCCGTAAATGACATTCTAGAGAAAGGATGTTAATAATGAGTACCGTTTGCAAATGGGAAGACCGAGACCAAGTCCAGCACCACTAGTGTTCCGGTTTGATCCACTTTGAGACTGAGCAAATTTGGTAAAAATTTGTGGGATGTCTTGTGGGCTAATACCACAGCCACAATCCTTCACCTGCAAGTAGAAAGGAAAAATTTATGAATCTCAGTTTCCTGACAGCAACAGCTGAAATAAACAAAAATAAACTTTATCATTCCAACTCCAAATTAGAAGTTCAACACTTGTCCCAGCAATCTCCATACAAACTGCTTAAGTTTGTCGTTCAAATGAATGCACCTCACAAACAATATCTATAACAATATTATGGAAAAAACAGCCCAACAAATTCACACAAGTGAAAAGATAAAATAAGAGTACTTACTTGTACCCTTAAGAAAAAGTGGCCATCACTTGGCATTGGATAAAACTCAGGAGGCCTCCAGTCTCTCAAAGACTCTGGTTTTGCAGTAGAAGCCACAACTGAAACATAACCCTCCTTTGTGAACTTTACAGCATTGCCCGCAATATTTAAGATTGTTTGTATTAGCCGCTTCTCATCACCAACAGCATAGACAGGTAATTCCGGGGCCAAAAGAAGTGTCATGGATAACTTCTTCACAGATGCAATGGGCTTTATCAAACAGACAGCCTAGAATTGAAAAGACAGAACGCCATCATTAAATGTTGTACGAGTTTAGATTCATCTAGAAATTTTATTTAATGGATATGAAATATTCCAGGAAATTACCTGTTTAAGCACCTCATGAAGATTGAAGATTCCAGTATCTAATTCTAGGCTACCATCTTCAAGTCTGGAAAGATCTAGCACATCATTTATAAGTGTTGCCAGGAGGTTGCTACTCTTGAGGATAGTCTCTATCATGACCCTCTGTTCTGGAGTTAGCTCAGTTTCCAAAAGAAGTGTAGACAATGAGATAATTGCATGCATGGGTGTCCTCATTTCATGGTTCATGACAGCTAGGAAATCATTGCGAGCACGGATGGCTGTCTCTGCTTCTTGTCGAGCATTATCTAAAGCAACATTCTGCTCCATCAGCTGGTCCCGGGCACGCATAGAGTCTTCCAGAATTGCAGCATGAGAAAGAGCAACAGCTACCTGTAGAAAGGACAACAACATGTGAGAATGAGCAAATTTATAGATTATACTTCTCTTGCTCCTATCTGAAGAAGCTTGATGACAAACTAGTGACAGGAAAAAACCCCACAAATGAAAAGATTGGGGTGGGGAATCAAAGCTCCTGGTGACCCTCATCCTCATATTTTCAAGCGCTTCAGTTAGAAGCAAAAGAGAATAAACTCCAAATGGAACTAATTATGCAGCCAAACAACATTGGTTGCTGGAATGATACATGTATCAGTTGGCACCCTTGTGTCATCAAGTTGGGGAAGCATTACCATAAAAATTACCCAAGCCATGTGAGAGCAACAGCAATATTTCTAAATGACTCCAGCATCATTTTCACATATATAATCACAAATTAGGGTGCACTTAAGTGGAACTAAACCACTACAACAACAACCTACTAAGTCTTTATTCCATTATGCAGGCTCTCTGCTACAAGGATTCTAACTTGCTAGTCATTTCTATCTATGGCCTTGGCTTCTGTGAAGTCCTTATGACTAATATCGGACCCAAGTGTTTCCAACTAAATTTTTCTTCGTCTCCCTTTATCTCTTTTGCTAGATACTTCTATTCCATCCATTCTTCTCATTAGAGCCTCTATTGGGCTTCTCGCATGATTAAATCATCTTAATTATATCTTATGTATCTTATTTCAACAAGAGCCACTTCAACCTTAATATGATTAACCTCACTAATTTTATCTTTCTTGTATGGTCGTTTATCCATCTTAACATCACCATCTCGATTATGCTCATATTTTGCACATGTTGGTTTTTTACTGCCCAATATTCGGTCACACAACAAAGCTAGTCTTGTAGTTGTCTTATAAAATTTTTTAATCTTATCACATAAAGTGCCATATGCAGTTTTCCATTTTAATCATCTTGACTTGAATCTATAGGTAATTCCTCATTAATCTCCCCATCTTTTTGAATGATTGATCAAATAATCTTTTTAATTTAAAACCTCCAGATTCTAAAATGTTCCCCCATATTTCAAGCTTAGCATTAGCTCTTTTTTTTTTTCTCATCCACCAAACAATATTATCTGTAAATAGCATATGCCATACACCATGACACTTCAGCCTGGACTAGTTTAGTGAGTTCATTAATTATTAGGGGAAATAGGTAAAGGTTTAATGTGAAGCCTTGACGTATTCTAATTGTAATTGAAAACGCACATCAGTGTCTCCTATCTCCTAAAGGAGAGAAAATTTTGAAAAGATCTAGAGCAGTTGGTCCTTGATGTCCATATCAAAAAAAGGAGAAAAAAAGATACAAAACAAAACTCAAGAAATAGATGGTGAGATTTAAAAGGTAAAAAACAAACTATAAAACCTTGAGTGAACCTACAAGAAGAGTCAAAGAGAGAGAAGAAAACCTTAAGAGGTATATTTAGGCCAAAAAAGAAGTAAAGAAGGCAGTTAGAGAAACAAAACCAAAAGCTTACTACACATTTATACTAACGACTTGGCACAAAATAAGAGAAAAGGGATATATATATAAACTAGCCCGGGCAAGAGAAAATAAAAGCAATGCTTTTGAGCTAAGTGAAAGCATAAAAAACAAAAACCAAAGGTGCTAGAGAATAAGGGGATGATCAAAGAGAGATAAAAGGAGTATTTCTCAAAAGTTATTCAATGAAAGTGGAGAAACATGTGTTATATTGGTACATCTTAGTAACTCTAAAGAAGACAGGAATTACACATACATAGACAATGGTAGACACAGAAAATTAGTTCATTGGGGGCAAAAATACACTAATAATTTTTTTAAACAAAAATGTAAACCAAATAAGAAAGAAAAGAACAATACATATTTATAATATTTATCTCTGAGATCTCATGTTTTTGATCTGTACTTAAACTTCTACTTATTCGCCTGCAGGAATATTGGAATTATTGAATGTGTGATAAGTATGCATGTGATTTGGGCTAACATCTACATTATGATAATTTATTTTTATTAAGCAAATTCAGTAGTAAAAGGAAATGCCCAATCTAAATTTGGCCAGTATAATAAATTATATAAATTAGAAAAAAAAATACTACCTAACTAGAAAAGAAAAAGGAATACTTATGGTTTCAAAAAATCAATTGTGGGATTTGAACCTGACTACCAGTTTAAACAAGATTCAAAACACAATACTTGGACCAGTCGACCAACTCGTAACTCACAAATTATTGATCCATCTTATATGCATAATAGTAATATTATATATTTATAAACACTAAAAACAACTTCTTTTTTCAGTGTGGGTTGCCGCCCTTGGTGGGTCTGTCCCTGTCTATAGAAGTACATGCCCAAACAAAATGAAGCAAGCAATGAAAAAGATGAAGAATAGTAGATCAATTGGACCAGATAACATCCCAATACAAACATGAAAATGCATGGGAGAACACAACAATGTTTTTGTTGGAGGTATCTTTCTCTTCACTCAACAAACTCACCCACTCCAATCACGTTGTGTGTGATTGTAGTAAGAAACTAAAGAAGACTTAAAAGGAGATGTGTATTTTGGTGATTGAAAAAATTGAGATACAAAGCCTATTTATAGGCAAGATTCAAGAAACAAACATAATGACACTATTAAAAGATTATTAATATCACACCATTAAAACACTATTAAAGTTAAGAAACGTTTTAGCCTCTTATGCTTCTGTCTTTTGCTCTTCCGTCTTCCGGCTTTTGATCCTTCATTTGCCACAAGTTTATTCAACAGTTTTTACAAAGTTCCTAGAGAAGTCCCATGGAGGATCATAGAGAAGAAAGGAATCTAAATTGCTTACATATAAGCATGCATCAAGGAGTAGAAGCATGTGCCACAACATGTGGAGGAAATATTGAAGTTTCTCCAGTTACAATTAGATTCCATGTATTCAGTTCTTATCTGTTTGCCCTAATAATAAATTGACACACTACACATATCTTAGGTAGAGTTGACTTGGTGTAGGCTATTTATATATGATAGTAAAAGAGACAAAAGAAGGCATGAAAGCTAAGCTTGAGATATGAAGGAATGCTATAGAATTTAGATGCTTAAATTTTCAGCATATTGAAAACCAAATGCATGGAATGTAAATTTAGTAAAAACGTAAGAGTGATGTTATAGTGAAACTTGAAGATTAAGTCATTCCCAAAAAAAAAAGATCAATTAACATATATTGGATCAATCATCCAAAAAAGTGGAGAGATTAATAATGACGTTACCCATATAATCAATACATGATGGTTAAAATAGAAAAGCGTGTTCATCATGTTATATGATAGTGTAAAAAAATTTTAAAATTAAATGAAAAATTTTATAAAATGGCTATAAGACCAACTTTGTTGTATGGCATAAAATGTGGGGGAGTAAGACACTAATATGTGCAAAATACCATAACAAATATAAGAATGCCATGTTATGGTAAATGCATGGCCATAGAAGGAAAGATAAATTAGACATGAGATTAAAGGTCCGAGTGATGCTTATTGAAGATAAGATGGGCGGGACATAAATAAAATGGTTTGGTCATTTGGGAAGACAACCAATAACGGCTCTTGTGAGGAGAGTCGATGGAATAGAACAAGTCTTTAGCAAAAGATGTAGAAGAAAACCAAGAAAAACTTGGTGGGGGACTTTAAGGCATTATATGAGTTATAAGGCATTATATGAGTTATAAGTGCCTTATAGAAGATATGGTCATAGATTAAATCATTGACACTCCCAGAATTCATGGCCAACTCCACCAAGTGGTTAAGGCTTGATAGGTTGTTGCCAGTTAGGAGTTGTTTCACCAAGTCAAATTGAGTTTCCAAGAAATTTCTCTGAAGCTACAGAAATTAGGCTCGAACAATAATTGGAAAGGGATATTGAGATTTATGGAGTACTGTACTGCATAATAGTCTGTAGAGCAAAATTTTCTACAAACAAATCCCTGTTTTAAAGGGAAAAAAAAAGAAAAGCGACATGAAAAATGAAGTCTCCAAGAACAAACAAAGCAGTGTTGCATTTCATCATAATCTTTTAAGTATCAACTCAATATTAAGAAAATACCAAAGGGTGTTCTTTCTTAGTCTCATGGGAAATTTAAAAAAAAAAAAAAACAAAAGAACAACTATGGTGGAATTTCCAACTCAGCTTTCCAGGCAATAAAACTGAATCGTAAACAAGGAAAAACCATATGTTTTATGTCTATAGTTCCTGTTCAAACAGGCAAATATAACCAGTAATGTAGGTTGATAAATACCCACAATACGTTACACAACATTTCTGGAAACTTAAAAAATAAACATAACTCACAAGGTAACCAATGGAAAAAGACGACAGGATCGTAAAATACCTGGTCAGCAACAACTTCCACGAGCTCCAATTCATGGTCACGCCATTTTCTTATACCATCCATTGGAAGAATCAAAACCATCACAGCATAGCTTTTTGGAGAGAGGTCAGGCCAATCATTAATTTGGAAGTTTGAAAGATGTAAAAGAGGAACCCTAACAGCAACAACTTCTGGAGGGACATATCTGCCCACGGGAGGTCTGATCCTTGCCAATGGACACGTATGCGGAATACGTATAGCTTGAGCACTCTTAAAGACATCATTGACAATGGGAAGATTGATTGCCACAGAAGATCCCATAGGTATTAAATTATTCAGTGTGTGAGAAAGCTCGAGAGTTTGACCTCTTCGTGTTGGCATCCACAGAGCACATTCCTCAAGGTCTAACGTCCTCCCCAACTCAACCAGAGTAGTTCTCAGTATAGTGTGCCTGTCAAGTGTGCTTCTAATTTCATGAGTAAGCATCCTCACATGTCTTCCAGTTTCTTCTTGTGACATAATAAGGCCCATCTCCCTGTCAAGCTCTTCAGCCTTATTCTTCAAAAATAATTCCCGTGTTTTGACACTCAGCAGATCAGGAATAATATGCACAAGCATCAGAGCTGTTGCACAGGACACAACGGCAGTAGCAATTTTTGCTATAGTCATCACGACAGCAACAGTTTTAGAGTGCATGGAGAAAGTCCACAAATTTATGAAGTGGGTTGCTCCACACAGAACAATAAAAGCACCAAACTGCATTAGCACCCATCTATATGGGAAGAACGATGATTTTTGAACGAAGTAGATGAGCTCCAAGGGAATGGAGAAGTACGCAAAGGCAATAAAGAAGTCCGATATGTACTGATATTTCACCAGAAGCTCATCAGTAGGCCATTGGGTCTCAATGCAGTCGCATGACTCCATTTCCGGTAACTGGACCACAAAAAACTGGTAAACATGAGAGTTATGATTAAGTTATACCAAAATCCCCGCCTAATTCAGAAAGTTACACTAAAACCTCAGCCTAATTCACGAAGTAGACCACGAAAAACGTTAACCCCAAGCCTCTTATCTCCAAAAACTCGAGATTATGAAAACCGCTGTACTCGGTTTATCGAAATCCTTATATTCACTAACCCTAACGAATTGAATAGCAACATTCATACCAGATACCAACAGTTCAGGCGAGTTCCAAATCACAATAAATAAAGAAAAAGAAAAGAAAAGGCACCGCCTACTCGCCGCCAAATTACAAGAAATGAAGAAACAAAAACAGGCTTCGGATTTCCTTTTCCGTTGTTCACTTTTTCTTTTCCTCAGCAACCAAACGGAGTACTCAGAGAGAGAGAGAGAGAGAGAGAGAGGAAAATCCAAACCATAGTGAGAGTCACAGTAAGTAATAATACCTTGAGCGAGAAAAATAAAGGAGATCAGAGGATGTGATCAGAACTCTGAATCGGCAGCATTTGTTGCCTGAACGCTAGTTCTACCAGTTCGGTCCAAAGCTTTCTAACAGAGAAAAAGAGAAAAGAAAGAACGAGAAAGGGAAGAAGAGACTGTAAAGTGGCGGAGGGGGGGAACCAAAGCTGAGCATCACGGAAAATGGGGTTACGCGCGCGGGAGGCCACGTGGGCCCGCCAGCCTCCGATCTACGACCCATGTTTCGTCTAAAGAAGGTCGAGCATGCCCTTCGGGGCGCGTGTCGCGATCTCGGCTGCGGTAGCACCGGATAACCTGTGGGGTGCTGTCGCAGCTTATTTATTGCGTGCTTCGCGGGCATTCGGCGGCCAGATCTGAACCCTGCCTTGCACGTGCAGGACTTGAGTGCATTGAATCAGATAACATACTCAGAAGAGGGCCAGATGCATGCACATATATACATACTATATATATATATATCCCTGGTGGTTTTTTTAATTTTAATTAATTAATTAATTCCGCGTTATGATTGCCGGGCCTCCATTTATGGTGAGTGGGTCACGCTTATATATTAATTAATTTGCAAGTCTAATTTCAATTTAATGACATTTGATTGATGTGATGCTTATCTAAGAAAAGAATAATAATATCTGTTATTGTGTACTACCTAATGTTAAATGCTTTATTTTAATACACCTATGGTTGAGGCTATGCTTTAAAATTTCTTTTTTTAATGTTTCTTAAAATTTAATTTATGAAAAACTTTTAGGATGTTTAGTTTATTAACTTAAAAAGGTTGCTCTATAACAAGTTTAAAAATGAAAAATTTAATAAAAAGTATTGACAAAATTTTGGAAATTGAATTATTTTTTATTAAAAATAAAATTTTAAAATTATACCAAACACTTTAAAATCTTAAAAGGTGAAAAGTCATAAAAGTCCACAAAAATTTTTGATGAAATTATTTATTAATATATTAAACTCACTTAAATTTGACAGAAAAGTTAATAAACTTAACGCCACCGATAAAATGGTAAATTTGTAATTTGACATTTAAATATTTTATTTAAATAACATTTATTAAAATGAGTAAGATAAGTTTTCATCAAAATAACTTATTTATAAAATTTAAGATAACTTATTTAAAAGAGAAAAAAATAAATTTATTTAAAAAATTTAAAATAATAAATTACATGATTTCTTTTCAAAAAAAAATTTATCAAACATAATGGGTTTCAAGTAAATTTAACAAATATAATAAAAAATATTTTTGTTTAGAATATTTTTCATATCTTATTTTTTTAATTATATTTTAATTAATAAACATTATAATAAATGTATATCATGTAAAAGTTTAGCCCTTTTAAAGGGAAATCTCGCAGTATAAAAGTTACATGGCAGATTTTCAAATTGAATAGTAGGTCGTTTTTATTTTATTTAAAGTTATAGCTTTTATTAAATTTTTACAGTTTTAATTGACTTTCTCGAAAAATAAAGACTGGGAACCAGAGCAATTATGTCGTCGTCACATTTATTTGTTTATTTAACTTTCGTGTTGACAAATTTACGTTACGAAACCACTTCTTTTTGGCGGGGTTTAGGGTGGAAACCAAAATACTTAGCCGACGTGTTTTACACTCAGTTAGTAAATTCGTTGGATTTTCGCCCAAAATTGTCGTTCAATCAGATATTTTGAGAACCAATAAGTGCACGAAAAAGGGCGTTTATGGACTGCCATAGTGATAGTGTCATGCGATGCCGACGGATATGAGATAGAAATTTGAAGAAAAACATTATATATAAAACAAAAGGTGAGAGGAGATGGTGCCCACAGCCACAGGGACAAGGTGCCACGGCACCCAGATAAAAAAGAACCATGCCACGGCACCCAAATATGCTCCCTCGCCGTCATTAATAAATATTTATTAAATTTTAAAATTATAATTATTTATTTATTAAATTTTAAATTATAATTACTTACCCACTGAACTTTACTCAACGTCAACCATCAATCGCTTGTTACAACTCTGTTAGATATTACAAATGAAAAATGCTAACGAAATCTAACGTAACTAACGGAATTCGATGTGGTAAGAGTAAATTTAATATGCACTCATTGAATTTTAAAAATATAATTACTTACTAATTAAACTTTACTCAACGTCAACCATCTATCACCCCGTTACATCACTGTCTGATCTTGAAAAATATTAAAATATTTTTATATGTATTTGAGATCACTTACTTCTCAAATAAAAAGTCAAAAATTAAACTAATGATTCAAATTAAAAAAAACTACTAATACAAACCAAACCAAAAGTAAACAAAAAATATCTGCTTGGATTTTCTTACTTCCGTTATGAACAACAAAATTCACAAAAAATGTATTCAATAATGAGACAAAGAATCACATTTTTTGATGGGTAGGTGTTTTGTTTAAGGCAATGATGGATTAAAGATTGTTGATTTTTAGCATAGAATAAATTTGAATTTTGTAATTAATTTTTGACTCTTGGTCTCATTATTGAATACATTTTTTACAAATTTCATTGTTTGTAATAGAGATAAAAAAATCTAAACAAACATTTTGTTTTTTTTTTTTGTTTACATCAATAGCTTTTTTAATTTAATCATTAGTTTAATTTTTGACTTGATCTCAAATTCATACAAAAATCTTTTAATATGTTTTAAAATCAGATAATAATGTAACAGGTATTTCAAAATCAAACGGTGATGTAACGAGATAATAAATAGTTGACATTAAATAAAGTTCAGTGAGTAAGTAATTACATTTTTAAAGTTTATTTAATGTATGTTAAATTTACTTTTGCCAAATTAAATTCTATTAGCCATGTCAGATTCGATTAATATTTTTCGTTTATAATATCTAACTGAGTTATAACAAATGATAGATAGTTCCAGTTGAATAATATTCAGTGAATAACTAATTACAACTTAAAATTCAATTTGTAAATAATTATAACTTTAAAGTTTATAATTAGATAAAACATATTTTGATCATTTATTCGTGTAATCTAAAATATAATTTTTTATGTATAACATTTTTTGATAAAAAAAAGGCACGGCCAAGTTATGCAACAGATTATATATATATATAATAAAAACTGAATTCTTACTAGAATATGCCTGTTGTACATCTATTTTAATAGGTCAACCATCCTAAAACCAAAAAAGACGTTCTTGGAAGTTGGAAATGCAATCCAACTCCAGAATTAAATAAGCACAGCTGGGGTGCTTTTGCACACATTAAAATTCTCCTTATAACTGAACAGTTGGCTACCTACCGTTGCTTCCAGAGTTTTTGTATTCACAGTCGGTGCTTGCGCTTTCCTGAGCATTCTTCGGTATGCTGGGAGAAGAAAAAAAACTGTGCTAGAGTTTCTTCCTTCACTCTGGAGCTTTCAATCAAACAAGGAGCGTACTTCTTTCGCCTTTTTGATTATCCAAGTCATAGAAACTTCATAAAACAAGACTTAACAGCAACACAATCTACGAGGAGGCTAGATGATTGAGACCCGTCTCGGCGAAGTTTGAATCCTTTCTGGTGAGCCAAGAAAAAAAGCAACCCTAAGTGGATCACTTATCCTCTACAAGGTCAAGCCAGGCCCTACAAACAAGACAGCAACATTTGGTTAATTGCAATTAATAACATTCTAAATTTTTCTCACTTGTGGACATTAGACTCCGCATGATCAGAGATAATTGTCAACACAACCATCATTATTGTGAACACAATCTCCTCAAATGTGTTAGTGATATCATTTCAATAGTACCATAGTACCATTATGTTAAAAAAAAACATCATTCACGACTCTTGCAAAACAAAAAGTTCTGAGAAATGATATCCTTTTGACTTACAGAACTTAAAAGGCATATGAATGAATCGAGCCATCACAATGCTAATTCAAGAGTCATGCATGAGAACCATCTTCCTGTCTAGCTGCTGGGGTCATGTAATTCCATTACCAGAAGCTGGAGGAACTAGTAGGTTGGTTCTCTTTCTCCAAATGTAAGGTAAAGCAAATTTTTCCAGAAAAGGTTATGGCCTGAAAGAGTTGAAATAGAATGGGATTGCTGAGTCAATTTTATGACTAGAAATGTGACCATTATGAAAGAATGGTTAATACAGAATACATTCCAACTATTCACAAGTGGACCAATAAGCCATGGCATTTCAGAAGGTTGGCATGGAAAACGTTAAGGATTACGCTTTGGAAAATATCTTGTTCCAAGCTGTTGGGGATGGGGTGAGGCAGGGTGGAGGGAAGCTTAGAACAGAAAATAAATATCTTTACAAAAAAAGCATAAGCATTTAGAGAACATAGGCATGGAACACACAAGGATAATACTAAGGAGACAAACTATCTTTGGCCCTAGCAGTCCTTACCAGAATTCCTCAGGTTCTAATCATTCTTGGCTGGTGAAGGTTGGGCTTCCAGTGTATTTCAACTATTTGTTAGGCTGGAACAGATATATGCATTTTGTTTATCTGCACTTAAAAACAATAAATTAATATCAAAGCAAACAGGACACGTAAATGAATGAAGACAAAATGGATTGGAATAGTACCTTACTGCTTCCTACAACTGAAATATAGACTGGTAATACACAGAACTGCAAATATCTGGACCTTGATTCCTTTTTTGAATATCTATGAACCATATATATGATGTATACCAAGACAAAAGTCCACAGATTGAAGTTCAAGCTTTTTATCATTTTTCACTTTGGAGATTTATGTCTGTCTTTTCTTTCTCTTCATCCTATTGGGAAAACGTTCTTTGGGGTCTAAAAAAACCTCATGAAGCATTTGCAACCAAAGATTTTCAAATTGATCGCTAAAACCCTCCTGAAACCAGTCCAGGATTTCCGCATGCAGGTCTCTGGGATTCTCATTCCAGGTCTCTCTTAGTGCAGCACAGCTGTCAATAATTCTCAGCCTGGTCTTTAATTTATTTAGAAGATTCCCAACCCTTCGATGTCCTGATGCTTCTGGCCTCAAAATGCTGCCAGGTGAGGCTGCCATAAACCTCCTAACAGATCGTAAGCATGGTAACACTTGGCCTTCAAGCAAAGAAAAAGCAAATACAGCCACTCTATGAATGTCATCCTTGATGGGAGCTCCATGGAGTGGAAGCTGCCATAGATGTGGGCCAAAAGTTGGAATCACCCAACAGAAAACTTGGTCTGCCACAGGATCATAATAAGGCCTAGGATCAGTAAGGGGAGGAGAGAAACTGCACAAAGACCCAGCATACTTAACAAGCCAATCCGACTTCACACTAGTTGCTCCATGTATGTATGGTCGTTTTGTATGTAGCAGTTCACTGTACACCAAAAACTCAGGGGCAGACTTAGAGACAGATGACCATCGATGGAGAAAGACTGGTTCTTTAACCATGCAAGCCTGATAGCGAGTGGCACTAACTCTTCTGTCTCCTTCTGAAGCAGATACCCTTGTGCGTCTGGCAACTCTATCAGCCCATCCAGCAAATATAGCTTGGCCCAAGAGCTCCTCCTCATTCATTAGCAGAGGACACTTATTGTAGGAAACCCTCCATGCCTGTTCCACATCCTCCATGGTTCCGTATGTCCATGAGAACTCCTGCTGAAGACCACAAAAACTTTGGTTCAAAACTAGTTGAAGTAGCTGCTTCCTCAGCTTGGACATTTCCTCCATGGTTTTCAGGTGCAATGCATTGTCTTTGCAGAATTCAACTGGGTTTCCAGAAACTTCAAAGCACTGCAAAGCATAAGCTATGGTCAAAGCATCACTGCTGGGGTTGGAAAACTTTGCACGAGACTCTTTAGCAGATTTTTTTAGCTTTTTCCTCCTCATTTTTTCTTCCTTGTCTGTGCTTTTCTTGCTATCTATGGAGCCAGACTCATTATCCAGCGTCAAGCCACCAGTATCTGCATGACTTCCCTCAAATCGCATTACAAAAGGATTTGACAAGCTCAATGCTGCAGCTGTGGCCAGTGTGTATCCCAAAACAAGATTCCCACGTGCATAATTTTTTACCTTTTTCATTATTTGGATAACTGTAAGGAGCATCCGAGAGTGGCGAGGGCTCATGGGATACTGTGCCATAGCCTTTCCCAGGGGTGTCAATCTCCCATTGCCATCAAGTGCTTCAAGCACCTTTAAGCAACGCTCTGCCTCAATCAATGCTGTAGCCTCCGGAGGGGTAGGAAATGGGAAATTTGAAACCTGAAAAGAACACAAAACATAAAGATATCTCTTAATATTTTCTGGCCAAAGTGTTAACAGATTGAAAATAAAAATTATAATCCAGAAAGTCTATCGATCATTTAATTGAAGGACACACCATGCACAACCCAGCAACAGCCTTTCCTATAACCTCCATAATGCAGGCTAATGCTAGTTGAAATTCACCCTATGGTTCTTGCAACTAAAGCAACATACGCAAGACCTATATAGTATAATAAAAATACGGGATTGAGCTGTGATGAACTCTTATCAAGAGTAAGTTTTTAGTATGGTGCGCACCAGTCGTGAATCAATCATAACTATAATCTAAAATCTATATTAACACAATTAGCATGGAGGAGTCATTGATAAAATTAGATGAGTCAAGCCACACCCAGAGAAAAAGAATACAACGTGTAGAGGTTTAAGAAAATTGCTTAAATGACTATGCTACCCATTGATGGGTTGTGTGTTGACTTCTGACACAAGCAAATCCAACAACACATGCCTTCTGCCTGAAAAACCGATCTTTAAAGAAAGCCACATTACCATAGCGGAGACACACAGACATATCTCTGAACTTCCTTTTATAGTGAACCAAAATAGTCTTCTTCCCAAACAGGAAGCCTGCAATCATGTAGAGAAATTACCTTATCAATGCCCATGGATTTCATGAGGAGGACAACACCATCAACAGGTATTTTTGATATCTCAGCAGTAGAGAAGTCAAGAAAAATGTTGTTAAAGACTGCTGAAGAATAGAGGCGATAACAATGGCCAGGCCCTGTTCTTCCAGCTCTTCCTGCACGTTGAGCAGCAGATGCTTTGCTTATCCATTGGACTTCATATGTTTCCATGCCATTGGATAAGTTATAGTTCTTGACTTTTTCTCTTCCAGTATCAACCACATACTTAATACCTGGTATAGTTAAAGAGGTTTCAGCCACATTAGTAGCAACAACAACTAGGCGTTCTCCTTCCTTAATCTCTTCAAACACACGAAGCTGTGCTGATGCAGGAAGCATGGCATAAAGCGGCAGAACACACATTGCACCAACATGTAGACCATTTACTCCACCCTTCTTCTCCTCTGGGCAAGTAGTGAATTGTTGTGACCTTCCATTTGGAGTAGAAGAAACGAGCTGTTTATCATGAAAACCAGGATTTGAGGTAGTTTTCCCAGATAAAGCATCAAAAGCAGCCTTTAGTGAAGCAAGGCTCCCATCCTCCCCTAAGATTTCCAAATGATCAGAGTCAAACCCAGTTTTACAGCCCAGTAAACCCCTATCATCTTTGAATTCTTCGAGATCACTCTCTGTCCCCAAATCATCAGAAAAATCTGACGACTCATCATCTAAATCACCATGATCTTCATCATAAGAAGTAAACCTATCAGTTTGATCATGGTGTGAGTTTCCATGCATCTCAAATGCTTCATTGATCTCCTTCATGTCACATTCCTCAGTGGCATTCCCTCCAGATGATGTAGAAACATCATTGTCCAGATTTCGTCTCCCACCCTTCTCAACTATCTCCTTTGAGGCATTACGCAGCTTCCGGCACAGGTATTCAACTTCTCTCTGACCTGTGACAAAGACTAGTATGCCACCAGGTGGCAATCTCTTGTGAATTGCCAAGACCTTCATATAGGCATGGCCAATATAGTCCACAATCTCTGTTCGCTTAGAGAAGTGTATAGTTACAGGATACTGTCGAGTTGGCACTTCTATTACAGGTGGTGGATCACGAAAAATCCTCCTTCCAGAAACAAAGTCTTCAACTCTTAAGGTAGCACTCATCAGTACCAGTTTTAGAGCGAAGACCATGTTTTCAGGGCTGATTTTTTTCCCTGAAAGAATATCACGCTGCTGCTCCTCGTATATTATCTGCAATCAAACACAAGATCATACACCAAGCAAATAGAAAAGGCTAAGAAATAACAAAAAAAGATACACCAATGTAGCTCTCACCTGGCGCTGTTGTATAACACGGGAAAGCATTCCAATAAGTATGTCAGTGTTCAAGCTCCTCTCATGAGCCTCATCCAAAATTATGATTGAATATTTCCTTAATAAGAAATCACTCTACATAATAAAATAAATATGTTAAATAGTAGTCCATTTTCAAGGTGAAAACAGAAGTTATACAACAAAATAGCTATAATTTCCCAAAAGAGAATATATGTGCAGATAAGAGCAGCGAAAACAGGAAAGGGAAAGAAATAAAATAACAGTCACCTTAATTTCAATTTGATTGTGAGAGCAATTTATTTCATTTATTTTGATAAAGTAATTACAGCAATGATAAATAACAAAGAAGTATGGTTATCTGATAAATAAAATTCGAGAATAATACTAGCATTGAGCAAGGAATATAATAGCAACATCTAAAAGTATTGTCAAATGCTGGTACAATCATTTTCCATGCAAATGAGGTAACTTGTTCGTAGTAACATAATAGGTTTATCATTTCCTCATACAGGTTGTCACTCACTCAGTGAGCGTATATATAATGACTATCTGATCCAACTAAAAAAGAAGAATAAACTCGTATCTTTTAAATGAAGGGTGTTTTCATCTTTTAGTCCCAACCATCCGTTGGCTTTTTCTTCTAATCACTATGAAAAATGACTTATTAAACAATATGCTCAACTTATGTTTTCCAAATTTCAAAAAGAAAACAATATTATCAAATTTCAGTTTTTGTCTTCTAAAAATGAACTCAAAAATTCACAATGTTGTCAAATGAGCCCTAAGAAGATTCTTGATTACACTCCTTAATTCACAAGTTACTAGAATAATAATACAAATAGTAGTGAAAATCTTTCAAGAAAAATTCGTATGGTTAGTTTTTTTCACTTGTTGGCAACATCTGAAAGAATTAAATTGTCAAGAGAGCAGGTTACTTTTCTTCAAAGTTTTCACAGTTTAAGCAAGTTGACAGCTAACCTGCACTTCTCGCAGCAAAATACCATCAGTCATGAACTTGATAGAGCAACTGTCTCCAATCCTTCGGTCATGCCTAACTTGAAAGCCAACCTCCTTGCCTAGATGAAGACCGAGCTCAAATGCCACCCTCTTGGCAGTTGCAAGGACTGCAACACGACGTGGTTGAGTAACACCAATTATGCCACTCCGAGTGCAGGACTTGTCCGAGCCAAAACCCGCTTCGTATAGAAACTAAAAGTGTCCACCAGGCAGCAAAATTTGAATAATCCACATTAAAAATTAATCTTGAAATCCACAACATAGTATGCAGAAGGAAATACACACTAGCTCACCTGTGGAACTTGAGTGGTCTTACCACAGCCAGTTTCCCCACATAGAATGACAGTAACGTTTTCACTAATAGCTTCCATTATCTCCTGCTCCATCATGACTATGGGAAGATCCTTCCTATTCTTCTCAATATCTTTTGGTCTTGATACATGCACTACAGTTGCAGCATCTGCAACTCTTTGTGGATGGCCAACTGCCCGATCGCTTGTAGTGCTGATATGCATTTTTGGGCTCTTATCTGCGCAGTCCTGACCATAAGAAGTCACCAGTTCATTAAGCAGCAAGAGCATACATATCACTTAGAAATAACAATTAGTCTGAGAATAAACAATAAATGATACACCTCCAATATGCAGTTCACAATATTTTTATATCATCCTACAACCTGTGCATAAAAGCATACCATTGCCCTGTCAGTCTCTATCCTATCATAGTCTGACAATGTGCACAAAGAATCTTGAGCATCTTCACGCATGTGAGCATCCATTATCTCATCCACTTTGTTAACAAGCAATGTTGCAACAGATTTAGCAACCGCCCTAGATTCACTGCTACAAGCAGAACCAATGGCAGATTCAAAAGAAGTAGAACCTTTGGATAAGACTTCTCTGTCAAGTGTCACATGATAAAAGTCATCCTCATCAACACATTGCCTCGACTGGCTTTTGTCAGAATTAGGTTCAATTTCACACAAATGACTGCCTGCAGTGTTGGAAGGTTGATCAATCTGGGGCATCACTAAGCCTGCCTTGGAAAACTGCACTGCCCTTCTACGTCTTTCACGCACAGTTTCAACCTAGAATAAATAGGCAGCCCATTCATAAAAATACTGCTAGGAGGTATTTTTTAATGATCGGAATAGCATAGTAATAATTATCCAGACCTGACCGATGTTTCGTGAAGACCACATCAGTGAGTATACATCCTCAGAAAGTCGGTGTTTCCTGAAAAAATAAATTATCAATGCAACCATCAAATACCAAGAAACTCAATGCGACAAATGAATTCTGACAGAAATGAGCTATCCAAATGGACAAAATTGGTAGCATACTCCAAGGTTTCAATGCTTTTTGATAAGAGCACTTCTTTCTCCTTTTCCTCCTGTACAAAAGAAGAGAACATCATTCCAGTTTGACAAACACAAAATCACATAAATACAGGCTGAAAATATACAAGCAAAAAGACCTGTATCTTCTTTAGCTTTCTCTTCTGGGAATTGCTCAACTTTGGACTTTTCTTTGTCTGAAGCTGCTCGTGCACCTATACCAAGATATTCAACAGAAAAATCAAACTGATGTAATGGCACTGGAAGTCAAGAAAAATACTATGTAGTTGCTGTGTACCTGAGTCTTATCTTTCTTTCTATTTCTCTTCTTTTCTGGTAAGATGATTGCATTGCTATCACCCCCACCTTTCATGCTACCCAACGCAAGCATGGGAACCAAAATAAGAGAAAGGGAAGAAATGTAAATGCAATAAGAGTTCATAAAAGTTCATAAGAGAGCATCCAAGTAAACAACTATTAGCATGCTTCCATTTTAGATTGAAAGAAAATGAATCCAAATCTCATATGAGAAACACAACAGATGTTCACAAGCAGAAAGTAATGTTTGTTAAATTTGTTTAAGCATATTCAACCAAGGTCTTTGCAAAAATAGAGGGACAATGAGATAAAAGTGCCTTAGGGAAAGCAAAAAGTTTTACCTGCATAAATCTTGTTCAAGCTTCAAGGTCCCAGATTCTACCACATCTTCTAGACATGCCTCCATTTGTCACAAAATAAGAAAAAAGGGACGGAAGTTTCAAGTAACCTGCAGGATAACAAAACCATATTGCTATAATTTCTTTTTCAGGTAACAATGTTTGCCCAATCAAAAAAAAAAAAAAGTAACAGTGTTTGCAAAGATGACATTTTTTAGCCTATAATAAAATAATTTCACATTTCATCAAATATCACAATTTATGTAAACCATGGTACAAAAAATAACGCATGGAACGTATTTCTCAAAGGCACACATATAGCAAGGCAAAAGCACTTGTTACTTCTTTCTTAACATGCCCTAGAAGTTCCTTTTTCTTTTTTCTCAACCTAATTCACATCAATTTTAATATCTCAAGAACCATCTAAAATAAGCTTAACTTAACACCTAATGGTTTGAACCAGTAACCACTCTAGTTTTATATATTATTAGATGTAATGTTATTTATTATATTATTTTTCTTTATCTCCTCTCTCTCTCCCCCTCTCCAATTTCACTTCTATTTTCTTTTTTTTTTTCTCTGTATACATTTCTATTTTTTCATTTTTGCTCTCTCTCTCTCTCTCTCTCTGTGTTAACATGTATAGTGAAAACCTGTAAGGTTAATCAGGAATTGGATTCCTGTCATGTGTTGGGTTTGGATTCCAAACAGTTCAAATTTCATGCAAGTCAACCTTCTCTGTAGCACCCAAAACCCTACTAACGGTATGGTGCATAATGGAATGGATGGATTGGAACGGAAGGATAAGGAAGTAAAGCAAATGTTGTTATTCTTCCTTTGTTTGGGGAAGAATGGAACGTAAGTGGGAGTATCATAGTGCTGGTTTGTTTAGATATAGAATGAAAGGTGGCACAAATAGAGAGCTTATAGAGAACGAATGAAGCAACATAGAGAGTAGAGTAGAGATGGTTGGCAGAGAAGAAGAAAAGGGAAAAATTAGGGGAGAGAGAAATCAGTGGCCATTCTCCATTAATTTGCTTCAGTAATTACTGAGTAATCCTTACTTGGGACGTATTACAAAGGAACATCTTCCTGTTGCATTCAGTCTATTTACTATTCATGAATCTAAATATATAATAAGACACAATGTACCGAGAAATAATAACAATAAGAATAATGATAAATACTTAACCAAATGGAATGTTTTTTTCCCATGACTCCAACTCAACTGTTGGTCAAAACTATTAATATATGATCCTTTGTCATAAACAAGACAAGTTTTGGCATTGAGAATTTGAGAAAATTAAGTCAAATCAATACTATGGACAGACCATGACCAGATCATAAAGAACAATTACCAAACCCAAATTTGACATATATGGTATAACAATCACCTGTTGAACTATGAGCTGCATGAGCATAGACCATCATATCTCAAAAAATACAAAACTCTATATAAAACATATCATACAGAACAAATGGGAGTGTAGATATACTGAACAGATCCAATACAAACCCTAATGAAAGACAAAAATAAAATCATACAAAATAAAATCATACAGAACATATCTTTGAAGAAGAAAAGGTTTGAGAGTGTAGGTATACCGAGCAAATGAGGGAGGGCTCAGTTCCAAGGAGAATGGATATGGAAGAGCGGTGCAGTGGCCGGCGTAGGCTCGCGGTGTCGGAGATGGTGGCGTCGGGTTGAACAGAGAACGGAGAGAAGGAAGATGGTCGGCAGTGACGGAGATGGTGGCGTCGGGCTGAGCGGAGAACTGAGAGGAGTAAGGTGGTCAGCGGTGCCGGAGATGGTGGCGTCGGGTTGATCGGAGAACGGGAGAAGTGTCGGAGATGGTCGGCTGTGGCAGGAAACCCTATGTCCCCTTCTTCAGAGAGATTAAAAGGGAGATGGTAGGAGGGTTTCTAAGTTACCTATAAAAAAAAAAAATTAAAAATTAAGGTTTTGTTTATATATTTTTTTATTAAATATATAAATAATTAAAATTTAAATATATTTAAAACATAAAAACATTTGAATTCTATAGTAATTACTGGTCTAAGTTTTTACATGGACGGTGATTTTGTGAGCACTCATCAGCTGTAAGAGTTGTTTTTATTTTATTTAAATTTAATAAAAAAAATGTTTTAAAAAAAGGCTCTTAATTAAATAATTAAGGATCATAATAAAAACTCATCTTAGTTTATACATTCAAAAATTTAACTTAAATGACAATAAAAAAAACTCATCTTAGTCGATACACCTGAAACTATCTCTTCATTGAATATTAAAAAATTTGTTCACCAATTTAAGAATAAAATAAAAAATCTACTCATGGACGAGTCAAAAATTGGGTCTAGGGCCCGAGAAAAATATATTTAGATTAATTATTTGAATTTGATGCATGATTAAGTTCATAATTCATTCCATGTACCAAATATAATCGCAATTTATTTGAAACTGATAAAATGATTCCAGATTGCTTCCCTTCCGACTTAGTCCTATGTCTGGTGTAAGAAGATCAACTAAGAAGTATATTTTAAGAATGTTCTTTTCCATAAGGATAATAAACTCTCATACATGTCAACCTAGAGTTCTTTATATACCATATGGTATTAAGAATCCAATCTATCATGGAAGTGCCTATGAAAAATAAATTTAAAACTGTGAACAACAAAAATATTTCCTTAATTATTGCAAAGCAATTTGCTCCATATTCACTGTTTCTATTACAAAAATGGAGGTTTTCTCGTTATTCAAAGCCAAAGAGAGAAAACCTCAAGAATATCGTTTAACAGTTGGATCTCGGTTTCCTACTCTTGACTAATAAAACAGGATTGTGCAGAAACTGTTTGCTGTTGCAACTGTATCTGCACACTCTAAAAGCACATGGAGCTGCTTACTCCGAGGGGCCGATCATCTTCTCTGGCACTACAAGTTTGTCGAACTCGTCACTAGATAGCACTCCAAGGTTTAGAGCAGCTTCCTGCAACATTGAACTTCATTAGATTTTAGCATGCACAGTATAGAAAGACGGATCATAATAAAACTGCCAAAAGAAGTCCCGTGTTTTATGATAAAAATAAGTAGGCATATAAGCATCACCTTCAGAGTGCTTCCTTCCTTGTGGGCTTTCTTAGCAACTGCTGCAGCATTGTCATATCCAATTTTCTGTAATGAAGCAATAGATATGTTCTGATACAAAATGAGACACCAATATACAACAACAACAACATATCCAGCCGTTATCACACTATGTGGGGTTGGCTACATGAACTCTAGACTTCTACGTGGGTTACATCCCAACAGATAGTTTGTCTAGAATTCATATTTGGATCCGACTAGGTTTTATGCTGATTGTCGGCTACCTAACGCAACCCTCCTCCTTTATCCGGGCTTGGGACCGGCAGTGGATAATATCTCCTGGCGGAGTAATGATGAAATGAAGTTTGAACACCATCTTCACATGGAGAAGTTTCATGAGATGGTGGTGAATGAAGATAATTGATATAGTTGTGTTCCATCACTTAGTTGATATGGTGAAACCAGATATGATGAAACCAACAAGTACAAAGACACCAATATATATATATATACATATACAGAGACGGAAGGGAAGGGGGGGGGGGGGGGAAGGGAGGGAGCAGGGGCAACTGCAAAGAAGGTACAATTTAACATGTGGGCTGGAAACTTACAGGGTTCAAAGATGTGACAAGCATTAGCGACTGAAAAGCCACGCGGATTAACATAGGAACAAAAAAATATCAATTAGTTTATGGCATTAATAATAAATATAATTTAATTAGCAAAAAGAAATAACTGATAATTTAAACTCCATCCTTAATGCTCCACCTGTCTTACCTCGTGCAATAATTTTGAAATCCTTTCCCTATTGGCTTGAATTCCCCTCACACAATTCTTCTCAAAGGAAGCTGATGCATCCCCTAACAATCTCTGTGACTGACATTATTGCATCACAAAAAACGTAGGTTAAGGAATGATGTACGGAGAAAAGAATAAAGAAAGATATATGCACAAGAATATAAATGGCATTATATATAGAAGAGATAAGGAAAATCTCATATTTAATACCACCTACATAATTAAACACTTTAGGCAGCTTTTTGACTGGAGCAGCTGCTTGGGAATCAAGCAAATCAGTCCACTTTCAATCATAACATTTTTTCACCCCCTCACTGGTTTCATTCTAATATTGTAGAATATTGTGATGGACTTCATCTACATAATTGTCTGGCTGACTTCGTTAATATATTGCGTATTTTTTAAACCAAAACATTTAAAAGAAACCACCAGCCAGATCCTAATTATTTCATAATACTTGAAGAAACCATTGCAATCACTGCATTCCTCTCTTCCCTTCACTCCTGATTGCATGTTCCCTTCACCCAAGAAAACTTCCAAAATTTCAGCGTGGACATTATAGTCTTCTAAAATATAGTACGAGGGATAATATTCCCAAATATTCAAATAAATAGGACAAAAAATTAAATGGAAGAAACAGGCATATGCAAACTGTAGCTAATTAGTGGTGCAATAGCATAACTCATACATCACACCTACAATGGCACAGTGCTATGCCTTTCCAAATCAGAATCATAATTATACAACTGCTAATAGGACTTACATGTAGAAGAGCACTAGCAATCATAGGCTTGAATACATTCAGCTCAAAATGGCCATTTGATCCACCAACTGTAATGGCAACATGATTTCCCATAACCTACTAGGCAAGAAAACAGTGCTGATTAATTGAAAAGGCACAAAATGAAATTACTAGATATACCAATTAAAAAACCTTCCCATTGCAGTATAAACAAATGCAAATTTCCAAAATTCTCACTTGTGGATTCTCCAATTCATGCTTACCATCTAAATAAACCAGAACATGACACTAGTATATGTTACCTGAGCACAAACCATAGTAAGGGCCTCACACTGAGTAGGATTAACTTTCCCCTGAAATACAGTAAGCTCACATCAATTAAGACTTTTATTTTATAGTTTTATGGCTGTCATGGAATTTATTAGTACCGAGAGAAAGGTATAAAGAGTTTACAGGCATAATGCTGCTGCCAGGTTCATTTTCAGGAAGAATGAGTTCCCCAAGGCCACAACGTGGACCACTGGATAATGAAACAAATTTTAGAACCTAGCAGGAAAGCAACATAAGCAGATAGGTAAGACAATGAAGATTCACCAACTAGAAAATACCTTCCCAACAAGCGTATGTCATTTGCAATCTTCATAAGTGAAGTAGCAATTGTGTTTAAGGCTCCACTAGTCTCAACAAAAGCATCATGTGCAGCCTGGCATTACAAAAAAACATAGTAAAGCACAAACCCACATTGCTGCAAGGATGCAATACACATTAATAGAAGCAGTCAAAAGGAATCAGAGGATAACCAATGCTTCAAATTTATTTTCTGCTGTAACAAATGGCAAGTTTGTTTCATCAGCTACTGCTGCAGCAATCTTTACATCAAACCTGAATGTGGTACAAATATTTAGAAAATGTAGAACAAAGTAGCAGAAAACAAAACAAAGAGAATAAATCACCATCTAAACATTATCCAGGAGAAAATATTGGTGACACTTATGGCTAAATGTTGTGCAGGTTTAGATGTTCATTGCCCATATGCCAAAGCACCTCTTTCTTTTGCTAGAGGTGAAATCAAACAAACAAGTTTCATTTTCCAACATTATTTTTTTCCAAAAATTTAACCAATACTGAGACCTAACAAGAGAATTGCATATACACCAAGTAACGAAAATCCAGCTTCAGCAACATTTACCCACTTGTTTCATTCTCACTACACAATCCTGTTCACCGTCAGCTTCATGGCCAACAATTTAGACAGACGAATACTTGCAGCATTTTCAAATGGAATGCATGTTGTAAAAAGGTAATGTTTGTCCTGAACTTTTTTCCTTTCCTAAGTTGAACATATTTGTTGCTCTAGGTACCTCACAGGCACTAAGTTGGCCTACTTTTACTTATTTTAGTAATATGCTAACTTTCTTGTTTACAAAAAGAAACAATTCAAATATGTAATAAAAAAAAGTGTAGTTCAGAAAATCTCCAGAAAAATACTAATTATCATTAACTTTAGGAGTAACTTGTAATAATTATGAACTTAACCTGATGTTATTCAAAATTCTTTAAATGGGTAGTACTTTTATCCCATCCATAATATAGGTCAATAGATAATGCACACATATAGATGTGTTCATGTGTCTGGGTGTACAGACTAGCCATGCCCCTAGTTTGTGCATGTGAACTAAAACAAGTACATTGATAGGACATGGGCATTGGAAAGCTTAAACCAACAATGAAATGAAATTAAAAGAATGAAAAAAGCGCAGCAATTCTCATTTTGAAGTGTTGGATGCATTTCAACCCCCAAATGTAATTAAGGAGCACATACCCCTTTTTTGTGTTCAATCCAGTCCCCACAGCAGTGCCACCCTGTGCAAGCTGCTCAAATGGCACCTCTGATCTGTTACATTTCTACAATAGAAAGAAATGGGGCATTGAACAAATAAAAGTGAAGAAACATAACTTGCCAACCTGATACATGCGAGGTAGGCTGCACATGACACGATCAATTCCATACTTCACCTGCAACCAGAGAACATGCTTCACAAAGTCTGTTCCGCCATAATGAAGTCTTGTGCTATGTTTTCAACTGGACCAAATCCATATTATAATGACAACCATCATTATCGACGTTTGATCACGAAGTGAACTTACCTGTGTGGTATAGCCACTAAACTCTTGCCCAAGAGTCAAAGGTGTTGCATCTTGAGTGTGAGTACGCCCAATTTTAATAATATCTTTGAATTCAACCGACTAGCAAGGCACCATTAGACAAAATAAGTTGTAGTCATATTTTTATCAGGACTAGAAATGATAAATGAAAAGTATGATAGATAGATAACAGTTGGCATAAATGAAAAAAGAAGGCCAGAACACACCATTAAAATGCTAGTACAAGAGTCAAGAACAGATAATTGCGTCCAACCAGGAAATGATTTTTTTTACCATTAGATTCCTGTATAATTTAACAAGGAAAATCTTAGCATCTAGACACCTTGGGGAAAAATAAACAGACTAAAACCTCAAGCAATTTTCTTCTCGGTCCATCACATACTTAGTTAATTTAGCTTATAGAGAATCATGTGTGAATTACAAGGTACACGGTCACCTCCCTCCCTCCCTCTGTGACAAGCAACAAAAGATGTGATAAAAGCACACCCAGCATTACCAGAGCCACTTCCATTTAATATTATTTCCTTAACCAATTTCTTCACTAGCTATTCTAAATAAAAACTTGAAAGTTTAATTGTCATACCCACAACATCATATCAAGCCTTAATCTCACTAGGTGGAGTTGGCCAGCTCACCAATCAATTTGTCTAGAATTCACAATGTTTGATCAGACAAATTTTACATTGGTTGTCCGCTACCTGACGACAACCATCCTCTTTTATCCACACTTAGGAGTGGTTGTAAATTGGAATCCAGAAACAAAATATGATCTACAAATTTTGATAGGATAGAAGTTCTTGAGAGTTCCTTCTGTAATTGATATCTATTTTCATCTTGATACACGCATATATAATCTTGACAAACATGGCTCTCCCTCGACCTGGCAAGTGGGAAGCCTCAGGCACCAGGCATGCCCTAGATCTATTTCTATCAATCACTTCATTCTGTTATAAAATCAAAATAGGGTTTACATTTCTATCAATCAGCGATAACATAAATGATTATAGCCATATATAAAATTAGCAATTATTTTGAGTCTATGCAGGAAACAATGATGTAAAATTGGTGGTTTCCATAATCATTTCAGTCAACAGGCCAAACTTATAACACTAACCATTAAAATATGCACCTGATCATAAGTTCTTAAATGTTGATCGAATGAAATTAAGCCCTTGAACATTTTAGCACCGAAAAACTTCATCAAATGCAACCACCACCAACACCACCCACCCTCCCCACCCCACCCCAAAAAAAAAACACAAAAAAATGAGAACACATTGCATGCCTATCTGCACCACATCCTCCCAGTGGCCCACTTGTAGACAAGAGCACAACAAATAATATGCAAAAAGAGAACACAGATATACATTCAGGCACATAAAAATAGCTAAAGCCAATGTGTGTACTCCTGATGAAATACCTAAAACTTAGGATGTGTCTGAATTCTACATTTTAATTAATATAGCATTGCAAGGAATAAATTTATAATGCCTTAAAGATTTACCAATCCACACAGGGAACAACCACAACTCCAGCAGTGTATTACATTTTTCATGTAGCAGTAAAATTGCATTTGTTTTTTTGTAGAAATCAGTATAGATTGAATAGGAAGAGCAATGAAATCATTCTCAATTGATTATTATACCTCCAATCTCCGTGAATCACCCAATCAATCATTCAACACCAATCTTTGTGAATCATTCAACACTCCCCCTCATGCTGATGAATGAATATCTATCATTCTCAGCTTGCTTACAAGTTCTTCAAACCTCTTAATAGGTAGGCCCTTTGTTAGTACATCAGCAATCTGATTTGAAGTAACAAAGGATATACAAACCTCCTTAGCTTCCAACTTCTCTTTAATAAAGTGACCATCAATCTCAACATATTGGTCTTGTCATGTTGCATAGGATTATATGCAATCCTGATAGCGGATTGATTGTCACAACACAACTTCATTGGTCCATTGCTAGGGATTTTCAGGTCTTCCAGCACTATCCTTGGCCACAGTAGCTCACATAGACCGAGGGTCATTGATCTAAACTCAACCTTTGCACTAGACTGAGCCACTACACTTTGTTTTTTGCTTCTCCAGGACATCGAGTTACCTCTAAGAAAGACATAGTACCCTGTAGTTGACCTCCTTATCCACCAATGAACCCCCATAGTCAGCATCCGTATACCCTACAACTTCCATTTCCTTCCCTGGTCTGAACAACAAGCCTTTCTCGGGAGTTGTCTTAAGGTAGCATAGGATTCTCCTCACTGCTTACATATGTTCCTCAATGGAATCATGCATGAACTGACTCACCAAGCTGACAGCAAATGCAATATCAGGCCTGGTGTGAAATAAGTAAATCAGACGTCCCATCAATCTTTGATACCTTCCTTTTTCCACAACCGGACTGTTAGAATCTCCCAGCTTCTAATTAGGCTCTAAAGGAGTGCCTGTTGTCCTAACACCAAGCATCCTTGCTTGCTCCAGCAATTCCATAGTATATTTCCTTTGGGAGAGAAAAATACCATTCTTAGAGTAGGCTACTTCTAATCCCAATAAGTACCTAAGCTTACCAAAATTCTTGATGTCAAATTCACGAGCTAGGTCCTTCTTTAGCTGTTGTTGCTCCTCAATATCATCCCCTGTAACAATGATATGATCTACATACACCAACAAAGCTGTTAGACTTCCTTTCTTTGAGTGTTTGATAAATAGGGTATGGTCTCCCCTACTCTGCCAATACCCCATGATCTCCATTGCTTTTGAAAATCTGTCAAACCACGCTCTTTGGAACTGTTTTAATCCATTAAGGGCTTTCCTTAGCTTGCAAACTTGCCCTATAACACAATTATTAAAACCTGAAGATGGTTCCATAAAGATTTCCTTCTCTACTTCACCATGTAAGAAAGCATTTTTAACATCCAATTGCATCAATTGCCAACCATAACAGCTAGCTAAGGATAGAAGAATTCATGTGGTCATTTTAGCCACTAGAGCAAAAGTTTCCAAGTAATCAATGCCATAGGTTTGTGTATATCCCTTCGCAACCAATCAGACTTTATACCTCTCCAAAGTACCATCCACATTATACTTAACATTGAACACCCATATATGGCCCACAGGTTGAACCCTTTTTGGTTTAGGCACCATTTCCCAGGTTTGATTTTTCTCTAATGCTCTCATTTCCTCTTGCATAGCATGTACCCAATTCTAATTTTGCAATGTCTCTTCCACAGACTTAGGAATGACTATAGAATAAAAGGAAGATAGAAAACACTTGTGCTTAGGTGACAAATGATGGTAGGAAATGAAATTGGTTATAGGATGCTGAGTGCAACTCCTAACTCCCTTTCTAATAGCAATGGGCAAGTCCAAATCAGTATGATCAATGTGCAAAGGGTCATGAGACTGAGAGGATTCCATACCTAACCTTGAGGAGGAAGATGGTCCTTGTTTAGCGCACGGGATAGGCTGACCCCTTCTCTTGTACGCATAAGGTGATTCTTTGAACCTTGCAGGAGACATTGTTGAATCTGGTATAGGATCAAGAAATTCTTGAGATGTTACTTCGTTAGGACCTAGAATAGGAGGGATAGGTTGAGAAGAACCAGCAGGGTTGGGTGGAGTTTGGGACTGAGGTTCATAAGAGAGATTAGGAGATGGCTGAAACACTAGTGATTCCAAATGTGGCAAAGACTGGTCACTACTTACACTACTCTCCCCCTGGTGACCAGAAGCACAAGAAGGGTAAAAAGGCTGACTTTCAACAAAGGTAACATCTTTAGAAATAACAAATTTCCGAGCAAAAGGATAGTAGCATTTATAACCCTTCTAAGTAGATGAATAACCAAGGAAGACACAACGGAGAGCCCTAGGATCAAACTTGTCCCTATGTTGTTTATACACATGCACAAAGGCCACACACTCAAACACCTTAAGTGGAAGAGGAGAATGAAGATTGAGTTCTGGAAAGTGATTTGTAAGGCACAGAAAAGGACTAAGATGACCTAGCACCTGAGAAGGAACCCTATTAATCAAATATGTGGCAGTTAACACAGCCTCACCCCAAAAGAATTTAAGCACAGAATTTTGATGCAAGAGAGCTCTAGTCACATTTAGGAGATGCCTCATTATTTTTCTCTCAGCAACTTCATTTTGCTGCGGCAGCGGCGAGGGGGTATCAACACAAGAGGATTCATGGAGAATCCCTTTTTGTTGAAAAAATTTATTTAGGTTGTGATTGAAGTAGTCTCTTGCATTATCAGTTTTGAATTTTCTAATGGATACCCCAAATTGGGTGAGAATCATCCTATGAAATGATTGTAGGATGTTACTAAGGGCTGATTTATCTTTTAACAAATAAACTCAAGTCATCCTAGTGCAATCATTAATAAAAGAGACAAACCACTTAGCTCCAGAACAGTTGGGAACTTTAGAAGGCCCCCATATATCATAATACACCAATGAAAAAGGAAATAAGGATAATTTATTGCTAACAGCATATGGAACTCTATGATGTTTTGACAACTCACGCACATCATAATGAAAATCAATGACATTCAGACCATGGAAGAGATTTGGAAACATAGTTTTCAATATGGAGAAAGGGGGATGTCCTAGTCTAAGGTGCTAAAGCCATACATCCTTTTTGCTAGAAGTTGGTTGGGAAATGTCATGAACCTTGGAGATGAGCTAGGGTATGAAAGGAAGATCAGAATAATAAGAGAAGAATTTGGGGAAGAGATCAGTTGGGAGGGAGAGAACAACAAGAAGATAGGGGAGGAGATTACCGAGAGAGAGAGAGTGGGAGAAATACTAGAGAGAAACAAAGTATTTGATGGAATCCAACCGATAGGAAGGATCTCCAATGGATGAAATGGATTGAATTGTATTTCAGAATTGGAATTACAGAAAATAAAAGTAAGTACAGCAGCAACTGGACGTTCGAGAGGCCCAGAACTCTCCTACAATTACTCCAAATTCTTCACCCCCTCTACCTCTCTTCCTACCCCTTTTATATGCTGTTATTCCCCTCTCTCTCCTGCATAACCGTATTTGGTTATGCAGGCGTGTATGCTGGTTTGTTACACAAACCAGCCAAATATCTATCCTATCCCTCGCGCACATGCTGGTCGAAGCTTCCTCCAGCTGTACTTCCAACTCCCTTCAGCTGCTTGTGATGCCTAGAGTAAGTATGCAAAACCGGGGGCCTAACATCACTCCCTCCCCCAACTTTCACCTTGTCCTCAAGGTGAAAACCTGGAAACTGCTGTTGAATGAGGTTGAAAGGCTCCCAAGTGGCTTCCAATGGTGGTAACCCCTTCCATTGCAGTAGAACGTCCAAACCTCCCACATTATTTCCTTTGCCTGGTCTGACTCCCAACACTGCCTCCAGTTCAACCAGCATCTCTAGCTCTGCACTTAACTGATTGAGAATATCCACCGCGGCTTGCAATGCCCCCTTGGCTTCTCGCAGCTGGGATACATGGAATACTGGGTGAATGCTGCAAGATGAAGGTAACTTTAACCTGTAAGCCACAGGTCCAACCTCCCTCTCCACCTCAAACGGACCATAAAATCTAGGAGCCAATTTCTCATTAGTACGACCAGCCAATGACTTTCAACGATAGGGAATTAGTTTTAGGTAAACTAAGTCCCCTACTTCAAACTTCACTGCTCTTCTCTTCATATCAGCCCCCTTCTTCATGATAGCTTGAGCTCTTTGTAGCTGTGCCTTCAATTCCTCCAGAATGTGGTCTCTCTCGACAAGCTGTTGTTCCACTACTGAAACCGGTGTGGAGCCCCTTTCAACTTTAAGTATTGCTAGCGGTTCACGCCCATAGACGGCCTGGAAAGGTGTAGTTCTAGAGGCTGTGTGGTATGAAATATTGTACCACAATTCCGCCCACGGTAGCCACACAAACCAAGATTTAGGCTTGGAAGAAGCAAAGCAACGAAGGTATGTCTCTAATGTCCTATTCAGCACCTCCGTTTGACCATCCATTTGTGGATGGTAAGCTGTGCTGCGTAGGAGCCTGGTGCCTTGGAGACGAAACAGTTCCTCCCAAAATTTGCTCATGAAGATCTTATCCCTATCAGATACAATGGACCGTGGTAGACCATGAAGCCTTACAATCTCCTTGATGAAGACTCCTGCCACTTCTCCAGCAGAATAAGGGTGTTTCAGCCCAACAAAATGGCCATACTTGCTGAGTCTATCAACCACCACTAAAATCGAATCTATTTTTCCTGACCTGGGTAAGCCTTCGATAAAGTCCATTGCAAGGTCTTCCCAAATTTGATTTGGGATCGGAAGGGGTTGCAAAAGCCCTCCTGGCTTGAGTGCCAGAACTTTGTTTTGCTGGCAAATCGCACAGTGGCTTACATACCTGTGAATGTCCCTCTTCATTCCCAGCCAATATACACTTGCCGCAATCCTCTTGTAAGTCTTTAAGAATCCCGAGTGCCCCCCAACATTCCCATCATGACCCTCATGTAAGAGCAATGGGATGAGAGAAGAACCCTTCGGTAGATATAGCCTCCCCTTGTAGAAGAGAAAACCATCCACCAACTGAAAATGGGGTCTGGAAGTAGGATCCCGCTGGAGATCCTTAACCACCTTTTGTAGCCCTTCATTGTCAGCTATCTCCTTAGCTAGCTGATCTAGTTGGAGAATCTGAGGAACGGTTAAAGCGAGGAGGGCAGCAGAGTGGCTGATGCGGGACAACCCATCAGCTGCTTTATTCTCTAACCCAGGTCTATATTGGATTTCAAACTGAAACCCCATTAACTTAACCATCCACTTCTGATATTCTGGACTCACCAATCTTTGTTCCATCAAGAACTTGAGACTTTTTTGATCTGTCCTGACCACAAATTTTTGTCCCAAAAGGTAGTGTCTCCACTTTTGCACCGCAAATACGATAGCCATAAGTTCCCTCTCATACACTGATTTCCTCCTTCCTAGCTGATTAAATGCCTGACTGAAGTATGCAATAGGTCGATGGTCCTGCATTAATACTGCCCCCATGCCATGTCCAGAAGCATCCGTCTCCACCTCAAATGGCTTGTCAAAATTCGGCAAAGCTAACACCGGCAGTGACACCATGGCAACTTTGAGCTGTTGGAAGGCTTGCTCAGCAGCCTCATCCCAAAAGAAATTACCCTTCCTAAGTCTGTCCGTGAGTGGCCATGCTATCTTGCCATAATCTTTAACAAAACGCCTGTAGTATCCGGTGAGACCAAGAAAACCTCGCAACTCCTTCAATGTGGCAGGGGAGGGCCACTCCAACATGGCTTTTACCCTGCTATAATCAGCCGAGACTCCTTCTTGCGATATAATATGACCCAGGTACTCAATTTCCAGTTGTTCGAATGAACACTTCTTCTTATTCGCAAACAAATGGTTAGCTGCCAATACCTCCAGAACCGAGCACAAGTGTTGTGCATGCTGTTCAAAATCTTTGCTAAAAACCAAGATGTCATCAAAGAAAACTAGCACGAAACGCCTCATCTGTTCTCTGAAGATATCATTCATCAGTGACTGAAACGTGGCTGGCGCGTTAGTCAATCCAAAAGGCATTACGAGGAATTCGTAATGGCCTTCATGTGTCTGGAATGTTGTCTTTGGAATATCCTCAGCCTTGACGCGAATTTGGTGATACCCGGACTTAAGGTCGAGTTTGGAGAAGACGTTGGCCCCATGAAGCTCATCCAGCAACTCTTCAATCACTGGAATTGGAAATTTGTCGGCCACTGTCACCTTATTCAATGCCCGATAATCCACACAGAACCGCCACCCTCCATCCTTCTTCTTGACCAGCAGAACCGGACTAGAAAAAGGGTTGGAACTGGGTTGTATGATCCCTGCTGCTAGCATCTCTCCTACCATCTTCTCAATCTCGTTTTTCTGTAGATAAGGGTAACGATAGGGCCGCACACTAACCGGAATGGTGCCTGGTAGCAGGTTGATGGCATGATCCTTCTTTCGGGAAGGAGGCAGCCCTTCAGGTGCTGAGAATACCTCCTCAAACTCAGCTAACACCTTCTTAAGGAACGGTGGGACCTCGACCGTATTGTCACTGTAATCAGCTGCCATTGTTCCCAACTCAAGCAACATTCCTTCATCGCTTTCAGGGATACCAAGCTTTTGCTCAAGCTAAGATCTCCCTGCAAGGTCACGGCCAATCCCCCCACCTGGAACTTCATAGTCAAGGCTTTCCAATCCACTCTCATCTTTCCCACCGCAGCCAACCACTTCATCCCAAGAATTACATCTGAGCTACCCAGCTCCAGAGGTAGAAAATCTTCCACTATTTGCAAGTTTTGTAGATGCAACTTTACCCCCTTGCAAATACCGGTCCCTTGCACTGCCATCCCGGCTCCCATGATAACACCATAACCAGTCGTTTCTGTTCGCGGCAACCCCAATTGTTGAATCAACTCTGTCGCTATGAAGTTGTGCGTCGCCCCCCCGTCAATCAGAACTACCACTGGTTGCCCTTCTATAACACCTTGTAGCCTCATGGTCTGCAGTGTTGTTAATCCAACCACCGAATTCATGGAGAGTTCAATGATTTCGCTGCCTTGGCGTACATCCTCTCCTTCCTCTTCTTCCCTCACTTCCGTGGTTCCCCGTTCGGATCCTTCCCTCTCTTTCTCTTCATCATAAATCATCATAACGTGCAGTTCCTTGTTCTTGCATCTGTGACCAATCGAGTACTTCTCATCACAACGGAAACACAATCCCTTCTCCCTCTTGGCTTTCCACTCAGCCTCGCTAAGTTGTTTAAAGGAAGCACTACTACCACTCTCGGCCACTGGTAGCTTACTGCTCGCCTGATTCGAGACTCTCGAATAAGGAGTCGGGCTTCTGGATTGAGTGGGAGAGATTCTAACGGTGTTGGAAGTAGAGTAGGTGGGAAATTTACTTCCCGCTGGTCCGAACCCCCTACTGCAGATTAGGATGGCTACATTTTTATCCTCAATACATTGCGCCATTAGCATGACCCGATCCAACCCCCTGGGTTGAAGTACCCTAATCTCAGCCTTAATTTCAGGCTTAAGACCGTTGATGAAATGTCCTTCCAAAAACGCCTCAAAGACGTCCGACACAGGTACCGCCAACGTCTCAAACATCAGCCTATACTCCTTAACCGTACCTTCTTGTCGCAGAGCTAGGAACCTCTCTTCCAGCGACCCTTCTTGAGTTGGGCGAAATCGGTTAAGAATTCCTTGCTTGAGCCCTTCCCAGCTGCGGATCCCCCTGCGCCTAGACTCCCACTGGAACCAAGCGAGGTCCCCTGCCTCGAAGCACAATGCGGCTGACTCGATCTTCTCGTCCTCCGACAGCTGGTTGACCGTGAAGTATCTTTCCGCCCTGAAAATCCAGTCGTCTGGATTGTCTCCTTCGAAGGTAGGCATTTCCAGCCGCCTACCTCTCCCCTCCGGTCGCCATGCAGCGTTCATGCTTCCTTCCATTATGTGACTCATACCCCCCCCTGGTGTCATTTCGGAATCTGGGGTCAAATCCGGTGGCCAGTCGTTCCCATGAGCCTTAGCCTTCCGCTCCCGTTCCTGTTCGTCCCACCTTGTGCGCATGATAGCGAACTGCTCTAGCATCTCGGCTACGTTCCGATTTATGGTTTGAATCTCTCCCCTCATCGTGTCAACCTTCCCCTCCAGGTCCCCCACTCTCTCGGTTAAGTTTACCATGATGATCGAAGATGCTCTGATACCAAAATGATGGAATCCAACCGATAGGAAGGATCTCCAATGGATGAAATTGATTGAATTGTATTTCAGAATTGGAATTACAGAAAATAAAAGTAAGTACAGCAGCAACTGGGCGTTCGAGAGGACCAGAACTCTCCTACAATTACTCCAAATTCTTCACCCCCTCTACCTCTCTTCCTACCCCTTTTATATGCTGTTATTCCCCTCTCTCTCCTGCATAACCATATTTGGTTATGCAGGCGTGTCTGCTGGTTTGTGTAACAAACCAGCCAAATATCTATCCTATCCCTCGCGCACATGCTGGTCGAAGCTTCCTCCAGCTGTACTTCCAACTCCCTTCAGCTGCTTGTGACGCCTAGAGTAAGTATGCAAAACCGGGGGCCTAACAGTATTCAATTCATTTTCAGCATGCCTTTTACAGAAGAAAGATCAAGCTTATATAGCTTGAACCGTGGGTGCTGCCATAGCATATCACACCCACTCTGACTAACTAATTTGTCCTATTCTAGCACATGGACACCTGGCAGATTCTGCCATAACAAACTAACTAGCTGGAAAGGAAATACAAACAACAGAATGAAATACTAAAGCAAAACAAGTAAGTAATATCCAAGCCGATACAAAACTTAGCCGCAAAAATTATACGTCCCCCTAGTCTCGTGACAAACTATTGCAACCATATTACAATGATACCCTTTTATTGTTCTTGGGGTCATGACAGGAAGAACGTGCCAGAATGGGTTTGTCTCCTGCAGATGATTCATAGGTCTTCTGTAAGTAGTACAACCCCTTGTGTGCTTTAGCAACATCAATCATCGACCCCGTGGCCGGATCCCAAAACATACAATCATGGGGAGAAAAAATTACACGACAATTAAAGTTTTGGGTAAGTTTTTGCACTGAAAGAAGGTTGGTAGAAAGGCTAGGGACATAAAGAACATGTTGTATTTGAAAAATAGAGTTCAAGCACACCTTTCCTTGCCCAATAATAGGAACAGATTGACCATTGGCTACTGTAATGTTTTTGAAGCTATTTAGAGTTCATAGGTCTAAAAAAATTTTAGGTTAGGGGTCATATGATCGATAACTCCAGAATCCAAAATCCATAATTCATTCCTAGTAGTTTGAGAGGCAATAAAGAGCTCAAAATTAAAGCACATACTTACTTGAGCTAAAGAGCATGAATCTCCTTGAAAAGATGTCAGGAAGGATTTTAACTTACTGATCTCCTCGACATTTAACTCCCCTAAATTAGGAATGGCGGCAGCTTCACCTCTTTCAGCAATCTCTTTTCCTTTAGTTGACAGGTAGACTCTTGAAGGATTTTTGGCTTGTAGGTTCTTAAATCCTCCCATTTTACTTAGGACAGCTTCTTTACCATGCAATTTGAAGCATGTTTCTTGTGTGTCTTGGCTTTTTGCAGTAGGAACACCACACTCCTTCCTTATTTTGTTTAGGGAAAGGCTGATCCCTTCCTTGTACAGATTTTGACCATGTCCCCTGCACCCTATTAAAAACCATAGCAGATCCTTCCACATGATGATCATTAAACATTGTTACCCTTCTATGTTCTTCACTTCGAACTATGAAGTATACCTTATTTAAAGATGGCATTTTCTCACGACTAAGAATCTGTGCTCTTACCCGATCAAACTCAAAATTGAGCCCGGTCAAAAACTCCATTATTCTGTCTCTTTCTAGCATAGAGGTTAGAATAATAGCATCCTCACTACATACCATCTTAGCATCTTGATAGTGGTCTAACTCAAGCCAAAAACCATTCATCTTGTTATAATAATCAATCACAGTCATGGACCCTTGTTTTGTGCTACTAATTTTAGTCTTAATCTCGTAAACCACTGATGCATCTTGCACCTTTGAGTAAGTTCTCTTAACTATCTCCCAAATGTCCTTAGCCGTAGATAAAAACATGGAATTTTTACTCACCTCGGGTTGCATGGAACTCCATAGCCATGACATCAACATAGAATCCTCAATGTCACAAGCAATGAACGTGGGATCCGAGAACTTAGGGGCTGGTCCAGTGAGAAGATATATCTTCCCCCTTCCCTTCAAAAACGTCCTCACTAATTGAGACCATTAAAGGTAGTTACCACCATCCAATCGTTATGAATGGTGCTTACCAGGCAACTCATTGAAAGAAGCACCTCCGATTGATGATTCAGTTGGTATTGCTTCTCCTGTTGACATGGGAGAAGCTATTTCTGAAACTTCGAACATGGTATGGACTAACTACTAGAAGAGAAGGACAGGAGACTATCAGGCAATGAAGGCCGAAAAGAACGAGTCTTCCTTAGGGTGGCTCTGATACCATGTAGAAATCGGTATAGATTGACTAGGAAGAGTAATGAAATCATTCTCAATTGATTATTATAGACACTGAATACATTCCTATTAATAGAGAAGAAGATTACACTACAGGAAAGGAAAAACAAATATGCTGTACACTATATAAGAAAACTAAGGATACAATTACAGAATTAGGAAACTTCTTAAATCAGGATTTAATCTTGGAGAAGATATCTGCCTTGACTTTAGGAAAGTTAGCTCATGCTCCTCTAATCTCCTCCAATCTCCGTGAATCACCCAATCAATCATTCAACACCAATCTCCGTGAATCATTCAACATTTTTATATCACCAACAAGATTTTAAGGATAACCCAGCACAGAGAGAGAGAGAGATTTTAAAGATGACAGAATAAGAATTAAACCTTCGAATGAAGTGAAGTTTGTAAAGTTTTCAAGTTTGGTATCAATCTTGAATTTATTTCTGTTGCAGCAGCAATGTGCATCACCTGTAAATAAAACACGGTCAATTACAACTCAGCAAGAAGATCAATCATCTGGCAAAGGATCAATACACAGTTTTCAAACACATGATTTTGTAGTAAGTTTGTTTTGTTATGCTTACCGTTGGGAATGTGTCATTAGAAGATTGTGATCTGTTCACATGGTCATTTGGATGCACAAACTTTTTGCCTCGCTTATGGCCAAGAATTTCAGATGCTCTATTTGCAATAACCTGGTATTGCCAATGAATATTGTATGAGTGCAATTATCCAGTAGAAAAAAATACCATAAGAACCTCATGAGCATGCTTCTTTGGTGTTGAGGGAATGCAAAATCTAAACTTTGTAAACCTCATGAGGAATTCATAGTTTACAAGAATAAAAAAGCGATTTGCATGTAAAGAGAGTTCTGCAGAACACTGAACTTCATAGACCTAATAGAAACCCCAAAGAGCATGCACAATCACAGAAAGATATACTGATGCACTTTCTGTACTGCATAAAAGGACAGTTCTGGCATAGTTTTCTCCCAGTTACCGAAAATAATAGTTAAGGAGCGTTTGTAAAAAGTAATAAACAGAATCAACAAAAAGAAATATACACAGACAAAAAGCTACAAGTTTCACACACAAAAAATTCCATTTATGCAGCAATCTTGGTGACATGGAATATTTGAGGTGCACTTATATGCTGCGCAAAAAAGACAAGTATAACATTTTTTTTCCACTTACCAAAAACAATAGTTATGGGGCATTTGTAAACAATATTAAACAGAATCAATAAGAAATATACTTTGAAAAAAACTTCAAATTTCAACATGGCTTCCACTTAAATGGCAATATTGGGGAGGAATATTTGGTGTCAGTTCAACTAGCACAAAACATAGAAAAGCTACCCTGATACATGTGGCTCAACCAAAATAAGGCAGTCAGTCCAAGAAACAACTTAAAAAATCTAATGTACACAAAAATGCAAACATACAGGAATAGGAACATCAGATGAACCATAGGAATAAAAGGAAGTAGTAGCACACTTCATGGATATGAATAATGAATAACCAATAGCTATGCAAATGATTAATCCATGTGTCTGGAAGATACTTAAAAAAAAATTGAAGAAAAAGATAGAATTAATCGCCTCTAGATTTTGCCATCAGAACTCAGGTACCAGAAAGGATGAAAGGATTCATCAATAAGGCACTGTACAACTCTTCACATTCAATTATCTCCATGTTGCAGCCCCATAGAACCAAAAATACTTTTTGTGATACTAAAGCCAAAATCTAATGGAGCTCGGTTTTTCCACCAATAAAACCTTTTATTTGATAATCAGCGAAAATAAATTGAAAACCAGCAGCACAGAAATTAGAAAACCAAATATGTGAATACACGTGCAAATCCGTAGAAATATTGATTACCTCATTTGCATTCATGTTACTTTGAGTACCGCTGCCAGTCTGCCATACCACCAACGGAAAATGGTCACTTAGCTTCCCTTCAGCCACCTCTTGGGCTGCTTGCATTATCGCTTTCCCTATGGATGGATCAAGACCATACTCCATGTTGACCTATAAACATAATACATAACTCTTTTAGGTAGTGTTTGTTAACCAAGATATGGGGTGAAAAAAGTGGGATGTGGAAAACATTTCAAACAAAAGTGTTTTCCATTATATTTGTTAAATTTATCTGGCAAATCTTGGAAAATAAGTCATATGACTTCTTATCTTGAATAGTTTAGATAAATTTCTCTCTCCCATCTCCAGATAAATTTATCTTGAATTTTACAGATAAAAAAAAATGACGCATATGTCCCCTAATGTATTCCAAAAAATTTAACAAATAGTTTGATAAAAATTTTGAAATGCTTCTCAACCTTATTTTGACTATTCTATATCTTGGTTCGAAAAGCATTTCAATCTTATCTTGATACAATCTTATTTTACTCATTTTAACAAACGCTACCTTAGTAAAATTAACTGAGGCCTAATATAACATATAAAATCTAAAAAACTCAGATTCAGGTCAGCCACTAGATTAAATATCTAATCTGCTCAGCATCAATATTGCAGGATTTCCAACATGGAGAAATAAGGTCAATAATATATAAGAATTAGCAGCTGGTATTTATTCACTAGAATCCGAATGGGAAAAATATATAAATGTAAAACTAATAAGCAACCTTCGCAGCACATTTTTTAAGGACACCAAAAGCACGAATAATTGGGTCAGGCATTCGTTCACGATCACCTCCAATCTCAAAATTCTGCAGTGATCTTTGAGTTTGAGCTCCCCACAATCTGGAACATTATAGTTAAACCAAGAGGGAAAATAATCAGACCCCCAAAATTTTGAAGGATCGTTGGATTTAATACTAATTACAAATGTATTGAGGCTTCTCAAGTGTTTCCCACAAATATCCTCTTTCTAAAGTTCCAAATCAATCATGTGAATAGGTTTGAAGTGCTATCAAATAATTGTAATGTGCTTAGAATTAGGCGGGAAATGTTAAGGAGTATAAACAAAATGAAATAATGAACTTAAATTTCTCTATTTATTTATTATTTTTGGTTGAGCTTCAAAAACGAGAAGTACTAAATAGCTTTATATAAAAAAACATATATTTTTGCACCCAGGATTCTCTCCCCTCCCCCCACCAAAAAAAAACAATTGCGTTTCGTGAGGTTTTTAATTATTAAAACAAAAAGTTTACAATCTCTACATAAATTCTAGTTCCAACCATAATATATTAAAAGAGCATCTGGACAAAAAATATATATATATATACCTACCATAACTGTAGAACCGTATGTATCAAAGCACACACTATACGCGGGCCACTGGGATCAGGTTGCCCATTCTGAGTAACATTGCTTCAATTGTAAGAATTAGGTTCTAGACTCTATAAGGAAGTTACCTAGGGTAATTTGGAATGATGTGCAAAAGTAGGGATATAAACGCTACATTTGCACTGTTTTAGCATCCCTATCTGCTGAAATAGCCCATCCATTTCATTTAAAGGTATCCAGCCATGTAGCTGGAGACATGCTCCACGTGAAATGATTAATTGGGAGGAGAGGGGGTTGTCACCTTATAGGGAGAATTGTCAGTCCATGAGACGAGGGTATTATTAGCTTCTAAACCAAAAATCACTTTTCCACGTTCCACCTTAGCAGAGTGACATCTGCTGCTCTTTTTTCTCTCCCTCATTTTGGCAGGACGAATGAAAGAAATCTTCTAAAGCAGCCATTGCAGTATGGTGACTTAGAAGCATTAAACTGCTATAGCGCAGTTTTGCGAGTTGGACTGATTCAGTTATTATTTATAATCATCATTGTAGATGGATTGTGGTTATATCATCTGCGTGTGAAAGGTGTGTGTGCAGTGCACAAACAAATATGATGGCCACGTTAATTTCATACGTGCATGAGAATTGAGTGGAACACAAACAGTATAATACCGAAAATGATTTGAGTAAATATGATTAGAGCCACGGCTGGAAATCAAATGACGAAAATTTTAGGAAAACAAATGTGAGAGAAAAAGGGAAGAACAAGGATCACTCAGATGATGGACTTTCTAATACAATCTGATATGAAGCAGCGAAGATCAGTAGCGATGACCACAGCATGAACGGAGAAGGCTAATGAGATGGATGGTCTGAATTCGAAGAACGCATGCTCATCTCTGGTTCTAATAAAAAAAAAAAATTTGAACGAATAATAACTAAATAACACCAAATAGACAAATACCATTCTTCTTTCTAAACTGAGGCATAAGCAAGCAGCAATTGAAAGGAGTTCAGGAAGAACGAACGAACTTATCGGAGGGAACAAGAATCGGTCCAAATGTGTCTCTCTCCTCCCGGAAAGACGAGGAAAACGATCTCCAGCAAGCAGCGAAACGCAGAGATTCAGACATTAACGACTTCGACGATCCGCCTGAGAGGCGACGAGATACCATGAAAATCGCCATTCCTCTCTTCTTTCTAAGACGATTCTGCCATGGTCAGCACAACATATAAGACACTAGAAATCGGAAAGATACATGTAGATTGGATAGAGAAATCGGCGGAGGAGGAGCTACGCTACCGTCGAAATGATTGAACGAATAAGTTTAGGTCAAAAACGTCGACCAGATTTGAGAAATGTGACTTCGCCAAAAGGCAGATTTGTTCGTGACGAGAGAGTGATCCCCAGGTTCCCTGCAGCTTCCAAGTTTGGTTTTGGACGCCTGCCACTGTCTTTAGGCTTTGGCCTCTAGGTTTAGGAGACGGAAGGAGCTCTATATTCGGTATTGGTACAGTTTCCCGTATCTAAGTGCCCATTGGCATTCATGGCATGCCATTCCTTGCCTGCTCCTTGTCCTCCCATTTTTCGGCTCTTCTTTTAGTTTGGTACATGTTTTTTTTACTAACTTTCTTATAAAAATGTAATACTGATTAAAAAGGGTAATATCCGGAATTAATATGGAGAATAGGAGAAAATTTAAAATATAATGTAAAATTTTAAAAATTAATTCAATTTCTAATATACAGGGACATTTCACCGCTGTTTATGTTTTTGTTTTATGTTTATTTTATATTTTCAATTAAAATTTCTTTTAAATTTTTTATTTATAATCTAAAAGACAAAAACTTAAAAGGCCGGTTTGAGCTGGGCCTAAGCCTCAAGAACACCACTAGGCGCTAGCTACTCTGCACACTTCGAAATCTGGAGGCCTAGATGACCCGGAAGGCCCAACAGTCATTGTTCGACCATATTTTAATATATTATTTTAACACATCACAAGTTTTAAATTATGCAATATTAGCACAATTATATAAGTTTTGAATTAAGACTCCACGTAATCAAATTTAAATTTATTGAATTGAATTACTTTGATTTTGATTTTGTTTTTATGATGATCTGGTTACAGTCTGATCATATTTTTTAATTAAATAATTTTTTTTACATAACCCTTTTTAAATATCAGTGTTGAAGAGAAGAGGTGGAGTAGTAATCATCCATGACCATACAGCTTCATAATAAGACGATTGATTCTATTCATAAAACTTAAAATAGTGTCATTGTTAATTACGATTTGACGCGCTGCATCTGCATAGTAAGTATTGATTGATTGGTATTTAAGTGGCCAGAACCTAACGTCTAATCCAATCTCACCATCAGCAAACATCAGCTGAGCTGCTTCATTATTCGACCAACGTACCCCGTTCAATTCTAAAGATTTACAAATAAATGTTAAGAAATTAAAACGATTTCTATTATTTAAATAAAATATTAAGGAAAATTTATTCTTACTCATCATAATAATATCTCAATTTCTGCCGTTAATCATAACTGTTGCAAAGGCACCTTGTGTCTGGGCCCAGTGGGCCACCTAACCCGGAAAATCAGGATTACGTGGCTTCATCACAGCCGTTACACGAGCATAATAATGTTTAGAGTGAAGAAAGAAGAAGATGCTTCCTCTGTACCTGTTGGGGGTCCAAGTCAGAAGTTGTCCGGCCCAAAGTTCACACCTCTTTTGTAGTTTTCTAGCCGTTGGAGCAGCCCCAACTGGTTTACTCCAATTCTCCATGGCAATTGCTTTCTTCAAGACAATAATTTTTAATTATATATTGAGGGAAATCATATCATATATATATATATACACAATAGTCTACAAATTATTAACATTAAATAAATAAATAATTGTTCATATACTCATTAGTCATCTCAATTAAATTTGTTGAGTTTTCTTTTTATGTATTGTATCTTTTGTCACTAAAAAGTTACGTGTAAATTCATATTTGTGTACATTAAATAATATAAAAATGATATAATAATTATATTTTCTACAAATATTCCTCCCTATTTATTGTGTCAGGAAAATTAAAAAAATCATAGAAAATTTGGTTGAATTAAGCATACTCTAGGGTGAAATCAAAAGGCTTGCAACATATCTAAAGAAAGGTATTGGAATTATTTGCAACAATTTATCTTTTTAAATTAATTAAGCAAACACCATTTTCAATGTTCTCATATATTTTTAGGGTTATTTTAATATTATTTAGAAAAATAAAAATTAAGATATTATTATAATCAATATTAAAAATAAAATTTAAGAGATCATGTTCTATTTATTGTTTTCAGTCGTTTTTAGTTTTTTTAAAATAATAAAAATATATTTATTTTAATATTTTTTAAAAATACATTTTCGAAAACAATGTAAACATTTTATAAAAAAAACTAAAAAAATAACAAAATGTGCATTCTGGTTGTTTTTATCAAAAACACCCTGAAATTTTTAAAACACAAAAACTAATAAAGACGGCTCTCTTATTATTTCTCCAAGATCTAGGGTTGAACTATTTTTTTCTCTTTAAGGCTCGTGTTGTTAATTACACTTGCCATTGCTATCACTGCCATAAGCTGACGTTAATCTCTCTCCATCGTTCAATCACCTACATCTTCTTTAGTTGATGTCTTTTGCTACACTTGCATTACAAGCAGTAACCCAAATTTTATGTTGAACGGCCATCATCGTCCACCTTCAGCCACTGTCATCATTCAAATTGTAATCTTGTTTCGCCTTCGCTATTCTTTTCTTATTATTATTCATCGTTCGTCTATATTATCCATCTTTGCTTTTCATTTGAGCCAACCATCGATGGCCCCACCTTACTCCAATTGCCTATTAAACCACAAATTATAAAAGTTATTTTATTTTTATTTGTATTTTATTTTTATAATAAAAAAATACAAAATTCATCAACTTCAAAATGTATATATAACTTAATAACGTACTAATATTAAACTATTCCAATTTACTAAATAATAAAATTTATTGAATAAAATATTTTTTTTTCTAAATTTGAAAATAAATGAATTTCTTAGTTTTATGTTTTGAGAAATATTTTTTTAAAAATGACAAAAAGAATGTTTTTTTAGCAATCTCAAAATAAATATTTAAAATACAAATTGAAAATGAATTCAAAAATTAAAATTAAAATATGAAGAGAATAATTCTTAAAATATTTTTAATTTTATATTTGACGAAGTAATTATATAGTAAGATTTTAACATGTTGTATTTATCAATTATTTTTTCTTTAATTTTGAGCTATAACGTGTTATTTTTTTGGTGAATTAAAAACAAATTAGATTTTATAATTCATGTAAATATGTAACGAAAAGAAAGTATTTTTATTATAATAATTTTAATACAAAATTTATAAAATTATCAAATCAGTATTCAATTTTGCATTACAACTATACTTTATAAATTTTATACTAAAATATATATTTTTATATAAAATAATTTTAGATGCAAATTTATTGTTAGAGAAGCGCAATTTCAACGAGGGAAAGTGATCTGGCAGGGAGAGTGAGCCAGGCTGGCAATGGCCCCACAAATTGATTAATTATTGCGGGCGGGCCCCACTTGCTCGGTCTCAGCCACATGCCGTCTCCCTCCCAGTCTGTCCACCCAACTCAGCTTCTTTGTCCTACTCACAGGGCATCTCGCTTCAACTATTTTGTCCACATCATAATCAATAACAATAAACCAGGATTTCACATAAAAATAACACCATTTAATAATTTTGATACCGCCACGTCAAAATTTGATAAATCCCCACTAATCAATTATTGTATTTCCAGGCCGCCTGCTCCTCGGGCCAGATTGATTCCGTGTCGGCAACGCCCCTCATGGAATAGCGATTTCGAGGAGTGGGATTAGTGGTAATTAATTATTATTATTATTATTATTATTATTAATTACTTTCACTGCACTTTTTCCATGTATGATTGTTGATTTGCTTCATGCCGCATATATACGTACGTACATACATACATACACATATATATATGGAGAGAACTTTGCATATACACTACATACACATGAAAGAGCTGTCTTTTCCTCTTTCTGCGCTGTCACCATCGGTTCGTATATTTATTTGTTTTGTTTTTATTTACTTAATTAACAACAATTGGCATCATATACTCACCCACCACCATTGTCTCTTCGCCTTCTTCTTCTTCTTCGTCTTCTTCGTTTCGTCTCACTGTTGGTATTCTTCGCTTCCGCTTCTGGCTCTTGGGAAGCCCTGGATGAGTCCCAATAAGACTCTCATGAAGGGGCTAGTAAGTACGTTGCTTTTCTGCTGCTTTCAATTGATTCTGTTTCCCTTAATTCTGAGTTTTTGGCTAATTAGGAAACGTTATTCTTTGTATTTCGGCTCGGCTGATTTTCCGTGTTTCTGAAATTGTACACTTGCTGGTGTGGTTTTTCGTTTTTCTACATTGTAGAGGTGATTGATTCTACTGCATTGTGTTTGCCCCTTCAAATCCACTGTTCGCCAATCGAAGGAACAGATGAAATGTGTTATTCGTGGAAGTGGGGTTAGGTTTTGTTTTTTTTTTTTTTTTGTTTTTTTTGTAGTTTCTGACGACAATTTCTCCTCTTTTGCCCCGCTGACTGAAATACGTTGGCCTTATTTTGTATCTTTCTTTGTTATTTTGAGTTTAATCGATTCTCGAAGCCCTTATTATCCAGCCGCAGTCTGGAGAGCTTATGGATCTTCGACCATCGCAGAAATTTGACCTAATTCTTCACATTTTCTCCGATGTTATATGATCTTGACGATCCTAGTGCCTCCATTTTGCATGGAGTTGTTCCTGTATCTATCAAGATCTACCTTTTCCCCTGAATTGCAAGATACAACACAGAAGGGTTATGTTGATTTTTTGTTTGTTTTTTTCAGTCACTATCTGATATTATAATCACGTTACTCTTTCTTTTCTCTTCCAATAAGATTAATTAATTTCCCGAATCTTTGAGAATTTTATTCAATTGGCACTTGCAAATTAGTGGGTGGCATTTCCATGTTAAAGGATCACCGTCCAATCTGATAATGGGCTCTTGCTCATTTCTTGCTATCCCTTCCATGAAGGTTTCCACACTGCATTGTATTAATTATTTCGCTAGTTAAGTTGGCCTGTATGTTTTACTATTTAACATGCCTATCAAAGATAACTGAAGGAAAATCTATTTTAGCATGTAAGAACAACATATAAAACCTTTATCCCACTATGTGGGTTTGGTTACATGGATTCATTTTTTGGTTGCAACTGTATGAATTCATTTTTAGCTGTCAATCAATGGGTGCTGGACTGATACAGTTTATACCAAAAAGAGAACACTGTATAATTGATAGATGATTTCAAATGGGGAAACTGCTTGCAAGTTGAATTCTTTTTTGGCTGTAACTTGTTAATTGTATGAATTCATTTCTGGCCGTCAATCAATGGGTATTGTACTGATAGAGATTGTGCCAAAAAGAGAACATTGTATAAATGGTTGATGATTTCAAAAAGGGGAAACTGCCTGCAAGTTGAATATCTGTTTGGTATTGCTCTTTACCTTTCTCTTTTTGTGTTTTTTTTCTCTTTTCCCCCCTTATTCTTTTCAGGTAGCACTGCTTTTGCTTCTGGCATTGACTGATGCTGTTGAACTTCTGGGGGGACCAAATGATGGGGAATGTGAACTGGATAGGCCATTGGAACCCAGACCTCACAGCGTGTCCATCTCGGAATTTGGGGCAGTTGGGGATGGGAAGACATTGAATACAGTTGCCTTCCAGAATGCTATTTTCTACCTTAAATCCTTCGCAGACAAGGGTGGTGCTCAGCTCTATGTCCCACCAGGCAAGTGGCTTACTGGAAGCTTCAATCTTACGAGCCACCTTACACTCTTCCTGGAAAAAGGCGCTGTGGTTCTTGGCTGGCAGGTTGTTATTTCAACTCAAATTTTCTCTTCCACAGTAACAAAACCTAAGTGTACTATTCATGCTGTAGAAACAATGACAAACTCCTTTAGTAGACATCCTCAAAACTGTATGTGAGTTTAGAAGTCTGGCATGGAACTATTATAGCAAAGTTAAATCTGTCTTCTCTGCTATTTGCTACTTAGACCAGTGCTAGCATAGCAATTTCCTAAAACAGTAAGTGCACTAGGTCGTGGAACAAAATTGGAATCTATTCACGACATGTTTACTGCTGCTGCTGTTGTATTATAATAATATCATATTTAATCCTGATTATTGGAGAGAAAGATCTCTTACCAATATCTAGGGTAATGCTTATATTTTGATTTTATGTTTTTGCTTACCAGTATGTTGAGGGGAAAACAAAATGATCAGTTTTCTTCTGTCAACCTTTTATCTGCCAGTCACTTTCATATGGAAGTCCTTTTTGTTACTTTAAGAACTTTCATGGTTCTTGACCTCTAATTATATACTAGTCTCGAAGCCTATACGTATTACACTTGCCAAAAAAAAAAGGTAACCTAATCAGTTTTTCATTTCCAGTACACAAAGAGATATTGAAGGACCTGTCCTGAGAAAACAAGAAATATGGATATAAATAGAAAGCCAAAAAAAAGGGGGGTAAAATGCTGTCAGTTGGGAGTTACTTTTCTTGTAAGGTGAGAATTAATATGCATTTGGAAAAAAACAAAGATAACAGGAGGCCACAAATTTTCCAAAGCCTTCCTTATTGTCTCCATATTTTCTCTCTCTCCCATTCAAGTATCTCTCTTCTGCACATTCTTGGTGTTATGCTGAAAGGTCAGACATTTCGGGAAAATAAAAATTGTAGTATCTAATGTCTAAATACTGCAATTGTAATCTGGATTATATGAGGATTTTTCAATCCTTTCCATCAGGGTGAATTTTAGTTTGTTCTTTGTGTTTTCACCTTGACAGGACTACTCTCATTGGGAGATAGTTGAACCTTTACCATCTTATGGTCGTGGGATTGAAGTGCCAGGTCGAAGATATCGTAGCTTGATTAGTGGACATAATTTAACTGATGTGGTCATAACAGGTAGGATATCTTTCTCTCTGCACTTTTCTTGCAGACTCTTTCCTTTTTTGGTCATCCATTAAGTCTTTTCTCCTACTACTTGATTAATTCTGTCCCTTGATTGCACCAGGTAATAATGGAACTATTGATGGCCAGGGTTCCGTGTGGTGGGACCTGTTCAATTCCCATTCCTTAAACTATAGCCGTCCTCATCTTGTTGAACTTATCAGCTCTAGTGATATTGTTATATCAAACACAACCTTCTTAAATTCCCCCGCCTGGAATATTCATCCAGTATACTGCAGGTAGCTTGGCAACTTCCTCCAAAGATTTGTGTCTCCTTCAATGCATTCTTAACTATAATTGTCTAAATGTTTATGTGTGACATAGCTACAATTAATGATAATTTGTGGATGTTATGCAGCAACGTGTTGGTTCAAAACATAACTGTCCATTCTCCGCCAGAATCTCCTTACACCAGTGGCATAGTTCCAGGTTTGTATGAAACTACATGTTGACTCAGATTTGTTTATTTGGCGTTTCTCAGTTGCACATTAGCATTTGCACAAAAGATATTGCTTTATGCGTTTCAGTTTTCTATTCGTTACATTGAGTCATAAATATAAGGTTGATACAATATGTCCAAGCACTGAGCATGCATTTGTGTGCGAAGTGTTTCCTCTGAGAACCTACTCTTATTTTCTTCTATTTTTTGAACCACTAGAATTTTGTCTCGTCTAAAATAATTCTTATCTGTATCATTGTTTGACATGCGGGCTTGACTACTTATCCACTCCTAAACATGACATCAGAAAAGCAGATATATTGGTGTCAATTTCCACAGTTTCTTTTCAACATGCAAGGTTGTTTCGTGTATGTTATCTAACAAAAGGTGAAATGAAATTTATCAGATTCTTCCGAGCATGTATGTGTTGAGAATAGCAACATTAGCACGGGCTATGATGCCCTTGTGCTCAAGAGTGGATGGGATGAGTACGGAATTTCCTATGGCGCGCCAACCAGATATATCCACATCAGGGATGTTTTCCTTCAGTCTTTTTCAGGATCTGGTGTGGCTTTGGGTAGTGAAATGTCTGGTGGCATCTCTGACATACTTGCTGAACGCCTTCATATACGTGATTCATTGATTGGCATGGAAGCCAAAACAGCAAGAGGCAGGGGTGGTTACATAAAAGACATTCTTATATCAGACGTGGAAATGCTAAATATTCATGTTGCTATTGAGGCTACAGGTCAGTGTGAATCTCACCCAGATGACAAGTTTGATCCTTCTGCCCTTCCAACTGTCAGGCGCATTACATTTAGGGACATAGTTGGCACAAACATCACTACTGCAGGGAAGTTCCTGGGAATCTCTGAATCTCCCTTCACATATATTTGCCTATCTAATGTTTCCCTCTCCACTGCCTTTGACCCTTCCACTCCATGGATATGCTCCAGTGTGTCGGGTTTCTCTGAAGCTGTGTCTCCTGAACCGTGTGCTGATCTCCAAAGCTTAAATTCAGAATATTCTTCATCTTGCTACGGTCTCCTGCATCCGAGGAGCGAAGTAGCAATTCTATAATATCAACACCGTGAACTGCATTTACCCGTCGATGACAAGAGTATAAAATGCGTCTTCTGGTTCCACTTTGAATTCAAGTGGGCGATCATTCATGTGCAAGGAAATTCGGGATCTACCATCTGTCTTCTTTTGAACATTCTCAGGTGCTGCAAATGAAGCTTTCCACCATGATGTCTCAGGGTGGTCAGTTGCTCCTGTACATCCTCCTTTTCTTCATTCATGTGCAAGGAAATTTTGGGTAGTGTGGTATAGATACTTGTGATTTTGACATTTTTTGTTTTACTTATTATTATTATATTTAATTTTTTTTTTTTTTTTTTATGTTTTACAGTTTAAATTTTAACTTTTTGTATTCGTCATTTATGTTGCAATGTAAATTTGTGTACTGGGGATTGTCACCAGGATTGATTGGTGGATGGTGAGAGCAGAAGGGTGTTCTGGAGAGTGATAATCTTGGAATAAAAATTTCTTTTGCATTCTACACGCACTCTCTTCCCCCTTCTACCTTTTTGGTGGACTGTATAACAACTGGGTCTCGCTCATCTTGTCGGTATTGCTGGCATTTTTCTCTGGCACAGTAATTGTTTAGGGAGAGGCCGAGAGGGGCAAAGGACGCCTCTTTGCCCTCTCTTTCACAGCATATACTTTGTCCTTCTCTTTCATGTTTATACAAGAAGTAGTAAATTCAAAAATGCTATATCTATCTACAAATAAATCTCAGAAATAATTCTTGTAAATTGATAGTGATGTCACGAAATTTATAATAATTTTATTAAAATTAATAATAGTTTAATAATAATATTATGATAAATTATTATTAAATTTAAGTTAAACTATTATAACTTTTATGATATTAAATTAATTTTTGAGAGTTATTGGTGGTTATAACATTTTTCAGGTAAAATCTTGTACGGTATCCCGTGTTTCAAAAATTGTTAGTTTATTATATGTGCGTGCATGATATGAAACAATTGGTCGCCGATACCCGATAGGCTATGGAAGGCAGTCCTATTAGACATAGGACTGCCTGCCGATACATGCAGCCTCGGAAGCTTTGGAATGACAGATCCTATCTTTTGATTATTGTTATTTGCACTTGGAAGCTAGGAGGAAAGATTGAAGCCGAGCGAGCACTTCAATAATCCTTCTCTTTGGTGTATCGTTTCGTTGTGTACACGCAGGCTTAGATATAAGCCTTTATGCATAGGATCTGTCAAAGACACTACGTCACAACAATTTCAAGAACGAATCCCATGCCGCAATTCTTTGATTTCTTTCTCCTCGTAACCTAAAACTCGGTGTTAAGAAATGTCAATCTTAGCAGACAATTTGTGGTTGGCCAATAATCAATCAGTCATTATACTGAGATGGGAAGAAAATATCTTCCAAGAGATTGGCCTTCATTTTACTTTACTCAACTCTCCTCACTCAATTGTTCTCTCATCTAATTTTTTTTAAAAGCATTGCTAAAATAAGTAAGATAAGAGATATTAAGATAAATTTAAAATATTTTTCGGACTAAGATATGGAATAGTCAAGATAAAACTGAAAAATATTTTAAAATTTCTATTAAACTGTTTGTTAATTTTTTTAAAATCTATTGATAATTATACTTTTTTTTTATGTGTTTGTTAATGCATATAATAAGTATCAAGATAAGAGTGTTTTTTATCAAAATATTCTTATTACCAAATTCATTTAAAATTGTTTCTTAACATAAATAATAAATTTATGATTAAAATAATATTTTATAATTAATATAAATTGTCAAAAAAATAAAAATAAAATTTTATTTTTAAATTCATGTTCAACAATAAATTTAAAAAGAGTTGAAAAGTAAAAATAATTATTGTTGAAATTACTATAATTTCACCTAAATAATTAAAAATGGTCAAAATTGATGAGGAGAACGCCCTCGGTCCCATAATTACGCCAAGACGGATACCCAGTGGCGATCAAAAGATACATGACAGACAAGCATCGCCACATCAATCGGATAAGCACTCAGTAAAGGAATCTCCGAGACCTCAGGAACAGGCTAACCCACCGAAGATCACGGAGGCAATAGCTATCCCGAACTCCTCGAAGACGGACACTATCGCGATATCTTTATCGGGAAAGTCCCGAAGAAGGCGGGAGGGAGATCCCAAAGATCCCTCCATGATCCCTATCCCGAGAAAAGGTAAGAGAAAAAGGTGGGAGATTCTTCTTATCTTTTTTCGAGAGAGATAGTTTAAAAGGGACAATTAATCTTAGATCAAGAACTAACTTAATCATCGGAGATCGACCGGGGGAGCAAGCCCCGTCTCCATTGCAGGTACCATCGGAGAGGCAAGAAGGGAACGTGCGGCTACCACTTCAGAAAATCTATCATCAAAAATATATTTTCATAATAGATAATAAAATATAAAATTGAATAAAATAATTTAAAAATGGGTGAAATGAATTATACTAGTTAATAAAAAATATATATAAAGAGAGAAAAATTTAAATTTTAAAACTTCATTTAAATTTTAAAAATTATCAAAACATATAATAATTTAAAAATATATTAAATAATATTAAATATAAAATTTAAATGAATAATTTTTTTTATTAAATTTAAAATTTTAAAATATATTAAATGACATTAATTATCTTACAAAAGACATATAATAATTAAGATTTATCTATAAAATGTCAAATAAATTTATTTAAAAAGAAAGATCAAATAAATTTATATTAAAAAAAATAATAAAAGATCACGTAAAGATTTTTCTAAAAATGATCGGATAACTTTAATAAACATGTTAGAAAGGCCAAACATTCAAAATGCTTCTCATATATAACCATTTCTCGCTTATTTTGGTTAATAAATTATGGTTAATTTTTATTTTTTTTTTGGCGAAAGACTACTATTCTTTTTTTATTTGGTTAACTTCTGCAAACCAAATAAGTCAACCCAAAATAAATTTGACTCTTATCTGTAGAAAAAATAAATCTGTAATATTTAATATGGAAAACATACTCCCCTGAGCATCAAGTTAAATCCTCATGCCATTAACTTTTTACCAATTCAATAAATCTATTTGGATAGAATCTACTAGGATAAAAAGACATTTAATGCTTGTTTTATATTATTTTATAATATTTTAATTATATTAAACAAAATAGAAAGACAATTTTAACCTTATACAAATTCTAACTCTTCACTCGTATACTTTTCCACCTAAAACTCTCAACTAAAATTACTGCCCAACATATTAAAACTACACATTTCCAAAGCAAACAAAATTAGTTATAAAAATGAATAATGACAATCATGACACTTAGGTGGCAGCACACTATTGGTTGTAATAAATGTATTCTCTTTGCATTCTCCTTCTATTTTATTTCATTCATAGATTATTTTATTTTGTCCGAATTGATTTGACGCATGGGATGACTAAAGACATCAAATGATAAAAATATTCTCATCTTAAAATTGCCGCATTACCTTGAATTGATATCTATGTTGTATTACAAACTTTTATTTTATTTCATTCATGAAGTTCGCCATCTGGTAGACTGCATATGACGGATTGCATTTAGATACAGTCTGCTAATTTATGCAATTCGCCAGAAATTGGGGCTTACCTGAATTATTGTGTGGGTTTCATTACTGTTATTTTTGTTATTTGATGTCTTTAGTGATTTCGTGCGTCAATCAATTCGAGCAAAGTAGAATAATCCGTATTTAAAGTCATTGTGACTTGGGATTCTAAAAATTCATTAAATAAATGAACGACTAAAATTTAAATTTAATACGAAAGAGAGAGAATGAAATTTTGAATTGTGAATGGAGAGGATATTGTTGGTAAATAAAATATTAAATGACATAATTATCCTAGGGAAATTCTATTTGCAACCATACGTTTTGCTCTCTGTAACCCACTTTTAATATTCCTAAAATATCATGAGATTAAAATTCATATTTGTCCTTCATTTAAATATTTAACGCTCAACCACCCATCATTATTCTTCAAGCACGTGCACTCACTTTCTCGACCACTATCACCACAACCACTTTCTCACGCACAATTGAACATCGTACAACCATTATTATTCAACATCGAGCAGCAGCCAGTATTATTGAACACCAAACATTGCTCAGTCGAGTTCTCATCGCCATAGCCATTACTATCAGCTATGGATGATTATTATCTGCAAATGTTTACGCAGAGTTTGACAAATAAGATAACGAGTATTCATGTTTCAACGAGAAAAAACACAATTTATAACATCTATTACTAGTTCAATCACATAATTTATATATGCATACACGATGGATGAATTAAAAAATAAGATTAATTAAAAAATAAAAAATACACTGCCTTAGAAGCTAGGAGATGCCCCAAAACTCAGGGTTCGGGGCTTGGGGGATGCCTCGAACCCGGAGATTTGGGCAATTTGAGATTCCTCGAACCCCGAGGTTCGGGGAACCCCTAACCGCCCGAACCCAAGCATTCTGGGTGTTTGGGAAACCCCAAACCTCAAGTTTCGATAAGCACCTTGAATCCATGAATTCAGGAAAAATTAATTTTCCCTAACTCATGAGTTCGGGAAAAACTTTTCCCGAAATCAAAAATTTGGGAGAATACAATTCTCCTTAATTCAATTATATAATATATTATATAATATTATACTATATAATATGTATATAGAATGGATACTATTATATTTATATTATATTATTATAACTCTATACATATATATATAATGATTTTGTATATAAATTATTCCGAATCATTGTCTCTCAAATCTTTGGATTAATATTATATTTATTTTTTTTGAATTAATGTTGCTTTAATCTTAATTTTCCTTTTGAGTTAATTTTAATTTTTGATACCAATAAATCAACCTAATCTGATCCAAATTTTATTGTGCAAAATTAGGTAAATTTGGTTTTAATTTTGTACATCATTTACTTTCATATTTTATATAATTGGTATCATTGCTTTTATATTTTTTAAAAAACTCCTCACCCCTAAAGGGCGAGATTTGAGGAACCCAAACCCCGGAATCTCGTTGTTTGGGAGGTTAGGGGTTCCCCGAATCTCGCCCTTCAAGAAAGTTCTCACCCCCGAAGGAGGAGCATTACCTAATTATGAGATTTCAAAAAATTCCAATGAAAAGGGTAAGCGAAGCAAGCGAAGTGGACAACGACGAAAGGTCGGCAGTGGTCTGTGAGAGTGGTCTAAAGAAAAAGAAGAACAGGATTTGATGCACGAAAAAGGAGAAGAGGAAAAAAACCAGGGTTTAATGCGAAGAAGAAGAACTTAATGCATGAGGTGTGTTTTTTGAAAAATAAGTGTTTAGAGGGTATATTTGGTATATAAATGATTGGACAAAATAATAAATGTGGTTGCGAATAGTAAAATTTAATATTTTACGTGTAATGATTACGAAAAGCAAAATTTATGATTGCAAACAAAATTTCTCATTATCCTAACAATAATAATTAAAATGACAAAAAAGGAGAATTATATCCTTATAAATTCTATCCAAATAGCAAAGGCCTTTTACCCATTTTAGTACCCACCTGTATCGTTTTCTTTCTTCTGCATTGAAGACGTTTCTGACACGTCTTACAAGAAGTTGAATATATCTGAGTCTCGAAATAAACACCGCCAAATTTTATACAGACCAAAAAAAGAGGGTATAATTTAATTTGAAGGATAGGGCAGTCAATGTTCTTCCAAAATCACCACGCGGTGCACCAAAAGTTGGGAAGATATAAAAAGCATTGCTCATTGTGAATAGGAAGGAGACGGATGAGGAACGGCTTCTTCTTCTTCTTGCCAGGTATGAAAAACAGTAAAATTGCATCTCTCGTCAAGGAACAGCAACAGATTGAGAAGCAAGCTGAACCCAAGCAAATTCCTCCTTGTAAACAGCCCCACCATCGCAGGAGGCTTCACATGAGTAAACAACAATGGTTGCCCAGTCAAGCGAATCTGCCTCATTTTGCACCCCGAAGTAATAAAGCAACTGCGGTAAAATCTGCAATCACCAAATTCAAACATAAGCCAAACTTTTTTTTTTAATGTAACAAGGTAGACGCGTTTAGATTGAAATATAGCTATGCCCAACAGTGATAAGTGCTTCACAGAAGGAAAAGCAATGTGCAGAAGAATTCCCATGGTTGAACCGTAATACATGAATCACAACTTGAGCAATTAAACTGCTGCTTCAAAGCCACCCTTTCATCATAAGACAGATATGTCAAGAGAAAAATCAGTGCACACCTGAAATTCAAAACCCCGAGGGCCACCACAATGGCTGCATTTGGGAATGTCAGTCTTGGGTGGTCGACCACTAGACATAGGCCACAGTGGTTTAGCACTATCATTTCTACAATATCTGCATTTGTGAAGACAGTAAATAAGATCAACCAAATGGTTACTATAGCTCAGAGGTAAATTTGTCAATAATAAGTAGAACAGGGGATGAAACCAAAAATCTTTAATCAATACGTCTCAAGATGTGCAATAACACTTTTACTTTGAAGATGACACCAACAAACTTTATGCCATTACAAACATAGGGATGGGCAAAAAACAAGGTAAGCATCTTATTTAAGCTATATTCCACTGATGTTCTCAGAGACACATGACAATCAATTTTGCTGGTAATTAATCCCAATGCACTATTTATTTCTCATGACGTAAAATGAAGGTTCTACCAATTGAGATTGATGATAACAGTTCTAAGTGATCTTCTCTACTTGGAAACAGCTTTAGCTTGCATGAAATCATCAAATTAATTACTGTGCCTGCTTGACATAAACTCTGATATTCATATCCTATTTGATTTCTCTCCAGGCATTCACTTTCATGCTGGTTCTAAGTTTCCAGAGCTGATCTCTGCAAGGTTCTCAGGCTGACTAGACTAACCTGAACCAAACCGAGAACTGATCCAAGAAATAGTAAAATATTCATGTTTATTGTTATAATGTTAGCCCTAAAAGAATACTAACACCTGCCTCTCTGCAAGAAATGTATACAAGAATATACATGTTCTTGAAGCCAAGAAAGATAGTACCATACAGCTGGAAATACACAGGTCACACCACCATAGAACTGCCTAGAAAAACAAAGCAGATTCATAAATTACAGGCCAAAACCATCTTCAGTATTTGTATTCATCTCAATCACCTCCAGAAATGACACTCCTATGCCTAAAATTCAGAATAATACCTCCTGATAAAAAAAGGAAGAAAGAAGCAAAAAAAGAAAAAAAAAATGCCCTCAAGGCAAGATTAAAGTATTGGACTACAAAGTTCTATTCTGTAATGGATGTAACTAAAAGAGGCAATTAACATTTTGGGCTTCTGTGACTGGGTTAGACTTTTCTTAAGCGGGTGAGGGCAAGTGAATGACAATGATAATGGCGACAGTGAAAGAGAAGCTTAGGCACAGATGTCAGATATGGTGAGAGCCTGGTGGGTTGCTAAGCAATGCATGTGCATGTTTGTCTTTTCAGCTGTGGAGATGAGAAAACATGATAGACAGGTTGGGGGGCGCGGGGGGGGGGGGGGGGGGGGGGGGGGGAAGCAATAGGCCTAGGAAGGAGTAGTTTTAAACACTGGCCAAGCATAAACGTGATATAAGCATGAGCACCACTACCATACAAATCATACTACTGAAAGTCGCAGATGATTAGTCAATAGGGTAAGTGATAGCAAATGAAAATGCTCAAGTATTCATTAAAATTTAATTTTTCACACTCCAAATCTGGACCTATCCTTCATCAATTTCTTGAAGCAGACATTATGCAATGGTTTAGTAACTAATTTAATGTTTATATTCACCAGAAATATTCTTCAGAAAGTGTAAAAGTTGCAGTTCATTGGCTACAAGTCCACCAGAAATAAAATAAGTTTTCAAGCTAAATAAAGCTCCTCGCATAACCCAACAAGTATATTAGCAAGAAGAAAATCCTTCTCAACTATAAATTTAGTTTCTTGATACCATGCATCTGATGAATTATTTTTAATAATTTATTCTAAAAACAATAACAACAACAATATACCCGGCCTTTATCCCATTATGTGGGGTCGGCTCCATGAATTCTAGACTTCCATGTATTTCTGTCTTTTGTCATATTTTCATTTAGACCCATACACTTCATATCAAATTTTAATGTCTCTCCCAAAGTCTTCTTGGATTGTCTCTACCTATTTTTTTGACTAATTGTTCAATTTCATCAACTTTCCTCACAAGAGCATCTCTTGGTCTTCTTTTCACATGACCAAACCATCTTAGTCTAGTCTCTCTCATCTTCTCCTCGATTGGCACTACTCCTACCTTATTACGAATAACCTCATTTCTAATTTTATATTTTCTTGTATGACCGCACATCCATCTTAGCATCCTCATCACTGCTACGCTCGTCTTTTGCTTATACTGGTATTTGACTACCAAACATTCTGAGTCATACAACAAAACTGATCTTATAGTTGTCCTATAGAATTTTCCTTTTAGTTTTAATGGGATTTTGCCATCACATAACACCTCTGATGCATTTCTCCATTTTAGCCAACCTGCCTTAATTCTATGTGTGACATCCTCGTGAATTTCTCTATCTTTTTCAATCACTGATCCCAAATATCGAAAATGGTCTTTTCTTTGTATGATTTGATCTTCCAATTTTATTATAACATCCTCCACTCTTGTATTCTTACTAAATTTACATTCCATATATTATGTTTTTCTTCTACTTAATTTAAATCCCTTAGATTCTAAATTGTTTCTCCGCAACTCAAGCTTAGTGTTCACTCCCTCTTTTGTTTCATCCACCAACACTATGTCATCTGCAAATAGCATACACCATGGCACTTCTATCTGAATATGTTTAGTGAGTTCATCCATTACTAAAGCAAATAAGTATGGACTTAGTGCAGAACCTTGATGCAGTCCCATTGTAGTTTTAAATGATTCAGTAACCCCTCCGCATGTTCTGACCCTTGTCTCTACACCGTGATATATGTCCTTAAGGGCTTGTATATAGGCTATTCGGACTCATTTATTCTCTAAACCCTCCATAATACTTCTCTAGGGACCCTATCATAGGCATTTTCTAGATCTATAAACACCATATGCAGGTCCTTCTGATACTCCTAATAGCTCTTCATTAGGCACCTTAGTAGGTATATAGCTTCAATTGTTGACCTACCAAGCATGAAACTAAACTGATTTTTCAAGACGTCTGTTTCTTTTCTGAGCCTCTACTCTATTACTCTCTCCTAGAGTTTCATGGTATGACTCATTAACTTAATTTCTCTGTAATTTTCACAGTTTTAAACATCTCCTTTGTTCTTGTATATAAGAACCAAAGTACTTTTTCTCCACCCATCTGGCATCTTTTTTGATTTAAGGATGGCGTCTTTTTTTATTTAAGGATCGTGTTAAATAATTTCGTTAGCCAGAAGATGCACTCTTCGCCCATGCATTTTCATGCTTCTATTGGTATATTATCCAGTCCTACTGCCTTACGATTTTTCATCTTTTTTAATGCTTGCCTTATTTCTTTTGAACTTATGCATCGATAAAATGTACAGCTCATGTTCTCTTCATAGTTACTGATGTCCCAACCTAACTCTTGTGTTCCCACCATCATTGAATAATTTTGTGAAATATTCATTTCATCTCTCCTTTAATCACTCCCTCATTAATTAATATATTTTGGTTTTCATCTTTTATGCATTTCACTTTGTTTAGATCCCATGTTTTTCTTTCTTTTGCTTTAACTAATTTATATATATATCCATTTCTCCATCTTTTGTACCATCTTTTGTATCAAATTGTTTATATAGATTCTCATATGCTTTTGACCTTACTTCACTAACAACTCTTTTTGCTATCTTTTTCGCTTCTTTATAATTTTTTAAGTTTTCTTCATTGTTGCAATGATAAACAGCATTATAGCAAGTTTCTTATTTCTAATTTTCAATTGTACATCAAGTTTCCACCACCAAGACTCCTTAAGGTTTGTGGCTCTACTATTTGTCTCTCCAATGACTACCTTTGCCGTGCTTCTTAGGGCAGTAGCCATTTCCCTCCACATTTGGTTTGTCTGTCCTTCTCTATTCCATTCATTTCTATCCCTTAATTTTTCTTTGAAAATTAATTGTTTCTCCCCTTTTAAATCCCACCACCTAATTCTTGGATTTTGTTTTATCTTATATGATTTTTTCTCTTCCAATTTCTTACTTGGACATCAAGTACCAAAAGTCTATGCTGAGTAGTCAAACACTCCCCCAGTATCACCTTACAATCCCTACAACATAACCGATCCTCTTGTCTCATGAGGAAGCAATCTATTTGGGTGCTTGATGTGACATTTTTATATGTGATTAAGTGTTCGTCCTGTTTTTTTAACATAGTATTAGTTATGATAAGCTCATATGCCATAACAAAATCTAGAATAGACTTACTTTCATTATTAATTTTCCCAAATCCATACCCTCCATGTACCTCTCTATAGCCGTTTTCGTCTCTACCCACGTGACCATTTAAGTCACCTCATATAATCCACTTCCTCTCCTTTTGGTATCATTTGTATGAGTCCCTCTAGGTCCTCCTAAAATTTTGCTTTTATCTCCTCATCTAACCCCGCTTGTGGTGCATATGTACTAAAGATATTCAATCATTCTTCCTAGACCAACATTCACCATAATAATCATATCCCCTATTCTCTTTATATCCACTACCTCATCTACTAAGCTTTTATCTATAATAATTCTCACTCCATTTTTCGTTTGATCATTTTCTATATACCATATTTTATATCCAGTTTCTGATAAAACTTTGTTTTTTTCCCTACCCATCTTGTCTCTTGAAGGCAATATTTAACAAAAATGTTCCCTTACACATAGGGATGTAAACGGGCCCATGTGTAAATGGGTCCCCAACAGGTCCCAATTAACCCCAAGGGAAAAAAAAGTATAAAAATGAGGTACAAGTACAAGGCACATTTGAAATTAATTGAAACAAGCATGTAAATGGGGTTATATAACTTATATTGGGGCCCCATTTACATCCCTACTCACACAGATAACACCTGCTGTAGACATCAGCATATGGTTGCAAAGCAGTTTTATGAATCACATGATTGCAAAAACCACAAAAACCTTTATCCATGTCACACAGGACACGGCTAGCAATAGACAAGAAGAAGAAAAAGGAGAAATAGTAGTGAAGGAAAGAAACTGCTTTCTCTTATCTCATTTCCTATTGAATGCATTATATTTTTAGTCAATGTAATGTGCAGTAGATCCCATGCATCCTTGTAATAAAGATCAGCAATCACCTCAACACTTGCTCAGGGGCCCTGGAAATGCGCTCTTGGAAGGAAGCCCAACTCTTTTTGTCACCATCACCCTGTTTACCAACATTAAAACAGATTGTACAGGTTCATAAGATGCCTTTCAAGATAATTTCTATATCTATTTATGGTTTCATACCTCAAAGTTGTCCATCAATGACTTGACAGTCTCATCCATTCGGCTCCCAGAAACCAATGAATTGGCACAGCCATTGTCTTCAGACATCTCTGCATCATATTCGCATTCATCCTCATTTACAATCTCATACTCAGGCCATATGTTCTTGCTTGCAACTGTTCATACAGAAAAGTTTGATCAGATTAAAATTATGAAAAATCCAGGCTCATGGATAATATTCTGATGGAATCTTGTATTTAGAGCTAAACTTGATAGAATGATTTCTAGATTTCCATATTTATAGCATATATCCTTAGAAATCTAAAATTCTAGATTACAAACTGTCATACTGCCATCTTGGCACCGAAATCTGATTATTGTTTCAAATTCAGGCCACCTGCTTTTCCATTGCTCTTCCTTAAATACATAGCTTCTGAAACCAGGTATTACTTCACTAGCTGTCTACTTACTAGAATAAATAGCTAAAAATCATCTAATACAAGTGATATAAATGGAACCTAAAGAGTGAGTAATCATAATGAGCTACACCAAGAAGTATGTATCATGTGTAAGTATGCACACACCATATGTACCTATGCTGCCTAAGTACCAAATACCCCTAGTAAAACAATCACCTATATTTCCTGTCCCATCAAAACAAAAAATCAACTGCACCCACCTTTTTGGATATCTGTCGAACTGTTAATTGGCCCAGTGCTAGGAGTCTGAGGAGAAAAGCTCAATTGTTGACATTCAATCTTATGACCTGACCTCCAATGGGTAGTCTGCAAGGGAAGATTAATACTTGAATGATTTGAAATAGTGTAGCATAAAAAACAGTTTGACTGTTTCTAATAAGATATTACCTGATGTTTCTCTGAGCAATAACGTGCTCTTCTACAACTACTGCAAACTTTATCTCCTTTCCATGTACCACACCAATTACAGAGAGAGGCTATGCCAAGAATCAACAAATTGATAAAATCATCAAAATGTAAAGAAATGAAACAATATGTAACTTAGCAGTGGATAAGCGCATGCATACAGTTTCAGGCTGCATCCTGGCATATGTGTTATCATCTATTGCATTCCATGCTTCTTAAAGTAAAGAAGCATATAACTGGCTGTCATGACCCTAGGGTTTAGCTAGGGTCTTGAAGTAATTGGAAGGAATTTGGGGAAGAACCAGAGAAGAATTGAGGGGGAGATTGAATAAAATTAGGGAAAGAAGGAATGGAACAGTGCTGAACGAGAGAGAGAGCGAGAGGGAGGGAAAGAGAGAGAAATTGCAGAGAGAGATTGGAATTTCAATTATCATTCAACATGTAAAACCAATCCATTTACAGCAGCCTTATATAGGCATATTTGTCTTCTAACAACCTTACACATGCAGCCATGTGCACCTAACTAATTGCTAAAATATTCAAGACAAACTATTCTACCATATTACAATAATACCTTTTATTGCTCATAGGGTCATGACAATTCCTCCCTTCTTAAGAGAGTTCTTGTCCCCAAGAACTTGCAACAAGTAGCCATGGCTCTTCATCCAATTCCAGCCTTTTCCATCTGGTTCATCATTCTTTCCTTCTTCCTCCTTCTAGGTCTCTTCTTCTTCATTTTTAGGTTCTCAATTGAAACAAAAATGATAATCATTGCAGACAAGGCCTACATCTTCCTCCAAAAAGTAACATACTATTTCCCTTGGGTTTGCAATAGCTACCAAATTAAGGTTGCTAGTACTCAATAGTCTGGGGATCCAATATAATGCCAAAACCTGTCAACGTGTCTACATCAAATGCCTTCAAATTAATTTAGCCGCTCCTTGTCGCAGGTAGCAGCTGAAATCTGCAACCCTACAGCCTTCAAATGTCGATCATTCTGAAACTCTAACCGACCAGCTACCACATATGTTCCCCTCTTCTTATCATCTGCAAAATTGGCAGCGATATGGTGGCATCATTTAGGATCAGCAAGTCTTCCTTCTACTAGGGCTGTCTCCCTCTTATCGTCTGATAAAAATCCCTCCACGTTATCTAATCCTCCAGTCCATGCATTAGATGCCAAGTGTAACAACTTGGCCTTGGTTTTGTTGGTCACTCAATCAAATACTTCCCAGCTTTCCTCATAAGGAACTTCATTTCCAAAGGAACCAGTGTATTCCTTTAATTCTCCTTTTGCATCTGTTGTCCCACCCAACTAATTGTTACCGATTCTCTCTAGATAATGCCAGTCATCCTTCTTGTCATTGTTGCCTCCATCAGAGAATGCTTCTTTTTCTGGCCAAAGTCTAGAGTAGGCAGTGAATCGGTTGTTTGTAATCTTATCTCCTCCTTTGGCTGCTCCACTCCAAGGAATTCCTCTTTGTTAAAACTTCCATGATAATCATCAAAGTATTCCACCGGAAAATTGTAATGATACTTCTTAATAAGTATCATCGCAAACTCTTGCAACTTCTCATGAAACATACGGCCAAACTCCTTGCACTCTTCATGAATCTCATTGCTTGTTCTTTTGTCTTTGTTGCTGCCAGCAGAAAATGCAGTTTCCTTTGGCTGCCATTGAGGCTCCATTCTAGCTGAAAATGAAGCATTCTTTTGCTACAATTGAGTCTCCCATGGCCTCGCATATGTCCTGTCTGTCTTGGCGTAACTTTTATGGGCGAAACCAGCCATAGGCCAAGAAACTGGAACTCCTTCCACCTTGCTTCGCCTCCCAAATTCACATGCCCGAACCGGGGACTGCTCTATTGCTGGGAAATTAACCAAATTGGTTGGCAATAGCCTAAACGGATCGGAATTCACCTGGCCAGCTTGTCGACGAAGTCCGCTGCCTCTCGAACTCCAATTCTCAGCACAACGACAACCGTCTATCCCCCCAGGCATCTGCGTCTAACGAAATTAATGGCAGTTCTTCTCAACCCAATCACCGCCCAAGGTTCCCAGCCCAATTGCGATCGCCTCTGATTTCAAAATCACCAGAACTCACTGCTAGTTAAATAGCTACACCCACTCCCGAGTCCAAATCTCAACGTTTCTACTATGCAAATACTTCCGGAACTCCATTGAATTGGTTCGGCCTCCAGATTCACCTCACGAAACATCCACTACAGTTCACTGTCTGGGTCGGAATCCTCAACTGATCAAAGCGACAGCATCAACAATGCACCTGATTGAATTCGCGCTCGCCTCACCCAGAATCGCTTCTCACCGTTTGGATCGGACTTGCTTGCTCGTGCTCGCCTCACCCAATCACCGTCAGTTTGGGTCGGAATCACCTCCACTCTGATTTGCTAGAACCGCCTATGACCAACAACTCGCTGATGTTCAACAGTGGCGTAGGAAGTTGCTTCTCGTCATCAACTTCCTAATTTGCGTCAATTGCCAAGGCCGCCCAAGTTCCAGCAGAAAAGGATCACTTGGAATTGGCCTTGGTTAACAAAGAGAACCGCCGATCTCAATTTCCAGTCCTTTAGGTCGCCTCTGAAGTGAGTCTCGTCCTCACCTTCAGTAACCTGACTCGCCTCCGACACTGCTACTTGAATTTGCCAGATGATGCGCAAACGGCTAGCTAAGAGCTTCCAGGAAAAGTCGAACAACTCTTCTAGATCACAAGCCGTGATCGCTTGTACCTTAGCTTCCCAACCGCTCCCTGCAACTCGATCGGTTTCGTGACGCCCGCAAGTTGAACTGGATGTGAACAACGGGGCCTGCACCTTCTTCGATCGGTTCCGTTACCAGAATTCCGACAATGAACTTGCTGCTATAAACAGCCTACCACAGTCGCGATCAACCAGCTTTAGGACTTCCGATTCCATTGGATTCACTGGACCACTTGGATTGTCTCAAGTCCCGCTGCCTCAATCGCGTAACTCCTTGAGAATCAGTCAAATGTTACTCCTAGATCGCCAACAATCACGACCTATAGCGTCAGAATTGCTTCACTGAAATTAATTCCAACAACCTTAAAATCCAATCGGAACCAAAGCTAGGGATTGTCGGAATTATTGGAGCTGAATTCGCCTTCCAATCCGATAATCAACCTCCGTTGGACAACGAACGTCAATGCGTCAAAAAATTAATCAACTGAAGAAGCCGCCGAGGAACGGTGGTTCTGATACCAATTTGTCATGATCCTAGGGTTTGGCTAGGGTCTTAGAAGTAATTGGAAGGAATTTAGGGAAGAAACATAGAAGAACTGAGGGGGAGATTGAATAGAATTAGGGAGAGAAGGAATGGAACAATGCTGAACGAGGGAGAGAGCGAGAGGGAGGGAAAGAGAGATAAATTGTAGAGAGAGATATTGGAATTTCAATTATCATTCAACATGTAAAACCCATCCATTTGTAACATCCTTATATGGGCATATTTGTCTCCTAACAGCCTTGCACATGCAGCTATGTGCACCTAACTAATTGCTAAAATATCCAAAACAAACTATTCTACCCTATTACAATAATACCCTTTATTGCTCATAGGATCATGACACTGGCTTATCAAATCCAAACAATGATATCAAAGGTAAAACTGAAAATAATTCCTCATCATTATTAAAAGTGAAAAAACAATTAATTTTTTTAATAAAAGAAATTTTCTGTATTCTGTGTTGCGTACAAGAAGAAACTCTACTTGGTTTGTTTTAGAACTGAATCTTAGTACAACTGATCCTATACCATTGTCAAACAGATGCAGAGCAAACTTTTAGCCAAAGCTGCGAACAATGTAATCTAAATTTCACTTTATAGAAGATAGTAATTCAATAAAACTAAAGCAGCAGAGGGCAATAGCGCAGGTATTAAACTTGGTACAGCCGGGTTTATGATTGCATAAGAAAGAAGTACAAGTCTGGCAATAAAAACTAAAGCTTTAGAAAAAAGCAACAGAAGAATATTGAACCTACCTCCAACCCTAGAAGGTTTGTCAGTCCCATCGTGCCTTGGAGGTTCACTTGAGTAAAAAGGATTTGAGCGGGTCAGTTGGCAACGGAAAACCTTCACACTTTACAAAAACAATTTCATCAGAACCATGAAATGAAAACAGCAAAGACCATAATTCACTTGCATAATGGTTGCCCATCAAGATGAAAAAATGGAGGAGGTAGTAGAGAGAACAAAATAATCCCAGCTACAACCTTCGAGAAGCATTTTCTGATTTCCGTTTCCACTGCTCATGTTGGTCTTGGAGGAGACATGCCATTGATGGACACATAAATACAAATAATGTGCGGTGAAATGTAGATTCCTTCTCAGAGAGTGGTGCGTAAACCTAGCAACTCAATAACATGACAAACAGTCATCAAACACAGCTCACATCCTTATCCCTCTTGCGCAAGCCTGATAAGAGATGACGAGAGGAATTGCAAAAACCAAATTGATGTCAAACTGGTAGAGGTATCAGTTCAAAATTCATTGTTGCAACGTTGGATATGTTTTATTAGTAATCACAAGATAATAAATTGTGGCAATAAATAAACACAAGCAACCCAGAAATGTGCCAGCCATGTGCTATGGTTATTACAAGGCCGGTCACAGTTTGAGAATCTCAACCTGCAGATGTGCTGGAAATTTTAGCATTTTACAATTACAAAAGCCAAAAGCCCTACCAAACATTTCATTTTACTTCTTTTGTATTTTGTTTACTTTCCTTGTATCTTTTACTGGACAGGAGTTTTCCTTCACTTCACAAACCACGCCAACATTTTTCTTATGATAAGAATATAAACTAGACTAAGCATATGATTGCATCATAACTAATACTATTTTATAGACGAGAATGACATACGAATGAATGGTGGCCAAAATACAGACTTCCATGCCTACCAAAATGAATCAGATGGTTAACCACCACGCTAACTTAGAATAAATCAAAGAATCTGATATTTGTCTTAACAGTTCAAACAATTTGAAATGGCAAGAATTTAGTGAAGTGGTAGTTTTTCTTAATTGCATACTTGAATGTAAGCGCAGATAATTAACTAATTCACCAATAATATATGTATAATAACCTGCTAGAACGTGAATATTAATATGTTACAACTTACAAATAAGAAATATACCTGAAGCACAAACCGCATAGGCTCTCCACAAATGTCGCAGAGACAAGACTTTCCCGAAGGCAAATTAGTAGGATCCAACCAAGCCTGCAATTGAAATTTAAAAACAATAGTAAAATAACATAAAGAGTTGATTAATTATTTTACAAGGAAGACGGATTGTTACAAACTAAAACAGAAGGAAGGTTCAAGAAGGGACTTCAAACGCACTGGAACACCCCCAGCCTTGCTTGGAAATAGCTGACGAAGAAGGGACCAGCTATTCCTAGGCTTTTCGAAAAAACCTAGAGTTACAGGGACTGCATCTTCATCATCATCATCATCGTCAAAGTCACCTTCATCTTCATCTTCATCTTCGTTTACTTGATCATCTTCCTCCTCGTCAAGCGAAGCAATTCGGAGAGCCCCGAGCTTGTCCAAAGAATCCCCTCCCATTCCATTGAACATTTTGGAAAAACAGTCTGTCGAATTACCAGAGTCGACAATTTACAATCCAAGCAGCAAACCAGAGATCGCAAAAGAATCAGAACCTACGCTCCAAATTTCAAGCAAAACAAACACCAATAGAAGACGAACACAAACACAACTTCAACCAATGATTGGAATTTCCAAACCAGATAAGAGGAGAAACTGAAAGTAACGACCGCACCGCCAAAGTTCTAACAGTAAACGGCGGGTGTGGATTTATATCCAATAGAGAAGGAAAGAATGAGAGCTGAATCAGAGGAGAGAGAGAGAGAGAGAGAGTTACCGGAGAGCTGAGACTTGAGAGTCGTGCCGGCTATTGTGACTGAGATTTCTGCGGGCAATGGTGGCTTGCCGCTTGCTGAACTGTGGAGAGGAAGAGGAAGAATGAACCCTCAAATGGGCCTGCCAATTTCGACGCCCGAAAGGCCGAAACCGCCATGTATCAGGGTTGGGTCGGACCAATGGCGTTCGCCCAATGAATCAAATACTCACTTAACCATACACTCATCAGGGCCACACCGAAGGGGATTTCTTAAAAAGAAATAATAAAAAAAAATTGTATCACTCATTTGTGTTTTTTTTTATAGTTATTTTGCGTTAACACGAACCTTATTTACATTGATGTGAATTAATTACTAAAATAACTAATTTCATGTAAAAATAAAATCTTTATATTAAATCTGATATATAATGACGTAATATCCCATAAATATTTGAAAGTATGAGAGTTAGGGTGAAGTTGGTTTGTTTAATGGTGCCCATTAATTTAATATTTAGTTGATTTGGATTAGCAATGGATTAAGCAGTAGAGGTAGGATCTAAATCCAAAACATAGTGCCAATAGGATTTCCTCATTGCTGTAAAAGCAAGTTGTTCCAATTCCATACAGAAAAAGAACCAAGAAGAAGCTGTGCTAGCTACTGCACAAATTTCTGCCATTAGCTAGCAAGCAACAGGTGGAAATCTAGAACGTCTCTGCTCAAAGAATCCTAAGAAATTCGATCTTGATTTTGATTTAGGAAGCAACCACGTAAAATTACGGCATTATTTGGCAGATCAACCAGTGGCTCTTTAATTCCAAGCACCCATCTGGAATCGTCCCAGCTCGCTCTCCAGAACCTCTTGTCAACAGTCAACGTGGACTGCAAGTTAATTAGATGTCAAGCCTTGAAGGCCATTGCAATATCAGGGCATGCACGGAATGCAGAATACAATCCGAAGCGGTCTTCTGCCGTGGCTATGAGGATAAAAGAACCGAAAACAACGGCTCTAATATTTACTTCGGGAAAGGTGGTTTGCAGTTGCACTGGGAGCCAAGAGCGAGCAAGAGTCGAGATTGGCGACGCGGAAGTTCTCTCGATTGAATTGTTCACAAGCTTGGTTTCCCGGCCAAGTTCAAGGACTTCAAGATTCACAAACAGACAAACGTTGCCTCCTGTGACTCCCTGTATACATGAAGTGACTAGCAGCCACAAATTATCAGACAAACAAACTAAAAATATTGTTGAATTTTGACTTAGTAACTGTTAATATGATTTGAAAAAATTAAAATAAAATAGGATTATTCATAACCAATAAATTAGTAAATATATGATATTATTTGTTAGTTGTTTTGGCTGGATATTATGTCATATTATTCTCCACTTTATACTCATTTCAGTTTATATTTTAGCTGTATAAATTAGAATTTATAATTGAATAAAACATATGACTTTTGCTTTAGTATCTTTTTTCATTCCTTTTCTTTTTTCTTCATAAAATACCAACAAATGGTATCAAAGCCCTTCTTCTTGAGGGATCTGTGAGATTGAGTAAACAAAAAATAGAGGGCCTAAAGAAATTTGCGTTTGTAGATGTTTCTCTTGAAGAAACATTACAGAATAGTTCTTTTGGAGGTTGAGGAAACAATTGCGTTAGAATCATCAAGGAATGCTGAGGTTGTGGATCAAGTTTCTCAAAATGGAACTACTTCTGCATCTGAGGTTGGTGTTTCTCAAGGTTCATCGTCAGCTTAGAAAAAAAAGTTTTGGTTTGTCAGTGGAAACTTTGGAAAAAATGATGGAAGATCCAATTGTGCAGAAGATGGTTTATCCATATTTGCCAGAAGAGATAAAGAATCTTTCTACATTTAAATGGATGTTGCAGATCACAATAACAAGAAGGAGAAGCTATAGAGCTACTGCTGACTAACATGAAGAGGAGAAGTTATTTTAATTCTACTCAAAAAAAATCATATCTATGCCTATGCCCAAAAAAATGCCTATACCCAAAAAAAATGCCTATGCCCCAAAACCCATAACTATACATATGTCTCATAACTATAAAATTATAAAATGCCCATATGCTATATCCAAAACATGCCAAAATTTAAAATTTATATTTGCAGCCTAAAGTTAAGGAAGAGTGTTGAATTTTGACTTAGTAGCTGCTGATGTGGTTTGAAGAAGTCAAAATTGTTATGCGTGAAGATACTGAAGAGCAATGCAAGCATGGCAACCTGAAAAAATGCCACGTGGTGGCTTGAGGAAGCGCCACGTGGCGGCCTGAGGAACCAAAGAAGGCCACCCAGGGGCGCGGGCGCGCCTAGCGCGGCCCTCCGCGCTTGCGCAACCCTGCGCTCGCCCGGCCAAGCAGCACGCGGCTGGGCGTGCGCACGGCTGCGGGCGCGCAGCTGCGCGCGGCCCCTGCACAAAGACGACCGCGCGCATTTGCGCGCGGTCCTCCCCCGAGAGAGGGTCACTCGGGGGTGAGGTACCCCCAAGTGCCCCCGCCCGGGGGCGCCCAGCTGCGCGGGCGCAGCTGGGCGTGCGCACGGCCGCGCGCGCGCCCCTACACAAGGGCGGCCGCGCGCATTTGCGCGCGGTCCTCCCCCCCCGAGAGAGGGTCACTCGGGGGTGAGGTATCCCCGAGTGCCCCCACCCGGGGGCGCCCAGATGCGTGGGCGCAGCTAGGCGTGCGCACGGCCGCGCGCGCAGCCGCGCGCGCCCTTGCACAAGGGCGGCCGCGCGCATCTGCGCACGGTCCTCCCCCCCGAGAGAGGGTCACTCGGGGGTGAGGTACCCCCGAGTGCACCCCCCATGCGCACAGGCGGCCCCGCGCGCCCTTGCCGGCGGGCGGCCGCGCACACCCTGCTCGCGGCCGCCCGCGCACGCAGCCGCCCGCGGGCGCAGCCGCTCACTCGCACAACCTCCCGCGCACGCCCCCCTTTCGCACCCGGTCCCGTGCATTTGCGCGCACGACCCCTCGTGCTCTCCTTGCCTGCACTCGTGCAAACCCCCGGGTGAGGGTCACCCAAAGCGCCGCACTGACAGCCACGTGCCACGTGCCCCCTATCCTTGCACCACCGCCTCCAAGAAACTCGGCCTAAGACTATTCTCGCGAGACTTGGTCAAAGCCTCTCCGAGATTCTTGCCACAAAACTCGGAACACGCGACACATGGATGCCCCTCTTGTTGCTATAAATAGGAGGTCACTTTCCCTCATTCGGTATGCAATCTCTGGTTCTCGCATTTACTCTCTTACTTTCGAATACTCAATTTCTACGGTGATCTAACTTAAGCATCGGAGGGTCCGCGCGGGGACTTTCGCCCGCGCTCCTAACCGATTCTTTCTCTAATAGGTCATCCATTGCTCGGAAACACCTCCGGAGACTCATCCATCGCTCAGAAACGCCCTACGAGACTCACCCATCGCTGCCACATTACCCCGGGAGACTCACTCATCGCTCAGATACGCCATACGAGGGTCATCCATCGGTGGTTTCCCATTTTATAAATTTTATTGTTGTAATCGTGTAACAACAAAAATAAAATAGGATTATCCATAACCAATAAATTAGTAAATATCTGATATTGTTTGTTAGTTGTTTTGACTGGATATTATGCCATATTATTCTCCACTTTATACTCATTTCAGTTTATATTTTAGTTGTATAAATTAGAGTTTACGATTGAATAAAACATATGACTTTTGCTTTGGTATCTTTTTTTATTCTTTTTTTTTTTCTTCATAAAATACCAACAAACATGGTTATCTAAACTGGTTTTTCGACCGTAAATATACAAAATAAAGAAGTTTTTGGAAGTAGCTTGGAGACCTTAGACCAAGTTGGTTTGCTTAATGCTGCCGTCGCCATGAATAAGATCGATGCTCTTGATGGAAGGCACGAGCTTGGGGAAGAGGTTCTGGGAGTTGATCAGGATCAGCAAGGCCTTGAACAGCCTCGCGCGCGGGAGCAACCGATCGAAGTGTACTCTTGGGTGGGGGTAACGTCGACAGCCATTGATGTCGCTAATTAAGCATGAAGAAATTGGAAGCGAGAGAAGACTAGCTAGAAGAAGAAGAAGAAGATGAAGATGAGCATATACTTGTGGATTTGAAGATGTATTTGGGGTAGAAGCCGTACGTATGAAGGGACGATGCGGCACTTGCAGCAGCTACGGTTTTATGCATGCATTGGTATCGGTCAAAAATGGCGGAAATAAATGACAAAATCAATGAAATTAAAATTTTGGAATGGAGCAGGAGTTTCGGGTCGGCGTTGAAGGTATCACCGGCCCGCAACTCCATTGAAAAATAGAACATCCATCCATCTTAAATTCTTAATTAGAATATAGTTCCATATATTAATAAATTTATTTTTATTTTTGGTTTGGGCGCATTTCTCTAATATTGTCTTTCTTGTCTAGGACTCGTCCGGGTCGTATTTCTTGCTTGGATTGTACTTTTGGGTTCTATGGCCCACGTTGTGTGCAAACTCGGCCCACGATGAATTGTGCCCGCCCGAGCCCGACTCCATACTAATGGGCCATGCTGGCCACCCCTTTAGGGTCCGCATGAAAGTGAAATTAAAAAAATATATATGTGAGTTGTAATTCTTTATATTTTTCAAAGTTTTGAAACAATACAAAAACATATTGAACTCTTGCCAAAGGATAACAAGAGAAGCAAGTATTTGAGGTATACAAAAAGGGTAACAGCGTGAAATTTGACTGGGTGGTAAGCATATTTAACTATTTTATATGATAATTTTAAATTCAAATATTCTAATACATATACACTATAGGGGTGGCTCGTGTGCCAAAAAAAATAAAAAAAAAAGTTTATTAAGTGACATTTGATAGTTATCATTTATTTTTTAATTTTTTAGAAAATATTTAAACAAAATAAGGTAAAGTTAATTTGGGAAAATAATTATAATTTAAAAGTTATGGATTTTCAAATCTTATTAATATAATTAATTTTTATTTAAAAAAATAAATAAAAGATATTTTAAAAATATTTTACTGATAAAATTTTATAACATTAAAATATGATAATTTCTAATAAAATAATTAATTTATTAAATAATTTTATTGCTACATCAAGTCTAATTTAAACTGTAATTGTTAAACGAGATCTAGTAAATTTTTATTTAATCTTTTTTACAAGTGAGGCCACCCACCCTCTAGTACTTGCATATATATACATATACATAAATATTTTAATAAATATAGTTATTTGAAATTCTCTATTTCTTAAATTTAAATCTTGAATTTGGACCAAAATTCAAATCATTCCTATATTTATGTATATATATATATATATACATAAATCATGTTATTTTTCTTGAAAATATAACCTTAAAGCTTGACAAGAAAAAGTTATTTCATTAAAAAAACAACGCGTATTGGTTGGAATAAAGAATTTATTTTTATTTTAATTATTGTTTTTATATAAAATTTTCATTGATGTGATATTTCTTGTTTGAAAGGATTTCTGTACGAATAAGCCTGGAACTGGAAGGAGTGTAGATGGTCGCATTTTTCCTGGTCCATTCCATTGTACGGCTAAACACCCTGTCTAATAATATCTTGAAAGGCCCCTATTTTCTTTCTTTAATTTCTACAAACCTTTGAATTTGGTGTGAAGAGAAAATATGTAAAAGGGCTATGACCTAGAAATAGGAATCCAGAGAGTTTGTAAGATTAATTGTGAGAATAAGATGGCCACAGACCTTTAAAGCTTAAAAAATCACGTTGGAAATACATAAAATGGTGATAAAAACTTTGACAAAGGTTAAGCTTGAGTGAGAGTTACAGCGACTTAATATTAATATAGATTGGGTCTAGCTAGTGATTAATTAAGACCTTAAGCTACTAAGTTGAACATTAATTAGTTTCAAGCAAGCTCAAGTTTTAAATTAATCAAAATAAAGATCTTTCATGCGAAGACAGAGAATGAACTCTTAACACAAATTAATTATATTTCATATTTTTTCTTAAAAACTTTGGAGCCACCCAGCCCACAAACATCAAGGGGCGATTTATTAGGGACCTAACAACTCAATCAAACAAATGAAAAATAAAAAACACACCAATCACTGCAGCATTACACCATATATATATATATATATATATACCGCCAATGACACTGCTTCAAAGACAAATGTTTTGGCTTAAGCGTAGAGATCAGGGTTGGCGAGGAGGTATTCCTCAACAGCCTTGTTGATGCCGGTGGCCTTGTCTTTTCCCGACTTGATATCGTCTTCCTTCAGCTCAACGCCGGGCTTGGGGTGGTAGTGGCTGGTGCTCTTGGTCACGCTTCCGGCGCCAGCAGCCGCCTCGATCTTGATCTCGTAAACAATGCATTCGAGCTTGTCGCCCAGCGCATCGCCCTCGATCAAAGTGGTCTTGCTGAAGAAGGTAGCGGAATCCACCTCATCGACTCTGTGCTTCATGTACTTGAAGTGGCTGCCATCAGCGAAATTGGTCTGCTTAATGCTGCCGGGACCTCCATCTCCATGGACGATGTCGATGCTCTTGATGGAAGGAACAACTTTAGGAATGAGGTTGTGGGAATCGAGCACCAAGGCCTTGAACAGCCTTGCGGAAGGAATGGAGCAAGTGTACTCGTGGCTTGTGGTAACAACAGCCATTAATGCTCACCCTAAAAGTAAATTAAAGCTTACAGGTAGTGGAGTAGTTGGGATCTATGGAAGAAGATGAGATGTGATGGGGGGGTTAACACGAAGAGGCATTGGCCGCATTTATATAGGGAGGAGGCGCTGGAATTTGGGCTAAAAGTCCAAGAAAGAAACCCAACCGAGGGGACGAGTTTTCACATCTGTGTGTGTTCAAAGCTCTGGACTTACCAGCGCACGCCATTCTGGATTTTTCGTTTCTATTTTTGGACTTCTTGCTATTCCCTTTTTTTTTTTTTTTTTAAAAAAAATTAGGGAATACAGTGAATAGACGACTTACGTAAATGTTGACATGTTCCAATTGTAGGAGAGCGATCTCAATCACTGCTGAAAAATCAACACTACCATTCAATGTGTATAAATTGTAATTACTTGGGAAGTTATGTCAAAATAAGCCGTGTCTTTCCGCATAAAATCGAATTCATAATAAGGTCAATGCACCGTGACAATGTCAGGCCAGACATTGAAGACAAACAGCTAACAAATGGGGAATAGTCTTGAAAGTCCATAACTCAAAAATAATAATTCATACTTCAAACAATACAAAAATTAACATTTATCACACGATAATATAAATAATCGTTCAATAGTACTCTCACTATTGAATGATCTTATTCATTATTCTATAATTAACATATAATCTGTATATTCTCTTCTTAAATTTTATTTGACTTTAGCACCGAAAAGCAACCTTAGGTGATCCCTGTCACATTAAAGCACCTACTGAAGATATGTCAACATTGAATTATTATTGGTAACATACACTCTGCATCATTGAATTAAAATAATTGTTTTTTATTTTAAATAAATTACACTAACCACTCCTAAATTTTTAATATTTAAAAAAAGAGTTCGTGACTTTACAACTATAATAGTTTTTTTTTTTCTATTGTTACTTATTTCATTAGCATTAAAAAAATTAGTATGACTAATTAACTTGAATATGACTTTTTATCGATTTTTTTTTTTTACTTCAACAATCATATTAGCAGTCATCAAAATAAAAAAATAGAAAAAAATATCGATAAATTATTAAATTATAGCCAGTTTACTAGATATACCTAAAGGATAAAGGGAGGGGAATAGAAAATGCAAAGCTAATTTCATTATATTAATAATTTTAGTAATACCATAGAAAAAAATATAAATAAAATTATAAAATTAAGAAACCTACATATTAATAATTTCACTATCATTTCTCAAATATCATATTAATAATTTTATTTTTTTAACAAACTTTAAATATATTGAGTGTGACTTACCTTTTATTTAATTATCACATGCATCCAACTAGGAGTCTAGATGATTGATGACTCACATATGTGATATCAAAGAATGAACTCTTACGTTGCATTTGACGCAAAACCCCTCCTCACCAAAGATTGGCATTTATTTCAATTTTTTAAGAGACATTTTTTTATTCATTTCTAAAATAAAGTATTTGTCTTAGCCACTAAATTAATAACTTCTAAAATTATATAAATTTTAATTATTTAAAGAAAAGACAAAATTTATAAATTGAAGAAGATTCTTTTGTTAGGAGGAAATGTTTTTGTTTTTCAAGTAAGTTATAGATTTAAAATTTTGATTTAATTGAAATGTATATATATATATATTCATTTTTAATCTACTTATTTTGATGTTACTTGTTTGTTTTTCATATCATGACGACGCAAAGGACTAAACAGTGACAAGATTTTCACATTGAGCTTGAATGAGACGGACAGCTTCTTGGTGGTTTGGGTGTTGTGATTAAGACCTTAAGCTACTGAGTTGTTGAATATTCAATTATTGCTTCTTCAATGCAATAACTTAATATTAAGCTAATTGAAGTAAAGATCTTACAGTAACGAAGAGCTGTAAATGTCAACAAAAGTACTTATATATTGGTTGATATATCGATTTCCTTCAAAATCTCAGCCAAACCAGCCCACAAACATCGAGGGGCCTTTTATTAATTAGTAAACCTTGGAGGAGCTCTATCAAGCAAATACACACCAATCACATTTGTATAAGAGAGCGCAATGCTAATAATACAGCTTAAAACACAAACTTAAATTAATTAAGCGTAGAGATCCAGGTTGGCGACGAGGTAGTCTTCAACAGCCTTGTTGATGCCTGTGGCCTTGTCCTTGCCGGACTTGATGTCGTCTTCCTTCAGCTCAACGCCGGGCTTGGGGTGATAGTGGCTGGTGCTCTTGGTCACGCTTCCGGCGCCAGCAGCCTCCATCTTGATCTCGTAAACAATGCATTCGAGCTTGTCGCCCAGCGCATCGCCCTCGATCAAAGTGGTCTTGCTGAATAAGTTGGCGGAGTCAACCTCGTCGACTCTGTGCTTCATGTACTTGAAGTGGCTGCCATCGGCGAAACTGGTTTGCTTAATGCTGCCGGCACCGCCATCTCCCTGGACGAGTTCGATGCTCTTGATGGACGGGATAACCTTAGGAATGAGGTTGTGGGAGTCGAGCACCAAGGCCTTGAAGATCCTTGCAGGGGGAACTTTGCAAGTGTACTGGTGGGTTGTGGTAACAACGGCCATTGGTTGGGAGTTGAGAGAAAAAACTGGGGACTTTTGAGAGAGGGTATAGACTATGGCGAAGCGGAAGAAGTGAGTTGGGAGGGCTGTGAAGAGGCATTTAACAGTACATATTTACAAAGAGGCCATGAGGGACAAGCTTGTTTTCCGTCGAGATTCGAATTAAGCTTTTGTTTTTTCTATGAATTTCTTAAAGACACTTTGATTATCTATCGATGATTTCAAAAATAAACAAATCACGAGAAACTCACAATCCCTGTATAAAAACATATCATTATTGACTCCTTTGACACGTTCCACTGGTTTGAAAGCAATCCCAATCGTAACTAATAAAAATCAACACCGACATTTCAATGCAAACAAGGATGTAGGGTAAGTAAGCCTTGCGGGAAAAGTCCGTTTTGGGTTCTTCAAAAATTTCAGAAATAGAAATTCGGTAAGACTATTATTTTATTATATATGTTCTACTATCATTAATTGTCACGTCACTGTTATTCCATCCATTTTTAAAAATTTTGTATAAAAATATATTACTAAAACAGTAGGTATTGGTCATTTTATTATTTTAAGTATTATAAAATAAACATAAAATATATAATTATCTTATCCAAAAATTTATAATAACATTTGATTTTTGTAACATTAATTTTTCTTTTTTCTTTTTACTTGACTATTCATACTTATGCATAAAAGTAGCATTCTAGAGATTGACTTTCCTGATATGAAAGAACAAATTTTCTTGGAAACTCTCATTTCCTACCTTAATTCAAAATATTTTTTAAGTAAGAAAAAAACAGAAAGGGGAATTGGTTTGACAAACTCTCGGAGGAATTTAACGTGATATATACAAATTTATAATAATTTTATTTAAAATTTATAAACTATTATTAATTTTAAATAAAATTATTATAAATTTGCGTATCACTTCACTTATTTATCAAATTTATTAATGTGTATAGCATTTTTTAAACAAAACTGCTAGTTGGGCACTTAAGTTTAATATTCATAGAATCATAGTGAGACTTGGTATTAATATTTTATATTTTATATCACATTAATATAAATATAATTAAAATATCAAATTTAAGTGTTGAAATTGTATTTTCCAAAACAGAAAAAAAAAAAAAAAAACAATGCAGCCTAACAAGCTTAAATCTTCATTAGCGCAAAGCTTTCTCTCCTTGTATAAAAGGGAAAGTTAAAAAAAATGTGTCAAGGTCCAGATCAAGTAGTTGAGTCACAATAAGTTGAAATTTGCATTAATAAATTGTGGATTCGATTCCTTATTCTGGGCAAAGAGGTAAAGTCTCCACCTACAATTTATCTCTTCTGCCAAAATTAAAGACACAAGGATAAAAAACTGTGTAAGAGTAATAATCTCAAGTTAAAAAGAAGGTTGTCTGCGAAACACTTAAACACCATCTCACAAGTTAATAAAATTAAAATAATTTTATTCTTAGTCACTGTCTATTATTAATAACTAATAATTATTATTGACACAGTTGATAAAGTTAATAAATCTCATTTAAAATTTTTGATTGAATATGGTACTCCATTATATATACTCGTACAGGTACATTTTATGCTGCAATCAAATATTAATGGCCCTTTAGATAATTTATATTATATATTGAGAGAAACAAGGTCAATTTGCTAACCGTACACATCTAGCAAAACATATATGGTCAAGATCAGTTAAGCATTTATTCAAATTCTATTGAACAAAAAGAGTGAAGTTTGTTAGATCATTTTAGTAGGAGGATATTTTAGTTTGTTAGACATGAAGAACAGGCAATGAATGAATCGGGAATAGAATATGAACGCCAAATATACTCTATTTCTCTCATGTACGTCTTCTATCTTTGAATTTTCAAGCTCAAATTTTAAATGATTGACGTTGAGATCTTGCATGCCATGAGATGCATGATTAGAGAATATAAGAAGTCAACAAATTAACTGAACTCTTTTAACACAAATTACGGGCAGCAACCATTAATTATATATAGAATAACAATACTGAATCGAATTCATATTTTAATTCAGAACTCTCAAGCCAACCAGCCCACAAACATCAAGGGGCCTCTTATTAGGAACCTTTTGACACTATTAAAAGATAAAAAAAAAAAAACCACAACCAAATCTGTTTTGTATAAGAAACCATCATACAGTATATTCTGCTAATAACAGTACTGCTTCAAAGACAAATGTTTTGGCTTAAGCGTAGAGATCAGGGTTGGCGAGGAGGTATTCCTCAACAGCCTTGTTGATGCCGGTGGCCTTGTCTTTTCCCGACTTGATGTCGTCTTCCTTCAGCTCAACGCCTGGCTTGGGGTGGTAGTGGCTGGTGCTCTTGGTCACGCTTCCAGCGCCAACAGCCTCCATCTTGATCTCGTAAACAATGCATTCGAGCTTGTCGCCCAGCGCATCGCCCTCGATCAAAGTGGTCTTGCTGAAGAAGTTGGCAGAGTCAAGCTCGTCGACTCTGTGCTTCATGTACTTGAAGTGGCTGCCATCGGCGAAATTGGTTTGCTTAATGCTGCCGGCACCGCCATCTCCATGGACGATGTCGATGCTCTTGATGGAAGGGATAACCTTAGGAATGAGGTTGTGGGCGTCGAGCACCAAGGCCTTGAAGAGCCTTGCAGGGGCAATGGAGCAAGTGTACTCGTGGCTTGTGGTCACAACGGCCATTGCTTGGGAGTTGAGAGAAGAAAGCTTTGGGGATTTTTGTGAGGGCGTATAGACTATAGCAAAGGCCAAAGAGGAAGAAGTGAGTTGTGAGGACTGTGAAGAGGCATTAGCCGAATTTATAGAGTGTGAGGCTACAACGTTTTCTGGTCCAAGGCGCCCAATGAACAAAGGGCCACATGTTCAGAATAACATTCAAAGTTTAGCACCGAATGGCCGCATGCCATTCTGGAATTTTCTTTCTTCTCATTTCCCCCCTTTTTTTTAGGTCTTTTAGCCATTTTTGTTTGTGTTTGTTTTTTCCTCTCGAAAACCAAAAATTAAGGCCGCTAAATGCCTTGTAAGCTCTCCAAATTCGGTATAATCTTCATCGACTTTGTTTAAGCTTATTAGTTACTTTATATGAAATCCCAAAAAAAAAAATTATCATAGAATTTAAAATTTAAAGAGTATAATTTTTGAATTTTTAATTTGTTTGGGATATAAAATATCATGATTAGCTGAGTTCTTTTGACATGTTCAACTTGGGACTTGAGAGCAGTCCCAATCATTGGTCAGAGATCAACCCCAGTCCCAACCGAAAACTCTCAGCTCATATGGGTCCAACAATTCAATGTGTACAAGCATGTCGCCGTTCCAAAACTTTCAGAAGTAGTAAGAAGACTTTGAAAATATAACAAGACTCTTAATTTTAAAATTTTGCATGAAAGTATTGCTAACATATTCATACGCATCCAAATAGGGTTCGAGACGATTAGTTTTCCGATCTACAGTATGAAAAAGAATGAATTTTCTAGGATGTCCTTCCTTTCAATTTGAGCTTAATTAATTATATATTTTTGGAGTAAACTTAAAGCTCCACCGGCCAAGAGCCCCTTCTCGATATCCACTGAAGAGGGATTAGAAAAAAATGTTGACAGTGAAATCTTCAACACTACTTACCAAAAAAGAAAAAAGCAATCTTCAACAGTACTTAATCTCACAAAGTCACTAAGTTTAGAAAATAAATTAATTTAACCATTCGGAAGCCTAAATAATACGTTTGAGAATGGTCATCAATCATCAGCAACAGCTCATTGCAATATAATTTCAGGGCATCTAGAAAAAGGGAGTATTCCACATGCAAATCCTTAATTTGCATTTTCATTCTTAACACGAGGATTGTCTCTCTTGTCAATTTTCTATGTTAGATATACGAGGAAATGTCAACACTAGCCAGCCAGAACGTTCTTATAATAAAGACAAGGACATGAGTTCCCATTCTCAACTGTACACAGAAGCAACTTGCAGGAAATTAAGGAAATCCTTTTTTGTATAAAAATTTGATAATAAATGAAATGAATAAAGAGCTACGTCATATTTTGTACTCTAGCTACTGTTTAAAGAAAAATATTTTTGATGATTGAGAAAACATTGTGCCACTCTAGAAGCCCTTAGACTCTAGTGGAATTGAGATTATGATCCAATATTTTGTTTAAAATTAATGTCAAGTAAATGACATGCCGGTTATACATATTTACAATATATAATATTTATTACCCAATGACCCTCTAGTAATCTTTAAAGAAATGGGCCGGGTTTCAGAAGTTAGAATTTGGATCCGGCATCTTCCATATATATCACTGAAGTTGAGGTCATTGTTATGCTCTTAAAGGTTTTTGATTTTGGTTTGGGTTATTTTTATTTCTTAACTTTATTAATATTGATGCTTAATAAAAAATCTAGAGAGAAATCCAGATGAAAACCTAGAGGGAGACCTAAGGGAAAAGGTTTTAGGATAAAGGATATATATAATAAATATATATACTGATATTGGCCCAATCACAAATCCTATAGAGGATAAATTTAAAAAATTAAGGGTGTGTTTGATTGCAATGGTAGAATTTGAGTGGAAAAAAAATAAATTTCAAAAAATTGAATTGCAGGGAAAATGAATTCTTAAAAATTGAAAGTTTAAACTGTTTTATTTGTATAATTTTCTACTTGAAAAATAATGTTATTTTTTATCTTTTAATGTTTGATTGGTAATACTTTTCATAGAATTTGATCATTTTCCTAGCATTTAGTGTTTGATAAATAGTATTTTTCATGAAAAATGAAACATTTTTCATGAAATTCAATGGCGAAAATATATTAAAAAATATTAAATCTTGTACAGAAAAATTAAAACAATAACATATTTTAAATTAATTAAATTATTTTCTCAAATAAATAAAACTACAAAATTAATTTTTTTTTGTTTTCCAAAGAAATAATTCATACGTAATTTTTAATTTTTCCTTTCTATACATTTATATTTATTAATTATTAAAAATATAAAATGTAAATAGTTTACAAACCCTCCCTCGCCCACCCGCCCTTCTCCCTCATCCCCCAGTCGTCGCCCACTCCCTACCCTTCTCCCTCTCTTGCTTCGCTAGCTCGTTGGTGGGCCTTCTCCGACCTCTTTGCCTTCGTCAGATCTTTGATCATCGCACGCCTCACTCGCCTCTCGTTTAGTCGTTCTTGCCTCTGCTTGGCTTCGTCGCTCGTCAGCGCTGACTCGGCCTAGGCCTCGCTCTCACCACCTCACCAGTCACCTCCTTGGCCCCTCACCCTCAGTCGTTGCTCTCCCTCGCCGGCCACTAGCTTTCCCATCGTTCTCTCGCTCGGTAAGTTGTTACTTTCAATTGTCAAGAAAATTCTATCTCCTCCCTCAAAGAATTTGATTTCTATGATTTGAAAAAAAATTCTCTCACGTGAGCATTAATGGAAAAATAAATGCCCTGAAAATAAAAAATTTACCAAACAATACACAAGTTAAAAATTGAGTGAAAAAATAACCTTGAAAAAAGTTGGCATTCGAACGTGTCCTAAAGGTAAAGCATAAAGTGTCAAGAAAGAAAGACTCAAAAGGGCCAAGAGACCCCCTTTACAGACTCACAATAATGAAGGTCCGAGTGACTTACCAAAGTCTGTTCTCGTGCTAGATATTTTCACAACGAAAAAAATACAAAGTTTTGAGAGTTTGAAGAGTGACTCCCTAAGAAAATAAATCTATAATTGTGTTCAAGCAATAACAAGTTAATGTAATTCTCTTCTTTACAAAAAAGAAAAAAAAAAATAAAGAGCTTCAGTGATATAACAGCTACTAATTGACATATATATATATATATGCAATATTCCGTGCATGATGGGTGAGGTTGAATTTAATGCCATCTTATCTTGATGTACTTTTTTGCGTCATATTAAGTATGACTTGAATCTACTTGATTAGTTTGAAGATTCTATTTCCAATATAAATGATCCTTAAATTTTCAGGCTTAAATTTGAAACTATAAATTCGTCCCTTGAAATGAAGTAAAATCTTTGCCATGAGAGTAATAGCTTCTTCAAGGCTTAAAATTGTAATTATCAATAAAAGTTACAAGCCAAATTTTATAACCGCTTGAAATGAACATTCGGGCTTTATTGGACAAGCCAAATTTTATAACCGCTTGAAATGAACATTCGGGCTTTATTGGTATATTAATGCTTTCGGTCCGGTAACAAACAATAGAAAAAGGGAAAATAAAAAGGAAAAAGAAGAGATACACCACAGTAGCATGACCAAGTACAAAACCGATCTCAATCTCGGGCACCCAAATAGATTGATTTAAGCATAGAGATCAGGGTTGGCGAGAAGGTATTCCTCAACAGCCTTGTTGAGGCCAGTGGCCTTGTCTTTTCCGGACTTGATGTCGTCTTCCTTCAGCTCAACGCCTGGCTTGGGGTGGTAGTGGCTGGTGCTCTTGGTCACGCTTCCGGCGCCAGCAGCCTCGATCTTGATCTCGTAAATAATGCATTCGAGCTTGTCGCCCAGCGCATCTCCCTCGATCAACGTGGTCTTGCTGGAGAAGGTGGCTGAATGCACCTCATCAACTCTGTGTTTCATGTACTTGAAGTGGCTGCCATCGGCAAAATTGGTCTGCTTAATGCTGCCGGGACCTCCATCTCCATGGACGATTTCGATGCTCTTGATGGAAGGGACAGCCTTTGGAATGAGGTTGTGAGAGTCGAGCACCAAGGCCTTGAAGAGCCTTGCGGGAGGGATGGAGCAGGTGTACTCGTGGCTTGTGGTCACAACGGCCATTGCTCACTCTAATTAAAAGCTTACAGAAAGAGGAAACGAGAGAGAGAAGAGGGAGGGACAAGTGAGCGTCTTTGGAGGAAGAAGTGATCAGCTGTGGGGGTTAATGTGAAGAGGCATTGGCTGTATTTATAGAGTGAGGAATTTGAGCTACAAGTCCAAAGTGACGTCCCATTAACCGAAGGGCTATCTGTTTTCCCATTAATATTCAAAGCTATCAGGCTGAGCAGCCGCACACCTTCCTGGAATTTTCTTTTCTTTTTTTCTTTTTTTCGCTTCTTCTTTTTTTCCACTTGGACCAAGCAAATTAGGAGTCTCTGATTATTGGTGTAACAATAATTTTAGACTTTCAAAATGAGCTAAATTCGTTGTCTTTCAAAAATATTATAATTTCACTAACTTAAAATCATTATTAATAAATATTAACCAATATCATTATTAATTGAGTTTTTTCTGGACATGTTACACTCGTTTGAAAGGAATGAATCAAACCCATCAATTCAACGCGTATAAGAACGTTGGGCGGCAATTCCATATGCATGCACCAACTATCCATCCTTATCATATGTCTACGGTAAAAAGACCTTTTTTTGCATAGTTAAAGTTCTATTTGGCCGGAGAAGTAAAAGGATAGAAACAAAGAGAGAGTTGTCGGTGAAATCTCCAACACTTCCATCTCACAAAAAGTCCTCAGGAATTTAAAATAAATTAATTTACCGACTCTGAGACCGATAGAATAATAGCTCTGAGGATTGGGGGGTGGGGGTGCGCTCATCAATCATTACGAAGATTTCATTGCAATATATAATAATTGCATGGCACCTAGAAAATGGGAGTGTGCCATATCCAAAGCTTCCTAAATATTTCATTTTTTTTTTAATCTGATGAAGAGGATAAGGCAGTGCTTGCCCTCTAATGTCAATTTTCAAAGTTATCAGATACGAGAAAGTAATGTCAACAGTGGCCAGCTAGAAGGTTCTCTTAACGAAAAGGAAATTAATAATAATCTAAATAAAAACTGTGTTCTTTTTTATTTTATTTTATATAAAAGGTAATAAAACAGAGACGGCCCCATATATTAATTAATACAATCAAAAGCAACCCAAAGAACATTTCCCTGACGCTAATAGCAGCCCTTGTTTATCCGTTGTGACCCAACCCAACCCACCCTCAAAACCTCAATACAATGAACTACAAATCCCTCAACAAATCCATTTAGCCCAAACAAACGTTATATATGATTAATCCTATTAGCAGTAAACCATGATGATCCAAACATTTTCTGAGTGCAATCTCTACCGGGATTATTCATTTTTTGCCACGGGATCCACTTTCAATTTTATGGAATTGATAAAAATACTTTGTGCCCCACTATATTACCCTACTATTTTGGATTTATATAAATTGTAAACATCCCATGCTATAAATAAGGGTACAAAGTTATTGTGAAGCAGGAAAAAAAATAATAATATCCTTTTACTCTATTGGAATTATTAGAGGATAGTTATGGACTAAGCATCATTCTAATCGAACCATGTAAAATTTCTTGATGTACAGTCTGTTATTTGTGTATTAATTTGTTTTCTCTCTTTGTATTAGTGTCTGTTTTGTTAGTGTGTGCGGGCCGACGAATTACGATTGACTAATTCCGAACGTCGACATTTTCTAAATAAACACTATATGAATCACAAAGTCAATTTTTACTGAAATTTAGCCTCAGTGATTTATCAGCCTGTCACAAATATGTAATACTCCTTTTGTTTTTTTCCAAGTATATGCAATACTCCTTGATGGAATGGAGTTTTATTTATTTTTATAGGAAATATAGTTTGAATTTTATGCCTGTCCTATCTTGGTATACTTTTTGAGTCTATTGATTACGACTTTAACCTACTTACTTGAATATTCTATTCCAATATGAAGTTAATCCTTGAACTTTCAAATTTAAAATTCTTGCAATGAAGTGAATTAGTAAAAATCTTTGTCGTGACAGTTGTGGCATCAAAAGATAATGAATTTCGTTATTACAAATTAACTAGGAACAACATTAAATAGAGCAGGACACAAATATATATTTGATTCATAGTATTCATCAAAATTCACAAATACATACAAATTCTCAAGCCAAGGGACCCCAAACATTGAGGTCTTTTATTACCAAGCCTTAGTATTCTATCAATTAAATTAAAAAAAAATCAAAATTGAAAAACACACATGATATATATATATATATATATATCAACTCTTGTAGGACAAATTAAGAGCAACAGCAGCAGTATGACGATAATATTAATTAAGATGCAACGAATCTAAGCGTAGAGATCAGGGTTGGCAACGAGGTAGTCCTCAACAGCCTTGTTGATGCCTGTGGCCTTGTCCTTGCCGGACTTGATGTCGTCTTCCTTCAGCTCAACGCCGGGTTTGGGGTGGTAATGGCTGGTGCTCTTGGTCACGCTTCCGGCGCCAGCAGCCTCGATCTTGATCTCGTAAACAATGCATTCGAGCTTGTCGCCCAGCGCATCGCCCTCGATCAAAGTGGTCTTGCTGAAGAAGTTGGCGGAGTCAACCTCGTCGACTCTGTGCTTCATGTATTTGAAGTGGCTGCCATCGGCGAAATTGGTTTGCTTAATGCTGCCGGCACCGCCATCTCCATGGACGATTTCGATGCTCTTGATGGAAGGGATAACCTTAGGAATGAGGTTGTGGGCGTCGAGCACCAAGGCCTTGAAGATCCTTGCTGGGGGAACTTTGCAAGTGTACTCGTGGCTTGTGGTTACAACAGCCATGATAATTGCAGGTGAATTAGGGCACGAAAGAAGAAAGAGGCTGGAGAGGATGTATTAGTGTATGCTGAGAGAGTTGTGGAGAAGTGAACTGAAGATGGCCAGTATTTATAGAGCGAGTGCACGGCGCCTCATCAAGTGTAAGCATTCCTACGCATGAGAGTGTTATGGGTTAGGCTCTGAAAATTCCGAAAAGGGTACAAAAAGTCCTTCCCTCCAACTTTGAATGCTTTGCCCCGCAGCGGACGCCTTCCAGATGATTGACTATTCCAGTGCCGGCTGAAAGGAATAGTCCATTAGTCTTTTATGCCTAGAACCCAAGAAATGAGGCCCAAAATCACTAATTTTGAATATTAATTAAAATTTATTTTTTGAGATATAAAATCACTAATTCTATTTCATGATGATTTTTTATTTTAATTTATGCTATGTTTATCTTATTGTTCAATTTAGACGAGAAGAGCCCCAACTCTCATCTAATTCTATTTATTGTTCACTGATCAACAAAATAAAATCACTAATTCTATTTATTGTTCATTTTTAATTTTAGACAATGAATAGTAAGGTGTTATTTATGTAAGAAGTTTTCTAAAATTTTGATCATTTTTCCCTGTTAGATAATAAATAATTAGGTGTCATTTAGATAAGAAAGCCCTCAACTAGTAATGTAATGAAAAAAAATGTATGAAGTGATGTTATTTTATGAAGATAATTTGATAAAAATATTCTTTGAGTGGCAAAAATTTTATTTGAGGAATTTAGATTGATCTGGGCATTAAAAAAGTAAAAATAAATAAATGATTTTTTAGTTTGTAGAACTTGGCCGTGGACTCTCTATATTTTTTTCTTATTCAACTCTTGTGTTTTTAAATCTTTTTTGTTTTGTTTATGTTGTCAATTAAAAAATATTTGCTATCTAAATTTGAATATAAAAAATTAATTAATAATCTTACATCTCAAAAAATAAAAAAAGTAAATTTAAATAAATTTTTATATTTATTTATATTATTAAAAAATCATCCAAATAACTATTATTTAGAGCCACAAATATTGTTAAGATGATGACCTATACTATTGTAACATAACACCGTTTAGGGGCAAATGGCTTGTTTGATAGCCCAAATAGCCCAATCGGGACAAGGCCCTCAAACCGACCCAGTTTGGTTCCTCTTTTGCATCGTTCTTATAAATATTCCTACTTGAAAATATTATTTTTAAATATTTTCTTTATTATAAACTCATAATAATATATAATTGATCTGAAGCATTTCACGTAATGCCTTAAGGGTATAACATACTTTTTCTTCGTTCGCAACTTTCTTTAAAACATATCGTATGGTTAATTAAAAATTAGAAACATATTTATATTAAGAAGTTATAAATGTAAACTATAACTCTTTATTTATTAATATTTTTAAAAAAAATTAAAATATATTGAGGTATTATTTATATAAGCATTATTTACAGTTTTCCTGTATTAGTTAAATTTTTTACATTATAATTTTAAATTGCAAATTATGTATTTTATACCTCTTCATTTATCAATATTATAAAGAATGCAGATGACTTTAGACATTATTTTGTATACTACATTATCTCAATGAATTGGTCTAAATTTTGAATATTCAAATTGTATATTTAATAATCTTTTATTTTGCAGTAAAATAATAATAATAGATGCAGCCCACCAGGCCCAAACGTATGGCACAGCCCATGCACCGCAGTTCGTGTCCATGAGAAAATGGACTGTGAAGAGTAGACGAGGCCCATGTAATTTTGATTTTATACTACTATAGCTGGACGTCGTTAAGTAGCATTAAATGTAATCTCTAAAATGAATACCTAAGTCATTTAACATCATGCACCTAGCCCAAAAAAAATAAAATATCATTTAAGATGATGGTTTTCATTCGAATATAAGTATTTCAAATTAAAAATTTTCAAGGCAGCAATTTGAATTTTTCCTCTATTTAAATATAAAATAATAAAATTACCGATAAAGTGAGAAAAATAAAATAAAAAATCAAAATATATGGAGGCTAGATTGTTAGTTGTGTCCAACCCAGTCCCACTTCACCCACCTCATTTATAATTCTCATTCTCAATCTCATATATAATAAATGAATAAATTTGAGTCAAATCAAATGCTACTGATTTGTAGCCCATTAGTAAATTATTATTATATCCTTTTAAATTCGCTGATTTTGGCAGCACCCCCACACACACCGCACAACGAGGAAGTGGAATCACTGGGGCTTACGATAAAACTAAGCCACGTGACTCACGTGATTCACCGACAGGCCACACCCTTGCTAAGGTGCTCGTTCGCAAAGTAAGATTGCAACTTTCTTACTACTACAGGCTCCTCTTCCTAGCTTACAAGGAATTCTTTATTTGTAAGCGTCCGTCCGGCTTCACACGCTTTCAAAAGTGGCACTGAAAGTCGGACATGCCCATGTACTCAACAAGTTGAAAAGACAACTTTGGTTGGGGTAAATTAGGCATTTGGTTATCTTATTTTTCATTGCTAATCAAAGTCTGCTTATGTTCAAAAATGCATTATTATCTTCTACTAACAAATGCCGGTACACTACTTAAACTCTAATTTGGGATAATCATCTTTGCGTGGCATTTGTTGCTCGTATTTTTTATTTTGATCGAGAAAATAAATTACACGTAAAAGTTTTTAGCTCATTATGCAAGACAAAAAATTAAATTTATAACTTAATGATGCAAATTTTAACTTATCGTAATCCAATCATTTGATTTGTATTATAGGGATTACTTAAACTCCAACTTATTATTAGGCAATGTTGAGCAAACGAAATCTTTGTCAAATTGTAAGAGAATTGGTAGATTTCAGAGTTTAATTTTAAAAATTATTTATAATAATTTGAATTAGGTTATGAGTTTTGATGAACCCCAAAACAACACTCAACTTCTAAATGAAACTACTTTTTTATAGTTTGAAGTTTTTATTTATTCCTAAAATTATAAATTTTAATTGATTCTCAAATAACAAATTTATAATTATTTTTTTTAATAATTTAGAGCAAAACCTTTAAAACAGTCAAAATGTCATCAACTTAATTTGTATCTGGCTAAACTGTGGTGGCTTGGTTTAGTTGACAACTATCAAGTGGTTTTTTATTTAAATAATTATATCAAGTGGTTTTTTATAATATATATAATTATATCAAGTGGTTTAGTTGACAACTATCAAGTGGTTTTTTATAATATATATAATTATATCTTTAATCAATTGTTAATCATAAATCATCAAATTTTATTTGCATCTATGCTAAATAAAAAAATATAACAATTTGGCAATAGCAAAGAAGAAGGGGGACATATATTGAGTGGCAGCTAATCAAACTTTTTTGAAATGCATCTATTTCTACCTATTATTCGTCACTGTAGCATTTGTATATACCAAAGATAAATTGAATTTAAATATCTTCTACGGCTTATTTTTTATTTGAAAATTCCCTTTGATTTGTTATTTTATACTTGGACCACGCTTCCATTAGTTTTGACTGTAATACGATATTAATTTAACCCAAATTTAAATTAGATTTAAGTGTACTTGGTGTTAGGAAGAAGGAAGAGTGGCCGACGAGAGAGAGGGAATAAGGAGGAGGAGAAAGGAGGGGCATAGGCCGCATAGCATCGCTGATTGAAAGGGTCACGTTGATCTGTGAAAATTGATATGTATATATATATATATATGTATATGTATATGTATATTCAGATAGAAATTGACAGGGTTCCCTCTCCAGGGAATTTGTAGAAATTTATGCACATATACAGACATTGATAAAACTAGCGAACAATACAGACGGTTCCCGGGGAAATGTGGAAGCAATTTCTATTTTCGTTCAATTTCACCTGTCGAATTCCAGAAGGAATCGGACATTTTTCCAGTCCAGACTCACAAGCGCTCAGAACAGCTTCTGCAAGCAATATTCCGAAGTCTATGGTTTCTTCATCGCCGGCCTCCCCGCCTTTCATTTTCATCTTCACCAGTCCAGTGCGATTAATTCGGCCGTCGCCGGCCAACACAGTGGCGGCGGCTTCATCTTCTTCTTTCTTTTTAGTTTTTACCCCAGCTTTAACCCAATGGATTAACTATGGTTAGAATAAAACGAAAACTACGTAATCTCATCTGGGTCAAAATGAACGGAGAAAGCGTCAAAAGTAAAATGTAAAAGAATATCAATCAACAAAAAAATTACGCTTGTATTAATGACGGCATGTAAGGCAATGGAGAAGGGGTGCGGGTAGATGTGAGCTGAGGTTACGGTGGAGAAAGGGGTAAATACCGACCACCGTCAACGGGGCATCATAATGCAATTCAGTGAACCACGCAACCGCAACGCAAGGCTAAGGAAGCACTCAGCAAGCGTGACAATAGCCGAGGGACGCTGCAGACTAAGGGGAAATAAAAGGGGGAAGCCCTTTGCCTTTGCCTTTGCCTTTCCCATTTTGTTTTTAATTTATTTTATTATTTTTTTCTCCGAATTTTCAACGTCTAACTGCACAAAACGACACACTCTCATCTCATGGCCTCTATCAGCTCTGTGCTTTTGAAAACCCCTTAAAACCTCCAAAAACCCTAAATCACTCCTCCATCAATCTGTTTCCAAATTCCGATCCGCAGTCAATTTCTGCTCGGTTCCATTTCATTGATCTCTCGAGTTCGCGAATTGTAGATATCGTATGTTTTTATAAAATATATATATATATATATTTATTCGCGAGCTATCAATACATATATATATACATACATACACGAATTCCAAGTAATGTCTGGTTCAGAAGGCGTCGCCGAGCCTCGAGCCGTCGGCGTAGACCGATTCTACAAAACGCCGGCGGCTCGGCTCCACCAGCGGTCATTGCAGCAGCAACAGTCACAGAGGCAGCAGTCCCAGCAGCTACCGAAGCCGGGGAAGTCGGAGGCGGAGATTCGGACCTACTCGGAAGATTCGACGACGGCATTGTCGAAACCCTCAGCGGTCCGCTCGTCTTCCGCTCCCAGACCCGCGGCGACGGATATGACTAACTTGGATCGTCTGATGGAATCTGTTACTCCCTTGGTTCCTACTCAGTACTTGCCTGAGGTATCGAAATAATTAGGGTTTTTCGTTATGAAAAAAGTTGCCCTAAGCATTTTGTTTGGATCATGGAAAAATGTAGGAGAAGCAAAGAATTAAAAATTATAAATCTTTTTATTTTCTTTTTCTCCACCATTCAAGTAAACATGGTGTTTACCGCGGCTGAGCCTAACTCAACTATTTTGTGTAGCCTGGCTAGTCTAGCATTCTTAGAAAACTAGAGCGAGTCTACTTTTTCTTTTTCTGTTGTTTCCGTATATCGAGTCTACTCACAACTCCAAATCCTATTTGTGTTTTGCTGCCTTTTCTCATCAACCAAAAGACGAGTAGTTGCTGGGCTTATTCTTTACCTTGTGATTTCTCATGGAGTAATCAGTGTGACTGAGGATTTTTCAGTTACAGGCCAATGCAAGGGGCTGGAGAACTCGGGAACCTGATTTGCAGATATACTACTGCCTTGGTGATCTCTGGGATTCTTTCAAAGAGTGGAGTGCATATGGAGTGGGAGTGCCACTGTTGTTGAATGGGAAAGACTCAATTATACAGTATTACGTCCCATCCTTATCGGGTATACAGTTGTACAGCAATCCTCTGAAGTCCTCTTCAAGGATAAGGTGAGCCTCTACGCATTCATATAGCTTAAATACTAATTGTTATCCATTGCGTTTAATATTATTGTCACATCTAAGTTAATTCTTTGTTGCACTATTGAGAAATTGAATTTGGTTGAAATGTGGTTGCAACTAGTGAAATTGATTTTGCAACTAGTTACCTGAAATTTGCTGCATGAACGTCACAAAAATTTAGATGGTTAATAAGGTGATTAGCAATACACTGGTATTAGTGACTTGTGAGCTGAAGGACGAAAAAGATTTCTGACTACATTGTGTTTTACAACAAGTGCTTCATATATGTGTCGCAGCATGATGGTGCTTCTTTGAGCTATGTGAGGTCTGCGATCTTAGAGCATGCATACTGGGTTAGATAGACAGACTCAATTTGCTTTGATTTGCAGTTGTTGTTTCTTGCTTAAATTTTCTGTGTTGTTTATAGACGAACATGTTTGGCATTCCGTCTTGCCAAGTGCCTTGAAAATAACTGCAGCTGGGCGGTGGGACCCTATGCTATATCTACATTATGTGAAGCCTGCACATGTTCTTGTTACTCAAGTATCATACCCCTCAGACTTGCATGCTTGCTAATTCTATTATTTTTCATTTATGATATGGATCCTACTTTCTTTGATAACATCATAATATGTCCTATAATTTGGTTAACCGTACATAATTAAACAAATTCCCCCAGTAAAAAGTTGTTCTTTGAGGTGATTTATTTTGGATAAAGAATTCTTTTGCAAATATGTGCGAGATCAAGTTTGATCCTTATTAAATTTTTGCTCTTGTAATAAATTTTTATTGCTATTCTAACTTGAAAATGAGAGCTCTTGGAAGGAATAGAATACAACAAGAAGAAGAACTACTTATCAAGACCTTATCCCAATATGAGGGGTCGGCTACATAAATTATAGGTTTCTATTCATTTTTATCTATAGTCTTATCTTCTGTAAGGCCCATACAATTAATATCAAATCTAAGTGTCTCCCACCAAGTTTTCCTTGGTCTTCTTGTACCTATTTTGCTAAATACTTGTTTCATTCCATCCACTCTCCTCATAGGAGACTCTAGTTGTCTTCTTCTCATGTGATGAAACCATCTTAACAATGTTTCATGCATCTTATCTTCTATAGGAGCCAACTCCGACCTTAGTATGAATAATCTTATTTTTAATGTTATCTTTTGTTGTATATTCACACATCCATCCTAGTATCCTCATCTCGGTTACGCTCATAAATTGCACATATTGGTACTTTACTGCCCAACATTGTGTGCTGCACAATAAAGTTGGTCTTATAGTTGTCATATAAATATTTCCTTTTAGCTTTAATTGAATCTTACTATCATATAAAATGCTAGATGCACTTTTCCATAAATAATGGAATAATTGGGACCATTGAGTGCAAAAGTAACCTTATCTCCTTATTTTACTGCCAGTGGGATCTCATATTGGGTCAGCATGGGGAGCAAGCTTAATAGTTTTAGGCCTCACTATGTCTGCCATGGTAGTATGGGGGTAAAAACAGAGGGTTTTTTTTTTTAAACCATTTAAGCAGTTGGCTATGCTAGATACCAAGAAAGAAAAAGTCTGGTCCAGTTGTACCAGTCTTAAAAAATTCACAATTAACATGCTATAAAGTGAGGAAATAGTGATATGTACTCTGCTTGGATCTATAAATGCATGTTACTGCTAGCTGTAATGTTTCCTAGATTTGGCTACAAGTTTTATATAACACGTCTCTTTGTAGACTGGTTGGACCTGGTATGATGTGACAACCTCTTGTATTTGTTTTTCCTTCCATTTGGATAAAATGCAGGATATTTATGCAATTTTCTCCAAATACTTAGTGCTTGTTGGACAATTTTTCTCTTTCATCAATGTCTAGGTGCAGTACTTATTTTCATCCTATGCATCGGATAAATGATTTTTTTTTTTCCTAGTAGATAGATGAATTGTTGAATATGTTATATTCAACAAGGAAACTTGCCTAGGTTTAGATTATAGAAAGAAAAGCATACGTTAAATGGGTCAAAGAGCTGCATTACTTATTCACCAATAGATATGGGTCCTCATCTGGTTGCAAAGGCAAACACATGACTAAAATAGGAATATGATATTTATTTTGTACCAAACTATTGTATGATGTATCCACACAACAAATTATAAAAAAAGGAATCAAACAGGTAACTTAATCTCTGCATATATGTTCTACAATGATGGCTGCATTTTAGAGCAGTTCTTAAGGTAGCATTGGACTAGAATGTTAATAGACAATGAAGCACTAAATATCTTGGAACTGAGAGCGAATTGTTTCTGTTTGTGTGTTTCGTATGTTAAAAAATGAAGAAGACTAGTTGGCCGAAAAATGAAAGGTTATTTAGTGTGCACCATCTGGTGTTATGAGGAATGATTCATTTTGATTATACATACTATGATTAGATAAGGGATTGGAAGGCATGAACTATATTGTTTATGCGAGGCTCAAGATGTGAATGTGGACCCATTTTAGTCTCAAAGCTAGTTCTTTTAGTTAACACATTCTTGCTTGGGTATTCCTTTTTGTATGTGCAGTAAACCTTGAGTAAAGGCTTTCAGGTAGTTCAGTAAATTTGGCGACAATAAATGGTCTCATGTGGTGTCAATACAGATATTCAAAATGTTCTTTGATATTCTTCCTTCCCTATTCCCCATGATTAGTCTTTGTTACACAGTGCTATATTTTCTGATGTGGTCAGACCCATTTGAGAATTTCCTATTTATCTTACATATTTTGCATACCTTAGGAATAAACAATGACAACAACATATCAAGCCTTAATCCCACTAGGTGGAGTTGGCTATTTGAATTCTAGCTCACCAATCATTTCTATCTTTGACTATATCTTTTGTAAGGCTCTTACAACTTGTGTTATACCTAAGAGTTTCTAACTAAATATTTCTTGGTCTTTACTTCTTTTGCTAAAGAATTGTTTCGTTTCATCCACTCTCCTCAGAAGATCCTTTGTTGGTCTTCTTTTTACATGACCAAACCATCTTAGCCATGTTTCGTGCATATTATCTTCAATAAAAGCCACTTTGACCTTATTATAATTAATTTTATTTCTAATTCTATCTTTTTTTGTATGTCCCTACATCCATTGTAACATTTTCATTTTCATTCCACTTATATTTTGCACATGTTGGTGTTTAATTAACCAGCATTGTGTCATACAACCAGTGTTCAAAAACGCGCTAGGCGCTAGTCGGGCGCTAGGTTGGGGCCTAGCGCCTAGGGCGCCTAGGCGGCGACTAGGAAAAATGATATTTTTTTTTTCTAAAAATCTTTTGATATAATTTGATATTATTTTCAGGTGAATCAAAGTTGAAAAGACAAGTGAAATAATGGAATTAAGACTCAGAAAATAAACTATTATATTAGTTATAAGTTCAAGAAGGTAGAAGTAGCAATAATACAATATAAACCATATCCAAAGAATCTAAGTCTAACTATCTAATTGGTCTTCTTCCTCTCCATATTCTTCCAATACACGATCTTCATCAGACTCAAAATCAAATTCATTGATTTCTTGCTCATCTTCTTCTTCTGATTGAAAATCATCTTCATAAAGCTCTCTCATCCTAGAACTTCTTCGAGCTTGAAGCATCTTGTCTGCTCCCGATGCTTCACCAACCACTTCCCAAGTGAGCCCCGTACCAGGCTCAACTTCTTCATCATCTTCTCCATCAACGATCCATCCTTGTGCATTACTAGCATCACTAGCAAGTAGCACATCAACATTCATTTCCTTCTCCCTTTTTGTGCTTGTTCATCAATTTCGCATTAAATTGAACATAGACTAGATTGTTCAATCGATTCACGTCTAGTCTATTTCTTTTCTTCGTATATATCTACATAAATAAAATAAAAGCAATATCAATATAAATGATAACTGAATAAGGATAACTAATTGATAGTAAATAAATATAATTCATATATACACTAACCCCTTCAAAAGTGCTTCAATTTCTTTCACAACCGGATGAACTAGTGGTTAACGAGAGAATCTTTCTCGCCATTCGTTGCAAGTTTGGAGTTTGATTTTCATAAGTCATCCATCATGTAACTACATAGGTCAAATAAGTATAAAGTAAACAAATTTAATTTATACACTAATACACAATAGAAAGGATTAAAGGAATTTTATATCTGGATTATAATTGTCATCATTTTTCACACACCCTTGAGTTGCCCATGATTTTCCAAAAGCTCCATCTTTACGAGTATACTTTGGCAACTCAACATTTATAACATGGTCTTGCAATTCACCATCATAATGATAAAACATCTCCACATAGTTAAAAAGCCCATCCATCACTTCATTATCAAGTTGTATATCCATATCCTTGAACAAGTAGTAGGGATTCAAAAGGTAAGCTGCAAAATGTAGTGGACTATCTAGCCTATCTTTTACCCTTGCTTCAATAATCTCCATAATAGGCTTATAGTTCTTTTCAAGATTATTTAAGGCCTCCTTAATATCTTCCTTTGCTTGCTTAATCTCTCCACATAAAAAGCCCATAGAAGGCTTTCTATCCGCATCAACAATTCGAAACACCTTCACCAAAGGTGCAAAAACCTTAAGTCATATAGTCACACCATTCCAAAAAGCAATGCTCATCACAGTAGCATAGGCTACTTTTCCTTTAACAATCTTTGACCATTTGCACTCCTCCCATTCAGAGCTGGTAAACATTGCCCTCAATTGGGCATTTTTCTCCATCAAACTCTGTAAAGTCAAGAAAGCAGAAGCGAATCTAGTGACTCCTGGTCTCACTATATCCCGCTTCTTCGTAAATGACCTCATTAAGGACAAGGTCTTATGGTGTGCATAAATGAATATTGTGAAACTCTTAGCCTGATCAATGACTTTCTTATACTTTGGCAGTTTTCCAATACTTTCAAGCATCAAATTGATGGTGTGAGTAGCACATGAGGTCTAAAAGATATTTGGCCTCTTCACCTTCAATAATTTTGCCGCTCCCATATTATTGGCAGCATTGTCGGTTACTACTTGGATGACGTTTTGTGGCCCAACTTGCTCAATGCACTTATCCACATACTCAAAGATAAGTTCACTTGTATGTGCTTCATCTAAAGACTCTCTAGAAGAAAGGAAAGCAGTACCTGCATTAGAATTAACACATAGGTTCATGATGCTCCTCTTTTTTCTATCTGTCCAAGCATCTGTGATAATGGAGCACTCAGTTTGTGCCCACTCTTCTTCATGCTTCTTCAATAACTCTTTTATTCTGTCAACTTTCCCCTTTAATAGCGGTTCCTTCAATTGGTATTGACTGGGAGGTTTGAAGCCCGGCCCAAATTGACCAACCGCCTCAACAAACAATTTGAAGCTATCATTGTCAATAGCATTGAAAGGTATACCAGCTTCATACACCCATCTAGCACAATATTTACGAACAGACTGTGTTCTCTCTTTAAATAGTGCTTCACTAATAGTTTGTTGCCTTTGGGTCATTCTCGCACTCAAACAAGTTTCAGGGCTGATGGAGTTAGCAAACTTATCCATAGGGCCAAGAGTACGGGACGTTTTTCTACTACCTAATTCTTGCAATTCATCTTCATCATCCCCTTCCACTTTTTCAGAGATATTAACAGTTGATCTCATCAAATCTTGCTCCTCCTTATTTTTCCTCTTATTCTTTGACAATAGCATTCTTACATTTGGCTTGATCAGTCGGAGAAGATTTTGGACATGCAGAAACATTTCCAGAAATGTGGCTAATGTGTTCTTTTACTCTGTAAACACCTCTAGACATAATTTTACCACAGCTTACATTTAATTTTATCCATATTATTCGGATCAATTAACATTCCATACTCCCATCCGACATCATTTGATTTCCTTTTAAGAATTGAGGAGACCTCGGACGATGCTCCCGTACTTCCAGTCCTATCTGAATCATTCATTTCACTTCCTGTTTTCTTTTTTTCCCCTGAGTATTGAATAATTGACATTGAAATTTAAATAAAAGTCATCTAATGTAATGAAATCAACAGCTGCTGCAGCAACGACGCATCAAGCTTGCATATTGCTTGCTTCAACAAGCAGCAAGTAGCAGCAACTTGTTGCTTGTTGAAGCAGCACAGCAAGCTTGCGTTGCTGCTTCAGCAAGCAGCAAGCAATACGCAAGTGAGCAACAAGCAGCAACGCAAGCTTGCGTTGGCGGAGGAAGATGGATAGTTGGATACATACCGCAACAAGACACGATCGGCGATGAGAGAGAACGACCAACAGGTGAGGCAGGCGGTAACGAGAGAGCAAGACCAAGAGAAGAGATCGATGGCGGCGGCGAACGACCAAGAGGAGATCGAAGGCGAGAGAGAGAGAAGCCGGGATGAACACAACCAGAGAGAGAAAGGGAAAGGGGAAATAGAGAAAGGGGGGGGGGGGGAAATAAGGTCGGCCCAAGACGTGCACGACCTAGGTGGCCCAAGTGGTGCGCGACCCAGGTGACCGCCCAGGCGGTTAGGCACCGCCTGGTCCGCCTAGGCGGCGCCGTGGCCCGATTAGTCAGGCATGGCGCATAGGGCTGCCGATTAGCCCTAACTCGCCGCGGCCGGTCAGCGCCTAGGCCGAATTTTCAAACACTGTCCTTCAATAAGGGTGGGGTTTGAGATCAACATTAGGGCCTTCAACTCCTCAAACTTTTATTGATAGGCCTGTACCATCCCCTTCTGCCTCAATTTGTTAAACACCTTGACCACATCCAACATTCCTCTTTCCCCAAATCAATCACAGAGATCCTCCATGAACTCTTCCCATGAACACTCCTCCTTCACTCGACTCCATCCGTGGTACCACGCGTCTCCTGCATCATTCAAGTAGACAGCTACTAGGGTCACCTTTTGCTGTTCAACCACATTGTAAAGGCTGAATATCCTTTCACATTGCCTCACCCACCACCTTGGGTTATGGCCATCGAATAAGGGGATTTCCATTTTGGGCATGCGAAAACTGATTTGATTAGATCTGGTTGTCTTTCCCGACCGCCTTCCTCCTCTATTCTCCCCCATCACTTGCTGTTTTGTCTCCAATTCAGTAGATCTCTCAAATCTGAAATTCACTCCCTAGCTATTCAAGATTGGCTCAGATCTCTCCCTAGGGGGAAATTTGGGTGAGATTCTTACTTGTGTTTGACTCAAAAGCATTAGGACGAACAACTGCATCTGATCTCGAAGAGCTTGACTCCACTCTCGCATCTATTCTTTCAGCCTAGCATTTTGCACCCTGCTCTCTTCGCACCATAAATTCATAGCTTCCTCGATCCTCCTTTCCACCGAATTCTCTAGTGCTCCCATGCAGCTCTGCATATCCACCATCATTGTTGCCACCTGTTGGAGTTGCGCCTCCATCTGCTTCATCCGAGTTCCATCTACCATAGTTCACTCCAGAGTCTCCTACTACCCTGGAGTTGCTCTGATAAGATCTCTTGTAAATCTACAATTCACTCTTCTCCACTCACTTGATTACCTAGATCTGAATTGCCTCCACAATCCAATCCGCTTCTTGCACTCTTTTTGACAATACGATCAGTTTCTATTGTGGCTTCCTGAGGGTTGCTTACTCGCCGCTTCCAACGTTGCTAGAATTTTGGCATCGAAACCGCTCTTGAAAATTGCCTATCACAGTTGCAATCAATTGGCTCTGCTTCTCCTTCCTTGTTCGACTGCAACAATGCATGTTTCTTGTTTTGATTGCAAATTTGAACGTGGACTACCAGAAATTAGCCTAACTCGCCCGGATCTACTTCGCCTAACAACCAGTGTATACTTGCTTGGAACACAAGGATTGGATTTGCTGGACCTACTCTTGAAGTTGCCCCCTTGGATCGCCAATTGCTCTAAGGTCACCTTCTTGAACCGCAACTACAGTAGCGGCTAAGGAATTTTGTCGGAAATTAGTTGGAATTGCTTGGCTTGCTCGTCTTCAATTCTCCTCTTGCGTTGGAATCAAATTATGAGATGCAACCGGAAATCGGAATTGCACAAGTAGAAGGAACCGAAGGTCAAAAATCTGCTAGCCCGCCCCGCCTTTGAGTTTCGGATAAGAATTGCCAAGGTCACAGCCTAGAATTAATTGAAATCATAGCCAATGATTAATTGCTTTGATACCAATTGTCATGGACCCAGGGTTCATGACATGTTTAAAAGGTAATTGGAAGAAATTGGGGAGTTAGATCGGAAGAAATGGGAGGGAATTAGGGAAGAACAGAACAAGGAGGGAGATTAGGAAGAATTGAGAGAAAGAGAGGGAAATTGAGAGAGATAGAAATCAGATTTCATTCAAATTATTTTTCTATATCTTGCATGAGAGATTGGATCAGCCTTATATACTGACCTGGTAGCTATTTAGCGCCAATAGAGTTGCCAAATATTCAAATCAGTCCAGTTGAAGACAATTATAACTCACTACAACTACCATACAACTAAATGGGAATTTCTCAGTACAACTAAAAGAAAATTTATTTATTATTATCTAATTACTATTATGTCCTTGGGTCATGACACACCTGGATAGAATTAAGCTTAGCTACTGGAGCAAAAGTCTCCTCATAATCAAGTCCTTTGGTTTGTGTAAACCCTTGGGCTACTAATCTAGTCTTGTACCTGTCAATGCTTCCATTTGACTTGTACTTTACTGTAAAAACCCATTTGCTACTAATAATTTTCTTTTTATCAAGTAGCCTCACAATATCCCAAGTTCCATTGGCTTCTAAAGCCTGCATCTCATCCATAACTGTTGCCTTTCATTTCTCATCCTATAATGCATGATATATATCTCTAGGGATTACAATATCATCAATGCTAACAGTAAAAGCCTTGAACTGAGGAGATAGATTTGAATGCCCGAAATAATTTGAAATAGGGTGTTTGGTACATGATCTCACCCATTTCCTTAGTGCTATTGGGATATCTAGATCATCAAATCTATTAGATGTTATTCTTTCCACATCACCATCATCTTCCTTAATTCTAGTATCTGGACGTATCTCTGGATTAGACAATAAGTTTGGTTGAGGATTACAAGGCCTTCTAGAATACACCAAGAATGGTTTGTTAGAAGCTGGATCATCTTGGATCTAGTTTTCTTGATCTCCCCCTAGATTAGGCACTAAGTTTTGGGTAGGAGGAACTGGTTTAGTAGGAGGAATTGATTCAGTAGTAAGAGGTGGTTCAAGAGTAAAAATCATAGAAGGTAGGGAAGTAGGAGGAGAGATAGGAGATGAAATCATAGGTAGAGATATGGTGGAGTCTCAATATTCCTCTACACTAGGTGTGCCCTTCTGCAGAGGACATAGGGAGAAAAATGGTTGATGCTCAAGGAAGGATACATCACAAGACATAATAAAGCATTGTGTAGAAGGACTATAGTATTTATACCCTTGTTGAGTAGGAGAATAGCCAACAAATATGCATTTGAGAGCTTTAGGTTCAAGTTTGGATTGAGAAGGTTGGTGTTTGTGTACAAAAACAGTACACCCAAAAACCTTCGGGGAAAGAGAATTTAGGACTTGAGTATGAAGAGGATAGAAGTCAAGAAAGACACTTAGGGGAGTTCTAAATGCATGGACCTTGGAGGGAAGTCGATTAATAGGATATGAGGCTGTAAGAATTGCTTCTCCCCATTAAGCATTAGGCATTGAATTAGTGAACATGATAGCCATTGTTGTCTCAAGAAGATGGCGGTTTTTCCTTTCTACTATCCCATTTTAGTGAGGGTTGCAAGGGCATGAACTTTGGTGGATAATGCTATGCTTAGTTAGATAATGATTGAAATCATTGGGAAAATATTCTCGGCCATTATTTAAGTGTAAAACATGGATGGAGGATTGAAAGGCATTTTTTATCATTTGATGAAACCTTTTGAAAGCAATATAGGCTTCAGATTTGTCTTTCATTAAGAACACCTAACTAACCCTTGTATGGTCATCTATAAATGTGATGAACCAACGAGTGTTAGTTAAGTTAGGAGTCCTTGCTGGCCCCCAAATATCACTACAAACCAAATAAAATGGCTTTGAAGGCTTATATATATGAGTTGGATGTGAACTTTTGGTTTGTTTAGCAAGGATACACTATTCACAATGAAAATAATGGCTTCTTTTATTAATGAAAAAAGAAGGGTACAGAACTTTGAGATAATTGAAACTAGGATGCCCTAAACGTTGGTTCCATAACATAATCTCAGAATCTGAAATGGTAGACAAGGTGTATTGAAAATATGACCTAGATCCAAGAGAATGACCAAACCAAGCCCTGAGATATAATAGAAACCTTCTTTCTCCCCAGCACTGTCAATCATCTTCTTCGAAGATAGTGTAACGACCCGCTCCCACTTGCGAGCGCCACCGGTAAATAATCGACCAGATTACTCACCTATCAAACCACAACTGAAGGGTTGGACTATGTTTTAACAGGAAACGCCCTAGGTGAGAACTAGGCTTCGCCCTTCCCTTCGCTCCACTCAAGAATCGGTCTCAACACAAACAAGGAAAAACTCAGCGGACCGAGACCCGAAACCCGAGTGAGCTTCACCTCTCTTCAGCTCGCCCCATAGCAAGCCAGAGGTGACCCAGGCACAAAGCTAGCATAATAAACATTTCGCTGAGTATTGGAGATTTATGAGAACATACCTCGATGATTTTTACTCGGTCCGAAACTCGGCTTCTCCAACTAAGCCATATACCACGAACAATCTCACAATCATTTATCACACTACAATGATTTCAACTATTAAATACATCTAGTGCTCAATATCGTTTACTTTCGATTACATGAATACATATAAAAATTATAAGAGATTATACAACAACACATCTCAGGCAACAAGCTAATTGCCACAACAGCCTCCCGGCACCATCCCTGCTTGCATCTGGACTTGTATTATCTACACATGAGGTAAAACCTCATGAGTCATAAAGACTCAGTAAGGGTACAATGCATGTAAATATGAATATAATCATGTTTATGTATGCCAAATGCATGCAAATGAGGCTAGGTTCACTCATCCTCACAACCCACTAAGGTTTGAGGCATCAACCTATCAGGCCCCACCACACTAGTCCTCCATATGGCCATCGGTCCACTAGGTCTTGCATCACACAAGATATAATCACTACATGCCAATGCAACATAAATATATTATCAAACACATTTACCAACTTGCAAGGCCACCTCCACGTGGGGCCGTCCCTTACCTGGCTCGAAGCCTCATCTCCGCCTCGGCACGTATTCCAGCCTGAACCTCACGTTCCTCTAGAATCACTGCCCTCACGGACGGACCTAGAAGCAACCACACACAAAAACCCACTCACATCAAGCATTAATCCCAAGCCTATGATTTTGCCACACCACAACAAATTTCCAAACAACCCCAACGGAGGGTTTAAACCAATCAACACTTCACATTATCACTATCTCAAATAAGGGAAATTAACTTCGAAAAGAAATTATAAATTTACCTCCACTAATCTGGAGGAGAAATCCAAAATTGCCTACTCCGATGATGCCTCTTGAGCCGCCAGCTCGCACCTAAAATTTCGATTTCAAGCTTCCGACATGCTCCTCGTGTCTGAAATTAATTTCCAGACTTTTCCCAATTTTTCGAGAATTTTTCGGGATTTACTCATATTTTTCCATATTTTCCTTATTTTCCATTTTCCTTTTCCTTTTCCTTTTTTTTTTCTTTTTTTTTTCTTTCCTTTCCTTCCCTGCTTCTTCCTTCCCGCGCGCGGCTGCTCCTGTTCATCATCTTCAACCTCGCGCAGCCACCGCTAGCCTTCACCCGCTGGTTCCGCCGGCCACCGCAGCAGCTGCCACTCGCCACCACTGGCTCGCCCCGTGCACGCACGCTGCTTGTGCTGCTGCTGCTCGCTCGGCCATGGCCACCATCGCGGCAGCTGCAAGCCGCGGCCATGGCCGAGGCTGCTTGCTTTGGCTGCCTTCAATCGGCCAGCTTCTTCCTCAAGTGAGCAACCTCGGCTCCCCGTGCTTGCTTCCAGCTCCATTCTTTGCTGCTCAAGCTTCGGGTGCCGCAGCCTCCTTTGGCCATAGCCGATTCTGCGGCTTCTTCAAGCCGCTACAGCTGCTGCTGGCCTCCATCTTCCATCATCGGCCCCTCTCTCTCGCGTATTGCTCTCCCTCTCGGCCTCTCTCTTGTGCGAAGCCTCACCCGGCCGTGCTCTCTCCCTATCGCTCACTCTCCTCAGCTCTCTGTGTTTAAATTCAAAGAAAAGAGCACTGTAGTACGCTTGCTTCCCAAGCTCACTCATATGATAATATATATATACTCCAGTACACATTTGATCCTCTCTATTTTTGAATTCAAAATTTAAATTTTTGATGGCAGTGAGCTCGTGGGTCTCCTATATATATATATATTCACGCCTATATATATATTCATATATAACTTAATCACACACTTAGCCCCCAAATTTCTCAATAATTTCACTTCCCAATATCCTTAATCCCACTTAAGGGATTTATATTACACTTGAGACTTTTAATAATAACACTTTGACCCTCCAAGGCTTAATTAAATTATCATCAAGCCACACCACATCTCGATTTATCAAAAATTAATAGCCGACCGCTACTCGGGAATACCGACTTTGTCCCTGCGCCTGCACGAGACCTTTATTCGACCCGAAAACACTTAAGGGTTGCCTTACTCAGAAAACCGAACCACCCCTAGGGTCCCCTCAGCTTCCAGGAGGTCCCCTCCAACTATTCGGTATTGGCACCCACTCGGGCTTATACAAAATTTATTTCAAAAATTATCCCCGGTCGAATCGACACCAGCGTTATTATTCTCATCTCGAGACGCTCACCAATCCCTTGCCCTCTTCCCTGGACATCCAAGTCCCGAGGCACTCCCAGCCGCGAATTTGGCAATTTTATTAATAATTAATTATTCGAAATTGACTTTTGGCCTTCCCGGACCACCTGAGGTCCTGCCAAATTAATCAAAATTTATTTATTTTTAATACCATGTAATACCGGGTATTACAGGTAGGTCCTCAAATTCACAACAAGAAGGGAAAAATGTCACCAAACAACTCCTGTCTTTAGTTAGTTTGCTTACTGACAGTAAGTTACATGACAAATCAGGTACATATAATGTTGATTCCAGAATTAAGCCTACCACATTGGCTATCCCTTTCCCTCGAGCCATAGATGTAGTATCATCAGCCATTGAGATAATTATACTTTGATCACAAGGTTCATAGGCCGACAACATCTTGATTGAACTGGTCATGTAATCTAAAGCACCTGTGTCTATTATCCAACAGTCTGGGAATTTAAATGAGATTAGGGAGTGTCTAGATATACCTTATTTAGCCAGGGACACTATCGGATTAGGATTTTCTGTGGTCTCATGTTTGATCACCTTAGTTTGGCTCAACAATTGTTGTAAAATTTCCAACTGATCTATTGATAATGTCAGGTTAGTTGATTTTCCAATTTCAGCTTCTACCCCTTAGGCTACTTGATTCACCTCCTCTAGTTTTTAGGCTTCCAATTTGCTGGTTTTCCAGCAAGTTTCCCTTGTGTGATATGGCTTATTGCAATGGTCATACCATTGTTTATCTTCCTGGGACTCTCCTCTAGATGTGTTAGGTGTTTTCATCCTTGAAAATACTAGGGCTGATGTTTGTGTGTATACATTAGAATTGGAAGTTCTTGATGAAGTTAGCCTTACCTTCTTCTTGCTTTCTTCTCGCCCGACTTCTGTGAAAACTTCCCTTATCGATGGAAAATGTTTAGTTCCAAGTAATCAGCCTCTAACTTCATCAAGATTAGAGTTAAGGCCATGTAGGAAGTCAAACACTCTCATTTTTTGTCATTTTGTCATACTTTTTTCCATCTTCAGAATACTCCCAAGTGATTTCATAAAATAGGTTCATCTCCTGTCACAATTTTGTTAGAGTGTTGTAATATTCAGTAACAAAATTAGTGCCTTGCCTTGTTGTCTGAATGGTAGATTGAATTTGAAAACATTGGGCAGTGTTTTCTATGTTTGAATATATTTCCTGCATTGCTTCCCAAATTTCCTGGGCTATCTTGTAGAACAAGTAAGTTCTTCCAATCTTTGGCTTCATGGAATTAACCAACTAGGCCACGACAATAGAGTTTTTTGCCTCCCAAATGCCATAGGTTGCTGAGTCTATGTTAGGCTTAGGAATTGCACTTGTCAAATAACCAACCTTTTCTTTTTCCCGAACTACCAACAAAACTGATTGGGACCATTCTCTAAAATTGGTTCCATTCAGTTTATGCTGAGTAATCTGGAAGGAATGATTGTCAAGAGCCATTGGAGTGGCTGGAACTTGTGCATTCCTAGTTGGAGGAGGTATGGTGGTAGATGCTTCACTAGCTGATTGAGTTTCAGCCATGACATGTACCTAAAGGAGTCTATAGGTCGTAGGGAAGAAAGAAACATCTGCCATGGGAACGTGGCTCTGATATCGTGAAAAATAAAAAGAATGTTGAAAGCTTAATGAAATGAATGTACTTCCATACTTTCATTGATCCGAGAGATGCACTATATATACACATAACCCTTTTAAAATTTTCCTAAAAGACAGGTATCGATTACAACAATTTAGATAACAACATATTCCATATTGGAATTCATTTGAACTAGGACTTCCTTATTTGGTTTTGGAACAACTTTATCCTTCATTTCCTTTATCTTCTTAGTTCAAACTTTTCTCATATTGATCTCGTCTTTTTATCTACCCATTTACAAATTAAAATTATTTCTCATTTTTCCTTTATCTTCTCCAACATTCTTGATAACACATTTGTGAATATATTATTAGGAGTTAGGATCAATTTTGTATCTTATTTTTTCAACTAAGACATATGTTTTTCTTTTCTTTTTTTTTTTTAAGTTAGCAGGCATTTAGTTTCAACAGGCGCATGCCTTGCGCCTTGCACCTCAGGCGTGCCTTGGGCCTTAGTAACATTGCCTTTCTTGACATCCTAAATTGCTTAATTCAATTCAGGTAATTCATCAGTTTCTTGTAAGCTGTAGGTAGTAGGTAGGATTCCAGCTCCTGCTTTCCTGCAATTATCATTCCTTTCTTGACTTCCTGAATTGCCTCATCCAATTCAGGTAATTCATCAGTTTCTTGTAAACTGTAGGTAGTAGGTAGGATTCCAGCTTCTGCTGGAATATGTTCTGCAGTGAATTTTGGAGAAAAATCCACTGGCAGATTGACCTGAAGTATCTTTGAAAGCTTACTCATCAATTCGTTCAATCTTTGGCCAAAATTATCAAGACTTTCTCTATTTTTATCAAGTTCTCTCTGCACACTTTCTCTGGTTGCAATGCTTTCTGCTCGATAGCAACTCGCCTTCGCCTGAGTCTGCCTTAAACCTAATTCCCGAGTGTCCATTCCTGTCTCCAACTGCTTCATCCTTATTCCTTCGGCCATTTCCTCTATTTACTTACTCAAAAAAAAAAAAAAATCATTTAATCACCTATGATCGCCTAGATCTCAATTCAGCAACCTGAATCTGCCTCAGGAATTTCTGCCAAGAGTCGCCTAGATCTGAATCAGCCTCCTGAATCAATCGAGCTGACCTGCCTTCAAATTCTAATCGAAATTAACTGCTAGGCGATAGTTTTGAATCAGATTTGTGATTATCACCTAGATCTACAGAATCAATGCTCTGAAACAGTCTCCTGAAATTGATAGCTCGTGCTAAATGATCGACTCTGATCTGCCTTCAATTTCACCTGAATTCTGTCACTGAACCACCTTGGTCAGTTGCTACGAATTGCTAGAATCACAACCAAGAGTCAACCAGCTTTGATACCACTTGCTGAATTAGCTTCACTGAATTGCTGCTAGGAATTGACGGTATCATAGCCAAGAATCGTTGGCTCTAATACCAAATGTCATGCCTCAAGGTTTAAACTAGGGTTTGTAAGGGAATTCGGAAAAAAATAGAGGGAGAGAGAATAGAAAGGGAGGGAGAAATCAGAAGAATGGAAGGAGAATTCAGAGAGAACATAGAGAGAGAGAGAGAGAATTTGAGAGGGAATTAATAAGATATCATTCAACAACCATCCAATCCTCTAGGTTTTAGCCTATTTATAGGCTTTCTAGACTTTTAGTTATTAGAACAACTGAAAGGTACGAACAGGGAAAGCAACAAAGTATAACAAGAAAGAAATACATATAATACATTATTATTATTATATCCTTGGGGTTGTGATATCAGGCTTTTTTAACAATAAGCTTTAAACCCTTACCTATTTTTCCTAGTAATTGATGAACTCACTAAACATATCCAAGAAGAGGTGCCTTGGTCTATATTATTTGCAGATGACGTTGTGTTGGTGGATTAGACATAAGAAGGTGTGACTACTAAGTTCAAGATATGGAGGGACAATTTAGAATGTAGAGGCTTTAAGTTAAAGTAGATTGAAAACTAAAGCTATGGAATGTAAGTTTTAGTAAGATATGTGTGTAGATTTTTGTCACGGAACCCATGCCAAATTTTGCTGTGGATTTATTTTCCTGCTATGTTTCTTTAATTGCCGCTATGTTTCTTTGTTATTCCATAGAATTCTCTTTTGTTCCAGCTGTTAGTTAGTTAGGGAGAATATCCAGCTGTAAAGGTGTTTGGGGATAAGACAAAATAGTTGGTTATGGGAGCTGCAATCTGCTGTTGCAACCCCCTAGGAGCCATATAAGCCCAAACGGCTCCTGTGAATGGATATCGAGTATGAATTAACAAATTACAGATTTACTCTCTACATTCTCTCTATCTCCCAACTATTCTCTCCCTCAATCTCCTTCTTCTCTAAATCTCTCTCTTCTACTACAATTCCCTAGCCGATTCTAATCCATCCTGGAAGGGAGGTTGACAGCAGTCTCAGCGCAACTGTGACATTTGGTATTAGAGCAACGATCCCGGCAGCAGAGGACTACGCGGAGTAATGGCTGAAGGCACTCGTATGAAGAATATGGAGTCACAACTCCAGCAAGTCACCTCAACCGTGGGGGAGATCCAACATCGCGTGGATCGTTTGTAGCTGGGTTCTGAGAAGAACTACGAGGCTATCGGAGGACTGGAGCGTAGGCTTGAAAATGGTTTGAATCAAATGAGGGAGGATATCAATCAAATGAGAGAGGAGATGGGGAATCAGCTTCAACGATTCATGCTGATGTTCACCCAGCAAAACCAGGTAAGAATAGCCCCTGACTTCCCTCCTAGAGCTAGAACAGAACCCATTTTGCATAATGAGAGGGTGAACCAAGGCGATGGGACCTCAAAGGTTGAGGGTGAGCAGGACGATGGGATCGAAACTGAAACGAGGAGAGGAAGAGAGGGCAGACTTACTCCACCCCCACCAGGGTTTCCAATGCTTAGAATGGAGATACCGGTATTTGAAGGAACTAATCCTAGGTGGTGGATTAGTAAGTGTGAGCAGATGTTCGAATGGTATAATATACCAGTAAAAAGAAGGATGGCCTTGGCTGCAGCTTACTTTGACGATACGGTAGATGCATGGTTCCAAGGATGGACCCGAACAAGGGGAACTTACACTTGGAGGGAGTTTTCGGAGAAGCTATGTGAAAGGTTCGGGGAGAGGACCATGTCAGACACTATAGAGGAATTCAATAAGTTAAGACAAGCGGGAAATGTTGGGTCTTACTTAAAGCGTTTTGAGGAGCTGAGGTCATTGATGAGTGACAATGACCCCCACCTGTCGGAAGCTTACTCTGTTTCTAGCTTCCTTAGCAGCCTCAATGAGGATTTGCGACCGATGGTGAAAATGATAAGGCCTCAGACTGTGGAACAAGTGGCGGAGAGTGCCAAGCTGCAGGAGTTAGTGGTTGAAGCCCTTATGAAAAAGCAGAGACAGCAGTAGAAAGTGATAACCGGTGGAAATTGGCAGCAAGGGGTGAACAGTAAAGGGACTTACAGAGATTCGACTAAAGGAAGTATAGGAGGGAGAAATGTAGGTGGTCCGTATCATGGGGGACGGATGGAGGAGACTAAAAAGCTTCCTGGCGCGTGTTACAGGTGTGGAGATAGGTACTATCCTGGGCACCAATGCAAACGCCAACTATTACTGCTGGAAGGAGACAAGGATGGTGAACTGGAGGCGGAAGAAGTAGAAGATTTTGGAGAAACTAGAGGGGAGAATGATGGAGAAATATCCTTCTGTGCCCTCAAGGGGATCACCAACAACAAGATAATTAAGGTTGAAGGGAAGGTGAAGGAAGGCAACCTGTCAATTCTGATTGACAGTGGGAGCACCCATAGTTTCCTTGACAATAGCACTGCTAGAAGGCTTAAGTGCCAACTCACGGGAACACCACCCTTGAGTGTGGTCTTTGCTAATGGGAACCGGGTGTTGAGCAATTCGGCCTGCTTGGGGTTCATATGGGAAATGCAAGAAGAAGAATTTGAAGCAGACCTTAGATTACTGCAGTTAGGAGGGTGTGATGTGGTGTTAGGAGTGGATTGGATGAAGGGAGTGAGTCCCATAAGCTTTGATTTCAACCAAATGGAAGTCTCATTTGAAAAAGAAGGGAAGAGGATGACGCTTACCAGTGGGCAAGAGGTTGCGACTTGCAAGATGATCACAGGTAAGAGGCTGCAGAGGGTCTTCAAGAGCAAATGGAATCAGTTCACACAGTTGTTCTCCATTGTGGAAGTGGAAGAGAATCCTAATGGAGGAGGGCAAGGGGAGCTGCAACTCATTGTCAGCCACCAGCATAAGAGTGACGACCAGGTATGCACATTTCCCTTTATTGATGAATTGTTGGCAGATTTTAAGGACCTCTTTGTGGAACCTAGGACCCTTCCTCCTAATCGAATTTTGGACCATGCCATTAACCTAAAATCGAATGTAGAGCCAATCAATGTCAGATCATACCGTTATGCTCCCATCCAAAAAACTAAAATCGAAAGGATGGTAAAAGAGATGTTGAGCCAATCCTTCATTAGACCAAGCCAAAGTCCATTTGCTTCCCCTGTCCTATTGGTAAAGAAAAAAGATGACACTTGGCGTTTTTGTGTAGATTATCGCCAGCTTAACTCCCTAACCATCAAAGACAAGTTCTCTATTCCCCTTGTTGAAGACCTTATGGATGAACTACACCAAGCCAAGTTCTTTTCCAAGTTAGATTTGCGCTCGAGCTATCACCAAATAAGGATGAAGCCTGAGGAAATCCACAAAACGGCCTTCCGCACACACCATGGTCATTTTGAGTTCTTGGTGATGCCCTTTGGGCTCACCAACACCCCAGCCACTTTCCAATCTCTGATGAACCAGATATTTGAGCCCTATTTAAAGAAGTTCATCCTCGTATTCTTTGATGACATCCTTGTTTACAGCCCCACCTCGGACCAACACCTCATCCACCTAAGAACCACTCTTGAGGTCTTTAGAAGAAACCAGCTATTTATCAAAAAATCTAAATGTGCATTTGGCCAGAACCAAGTGGAATACTTGGGACACTTAATTTCAGAAGAAGGAATCAGCATCGATCCCAGCAAGGTGGAGGCCATGCTCAGCTGGCCAAAACCCACTACAATAAGGGCTCTTAGGGGATTTTTGGGATTGTCTGGTTACTACCGCAGGTTTGTTAAGGGGTATGGAGTCTTGAGCAAACCACTTACTAATCTGTTAAAGAAGGGAAACTTCCAGTGGGGGCCGGAGGCAGACTCTGCTTTCGAGGGGCCGAAGTTGGCAGTAAGCAGGGTTCCCGCGCTAGGGTTGCCGGACTTCAAGAAGCCCTTCATGCTAGAGACGGATGCTTGCGGAGTGGGGATAGGCGCGGTGTTAATGCAGGATGGAAGACCATTGGCCTTTCTGAGCCAAGCCCTAAGTCCTAGACACTTGGGGCTTAGTGTTTATGAGAAGGAGTTCTTAGTTGTCCTAATGGTTGTTGAAAAGTGGCGCCATTATTTGGAGGCGGGAAGATTTATTATCAAAATGGATCACGAGTCCCTGAAGTTCCTGCTCCAACAAAAGCTTCAATCCCAACTCCAAAAGAAAGGAATGACCAAGCTAATGGGTTTGGACTACTCAATCCAATACAAGAAAGGAAAGGAGAACCTAGCAGCGGATGCATTGTCCAGGTGCCAAGAAGAAGCCAGGTCTGCTGCCATGACTGTGGTAATTCCTGAATGGTGTAAAGAGGTGGTGGACAACTATGAGGGAGATGACCGTATTAAGGGCCTGCTGGAAAAATTGGTTTTGGGAAGTGAGGAGGCAGAAGGCTATACAATGAGGGATGTGCTACTGAGGTATAAGGGTCGGATAGTAATAGGCCACAAAGAGGAACTTAAGAGTAAAATTCTGCAGTCACTACATTAGTCTCCTTTAGGGGGACATTCGAGCATCCAAAACACATACTTGAGGGTGCGACAGCTATTCTACAAGTCCGGGCTGAGGGAATCGGTCAAGGGTTTTGTCTTGGGGTGTGACACATGTAAGAGGTGCAAACATGAGAACGTGGCATACCTCGGTCTCCTTCAACCATTGCCCATTCCAGAACAGTCATGGACAAGTGTGTCCATGGATTTCATTGAAGGACTGCCACGTTCTGAGGGTAAGGATTGTATAATGGTGATTGTCGATAGGCTCACTAAGTTTGCGCACTTTGTGGGACTAGCACACCCTTACACAGCTCAGGAAGTGGCACGGGCGTTCATTGACTGGGTAGTGGCCATGCACGGGGTCCCTAAGACTATCATATCCGACCGGGATAAGATCTTTACCAGCCACTTTTAGAGGGAGTTGATGAAAAATATGGGCACGAAACTTGATCTATCGACTGCATACCACCCTCAATCGGATGGGCAGACCGAAAGGGTGAACCAAAGTCTCGAAACCTACCTCCATTGCGTGTGTTTGCTTCAACCTAAGAGTTGGCATAGGTGGCTAGCTCTAGCTCAGTGGTGGTACAATTCCAGCCACCACGCATCAATAAAGATGTCACCCTTTGAAGCTGTATTTGGGTTTAAACCTCCAATTCTATCGGCCATCGAAGATTGTACCTCAGCTGCTACAGTCGAAGAGTATTTCCAGCAAAGGAGAGGGGTGATACAACAACTCAAACAAGAGTTGGCATTAGCCCAAAACCGGATGAAGCAACAGGCTGATAGGAGGAAGATTGACAAAGAATTCAGGGTATGCGAGAATGTCTATCTACGGCTGAGGTAGCCCCACCTTAAATCTATTTCTCAAGGACCAGTCTCTAAACTCAGCCCTAAATACTTCGTGCCTTTTCCATAACGGTGAAGATTGGCAAGGTGGCTTATTGTTTACAACTTCCCGAAGGCTCCCACATTCACCCAGCCTTCCATGTTTCCCTACTGAAGAAGTCAACGGGGTAGGAATGGGTGAACCCAAAGTTGCCTGCGTTACCTAAGGAGAAGGAAGTCACAAAGGAGCCAGAGGCCATATTGGACAGAAGAATCATCTACCATCAAGGGGCTCCTCTGATGCAAGTGCTAGTCAGGTGGCAAGGAGAATCCGTGAGGGAGGACACCTAGGAGTACCTTCCCTAGCTACTACGACAATTTCCTCGCACCGTCAACCTCTTAAATATTTCTTGAGGATAAGAAATCGCTGAAGGGAAGGGTATTGTCATGGAACCATGCCAAATTTTGCTGCGGATTTATTTTCCTGCTATGTTTCTTTGTTATTCCATAGAATTCTCTTTTGTTCTAGCTGTTAGTTAGTTAGGGAGAATATCCAGCTGTAAAGGTGTTTGGGGGTAAGACAAAATAGTTGGTTATGGGAGCTGCAATCTGCTGTGGCAGCCCCCTAGGAGCTATATAAGCCCAAACGGCTCCTGTGAATGGATATCGAGTATGAATTAACAAATTCCAGATTTACTCTCTACATTCTCTCTATCTCCCAACTATTCTCTCCCTCAATCTCCTTCTCTAAATCTCTCTCTTCTACTACAATTCCCTAGTCGATTCTAATCCATCTCGGAAGGGAGGTTGACAGCAGTCTCAGCGCGACTGTGACAATTTTGTTATGGTAAAACTAGAAGATCAAGTCATATCAATAAAAGATCAGTTCAGATATCTTGGATCAATCAACCAAAAAGATAGAGACATTAATGAGGATTTTTTCCATAGAATTAAGACAAGATAGTTAAAAAAGTGTATAAGACATTTTATGTGATAGTAAGATTCTGCCTAAAGTTAAAAGGAAAATTTTATACAATAGCTTAAGACCAACTTTGTTGCATGACACAACATGGACACATAATGTTAGGTAATGGAAGACCAACATGTGCAAAATATGAGCATAAGATAGGCGGATGTTAAGATGGATGTGTGCATACAAGGAAAGATAAAACTAGAATAATGTTACACGAATAAGGTTAGAGGGTATTATTGAAGATAAATGTGTGAGACCTGACTAAGTGGGAATTTTCATGTAAGAAGAAGATCAATGCAAACTGCCTTGAGTAGAGTGGACAGAATAGAACAAGTATTTAGCAAGAGTGATAAATGAAGACTGAGAAAAGCTTGGTGAGAACACTAGTATGATATAAATTATAAAGACTTTATAGAAGAAAAGGCTATAGATCAAAAAAATTGATGAGCTATTTTATTCATGAACCTGACCCCAAACAGTGGAATAAAGACTTGAAACGTTGTTGTTGCTCTCTTCTCTATTAGTATTCCTTGAAATTCAATGACAAAATGCTAGTCTTTATCTCGTATTAACATTGTTAACTTTTGTGGAACTAACTTTCAGAAATAAATTGTTGATAATCTTTCTAGAGCCTCTTATTCTATGGACTTTATAATTTGCTTCACATTCGCTGTAGTACCATACACTTAGGTAATAATACTTTTGGCATCAAGGAGCCTTAATTTGCGCAAGTAGGTATTGTTATTTCTTTTTTCTTCTTAAATTTCTTTTTTGGGTCAGGGTTTGGTGAGGTTCCCTTAATTCTGGTTAATAAGTGAACAAATAATAAATCAAACTTATTAGGGGATTTAGTTGAACTTTATCCAATATGGATGGTACTTTGTCAATAATGAAATGTGAAAAAAATAAAGCACCAAAGTACTTCAACTAAGTTTTCTTTGTCATTTTGATTTTCGGAACTCGGTCATTCTGATGCACATGGTTCTTTTAGAGTTTTTGTTTCTTGGTGTATCCATTAAGGTGTAGTTTAGTAAATATTCAAATTATTCATTATTTTCCTGATGGAAATTGTCAAAATTTCAGATGTATTAGAAATCAGTCATAGCACTAGACTTGCATCTGCCAAACCTGTGAGAAAGCTTGGAGAATTGTTTCCTTGCTTCTTAATAAGCACTAGTTCTTTACCATAACGAGCTTGTCTACAGTTTAGTTGTGATCAGAAGCTTATCATGTGTCGGTAATTGCTCTTTGCATGGACGAATAAATGGTCTGGTTTTCTTCCTAGTAAGAAGTGGGAAACCACTTGCTGGAAAATGTTCCCTCGAGTGCTCATGTGCTTTTAAGATATCCTAAGACGTGTAATCCTTTGTTCTGTCATATTTGGACAGTCAACCATTGAACTTTATTGGTCAAAAACTGGCTGAAACCTATCTGTAGTTTCTTGGGAACTTGAATCGGGTTCGTCAATCATATTATTTGTAGTTAAAACAGTTGAAAAAACACCTGGAACAGTTTTTCAAACAGAAAATTGGATTATTTTGTCCAATATTTGTCCCTAAGTGGTCTGTTTCACTTGAGGTTTATTTCTGAGCAGGAATTGGGCCTTATTGTTAGGAGAGATCACATTGGTTGGTCAACTTTGCAGTTTTAGTGGTGCTACTAACGAAGTGAGTTAAAAACAATACGTAATTATAGGTTTTTGGGATATGGCTTCTGATTGTTGTTCTAAGAAATATAATTCTAGATTTGGGGGATTATGGCTTGTGATTGTTGTTCTTTTATCCATCTGGAGCATCATGTCACACTCCACAAATTCCTAAGCATGAATTTATGGCTTGCCAAACATGGCCTTACATGGGAAGGATCTAGAAACCAGACATTCTAGAAGATGGTGGACTTTTGTGTAAATATTTGCATGGAGGATTCTTGAGAAAGCTAGATTAGATTAAAGAATTGCTTATTATAAATATTGTATTTGCAAGTTGTAGGAATTCTCTAGAACTATGAGATGGACCGTTGGATCAAAACGATCCTAGCCATCCATTGTACTTGGCAACCCCTATAAATAGGTGGTGCCTTCATTTGTATTGGCATCAAGTTTCAAGTGCTCTAAGCATTCTCTCACTCTCTCTCTCTTGTGTTCTTGTTTTCCTTCTTGCCTAAAAGTGATTCTTCTTGTGCCTACGTCCTATCCTCAAGGCCAAGTTGAAGGCTGACTTAGCGTGAAGACCGCGAGGGGCGGAAGTTTGGAGGCACTAAGACTGCATGGTGCTTGTGAATCTCCAAGTCCGTGACAATCAGCTAGACTAAACTTAAAAAAGGAAAACTTTTGAGTATACCTAAAAAAAAAAAAAAAAAACTTCTGACTAGACTGCATTAGTTCACTAGCAAAGAGAAAGATGTAACAGAATTCACACCGAGTTTCATTACTTTTTTTTTAAAAAAAAAAAATGCTAACTAATGAAGGCAAAAAGACTTAGCCAAAAAAAGAAAAGAAAAAAAAAAGATGGGGCTACCATTATAGTTGCTTGCATCAATGACTATTTATTATTTTACTGGTTGTATTGTTGTTGTTATTGTTATTGTTATTATTATTATTTGTGTGCAAGTCTGTAATGCCCCATCCTCTTCTAGGCATGCTACTAGTAAATAAATGGCTAGCAACAAGGGGAAGTTAAAATTTTCACAAAGTCATTTGTAAAACCAATTCCTTGTCTACCAATTTCTTCAAAAATGGTTAATAATTTCCCCGATTAGCTCATCTAGGGACACTCCTTAGTTTGGTTAATTAAAACCAAATTATCTCTAGTGGGCCTCACCTTTAATTCCTTTATCTCGTGGAGTTCATGATTTTTTTAAGTTAAGCTATGCACACAGTGTAGTTACCTATTCAAAGTATGAACCTTGCACAAAACAAAGATATGCATGGTTACAAAAAGATATATAATCACATATTACATCACCAAAATACAACTAATCACAGGCTGTTAATCATGCTCATAGCTGGTTCCTCTTACTCCCTTGAGTCTTTCCCTTGCCCTTTGATGAACCTGCTATATTTTCATATATACACATTTAGTACAAGAAAATGCATTTCAGGGTGAGCTATATAGTTCTAAAACAACTTGCATGCTAGAGAAATGTCATGAGTAGTGTTTACATACTTTAAAATGCAATAAACCACATTAGATTGCAAGCTAACATGCTTGCCAGAGAAAATTCCATGTAGCACATGCATGGCCATTTAACATATATGAAATGCGTGCAATTCATTTTTCATGTCAAGAATCAATCCAGGAGTGCTTACAACCCATACCTTAGCAAGCTCAAAACTAGGTTGTGGAAGAATTCAGTGACTTCCTTTCCTTTCTCTTTTTGCTACTCGCTTGGTGTCTCTGACCATGATCGAAAGTAGCAATCCCCTTTGTTCTTTCTTCTTTTTCCTTCTTCACAATTCCTACTAGATGAGACCCTCAGTGTAGACCCAATCAAGACCCTATTGGTAATTTCTCTTCTTTTCCTTTAGGTGGTGTTTCTTCTTTCTTCTATTCTTCCATTCACCTATTTTACTCTCTTGGCTTTTTCACTCTTACAAAGAACATAAAATCTTTCAGTTGAATTAACCCACAACTTATAATCTATGGAGAAAAAGTAGGTAACTAAACCTTTGTTGCACACACCAAAAGCTTATTGCCAACTTTACTAACTCTTCCATAACACCTTCTACTTAATTTTTGTTTCTCACCATTTCTCTTTTCCTTTTTCTTAATCTCTCTTTCTTTCTATTACTCTCATTTCATTTCTTCTCTGCTGAAGCAACCGATCAGTCCACTGCTCTGTCAATTCTTTTTTCCTGAAACTCTTTTATTTTCTTCACTGCTTTCACTCCTACCCTTGTCTCAGTTTGCAATCCCTACAAGAAGGCAATATAAAACTTATTTGATTTAAACTTAACCAAACAATGTAGCTACCCATCTCAAAACAAAAAAAGGTTCACTTACCCTAACTGATTAAGTAGCCTTCCACGGTTTCTCCTTCACCTTTTGTTTCTTATGTCTTCCTCTTCCTTGTTTGCTCTTAGTTATCTAACCTTTCTCCACTGCTCTCTCTCAAGCCCTCTCTCTCTCCTTTGTCTCAATTTCTATCTCCTCTCTATTTAGTGCCTTAAGAGAGCTTCCCAGTATTTTCCAATCCATACGCAAGCTATGCTTAAATATATTAAAAACAAAGAAAGTCAGTTAATTCTAGAAGAAAGTCCACATTTTAGTGTTGCCGCCATTTCCAAATACCCGCTGCGTGCTTTCTTTCTTTATTTTTCTTAATCATAATAGTCACTGGAAGCTTCAATATTCATTTTCCACATTCTCCACTTTGCATGCAACGTCTATTTATTTCACAATTTGATAAAATGTTGGTACCTTGAAGGAATTGAGACGCTCAATTCACTCTTTAATTGCCACCTTGCATTTGTAATCCCATTTGGAGAGAATTGAGACTAATTCGGCTATCTTATATAAAGTACCAGCCACTTTTGCATTTTTTATAAGTATTTTATTGTTATTCTTCACTAAAGCCAGCTACATTAAAGCCGTACCACAATTGAGGAAGCCACTTCAAGCTACTTATTTTATTACTTTCTTACTAATTTATAATCTCTGCTCCATATATATATATATATATATATGTTCATTAATGTTCAGCCCTCACACTATACACAGCAGGCCACTTCTCAAAATTTGTAAAGGCTTGAGAATAATAGTAAACGTTCACTGCTTGAAGAATTTAGAGCTACCATTTGCTATTTTAACATTATGTTTATTGCTTTTCTTCCACTTTATCCAGTTTTTTTATCATTTGACCCCTATACCTTATTTTGCAATTCCCTTCTCACCCTGGGTTACTTGCCAGCTTACACTGTAGACTATTTCAGTATTCCGATGCCACATCCATGGTGTACATTACAATGCACAGCTTTTCAACTTGAAGCCACCTTTGGGCTTGTTATTATGAAATTCCTTACATAACCTGTGTATCAATTTGAACTACCCATCCATAGTTTTACCTTAATTAACCTTAAGACACCTTCATTACTAATTAAATAATTAATTTAATAAATAAAGTCTCCTAAAATTCATAAATAGCCACAAGATATGAATGTTGTTTTCTATTAAATATCCTAAAAAATACACTATAACATGGTATTACAAAGTCCATCTTTTTCATGTGCTCGCTGGCATGTCCTGTAGTAAAAGATCAGTTTTTTTCCTGTTGTTTTTCTTTTCCCTTCTGTCCTTTTCCCCCCAAATCTTACTGTTTGGAAAATTTCAACACATTAATGTTCAAACCTTGGCTGGAGTTTAGAATTAATGCTGCGGACCACACTTAGTGGTATTAAGGCTTGTGATTGTAGTAGTAGTGTTTGAATCTGATTGATCTTACGTTGATTTCTGTCTGGGATCAGTTTATATGTTCAATTATTTTCCAAGTTTCTAGATGGCATTGGGCTTCTTGCTTCTTTTGAACAATTGCTTATAAATGTATCAGGAGGCATGGTGAGGAGAGTGATGCTGAGTCTTCAAGGGATCCTAGTAGTGGTGGTAGCAGTGACTGTGAAGCAGATAGACGGGCCAAATGTGCTTTTGATGGGTCATGGAGTCGGCAGAACCACATAAACTTGAACTCACAGCAGATGACCCGACTCTCATTGAGAGAGAAATCTGTCATGAGCTCATCCAGTGATGAAGCAGAGATCTCCAGCTCACCTGGGACCCTTGTATATGAATATATGGAACAAGAACAACCTCATACTCGCAAACCCTTGGCTGATAAGGTAAGCTTACTCTTTGGCATATTATTGAGTCAGGCTGACGATCATTCTTTTATTTGTCCAGACAGAAGCTAATGACACACTCCTCTCTTACCCACAGGTCTCAGTTCTAGCATCTAAGTTTCCAGACATTAGAAAGTATAGGAGCTGTGATCTGCTGCCGACAAGTTGGATTTCTGTTGCTTGGTATGCTATGCAAAATCACAATATAATTTCTTTTGCAGTTTAAAAGTTTATTAACTTAATTCACGTCGTGATGTTTCTGCTTTGGTACATACTGCAGGTATCCGATATATAGAATACCTATGGGCCCAACTTTACGGGATCTGGATGCATCTTTTTTGACCTTCCATTCTTTGTCAACAAACTCAAGAAGTACTGTTCTCTCTTTCACAGCACAAAAGTAACATTCCCCATTATCTCTGGATTTGTTGTCATATTTATTGTTACTCTTACAGATACTGTTCAGCCACAGTTTCCTGCTGCAAGTGGTAGGAAGGGACATGGGGTTACTGATGCGTCTTCAAAGATCCCTCTGCCAGTCTTTGGTCTTGCTTCTTACAAGTTAAAAGGTTCAATTTTGTCTCCTAGTGGACCCCTTGAGTGCCAGCAAGAAAGTTCTCTGCTAGAAGCTGCTGATAACTGGCTCAATAGCCTGCAAGTTGTTCTTCCTGATTACCAGTTTTTCCGTTCTCACTGGCGATAGGTGCGTCAGTACCATAAATTCCCTGCTGCAAGGACAAGTTCAAGGTCAGTTTTGATGTGAACGGTGTTAAAAACTAGCTTATCAAGAAAACACTCCTCACCGTCCATACAGCTTGGCCGAACCTTGTGCACTCTTAGATTCTCTCTTCTAGCTCCTCTCGGAGTATAGACCAAAGTGCTCACAGGATTAGGAAAACTGCTTATGGCTCCAGCCAGGCTTGGGGAGCTAATGGTGTTGATGAGGCACAGATAGAAACGATTAAAAGTCATTTGGTTAGTTCACAGATGTCGGGGCTGCCATTCTGCGTTGTTGATTATTTGAGGCATGGCGGGGTGCTGTAATGAGGGATCTCTCGCTCATTCACTGTTTGGGGGAAACGGAAAACTGGTATTGTTGATGTTGTTACGTTGGTGGAACCATCAACTATATTTGGTCAGTATTCACAGAAATTGAGAAATTGACAACTGTATGTGATAGTGACGAAAATTTGTATTACTAATCAGCACATACACACCTTAAACCAGTAGATTTTTGGCATGGCCTTCTTACTCCGAAACCTTTTCAAACTATTTGGTTGCTCTGAACTTGGTGTCATTGCTTCGATGGTTTGACTAGGGTTTAGTTAATAGGGAATTCACAGAAGTTACCTAGTATGAATGATACTTGGAGTTGGATGTGGCATGCACACGGAGGCGTGTAAAGTGAAACTTAGGGGGAGAATATGATTAGGACAATGCTATGGTCAGTTACAGAATTTATACAGAAAAAAGCAGGTTAAAATCACGTGATATTAGTACTTTTAATGGGATCCAACCGTACAATCTATATGGTAATCCCTGGTTCTTAACTCATCTCTTGGATAAGCTGATGTGTAGGTATTCGGAATAGCCATTGCATGGTCAGACAACTAACTGGTCTTTGTAACCTTTTAGGTCTGCTTCTTGCATCAATTTCTGAGTTCTAGCCTAACAGTTAAATATGGTTTGTGTTTCTAGACTAACGGTATGGTAATCACCTGAGATGCGCCAAGTCTTCTTGGTTGCTAGGTTTACATTTCACAAGCTGAGCCTATTTACGCTCTTCTTGTCGGCGTCTTATTATTTATCCTTCTTGATCATGGGAAAGAGCTACTTGAACTTCTTCGTCCTTAAGCAACAGAAAATGTTCGCAAATAGCTTCTTTTGTTCTCGATCATTGGAAGGAGCAACGGCAATAGCAGGATCACAAGTTTTGTTCTGTTTTTTGTATTTCTTTGATTTTGCTGGTGAGTTTTTAGTAATATCTGGTGAATAAGAACATTTAAAAATATGGGAGAGGGAGAGTAACTTTGATGGATGATGATTAAAAAATAATTTTGACTACTGAACTATATTTGATGCTTAACAATTTTTCTTCGATTAAAAGAATAAATACATTTAACAGGATTGGTTAGGACATGATTCTGAGCCCAGTTTGTTTTAAGACTGGGCGTAAAAAAACCCAGTTTGATTTTCAAATGGACGCAGAAGCCAGTTTGGTTTTCGTTTTGGGCCTAACAGCTGAAGTTTGAAGTTGAACAACAAGTGAGTGCAAAAGCCATGTTCGATTTTGTTGATGTTCTTAACATCCAGTCTATTTTGAGTTAATATTGGGCCTACAGCCCAGATTCGCTGTTGGGCTGCCCAGAACCCTGTTCGACGAGGATAAAACCCAGTTTAGTTTACTATAAAAGGCCCCCGTAAGCCAGTTTGGTTCAATAATGGGCCCGAAAGCTCAGTTTATTGTACTTATATGCTAGTTGACTTAGAGCGTGGCCCAATGCCCAGCCAGGTGTCATTCCTCGCCTGTAAGCCCAAGACTAAATTATTTATGGCTTGTACCATTGCGTATCCATGGGAGTTACTGGATTTCATCCTTCAGAACTGACACTACATTTACATTGACAAATAAATGGAAACAATAAATGAAAAGGTACACAAAAAAAAAAAAAAAAAAAAAACACAATAAATTAAGACGCCAGTAGCCTAACAGCAGCAGCGTACCACATAATTTCTTTTTCAATTTTTACTTTCGAAAATAAAAAAATAAAATATAAATACATATTTTATGGTCGAAGAGCCTATACGAGATAAATAAAGGACGAGAGTGTCGCCGGAAATGTCCATAAAAAGTTGAACAGGTGAAGTAAATCAAAGTTATTTAGCCTAACGAAACTTTAAATACTAAAGATAAATGAGGGAAAACAATAATGAATGAGATAAACTAAAATTACCTGAGAAAGATTTGTATTTAATTAAAATTCAAGGGGCAAATTAACTACATTTAAATAAAATTTAGTTGCACAAAAAGAGAGATGCTAGGCTGGCAATTCTTCTTTTAGCAAAAATCACCCACGTGGCAACTAGAAGCAATTCTACAAACAGACAATCAACCGTAGTAGTAGATAGATCAGTCAGATATTTCAATCATTCACATTGAGAGGGCCCTATCAGCAAAACAGATACTAACACCTATTTTCTGCCCTGACTAAGTAGACTGATTTTTAAAACGCATTGCATTCATATCCTACCTCTAAGCAAAAGCTTCATTCTGAATGTTAAATGGACCACCAATTATACCTGCCTACTCTCAACTTCCCTGTTAACAATTGATAGCTGCTGCTGCTACAAAAGTTCTACCTCATTGACAAATCTTCATGGATGATGGAATACAGCAACCCCTGTACAAACCAATACTTCTGGGCCTTCTCATCCTTGTTCTGCTTAGGTGAAGAAATGGCTCTGCCACCACATCATAAAACCATCAGCTCTGGTAAAGGGGCAAACTTTCACTAACTATTTATAGCATATGAGCAATTGGATATATTTTCAACTATTATTACCTACAGCATCCAAAGCCAGCCTGGAACAATGATATGGCTATACATCATATCATTCTACGCATGCTTCTCTCCATGTCCATGTAATTCCTCTCTACTCTTTAAGTGAGATTATCTTCATTTATCTTTCATCTACTTAAGTCTTCTGTTAAGTACAAGTTCACAAGCTTTTTATTCTGCTTCTTTGTTCCCCACCTCTATTGTATCCAGAAAGACTATACATTAATTAGCACATTCTACATTAATTAGCACGTTCAGAAACTTCACAATTTACATCCATGTCTTTCTATATGAACTAAATCTAAGCTCTGTCCAGTTATGTTAAGGCCAGGACTTGCATTACTAATACTGCAATAGGGGAAAAAAAAAGTACCAGAACAATTGTTATGCTGACCTATATCATAAAGCAGCCATAGTCACAGGATTTACGAAAACAGAAGCCACTTGAGCACCAATTATGGAAATGACAGCAATAACATGCACGCCTTCATCCCCCTATGTAGGGTCAGCTAAATGAATTCTACTTTTTCATTCATTTCTATCCATTGCTTTATCTTATGTAAGGCAATTATGGAACAGAAAGTAATTATAATGCAACTGTTTAATTTACACTCTAGGATCTCTATATCTTTAGATTTTAAACAAAAATCTATAAAAGGCCCGGTCAGTTATATAAAACATTTTCTAATTTTTCAACTTTATATTATGAAGTGGAAAACATAAAAAAAAAGACATTTTCTAAATTTTCTAAAAATGAATGCTATTGCTTTTTGAAATATAAAATGTTAAGAGCATGTTTAGTTGTAATCACGTTGTTACGGAGGCTGCAATGACAGAGACTCCAGATTCCTACATCCTCCATCCCCAGCATGCTTAAAGGATCCCCTACCTCATCTCATATCCATCCCTCTTGAGCTAAATCACTATGTCTTTATTGATGTCTCAATTGCCCAAGAGCAACAGATATTGTCTGCATACCATGCTAGCAGCCATTTGCAATTTTCACATGGGAGGCAGGTTGAAGAAAAAAACAGTGAAGACTACGCCCCATGCCCAGATTATTGGGATGTTTCAAAAAATTTATAACATGTTGATTTCATCACCCTGACAAAATTCTCCAAAGAATTGACATATCTAACTAAAAATCACAAGGTGATCAAGCGGATATAAAAGGGGTATTACTTAAAGTTGCGATTGGATAGAGGGATTTCAAATGATGTCATTTGCAATTTAAATTTATTTCAAAATCTTATACTTTTTTTGTTCAAATCTAGAGTGGATTTGGACCCAAATCCAAATGTTTTCAACCAAAGTGTATCCAGTAATGAACTTAGAATTTCAAATTCCAAATGATAGGGTCAAATGACCTTATCCAAATGCAACCTAAAGTCATTCAATGGAAGTGGAGAAACAAGTTATATATTGAGGCATCTTAGGAATTCTGGAGAAGATGGGAACTGCATGTTCTATAGATATATTTGTCCAAACAAAATAAAGCAAGTTACAGAAAATATGAAAATATGAAGAATAGTAATATTTTGATAGAAGTATGAAAATGCATTGGAGGGGGGGGGGGGGGGGGGGGGCATTTTTTGGTTAATGAAATTATTTAATTTGATTCTTAAATAAAAAAGGATGTTGGATGAGAAGAGAGCACTTTAAAGCATATTTATAGGAGTAATATGTTGCAAAGTTATGAAAGTTATAGAGGGATCAAGCTAATGAGCCACACCGAAGACTTTAAAAACTAATTTACATATGTTTACGGAGAGAAAATGAGGTCCCTAAAACACTAATTTGGTTTTATGTCTGGAGAGTCAACATTATCTATTTACTGAGATGTCTAATAGAAAGATCTAGAAATAAACAAAAAGATTTGCAGATAGTATTTATAAACTTGAAAAAAGCCTATGATAGAGTTCTTAGAGAAATCTTATGGAAGTAGAGAATAAAGGAGTCCAGATTGCTTATGTACAGGTTATTAAGAAAATGTATAAGTGGAAACGTTTGCTAGGATGTGCAGAAGATACTATTACCAAGGCTACAATTACAATTGAATTGAGCCTTTACCTCTTTGTTCTTGTGATGGACGAACTTACAAAACACATTCAAGAAAAAGCATCTTGGTGTACATTATTTGTTGACAACATTGTCTTAGTGGACAAAACAAATGAAAACATGAATAATAAACTTGAATTATGAAGAAAAACATCTAAATTCAAAAGTTTTAAGTTGGTTTTATTTTAAGGAATGATCACTTTATATATCTTGGATCAATTATTTAAAAAGAAGGAAGAGATTATGGAGGACATTACTTAGAAGCAAGGCAGGATGGTTTAAATGGATGTGTCTAGCATTTTATGCAATCATAAAATCTCTTTATCAAATGACTATAAAATCAGTTTTGTTATATGGCTCAAAATATTCGACAGCTAAGTATCAACATATTCAAAATATGAGTCTACTTAAAAAATATGTTAAAATAGATTTGCGACCATAAAAGAAAAGAGAAAAGACAATAAGAAATAAGAGTATCAGTAAAAAGATTGGAATAGCACTCACTAAAAATAAGATATGAGGGATGTAATTAAAATAGTTTGGATATGTAAAAGAAGACCGATAGACACACTTGTAAGGCGAGTGGATGAAATGAAGTTTGTAGCAAAGAGGAAGAAGAAGACCAAAAAAAAGGTGAAAATCTTTAAACTTGATACATGATATAATAGCCTTACAAAAAATCTGGCCATTGATATAGATGGCCGGAGGTCTAAATTCAAGTAGTTGACTCCAAACAAATAGTGAGACCTAGGCTTCTTATTGTTGTTATAATCTAAATATCTAATAGATCCTCCAACTTGAAAGAAGATAAGAATTATGGTTGCATAATAATAATTACAAAAACCTTTAGACATGGTGGCAATTCTTTACAAAGACTGAGAAATATGGTTGCCATACACTAACAAATACAAGAGCAGGGCAGACAAGGTTTCAAGACTTAAGAAATGCTATAAATTTGTGCTCAACTGTGTTTGAGAAGGCAATTCAAGGAAGAAAGCAAGAGATCAGCCAACACCCTGAAAATTGATAAATCAAAATTTGAAGGCGCGGGCCTGCAAACAAATAAACTTATCCTAAAATGGACAGGGTTCCTTTTCCAAAAATCCAGCCAAATTTTAGAAATTAATGGCACGCAATATTCATCCCAGAACTCATCCAGAAGACTTCTATCAGTTAGCTGATAGTTTCAGCTTTGATGTTTTCTCCTACAATTTAAAAATGGAAGAGTACCACTGAACAGCCCTTAAGGAAGACCTAAACATAATTTGGGAGGAAATTGTATACCCAATAACCAACCACCCCAAAGGTAGAGCCTAGAGCCTGTATGTGAACAATCTAAAGTCTAAGGCATAAAAAAATATTATACATTTAACCGAAGTTGATATCACTTAGTGTGCATGAAAAACATATGTATGAAAAAAGAGGCAAGCATGCATATACCTTTCTGATATCTTATGACCTGAGCTATTTTGTGATAAATTTGCCTTGGTTGTAAAGCTAGACTGTAGACTCTCAGGCGCATCAGCTGCTGGGGGATTATAGATGAATGATGAAAGTAATGGATCAGCAGTCAAATTGGAGGACGGAACTACACATGAGGACCCATCAAGAAAAGGTTCTAGATGTTCATCCTCTGTATTTTTCCTCAATGAAGATAAGGAAGAATAAACTCCACCTCCACACAGTTTCTTCTTATATATAGCGTAAAATTTAGTCAAGGAACCTAAACATTTCCTCCACTTGTCCGTATCAACAATGATATTTATAAGGAGAATAACTCAATACAGAAAGGTCATGTGACAAAAATAAAAATACAGAAAGGAAAAAATGGCAGTTTAGCAAATAATAAAAAATGTCAAATGTAAAATGCCTCCAACGACATTGAATTTAAGAATGCAAAAATTTTAAAAAGAAAAAAATATAGCATTAAAAAATCTGAACTGCTGATCTTCATTTAAATACCATATAGTAACTCCTCTCATACAAAGCCCATAATTCCTTCCACTTGTTCAACAAAATCTGCATGATTAATGGTTTACAACAGGTTTTGTCCCCACAAGAAAGGTATTGCCGAATCCAGCTAGCAAAATATATCAAGAAACTTTACCTACAGGTGACTGCTGAATCCAGCTATGGAAATAAATTAAGAAACCATACCTACTGTATGAATGCTTGCCCAGTAATAATTTCAAAATCCAACATTCACAATCTGCATATATGATGCTCTGGGAGCAAGGTGAAGTAATTAGCTTTGAGGAACTGAAAAATTAATACCATGCAGACCCTTATTTCAGTAATGTGATGAAAAATTTGCATAGTCCAACCATGGAGTCATCTAATCCGTTGTTTTGCATGATGGGCACTTATTTTGAGGCAACCAGTTATGTATATCATCAGAAGGCTCTTTGCATGAGCAAATCAAATATCATGGAGGTGGTTTGGGAGGACATTTCAGGCAAGATGAAACTTTAGCAATGGTGATCGAATGTTACCATTGGGTGAAGATGAATTGAAATGTTGAGAGATTGGTAAAGCAGTGTAGAGTTTATCACTTACAAAAGGTTATTCCCAATGTATTAGTCTATATACACCCATGCTACTTTCCTTTAGGCTCTTCTTCTTAGTAAGGATTTTGTTCTTAGATTACCTAAAACTATCAAAAGGCATGACCCTATCCTTGTGGTCGATTTTCTAAAATGACCCACTTCATTCCTTGTTCAAGGACTATTGATGTATTGCATGTGACCACATTTTTTTCAAATTAATAATGCGTTCATATGGGAGGATTCTTTGTAATAACAATCCCTCCTCGCATTATAATTTACTTATAACAATTCAGTAAACTGCACTATAAAGAAGACTCCCTTTAAGGCTGCTTGCTTCATAAGCCTCAATGTATATTAGATCTTGTGCCATTATCACAAGAAGTTTAAATTAGTGAAGATGTAGAAGCTTTTGCTAATCATACTCAAAGGGATCAATGAAGATGTAGGTGTTCCAATAAAACCAGCAATGAATTCTACACGGAAGATGATAATACATGTAGGTGGTTCAAAGAATTTTTTGAATGTGATAAAACTTTTTGTGCATCGTAGAAAGGAGAAGTTCCTAAATGAACTTATCATAAGCTCAAATTTTGAAAAATTGGACCTTGAAAGATTTTGAGGAAGATTAGCTCCAACGCTTACATGATAGAGCTTCCAGATAATCTTCAAATTAATCCTCCTTTTAATGTTGCAAACTTATTTGATTTCCATGAATTTGATGGAGATAATGATGAAGTTACCACCAAGGAATGTGTCTATTCAATTGCTGAAGAAGTCGAGAGAAGTTATTGAGCAGGAACTTGACATAAAAGAGACGCGTTCTTGTTGATGACTTGAGAACTCAAGGCTTGTTCTTGGACATATAAAGAAGAAATGAAAAAATTGATCTTGTTATTTATGATTAATACATTCAAGTCTTCTCATTGGAGCCAACTCATCTCCACCCCGGAGGAATTGATGTAGGAGCAAATAAAATAATATAATAAAATCAGTTTACTGTTCGGTTTTATTTTAGGACTTTTATGTCTTTTTAAGTTATTTTTATTAGTTTATTTTGGGAGGTTGAGATTATATTGGTATTAAGGGCTAGGATTTTTCTTTAACCAGGCTTTATATAAGGTTTTCTTTTGATGAAATCTAAACACTTTTTGGATTTTACGAGGATTTCATTGCAGGAATAGTTTCTCTTACCCCGCTTTGAACCCATAAGACAACCTATAGTCGTAGTTTTCAATCTTGACTGCCCTATCTTTCAAGTTTCTATTGCCTCTATAGGTAGGGTTTTGTTTTCCCCATCAATAATCATTTAAGCAATTCTCTGTTCTGAAACACATGCTGGTGTGCAAACAACTAAATAACCATGAAAATAATACCAGAAAAATAACAATGGAAAAAATACAACTGCTGTTAACTAAAATATTTACATAATATAAAGGATATCTTTAATATGCTTCCATGTTGCGTGATTATGTGGACAGCTGTATTGATTCCTGTCCGTTTCTCACAAATAGGACAAATCTGCAAAGATGGAGAGTTCTCAAATATAGCGGTTGACTTTAGAAATCAAAAATAGAGTGGAGAAAAAACAGCATATTTCAAACAGACAAAATTCAACAATAACTTCACATGTATTGGCTGGTTGAGATGTAACTCAGAAATACCCAAGCCACTAGATAACATATTGTATATGGTGACCAAGAGAATCTGTTGATTTCAGATTAAACAGAGTATTCAATTAATTCCTTTCTGATCTCTCATCTCAAATCTGAACTGGAACCATCAGATACGAATTGTTGCATCAATTCTACCATTGCATTAATTTCTTTTTGAATGAGCGTATCTGATGGTTATCAAATAACATCCGATAGATATTCTGGGATTATCCAGCTACATTTCAAATTAATTTTAGCTGATCTTGGCCATCTTTCGGCCTTAGTTGGAAATCACAAAAATCACCAAGTGGAACAAAGCTAAAAAGCTAAGAAAATATCGAAATAAATCTACAATCGCGTTATGCGATCGTGTAGTCTCTATCTCTGTCATGCGAATATAAATTAGTTACAACAAGGGCTTTAAGAATTATTCAAGTAACGAATCGTACCCCAGTCCTGGCCTCAACCGGATGGGCTTCATCGATGTGGCAGCAGAAACCGACGAGGTCGAAATCCTCCAAACAGAACGGGCATACATATTCCGGCTTCAAATCATCGTCCTCCTCGCTTTCGTCCTCTATATCAATGTGGAGATCTACTTCAACAATCACCAATTTGGCACACAGATATATACGTACGATCAGGAGCCTACAATTACATCTAATCTAGAAAAAATTAAAGGACAAAAAAAAGAAACATTATCTAGACCTCTACAAACAGAAATACTTCGAACTCACCAATACTGTGCTTAGAGAGACCGACATAACGTGAATCGTCGTCCATAAGTTTCGCCAGAAATTGCCGAAGATTTCTATACAAGTAGATACATACAGAGTACAAGTATAAACATCAAATCCCCGCCCATAGGGTTACAGAGACGCCTTCTCTCTTTCTTTCTCAAATATTCTACCGGGAGTAACACAGACGCTAGAGAAATAGCAGAGACAGAGAGATCACCGCCATACGCTTAGGGCCGAAACCAAGGAAGAAAGAAAGAGTCTTATTGTCACGCACGTTAGTCGGATTTTGACTTGGAATTTTAAGATGCCCCTCCCCTTTTTCTCCTCGCTGGGGCTCAGCTCATTATTTTTAATTAAATAATAAAAATAATAATTTATTCGATACTTTGAAACCAAAATTTCATCTAACCATACAAGACTCAGCCTGGTTAGGGTAGCAAGTGTGTCGAGCTCTTCTGACTCGGTATTTAACTTGATAAAATCTTATTCATTAAGTGAGTTTAATTTTGAAATTTAATTTATAAATAAATTAACATTGAATTTAATAAAACTGAATTGTTAAAATTTGTGAACATTCTTAATTAAAAATTTATAAATATTAATAAACTATTAAATATTTTAATTAAAAATTTGCAAATAGTTTGGGAACAAACTAATTTATAAATATATTAAAATATTTATTTATAATTTTATAAATAAATTATTAAACTTTAAATTATTATAATAATATAATTAATTTAAATTTATTATATATATTAATTTAATTATTTAACATAATATAATATATATAATAAATCAAATATCAAATTAAATTTAAATAAAATATTAAATTTTGACGAGTCTAAACTCGAGTTTGAGCCAAGTTCGAGTTCAATTCATATTTATAGAGTTTGAATTTGAATTTAGTAAAATTTAACTCGATTTGATTCAATTACACCACTAAATTATAGTTTAATTTTACTTAATTTTTATTTTAAAGTATAATTGCTCATAAATGATTTTAGAAGTCGATTTTTTTTATTAAAAAATGTCTAAAAATATGAAAGATAAGGTTTAAAATGAAAAAAATTATGGGGTCATAAATGGCATTTTGGAGTTGTAGGAAAACTTAAAAATTAGAATAATTAATAATTCATTTGGTCCTATGAGAAGTTAAAAATATCACCACACATAAATGGAGACAAGAGAATAATATTTGTAGTCCCATAATATAAGTCAAGTGATATGTTAGTATTAATTCAGTTATTTGTAAGTTTAACTTTTTTACTACATACTAAGGTAAAGTCTTACATATATGATGTATCATTTAATTTTTTTATTACATATTAAAGTAAAGTCTTACACATATGATGTATCTCCTGTAACGTAATTAAGTACAAAAGCATTGGAGGTCAATTTTGTATCTTCTCTATTCTATTGTAATTGAGAGCAAGAGTATCACATGTCGCGATGACCTGAAGAGAATAATGTTTGTTAATAATGGCATAAAAAGTGAGGGAAATCAAAAAATCAGGAACAGCGACTGTCTTCGCCTAAGATTCCAAGAACGCGCGTTCGCGATATGTGGTGCACCTCAGCGTCCTCGCACGCAGATTTGGATGGCCCCTCCGCCTGCTTCCAAAACCCTCGAATGTCAATTCTCAAGCGTCAAAACTGAATTCCTTTCAGCGGATTGAGTCATCACCGTTGTCGGAGGTTTTAACTTTCGATTCACGGCGTTTACCATGGCGACGAGAAATCGCACAGCCGTGTTCAGCAAGTATAGGCACACCCTTAACAGTAATCGTTTTCTGGAGTCATCTTCTTCTAATTCAACGTTTGGTGGCCCCGTGATCGAAATGGCCACCACCTCGTTTCTTCATTCTCATCAGTCGTACGCTCCACTCAGCACCGAAGAGCCTGGCCCCTCTAGGTATACTTCTTTCGCTTTCTTTTACCTTTTTTAGAGTGAAATTGAGACCGAATTGTGTTGGAACTGACGTGGCTGATGTAATATTGCGTTCTTACCGCGAAGGATGTGGCGACAATGGCATCTGGAGAAGTAAAGGAAAGAAAAATGAAGTAAAATGAGAATCTGTGACGTTCCAGGGCCTAAACACCATTACTTAACGTTTGTGATTTATACGGCCTGTTAGGATTAGGAACGCGAGAATCTCTCACTTCTCAGTCAAAGACACAGCACTCCCTTACCCGGATTCAAACCAATGCACAGAAATAAAAATCAGAATAAAATTAGTAATGAAATAGGAAAGAAACAACCAAACCAATCAAGAAGACACGCGCGAATTATCCTGGTTCGGATTGCTTGCATGCAACCCTACATCTAGTCTCTTCGATCCAAGAGCAATCCACTAGAAATCCAAATGAAATAGTATAAGACACCCTTTCTTCTGTCACACGAGTACACTGTACAATGAGATTACAAAGAACTCCCGTATAAGGTATTTCCTCCCACAATTACAGTAATACACTCGTATTCAGAACTTATGAATGATTCAATTGGATGCGACTGCCCTCCTAAACCATCTATTTATAGAGGATTTGGGTGGATATTACAAAGTTTAAAAATAAACTACATAAAGTCTACACTATCCCTCATAAGTACAACATAAGATTGCCTCTCCCTAACTTAGTTTATTTAGTCGCTTCCAATCACTGAGGGTTCTTCTGATTCCTTCTATCATTCTAGAAAGAATTACTTGATGCAAAATTCAACAAATCTCCACCATTTTGCATGAGTGACTTCTAGAATTCGGCTCCATCATTTGCTCTTCTTCAAGGACATGCAAAACAAACCGATCATTCACAAATACAGACATGTAAGAGCCTCAAACAATGGTGTAACTTAGACATAGGGACTGATTTAGTGAACATATTAGCAACATTTTCCTCTCCTGCTACTTTTATCAAGTCTATTTTTTTTATTTCAAGTACTTCTCTGATAAAGTGATACCTAACATCAATGTGCTTAGTTCTCTTATGATGTGCTTGATTTTTAGCCAAGTGTATATCACTTTGGCTATCACACTTTAAGATTTTCTTAATATTTCTCCCTAGGAGTTCACTTGCTAAACCTTTCAACCATAGGCCCTCCTTTATAGCTTCCGTAACAACTATATACTTTGTCTCAGTGGTTAAAAGAGCCACTACTGATTGCAAATTTGTTTTCCAACTTATGGTTGCATTTCATAGCTTAAATGACCTTCTTTTGTCCAAATCTGCTCCATAGTTAGCATTAGTGAACCCTAAAATATTAGGCTCATCTTTTACATTAGCTCCTCCATAAATTAAAGCCATGTTTATTGACCCTTTAAGATATCAAAAAATCCACTTAACAGCCCAATACTCCTTTTCTTGATTAGCCACGAACCTACTTGCAACACTTATAGCATGTGCTAAATCCAATCTAGTACACACCATACAATACATAAGGTTACCTACAACTCTAGAGTAAGGAATCTTGCTCATTTCTCTCATGCTCTCTTCATCACTTGGAGATTGATTGTGGGATAGCTTAAAATGTTGTGCAAAGGGAACATTTACCTCCTTTGCATCAAGCATGTGAAATCTTCTAATCAATTTCTCTAGATATGTCTTTTGGGATAGCTGAATCGACCTTTCCTGTCTATTCCTCAATATTTAAATCCCTAAAATCTTCCTAACTTCTCCTAACTCTTTCATCTCAAAAGCTGATTTCAATTGCAACTTTAACCTTTAAATTTCTTCATCTGATTGACTAGCAATCAGCATATCATCAACATAAAGAAGGAGACAAATTGAGATTTTTGATGAAATATGCTTAACATAGACACAACAATCAGAGGCACTTCTCTTGAAACCTTGGTTGATCATGAATGTATCAAACTTTCTATACCACTACTTAGGGGATTGCTTGAGTCCATATAAGGACTTCTTTAGCAAGCATACTTGCTCCTTCTTACGCTTAATCTCAAATCCCTTAGGTTGCTCCATTAGAATGTCCTCTTCTAATTCACCACGAAGGAATGCAGTGGTCACATCCATTTGCTCTATGCTTAAGTCTAAATGGGTAATCATTGCAAGCAAGATTCTTATCGAGATATGTCTTACTACCAGTGAAAAAAACTCATTAAAATTCACCCCAGCAACTTGGGTGAATTCTCTTGCTACTAACCTAGCTTTATACCTAGGATTGTGGTCCTTACCTGCCTCTTCTTTAATTTTAAAGAGCCACTTACAGCCTACCACTCTTTTATCTAAGGGTCTATTAACCAAAACCCAAGTCTTATTCTTATTTAGGGATTCTATTTCTGATTTCATGGCAGCCAGCCATAGCTTGAAATCCTTGGATCTCACAGCCTCTTCATATGAAAGAGGTTCATCTCCAGCTGTCTCTTCTGCACTTAACAGTGCATAGGAAACCCAATCAGAAAACCCATACCTTATAGGAGGTCTAACCACTCTCATTTGCGTATCCCTTGCCACATACCTTCCTAAACTAGGTGAACTGTCTGAACTGGAGGGATCAGCACTGCTACTTTACTGGAAGCTATCTAATTTAGGGGAATCAACACCAGCACTATTTTGGTCTATAGCCATAGGAGAATCAGCACTATCAGTGTGCTGGTCTGTTGCCAAATCCATTGGAATGTTTATAGCAGCTTTATGGTCTTGATAATGCTGTTCTATTGCAACAGCCTTACCCTTTTCTCTTCTATCATTTTGCAGTTCTACCTTATCATCTTTCAAGAAAGAATCCTCTCTAAAGGTTACATCCCTACTCACCAATGTTGTTGGCAATCCTTCTTCTGGGGCCCATAACTTGTATCCCTTTACCCCGGTTGGATATCCTAAAAATAGACACCTTTTGACTCTAGGCTCTAATTTTCCTTGCTTAACATGTGTATAAGCAATGCAGCCAAATACCCTTAGATGCTCTAAGCTTGGCTTATGTCCATTCCACATTTCATAGGGTGTTTTAAACCCTATTGCAGCCGAAGGTGACCTATTAATTAGATAGGCAACTGTTGTAACAGCTTATTCCCAAAATGATTTTGATAACCTATCATGGATTAACATGCATCTCACCCTCTCAAGTAGGGTCCTATTCATTCTCTTAGCTAGGCCATTTTGCTTAGGGTTGCCCGGAACTATTAAATGCCTAAGGATGCCATTTTCTTTACACATTTGGGCAAAGTCTTTATTACAAAACTCAAGTCCATTATCTATCCTAATGATCTTGATTTTCATACTTTTTTAATTATCTATTAAGGTTTTCCAGGTTTTAAAAGCCTCAAAAGTGTGATCTTTTAACTTTAATACATATACCCAAACCATCATAGAGAAGTCATCTATGATTGATAAAAAATACCTTGCCCGACCATGAGTTAAAGACTGATTAGGGCCCCACAAATCCGAATGAATATATTCTAAAGGGGCTTTAGATATGTGATTTGCTTTCTTAGGGAATTTTACCTTAGAAGACTTACCAAAGATACATGTTTCACATTGGTCTAATTCTGTTACATTTTCAACACCTAGAATACCTTGTTTGGATAATTCTCTTAGGCCTTGCTCACTTATGTGAGCCATCCTATAATGCCACAATTTAGTTTGTGCATAGGTTCTGTTTTAACCTATTGCTGCCTCACCACTTAAAGTGGTTGCTTGCAGCACATATATTCCATTGTGTAGGACAGCTTTCATGTATATAAGTGCTTCTTAGATACCTTTAAGACTCCAACATCCCCTTTATAGGAATAGCCACTCTTTTCCAACTCTCCTAGGGAAATTAAGTTCCTTTTCAGATCTGGAACATACCTAACAGAATTCAATGTTTTAACCAATCCATCATGCATTCTTAATTTTATGTCTTCTATTCCCTTAATATTGCACTCATGGTTGTTCCCTAAAATCACTTTTTCACCACCAATATCTCTATAGTTAAGAAACTATTCTCTATGGGGTGTCATATGAAATGAGCAACCCGAGTCTAATACCTACACATCCTTATCTTCTTGGAAAGATGCAACCAATGCATCTGCAATATCATAGTCATACCCACATAGGGAGGATGAAATTTCAGGGTTTAATCTTTCTTGATATTCCCTCTTTCTCCCAGGACAGTTTTTCTTTATGTGGCCCTCTTCATAGCAGTGATAACATTTAATAGATTTCCTGCCATTCCTCGACTTGGACCGAGACTTCCCCCTAATCTTAAACTCTCTCTTTCAGCCCTACTTTTAACAGTTAGGACATCCCCGGCTGAACTTTTCCCTTCTACTTTCTGTTGAAGCTCCTTAGAGTTCAATGCACCTATAACATCCTCTAAGGTCAATGTATCCCTACCATGTTTTAATATGTTCACAAAAGTTTCATATGACTTAGGCAAGGAATGAAATAATACAAGGGCTTTGTCTTCATCATCATATTTTACATCTATGTTCTCTATATGACTTTGAAACTTCTGCCCTTCATGCATCTTAAACGCGAAAAACTTTGCTTCAAGTATAGCTTACTTGAAAGGGACTTAGTCATATAGAGGCTTTCTAATTTAAGATACAATTCTGCTATTGTTTCCATCTTCAAGACCTCTCTAAGGACCTTATCTCCTAAGCTCAAGATTAGGGTATTATAAGCCTTCTTGATAATATCTTTCTTCTTTTCTTCCGGGTAAGTTTTAGGCATCTTAGACTCTCCATCGAGAGCTTTTTCTAATCCTAAATTACCCAACAAGGCTCTCATTTTCATTCTCCAAAGTCCAAAATCATTAAGGCCATCGAATTTCTTGATGTCATATCTAGTGGTAGAAGGCGTGGAAGGGGAAAAAATCCTATTAATTTCTAGGGTTCTTGGCAAATCTGGAATGAGATTTTCGGCTCTGATACCAATCTGTTAGGATTAGGAGCACAAGAATCTCTCACTTCTCAGTCAAACACACAACACTCCCTTACCTAGATTCAAACCAATGCACAAAAATAAAAAACAGAATAAAATTAGTAATGAAATGGGAAAGAAACAACCAAATCAATCAAAAAGACGCGCGCGAATTATCCTGGTTTGCATTGCTTGCATGCAACCCTACATCCAACCTCTTCGATCCAAGAGCAATCCAGTAAAAATCCAAATGAAACAGTACATGACACCCTCTCTTTTGTCACACGAGTACATTGTACAACGAGATTACAAAGAACTCTTGTAAACAGTCTTTCCTCCCACAATTACAGTAATACACTTGTATTTAGAACTTATGAATGATTTAGTTGGACGTGACTGTCTTCCTAAACCTTCTATTTATAGAGGATTTGGGCAGATGTTACAAAGTTTAAAAATAGACTACACAAAGTCTAAACTACGCCTCATAAGTACAACATAAGATAGCCACTCCCTAACTTAGTTTATTTAGTCGCTTCCAATCACTCGAGGGTTCTTCTGATTCCTTCTATCCTTCTAGAAAAAATTACTCAATGTAAAACTCAACACAACCAACACACTTTTGAGGGGTCTAAGCAGTTTGATCACGCTACTTTGGGTTAATCTTTCCTAATGTTTAACCAAGCTGTTGAAATTTGGTATCTTCTGATGGCACAGGAAAAAATGGCAAGAAATTACTTAGGTTTTCCTCATGAAACTCTATATTTGTTAATTAATTGATATAATCTGTATAATTCTCAACATTTTTTTTTTATTTCTTGATTTTATTTGCAAACCTAGCCAACCCATGCAGTATGCTTAGGGCTTGTGATAATGATGATTTTATTTGTGAACTTGTATCCTCAACTCCTAGCATAATCTTATCATCTTCTGAAAGGAGGACCTAATTCACATGAAAGGTCAAATAAGGCCTTAATTAGCAAGTTCTACAACTCGACCTGCCTTCTCTAACGCTGTATTGGTTGTTTATTTGCTGATTGGACTTTTTTTCCCCCTTTGTAAAGATAAAATAAGATAAAGTAAAACTATAAAACAGTAAGTAGTTATTTTTTGTAACGATTTAAAAATGACATGGAGGAATCTTCATAGGTTTTTTATGTTAGCTTACAAAAAATTAGGCAGCTAAAACATGATTCATTTTGTTATGGTGAAAATATATAAATATTATGGATAATTGATTGTAGACCATTAGAAATAATTATAATTATAATCGCTGTATTGTATATTTAAGGTGTATTACAGCATGAGACTAAAAGGAAATTTTCATGGCTTAAGTGGCCACATCCATCGCAACCATCATCCACTTCTTCAAGATTGTGACATTACTTAAACTCTTGAGCTTTTTGTTTCTTAATTTCCCCTTTCATTTTCCAACTAATAAAAGGAAGAGGAGGGTGTGTCCCTGCCTAAATAAGTAGGTTCATGGAGATGGGATTACCAGATGCTTCACTGATAATCTGGTTCATCCATGGCAGTCAGGTACTAGTCTGTCTGCCTGGTTGAAACTATTTTGTTTCTTGTTCTTTAATTTTTTTTATTATTTTCACAGGCATCCATCTGATGTATTTGGAAAATGTATTTTTCTTGGAAAGTGGAGATTTTTAGTTCCATCTTTTGTTGAGATATGGGTTCTCTTAGAAATTATTGCATTCTAGATAGAGAATAAATTATAATTCTAGCATCCCGTGTTTCAAATTTCTAGATTTGGAATAGTTTAATATATGCGAAATTTATATGCTGTAATTTCAGTGTGTCTGGCTGATGAATAGTGTGGTTAGGTAATAATATGATCCTATTGCCATTGCACTCAGTTAACATTGCCATCATCTTGTTGGGTATTTGTACCAACTTTGGCTTGCTCCTCCTTGGAACTTCCTTTATTCTAGCTAAAAGTAATCGCCCTGGGGGTATGTATTGGTTAGACAATTATGTGAACATAGTTACTGAAAAGAAAATTATATTCACTGTGCTAGACTTGGGTTGGCCTTAAACTGCCTTGGGACTAGGTACAGAGTTACATACTGGTTTTTCTTTTGGAGTTTTTTGAGCCATGACACCGCTAGTCTTCTTCTGGTCCAATCTGATTATGGCATCATGCCACCATTGTTTAAGGAAGTTGCCAGCTAAATGTGTTGAGTTTCAGGAATGAGGCAGTCTAGTTGGCCATGAAAGTGTTATTTCACCCATCATGAGATGGGGATGGTTTGACAGGTAGTATTTCATCCCCCTTCTGCTGGAAGAGATTGAGGTGTTATGTTTCCTTCATACTAAAATGACAAACTATGGGCAATTGCTGAATTAGGCCCTAGACTACTACTGAATTTCATGCTTGGCTTCTGTTTGACAGGTTTTATCTTGTAAGGGAATTTCTTTTTCCAAATCTAGTCATTGTCCTTAAGTTTGTTTCCACGTTGTACAAGTTGATTTTACACTACCAATTATGTGATGTAAGATGACCATATAAATGATCTTGATTCACCGCTATCTCATGAACCTTTTCCATATGAAGATGGTGTTGGAACTTATCTTATCATTCCCTTCATAGAGGGTTGCATTAGGAAGATTGTTCAACATAAAATTTTGTTACAATGCTCTTTTGCATGGAGTTATATTGTCAATGTGACATTTAGAAGTCAATTATGAATATTGTGCCACCAATCTGAACTTGGTTAGGAAAATGTGCTATTGATGATGATCTTAAAATCTAGTTATTGTCCTTTCTATTAAGCTCCATTCCTTAATTTCATTATTTGATGCTTTTCTTCTTTTTCTTTCTTCTTTGTATGTGCTGTATGTGTGTGGGTATTGTGTTGGAGATATGAACTATCCACTGCTGTTTCTATTTGTTGAAAGCCACACTCAGTTCCATCACATTGTCAGATCTCTTTCATTCTTGCTGCAGTAAGGATGCAATAGTGTGCCTGCCTCCAGACTGGGTGGATGTCTTTGAAGAAATAGCTGCCAATATACAGCATATTAGAGTAAAAATGAAAGAGTTACTCAAGGCTTATGCTAAGGCTTTGACACCCTCTTTTGGAGATGGCAAAGAAGATCAACGTGTTTTAGAGGCTCTTAGCCTAGAGATTACAAATCTACTGAGGAAGTCAGAGAAGAGATTGCAGAAGCTCTCCACAGGTGGGCCATCTGAGGATTCAAATATTCGGAAAAATGTGCAGGTATGGTTTGGATATCAGATGTATATTCTGTTGTTACTCTGTAGTTCACTGCTTTGCTTGCTTCATTTCTTGTAATGGCATTGCATTATTTCTCCTTGACTCTTACCTTGTTCATATACGGTATATCAGTTGGACTATCTTATACCTTAATTGTTTACTGTTAGTTTATTTTCATCTCATCAGAGATTGATGAGATTTATGGTGAATATCATTTTAATCAATTTAAGTGGAATGAAGCCCCATGTGTTGTAATGCCAGCGTGATTGCCCATTCATATTCAATTTTGCCCCTGGCCTTGGTCTGATGTGATATAGGAACACCTTTATTTTTTGTTTGGACAATGATATTTAGTCCTCCTTGGTGGGCCGAATTGGTGGTCTGGCTGAGCAAAATGCCTAATATGCTTTTACATTGGTTTTAACAATAGAATCATAATGAAGTTAAAACCAGGACATATTACGCATTTTGCCCAGTTGGACCACCAATTTGGACTATAAAGGACTAAATGTCATTATTGTTATTATTTTTTCCTTTTTTCTTTTGAGATTCCAACTTGTAAGTCTGATTTGTATTTTCTTTTCTTTTTTTCCTTACTTGGATGGTGGATCTGATATTGTATTTTCATAAAATGAAGTTTCTTGCTTTTGTGGTTTTATTTCCATCAAAGACAGATAATTGGATATTCTTGCCAAGTTTGAAATTAGTTGTTTTAGTTAGCTCACCATTGGGAGGTCTGTTTTTATTTATTATATATTTTTTTATATTTTCCCGGTTGATTCCTTTAGGGGTATCATGTTTCCTTAGCACTTGCCCTCCCACAAGTTGCATGGTTTGTGTCCCATTTGGGGGAGTATTGTGTATAAATGGCTAAGGCACTACATTAGAGATCTGTATGATATGTATATAAAACAGGATAGGTAAGAGCCTCATGATCTTGGTGCCATAACAAGTAGGGTTTTCTTACATTTAATTATTTTCCAACAGCATTCTCTTGCTACGGAACTTCAGACACTTTCTGTGGAGCTTCGGAAGAAACAGTCAACATATTTGAAACGTCTTCATCAGCAGAAGGAGGTTTGCATATCATTTGTGTAAAGCTTTACTTATATAAGGACTCACGCACACGCTTCTATACTTCTTATTTTATATTTAAACACTACATATCTGTTGTCTGGGTGAATTCTATACTCATTCGAAACGACTGATAGACAACTTAAACTGTTGTAGTCCTAAAATTGTAACTTCTTTTAACTTTCTAATTAACTTCTAAACCACTACCACCAAGTATGGTTTGGCTTGATTCAAGATATCTCAATAACACTGGAATTATTTGATGTTGGAGAATTAATTGTTTGTTTGTTTCCTGTTGTAGGGGCATGATGGGCTTGATCTGGAAATGAACTTTACTGAAAATAAATCTGGATTGAATGTTGATGAGTTTGGAGACATGGTAAACACTTACTTCTTTTATTATTGTTATTGTTGAGAGCAGAGGTATTAATATACAAAATAAAATTACATTTTTGTCCAACAGTTTTAAGCTTTTAGATGTTTTGGGCCCCAATAATTTCATATGTTGTCAGAGCAAATAACTGCCCCGTTTCCCTTAACTTTTTTTTTTTGCTTGGCAAAGTTGCTGCTTCCCTTAACTTCACTGGATACTAGAATAGTTACATGTCTTTAGCCTAGCTATGGAGGAAAAACTAGCCATGATTGGGGGATATATTGAGAGTAAAATATTGATATAAAATATGAAGTTGCTACTTTTTCCGTCAATTTAAGCTTTTAAATGAGTTGATAGTCAATACCTTTATAGTTATTATCTTTATTCTAGGGTGGATTCAATTTATAACCTGCCCCTTCTCGTTTATGCTTTTAGTAGTTTACTTGACATCCTCTTCTAGAACTAGCGAGCAAAACCCTTTTCTGGAACCGAGTTCAAGACATAGGAAGGGTAATCCTTGATGAATCAAGCAGATATTTGGGTATAAATCTGTGAACTCTTTACTTGTGGGTGATATTTTAATCAAGTCAACCATAACGGGACCCTGAAATTCTGAAGTTCAGTCCACGTCTCCATGTACCATTTCCTGATTTTGACTTGTCAACCTTTTTCTCCTGTCTGAATCTATTCTTAATTAATCCAGGGTCTTAATGAGCACCAAATGGCCAAACGGAAAACAAGTGAACAGTTCACTGCTGAAAGGGAAAGAGAGATCAGACAGGTAACTCGAGGCATCCTTTTAGTGCTTAGTGTCAATTTCAACTTTTTTGTGATCCTCTTTTTAACTATAAATAAAGATTGTGTAGGTTTTGGAATCAGTTCACGAGCTGGCCCAAATAATGAAGGATCTTTCTGTTCTTGTTATAGACCAGGTTAAAGATGCGTACTTAGTACTAATTTTCAGATACTAAGCAAACCCAGTACTGAAGTTTGTATACTTTGCAGGGCACTATTGTTGATCGGATAGACTACAACATTCAGAGTGTTTCTGCATCAGTAGAAGAAGGCTTTAAACAGTTAAAGAAGGTTTCTTTCTATCTTGGTCTTGCCAGGCACAGGCACGCTTGCGCATGCACACACACCATCGAACATGAAGTCTTATTGTGCTGTTATTTCCAGAACTAAGTAGTCTCATGTGTATGGGGGGTGATCTGTTGCCCGACGCATGCATGCAGGGGGTGGGGTTGTGGAGTGGGCCCCCTCTAATTTTGCCCCGCATCGGGCAAATCTTATATTGCCCGAGACGGGCAACATAACAATTTTCTCGTGGGCAACATAACAATTTTCTTGTGCGTGCGCGTTTGTATGTATGTGTATTGCTACTCACACAGTGTTTCATATTTGTGTGCCTTGATTCTAGAGCTCAGTGTGAAAGTGCGTGTATTAGCTGCTAGGTGCAATTTATTTTATGGCTTATGCGCACCAAGTACTGAACTGGAACTTTTTGCCACTTTATGATATTGATGCTTTACGCTAAATGTGTTGAAATATGCAGGCAGAGAGAACTCATAAGAAAGGGGGGATGACGAGATGTGCAACAGTTCTTGTCATCATGTGCTTTGTAATGCTTGTCCTACTGGTTCTGAAGGAGATCCTTTTTTGAGTCTTTTCGAATCGCATGTCAGGTACACTTGGGGGTTAGAACGGAAGAAATTTTTTGAAGGATTTGTTATCTTTCGTTGTGGCAGTGTCCGTATTGGTTAGATATTTATTTATTTATCTTTTTCATTTTTCATGTGAGAATTTTTTGTAATATGAGGGTTCATGATGTATGTTCATTTAAGAACTGTTTTAGACACCAAAAAATGAATTCAGTTCTATCCGTTAGTTCTTCGTTTCTGTGTCTGATGCTTGCTTGGTGGTTAAGATAATAGTTAATACCAATCAAAAGATCTGTTTTATTGCCTGCATCGAATTTGCCCGACGGAGAGGGGTCTCCCACTCTCTCACATTTGCTCGCATTGGACAAGCAAATGTTATGATACTTGGCATGAGCAACATAACATCTTCAATCAATATGCTTCTTATAAACTTCACCTAAAATCATAAAATCTCTTCTCTTGGAATGTCTCCATCATGATTGTTTAAATGTTAAATTACACTAGTCTTGTGAAACATTACATCAGCCACCCAATCCCCAATATTGGTGCAAACAAAACGTAGGTTGAAAGAATAAATGGTTAAATCTTCCAAAACACAACATGGAAGAGCTATAGGTTGGGCCTTAACAAAAACGCAAGAACTAGGAGACCTAGCATGATGCTGCAAAAAGCAGTAGTTTTCGCCGTTGGATGACCATTACTGGTTGCTGGAAGCACGGAAGGAAGCGAGCACTCTTCGCCATTGAAGTACACTTTAATTGGAAAACCATCTCCCCGAGCCACATCGATCCCCGGCGTTTTCTTCTTCGTAAACGATATCACTGATTGCTGGGTGCCTGGAACACGAGGATCTTTCTTTGGATTAGCCCCATCCTTCTCACCCGCAAGATAATTCAAACCCGGAAAACCTTGTAGAAATATGATATTTTTAGCATTCGGGGACACACTTCCGTTGAAGGAGTACACCGCTTCGAAGCCGGCCACAGCTTTGTCCAGTTCCACTGCAGCGAACCAGTCTGCAACACTAGCTTCATCCCAATTGAATAGTGTCATTCTCGCAGTCCATCCACCTCTAAAATCTGTGAGCAAGTGCCAGTTGATGCTGATCCCGCAATTATCCCCGCAAGGCAGTGGATTCGGCAAGTCCAGATTCTTCAGCTCTGCCCAATCCAATGCGTCTCTGGTTCTGTTCTCAAAGGGCTTCAGAAGAGCTTCGGATGGAAGAAGAAGAGCCGGCGCAGTGGCGCTACAAGCATTGCTTTGCTGGTTGTGGCAGCCACAAGCACAGGTATTGCACGGGATCACAGAATCGTTGAAAAATGCCGAGAATGAAACGCAGCATTTTGGTTTCTCCAACTTGGTACTTGTTATGTTGCAAACCACCTGCCAACTAGCCACTGCGACCGACTCCGACGGTAGTCCACCGGCTGCCGGGAACAGGGTAGGGCTCACCCTCGCCGGAGGCCCACATCGAAAACCCGGGTTGAGAGCACCGGTGATGTTCCAATTCTGGGGCGGGGAAAGTTCGCTTCTCTCCAAGTCCGGCGGCATTTTGTAAACTTGCATTACGAAAACCGACTTGGACTTGCTGGCGTCCATGGAAGCAGGCAGAATTTTGCCGTTCCGGCAGCAGAAAGGAACCAACCCGAGGTTCGTGTCGTTAGTTTTGTCAACTGGGAGATCGACAATGGTTGGTCTTCTCTTACAGTTCAAGGCGGCGGAGAGATCCATATCCCGGTAGTAGTCGCCTTGGCGGCCGAAGAAGCAGTCCGTGGTGTCGACGACATCAGGGTAAGCTCCTTTCATGGAGTAGATAAATTCATCCCTGGTCCAATCCCAGCTTAGCCGCCAATTGTCGAGACGGCCGATGGGGTTGTGGTTGGAGATGGTGACCCGAGCCCAGTAGTTTGTATCATAGGATTTGATCACGTCGTACAAAATGGTGAGATCGCCATCTTGAAGCGGCTGGAAATTTGTGTTTGGAGGAGCTTTGGATCCAACGCTTGAATCTTTTGTGCAGCACAAACGCAGCTCCTTATTTCCTGCAGTGCAGACACCAGAAACATGAACCGATGAGATGTCCGATCGATTAAGTCAGTCAAAACACACACATAAATAGTCTTTGCAACACTTGAACAAGTAGTTTAACGTGTTTTTGTCATTATATAATATGCTTAGGTAGAAAATTATTGCGTAAATAATAATGGGGAGTTACAATTTTGTAAGGTATTTAAATATGAGAACCAACACGTTCGAAAACTAGTTACCAAGTTTGGCCGGAGCGGGGCAGGAGAACCCATCATTGGACAGAGAGAGAGTGGACGGCAGGGGAACATCCGGATCTCCAATTCCAAACTGGGTCCCCACCAATTCGATCTGGGCTTGCATCTGGTTCACGTCCCCCGCGGTCTGAGCCGCCGACTTGAGATCCGGCATGGAAGATCCGGCGAACACGGCCCCATCACTCACATTTGCGGGAAGCGAAGTCCCATCCGCCAAGACAGCATTAGGAGCGGAGACCAGCAACTCTTGGTGCCGGAACCCGACGAAGACCCGCCAAGACTTGAGCTCTTCGAGGCCGTTGTTGAGCACGGTCAGGGTGGAATTGAACCGGTAGGGCTGTCGGGTCGGGTCGGAGGGGAGGAGATTGGGCGGGAGAGGGTCCCCGGAATTGTAAACGTAGGATATGAATATGGCGTTACATGTTTGGTTGGAAGGTGGCGGTGGTTGGTCTTGGGACTGAGACACTGAGAGAAGAAGGGAGAATATTGCGAGAGTGGAGATGAAGGTGGCCATGGCGATGTTTGAAGGAAGAAGAGAAGGAGATGTATATATATATATATATATATCTCATATCATAACCAGCTTCGCGTAAGCTGTTTGGGCTACAGTGTTGGTATTTTTTAAAGTTTTTTCTGGCCGGCTTCGAGTGATTCCAATTGAACTGCATAGCAAGCAGCGCCAAGAACTGGTCTCCCCAGTTTCAAACCTCCATTTCCACCGGTTTAGAAGATTTTGACTCCTTTTCTTTTCTACCATTATTTTTTATTTTATAAATATATTTTCATGTCATCCAGTAAACTTTACCCATATCACAAAATTTTATAGATTGCCACTAATTAGTGCCAATTAGTGTTCTTAAATGTAACATTAGCAAATGAATCACTTTAAAAAAAAAAAAAGCTTTTAGCAATTAAAGTAGGATCTAATAGTTACAGTAAGTGAGAATCGAAAATATGAATTGAGTCAAATATATATTGTGGTTTAGGGACATATTTTTCACTCCACATACTACATTTTAACTGTTTGCTGACCAGTCTTTAAATGTATATTTATTATGATGAATAATTATTAAAAACTTTCCTCAAATTATCTATTTCTTTTTTTTTTTTTTTTTGAAAAAGAAATACATAAATATTTGGACCACTTCACGTAGTGATTAGATTTTGGTCTTAGACTACTGACGCAAGGGCCCATAAATTTGATGTACGTGTGGCATAGGGCTGGTAGACGGTGGTGGTCCGGCGGCCGGACAAAAGTACAAAATTCAGCCGTGAGCCTATTATTCCCGTGCTGGAACTGGAAGTGGACCTAATCCAATTCGCTAATAATGGCAGATTTCTTTAATTTAATATAATAATAATAATAATATCTCTCCCACTAAAACTCACTGGTTTACAAAGCTAGCTCGTAAAGTGGAAGTGGCAGGTGAGGGAATAAACCGTGATTGGTTTAAATAAATATTAAATATTAAAAGAAGTTTGCTTGTTAATTGCAAGGAAGATGGAAGTAGTTTTCTGGAGACATTACTCGGAAGGAAGCCCTCCTCTCCTCGCTGTGGCTGAGAAGCAAACTTTTCTTTCAAGCTAATTAAATGGCTGCCTAATGTGCCACAAAATTATTAATCATGTCTCCTGAACAGGGTTGGCAATAAGCCGAGCTAAGCCCAGCTCGAGTTCAACTCGATTAATTTTAATTTGGCTCATAACTCGGTTCGAGCTCAATATGAGCTGATTTTTTTAGTTCAAATTTCACTCAATAATGACTACCAGCTGACTCAGCTCGAAATTGACTATTACCTTACTTTTATGTATATATATTTTTAAATAATATATGCGATATATAATATATATATATTTAAATAATATATTTATAAAATTAATATATATATAAGTATATCGAGCTGGCTCGTGAGCCAAATGAGTCGAGTTAATGTGTAATACCCCATATCTGTCTGAGGTCACCGCGTAATTTAAAATACCGAAAAGTGGGTTTGACAGTAAAATAGATCATCGAATCAACCGAAAGGAGTACCTCAGACCCTAGATAATTAAGAAAAATGGTATAGCATCATCAAGTAATATAAGTTATGATTTTTGGTGATAAAAGAAATTGAATCAGGAACAGTTTTCAGTACAGCTGTCGACCGGGCTGAGAAAACCGAATCGACGTAAGTGACGTCCAAAAAGTCAACGGAGCATGTCAAGAACTAGTATTTTAAGTATAGAATAACCCTTAAGTAATTTCGGGTTGAATCGAGTGAATTTAGGGTCAAAACGATCAATCGGGCCTAAGTGTAATTTTCTAAATTTACCCGAGAGGGGTTAAAATGGTAATTTTTCAGAAATTTCAAAGGTGAAATAAGAAGTATTAATCTTGTGGGTCTTGGTGATGGTGTTGGGAAGATCAGGGGCTTGAGAATAAGGACCAAAATGCAAAAGGAAGTTTCAAATGGGCTAAAATGCAATTTTCAAAAATCTGCCAAAGCATGGCAGATCTAGCCGCGGATTTGGCCGAAAAATCCAGAAAAAATGGCAACAAATCTCGTCATGGCATGGCCAAGGACGGTCTAGGAGGCGTATGGGAGAAGCTATGGCCAGAAATTGGCCACGTAGGGGTCGGTTTTGGCCTATAAATAGCGAGGGTTTTTGGCAAAATTTGGAGCAGTGAATCGCTCGAGTTTGAGGGCGAATCGAGGGAAGCCAATAAGGGGTTTTTGATCATTGAGGCAAGAGGAGCATTTCTAGTAAGTTTCGTGAGTTTTATAGGTGTTTTGAGGGTGTTTCAAGGGCTGATCGGAAAAGCGAGGCGGACCGCCGCGCCACACTTGTAACTGCCCGATCAGGGGCTTTTCCAGTGACCTTTTGGTTGGAGATCAGTACCATTGTGATCGACTGGAAGTGGGCTTTTGATCGGTGTAGGAAGATCGAGCATCGGAGCATCGCCGACGACTGAAAAATCGAAGAAAACGACCGGCTCGTGACTATCACGCGCCAGTCGAATCCTCCAGACCACGAGTCGCGCGTGAGGGCTTAGGTATTTTTGGAATTTTTTTTATTATTTTTAGAAAATTATTTTATGTATAGTTATGTAAAAAATATTTCAGAAAATAGTTATGTAGATAATTATTTTGAATTATTAGTGATAAAAAAAATAGGAAAATATGAGAAAAATTAAGAAGAAAATTATAATTGATGATAAATAGGGTGTCTTGCGGCTTAAGGTGAAGTGACTCGTACAAAGTTCGATGAGGGCACGCAAGTCGAGGCGTATCGCACTTTTCGAAAAAAATTGAGTTGCGTCTAAAAGTGAGTGGTTCTATCGAAAAACTTGTTGGTGGCTTATGAATGGTTTACTATGAGTGTTCATCCCTATAGTTTGGTTATTGTGAGTGGTTCTATTGAAAAACTTGTTGGTGGCTTATGAATGGTTTACTATGAGTGTTCATCCACATGGCTCGGTTTATTGATGGTTTTACAAATAATTATTTACACCTGTATTAGATTTTGTACGATAAATTGCATACATTGAGATATTGATTTTATGCATGTTATGATTTTTCGGCATTGGCATGTTGTGTTGTCCATGTGGGACGTGGGTTGTAATCCTCTGACGTAGCCCTTGAGTGACAGCACTCAGGATGCCTGCCAAGGATTAATGCTATGTGACCCACTTGGGACGGGGCTGAGATGGACTTCACCCTACGGTACTCAAGTGGCAGGGCTGAGAGTGGACACCACCTCAGTTGTTGGCTCAAGTGGCGGGACTGAGAGTGGACACCACCTCAGTTGTTGGCTCAAGTGGCGGGACTGAGAGTGGACACCACCCTAGGTTCCTTTGAGCAATAGCATTAATATCAATGTGTCGTTGATTTCGAGGATAGTGTTGATGTAATACTCTTGAGGCTAGGATTGCGTTGGGTTCTGGAATACTTTTTGAGTAGGAGCGTAATGCCTAACAATGACAACGGGGTGATTCTCGGGTTCACATGTCGAGATTGTCCCTCTTAAGCAGGATTGTGTTTGTCAATGGGTCGATGTGATCGTGTCGCCTTTAGAGATATTGCATTTTCCCCAGTTAGGGCTAAGTGCTATGTGGGATTCTCTTAGGTTAGGGCATGTCAGGATTTGTCGGTTTTATATATGATTTTGCATATCTGCATGAAAATGTTTTTAAACTTTTACTTAGATGATTCAGCATCTAGTTGGACTATGTCCTTGGAATATTCAAACGTTTCAGGTAAAGGTAGTGGCACTAAGGGAAAGGATGTCGTCGAGATGTAGCTGATATGTTTAGTTTTCGTAGGTCCTTGTCTATGATTACGATGTTCAGAGATTATATAATATTTTGATATTTTCATGTGAAACATCGATTTGGTTATTGTAAAATGAATTATTGATTATATATCATTGAGGTTTCAATCTTGCTTCCGCTGATGTGATTGATAATACCTGTCTTAGTCTATTAATTTTTAAATTTTGATATACTGAGAAGGTACAATCAGGATTGTCAGGAAATGATTATAATGAGGGTATGCATATTGAGAGGCTTATGTTGTGTGTATAATGTTGAAAAAATATATATATTTTTGAAATCTCGAGGTAATACGCGTTCTGAGAAAACGAGGCGTTACATAATGGTAGCTCAAGCTCGGCTCATTTACTAAATGAGTCAAATATTTAAGCTCAAACTTGGCTCATTTGTATCATGAGCTAACTTATTGAGTCAATTTTCGAGTTGAGTCTTGAGCCAACTCACGAGTACCTCGGCTCATTGCCAGCCCTACTCGTGAATGTCTTAAGATGATTAATACGAAACTAACTAACTAAAGGCATATTTATTATATTGTTACACGTACAGGCATTAGGCATAGCCATATCACAACGTAAGATGACTGTCAACAGCGACGACAACGACCTTCCAGATTCAGATTTATTTATGAGTCCTTCTACGGACTAGACAAATTAATAGACACATTTATAGAATGAAGATTAAAATGTGTTCATACACATTACATTGAAAAAAATATAATGTAACGTGAACGAAGACATTTTAATCCTCATTTTGTAAATTTATCTGTCAACATGTTTGATTTTCAAACATTTTCCTTTATTTATTATATAGCACGGTCATCTCCCCATGTTAATTTGTTCATAATCTCATCTCAACTATGATTGTAAATTCGATCCTTCTCTTAATATCCTTTTATTGTTCTTTCCCTTACAAAAAGAAATATATAGTAATAGATTAAATTAATTGAAGATTTAAAATTTATGCAACTTCTCCCACCAAATCAAATTAGAACTTAAACTTGTGATTTATTATTATTATTATTGTTTGTGTTTATATAGCTATACAAGATATTATTTATGCATTAGTTCCTTAAGAATCCTCTTAATTCTAATGACAACTAAAATAGTTTTCAAATCCCATTAAAACACCATAGATGTTTAATTATGCACTATCATTAATATTAATATGAAACAGTAATCTAATTTAATTATGCACCCGTAGATGTTAATAGGTGCCCTAAAATGTTGTAATAAACATATCTTATTTTTATGTTAAGTAGATATTATTTTTAACTTCAAATATTTTTATTGATTAACAATAAATACATTATACATTAAAATAATTTTACTAACTAATAAAATATTTATTAATACATGAGACATGAAAAATTATATTTTTATGTAACTTTTCCCCCCGGGTATATTATAAAATTCATATATAAATTATTATATTCACCAAACAAAAACTTCAACTCTAGAGAGAGAGAGAGAGAGAGAGAGAGAGAGAGACGACGGACGGACACGTATAGGATTTGTGACAGGCGACGGGTGAATCAAGAAGCGTTCGGATTATTCCAACACTGACACAATGATGATGGAGTGATTTAGAACCATCCGAATCCGAGGGGTAATTCAAACTTGAAAGGGCCCATACAATTTAGCCCCAATATAAGCGGCAAAGCCTTCATTATTTTGAAGAATCTTTTATTGAATATCTGATGATACGCATACATACATACATACATACGCCCACTATCAGATGGGCATAGTTTCACAAGCTGGCCGAATTCTCAATCTCCCAACTCTGTCTGCTACCACATACAAGTCGCCTTCCTTGGGCTTCGTGGTCCCATTTCAGATTTGTATCTGTTAACCCTAAGTGGCCCGCCCTACTTATAACCACAGAAGACAATGAGAGGTGACTCCTACTCCCTCTTTATCAGCAAAATCCCACAACGATATTCATAATCCCCATTATAATTGTCAGCGCCCCACCATTTATTTATTACTCATCTTTGATTTGAGTCATCAATCCTAACCACCTCTAAACGTATTTCACTTTCTTATCATTCATTCCTGTTTCTCTCAACACGTTATTCTGTATGTGTAACCCTTTAAACCCATATGAATTTTGATTGAATTTCATTCAACTTATCTTAGAAGACAAATAAACCCTACAATTAAAGCCATTATTGCGAGACCCACCAGCATATGTTCATTAGATATGATATCAATACAACACCTGAGCCTCCTCATCCTACTACTTTACTTCACCAACACGTGCAGAAGCCGCTGCGCCATGTTTCGAACCATAAGGTTTTGCAAGCAAGCTTGTCCTTTCTGTAAATAATATCAAGTTTAATGTATGGGGGAGAGCAGCGAATAAGCTCGGAGATGGTGATGGTGGGGCCAAAGAGTTCCGATCAAACGCATGGCTGTTCCTAGCTGTAAAGATTGGGCAGCTCGTCTCTCCTCGGGCTACATGTGCTCGCTCGAATCGCTTTTCTTATCCTTTTGTTGCTTTCCTCACATGCAGTGTGAGTGAAAGTTTCGGCCCCGAGAATGGCTCTCGGGTCAACATCTCGCGGAGAGAGCATCTATCCACATATGATGATACCAAAAGCTTCACTCAGAGAGTCCCTCGTCTTCTCCCCACCCCCCACAACACACCCACACCAAAGCTTGGATCTGTCTAGTTCTATTAACACCAATAGAACAGCCTCTCAGTTCAGACCTTGCCAGTGACAAATCGCCATCACCATACTATTTCTTCTTTTGGACCCTTCTCCTAACCGGAACATTTTTAGATGGAGAACAAGAAGGAACCAAGTGTAGAGCTTTTATCCTAGTAATCTGGGTCAAAACTACTGCATTACGCCTGTTTGCCAGTAATTCATAGTCAAACCCTTGGGTGATTACTATATCCTACGAGGCCACTAACTGAATAAATGGCATGATCATCATGCTCCATCATTTCGCCCGGATGAACAACCTACTCCCCCCAACTAAACAGGAAAAAGATATTTACCATCTCTCGGCTCACCATATGCATTTTATCTTATTCTATTTGTTCTGGAACCGTCTGATTTGTTCCGGGAATCATTAAAGAAGGAAAATCAAATTTTCTATTTGATTTCTGATTCCAAACGGGTAGGCATTGTGTCAGTTGCAAAGTCTCAATCACTTTCCCATTAAAATAAGTAACAGAGCAGCCAAACAATGTCCTAACGGGCCAAAAAAAAAAACCGCAAGGGCCATCCAGAGAATCAGTCATAGCAACGTAAACATTAAACAAGTAAACTGAACTCCCCAATAACCCACCATAAACAAACACATAATTACAGATAAATCCTTATCATAGTGCTGAGCTGAGATCACAAGAAGCTACCGTTGGTTACACGAGTCTAGATATACCTGGCCACGTATGATGGCAAAACCAAATAAATTGGTCCGGTCCCCCTACCTATTTAATATTAACAAAAACATTTGATAGTTTTTACACAAAGTTCACTCTTGGGAATCATTCACGCCACCACATTTATTTCTCTAAACAAAAGTGTTTTTTTTTTCTCTAAACAAAATAAACCACTAACTTGTATATAAAGAACGAATCTTGTGCGAGAGGTTGCCACCCAATACTCAAATGGATAGAAAGGAAAGTAGGAAGCTCACAGGATTTCGCCTGCTGCAGCTAATGCACATCCAACACAGCATAACAAATATCACACTTCACAAACCTTACATTATCTTCTAACTTAAAACATTTAACAGCTAGCACCCAGCCCTATCTCTTGAAGGATTTTTAAAAGATAACATTCCTTTCCATCACTTTTAGTTTTTTCTTTCTTTTCAATTCTTTTCCTTTACAGCACCTGGAAAGGGAAAAGGGGCAGCATGAGAAGGATGTGATTAAATAAGATTGGATGACAGGGCACCACCACGATATGGTCTACCCATTTGTTCTATTGTTTAATCCTACACTCGAAGTGGGTGGCGATGCCCAAATTAACATTTTTGTGCTACATCTTCACCCACCAACTCTATGTAAATAATTTTTGGTGCTGTATTTCACACTTGTGAAGTAGTGCTTCAATATTGCAGTGTCCTCCAAATTACGAACCACAAGTTTAGTCAAAGGAATCCTGAAGTCGGTATTTTAGGAAGAAATATGAGCAAAAACAAGCAGAACAGGGAAACTAGGCCGACAAACTACTCAGATGCTTAGATTTGCCAATTTGAAACAATTTTAATTTAGATTAGGGAAAGAGCAATTAATATCATCACCGTTCCGTCTCAGTACTACCTAACAAGGACCTTCCAGCCCCATGTGTGACGTGGCTACTTCCCCAGGTCCTGGACAAAGTAGGGAAACCCTAATTACAGCCGTACCTATGGTGCCAAGATAGATCTACCACAGACAGAAACTCTATGGAAACTAAAGAGGAACCCGTATTTGAATTCAGTAATCTCCGTTTTATCTTTTATTTTCAGAGGAACAATGGAATACAATACAAATCGCCTGGCATAATGGTGGGTTAATAGGAGGAGAAGAAAAAAAATAGAAATCAAAAGAAAAGGGGGAAAAAAATCAAAGATACAAAAAAGAAATGGAAAACGCTGATCAGATACTAGAAGAACAAAAAGACGGTCACAGGAATTTACCGGCAAGTCAGCAATTTCACGTCGAGTGTCCATACAAATCATATTGTGTCCACAGAGCATCCAGCGGACAGGGGTTTCTGGAATCGAGTCGGATCCATGGCTTGCCGCTGCCGCTCCAGTGGAGGAGGCTCACCGGACCAGGATGGAGGTCCCGGCAGCTACCGACGACGTTATCTCCTCCCAAGCCGTGTTGGTTCCACCGGTGCTCGATGGGCGCCACCTGTCCCGCGAAGACAAGGAGAAACGGCGGGAGCGACCCGAGCTCGTAGATCCGGCCGTTTTTCTGGATCTGCATCCAAGTCTCTATCCGCTTCGTGAATCCAAAGCGCCTCCACTTGACCAGATCTATGACCATTACTCCGGTGTTGAAGTAGCATGGTTTCCGGCCGTTGAAGGTGCCCGAGAATCGACCGTCCGACCAGAAACTAGCCGTGAAATATTTAGTGAAGTTGGCGTGGCAGTATTCGGGAGCTCCAATGGTCTTGTCCGCCAAGCTGGTAGTCCAGAGCTTGCGGATATCGTCGACCACCACGAGATCGGAATCCAAGTAAATAACTCTGCGAACACAGGGCTCCAGTAGATCAGCTAAGTAATTCCTGGCGTAATTGAGGGGCTGTTCCAGTGCTTGCCTAACTGAAGACGAGATCAGGTTCCGCACAATCTCCGGATCGAAGTAATAGACCTTGAACTTCAATTGAGGGAAAGTAGAACGGACTAGGGTTTCGAGATGAGTCTCTGAAACAAGGAAGTGAAAAAAGATGTTGTCCGGACACAAGGAATGCTGGAGGATGGAATGAACGGCGGCGATTGAGCCTCGAACGTACTCGACATCGAGAGTAATAGCGACGTGGACGAGAGAGGGATCGCAGACGCCGGTTCTCCCCAACATTAACCTGTCACTGGAACTGCATTGTTCGGCATTGCGGAATAGAGATGCTTTCCTGAAGGTGAACCGATCGAGAGCCGTTGTCTGACTGGGAAACCGGAGGGAAGCGTCAAGAATCGATGATCTAATCGCTTCAGCCGGCGAAAATGATTGCAGAGACGGAGAGACGACGATCATCACCATTGTCGCCGACAATATCCCGGACAATCTCGTAATCCAATGCATCTTCACAGGGTAAACCGCTCTTGCCGCCGCCTTCTTCAATTTGAAATGAAAAGGAACCAATAAACAAGAAGAGGATGAAGAGAGAAGGAACCCTAGGGTTCCCTTGAGGTTGGCCAGTGTTGGAAACAGAATGAATGCTTTCCTCGAATCCAAAATCGTTCCTTCCTTCCTCCACTCTGCCCCCCCTCCCCACGCTCGGCGCCCCCCCTCTCTCTCACTCCCCCTCTAATCGGATGCCGTGGAAACGAAGCGAACTTAGACGAGAGAGAAAGTAGAGAGAGAAGACCACGAACGGACGTTTTCTATCCAGTGCCGAAAAGGGGGACCCTTCTCCTGCTACTGTGCACCGAACGCCGCAGTAGTGCGCTCTCCCCCTAGCTCTCTCTCTCTCTCTCTCTCTCTCTCTCTCTTCTTTGGAGAAGGTGAAGCAGCAGCACCGTCGACAGAGAGGGAAAGCTAGAGAGAGATTGGGCAGCCTCTGTTGGTGGTAGTATCGCCAAGGCCTTTGCGCTTTCAACCATTGAAATCCACGGCCACGGCCAAACAAGCCTCATAACAATAATAATGCGTAATAATATATGTATATATATGATGCTATATTTAACCAAACCCCAAAACCATCTGTAATAAATAATAATGATAATAATAATAATAAGAATAATCAGAAAGCAAAGCAAAATCATTTAAAAAATTAAACTATTAGTGGGAATAGGAAACACAGAAGAGAAGAGTCGGCTTGGGCTTGGGCTTGGGCTTGGGTTGGGCTCGGGCTTGGGGAAGAGAGAGAGAGGACCAGCTGTCCTTGTCTCGGCTCATAGTGGCAAATTCGTCCAAGGCCAGTTGTCCCATCGACATTCTCAGAAGAACCACACATGGCCTCTTGCACACGTCACCCACCCCCACGTTTTGGCATCTCGCCATTCCTTCATCTCCATTTCAACTCAACCCACTTGAAGAATTCTTCTTCTTCTCCTTCTCCTTCTTCTTCTCTCATGTTCCCTGCAACTGCATCGCCATCCTAATTTACTACAAGTGTCCCTCTTTAGAACTTGCCACGAGAACCATTCTAGAAGATGAAATAATCAGTCAGTCAGTCAGTCCAATAACAATTCTAGGAAGATCGTGAAACGACCATTCTGGCCTGGCCTGTTATTTAATGCTGAGGGTTGTGTCACCAGAAAAGTTGGTCATCAAATCGCTCTCAATACACCATTTATTAGCTCTTTTTATTAATCAAGCACGTAAAAGGAAAAGGAAGTTTGCGTTTATGACATAGTAGAGAATACAAGATAACAAAAAGAGAGATGATAAATAACTTTTATAAGATAATATTATAGTAATAATAATAATAATAATAAGAAAATTAAAAAAAAGTTAGTCAATATAATAAGTATGAAATCATAGTTGATGTTGATGTTATTTACTCGTGGCAAATGAAACTTGATTCACTCAAAAAGACATGATTAATTTTTTTTCCCATGTAAAATTATAATAATAAAAATAACGACCGACTTTGTCTATTGAATTTATTGGCTGACACAATGACATTATTGAAATTCGAATATTATTTTTATTATTATTTTCGGATGATGTTGGGTGCATTATCAAATTCAAACTTTAATTGACATATTAAAAGTTGAATATTAAATTTAAGTAATTAAATACTAACACTCATGAATTATTGTTATAAGTTATTTTTAATTCTTGATAAGACTGTTATGGATCATTAAAAATTATTATTAATTTTAAATATAATTACTATGAATTTTTGTGATGCCGCAATTTCAATTTTATTTCTAAAATCATCATTCAGTTAAGAAGATTAAGATTCTGTTGATATAAATGTGTGAAATTAATTAATTAATGATCTCATAGAAAGAAAGGTGAGGTTGAAAAGTGTAATATGGGGGCTATCCCTTTCCCCTAATCCAATAAGAAAATTTTAATGTGAAATCCATTTATTGTATTAAGAAATAGCTAAATTCAGTAATAACAAGTTGGGGAAAATTTTGAAAACAAAAAGGGATCAATTTCTCCATTCTGATCGATCTGGGTGGGGGGTCGTAGAAAGGGCAGCCCCCATCGGGATTTGGGTTTGTAGAAAGTTTCAAGTGTTACTAAGTTAATAAATAAATATTAGCATTGAGTCGAGTGGTGGAGTTGGACAACACAACAAACAATTGATTGCCTTGCTGCAACCATAACAATCTACAACCCCCAGCAGTGGTCATGTTTTTTATCAGTTGCTATATATATATTGTCGGATTCGGGATTTGGAAAGACTTGTGTATATGTATGTAATATACACGAGCATCGAGGAAAATAATTTTGAGAACTGCTAAGATTTTCAAGCAAATTGGAATTAACATTAAAGTTTGTTTACCTAACAATATTCGTCCCCATTCTGTCTGGCTCTCTTTCCTTTCCTTTTTATTGGTTTCATCAAAATGAATGTCCGTGCCATCGTCGCAGATGTTAGAAGCGAGCAAACATTAATTGGACTGAGACTAGTTGCAAGCAAGGAAGGGATGATTACTATATATGGAATAATGATAAGAAGATTAGCGCGCGCCCAAATTTGTCCAATTAATATTTTATATTCTCAGCTTTGAATGGCAAAAGTTTTGGCCTTTTAAGAATAGCTTTTTTGGCTGTAATCAAACAGAATATAACTTCAATATATTGGAAATGATGTTGTAGAAGAGATTGTTTAAATCCAAAATCAAAAGTCTGTTTGTTTCTTATTATTATTACTACCTTGCTATATGATGTTCAAAATTGTAAATAGAATTACGCGACACCACATTATTTTGCTACAAAAGTCCAGTGAGATTGGCGATTAATTCTTCTTGTATCTCATCTTTTGTTGGTTAATATTAGCAGCTACCAAATGAAGTTACATATTATTTTTAAGAAAATAATAGACATGGTAGGAGGTTATTAAGATATCAAAACATAAATTAAGTGACGGATAAGTGATACGCGGTCTAAGCAAAGGCCAAAGACCTATTTACGATTTATCTCATTTATCAAAATTAAAAACACAAACAATAAGAGATTACGTAAAGATAATAAATCTAAAAAAATAATTTTATTGGGCAATTCAATAACTTTCAAACGAGTTTAAAAAATTTGGTATTTGAGTGCTATGAACATGGCAACAAGATCGCCAAAGGCCCCGGTTCCAAGTGCAATTATTAGACCTAGAACATCTTCACAAAATTTATGTAATGGCTTTTCTTTTCTCAAAAACAAAAATTGATCAAAAGAAAAATGGGTAATCGTGGAGTGATTATATTATTTTTTAAAGTTTAGTGGAGGAGAGGTGACCCCCGAAAGAAGACAATTTTGACGAGGTGGACCGGGGCCCCACTTCATATCTTTTGTCGTCTTTTTATCCGAATTTAGTGAAAAATCAATCAGAAAGGAAAGCATCATCAGGATGCGCAGAATCAGCCTCACACGTGGAGCGGCATGATCAGGATGCGTTTTGTCATGTCAATCTAGGGGAGAGGGAGTACAAGTGTACGGCAACGCCAGCTGGTGCGACGCAGCGGAACACATTTGAGTACAGCGTCATTACAATGCCTTTTTCGGCTTTGTGAAACGTGTACCAGTGTAGCGACGCGACAGTATTTTACCAGGCCAGGCAGTAGTACATCCTGCACCTCCATATGCCAGTTGGACTCCCCCTGTCTCGTACTATCAGACCCGAAATAAGATCCGGAAACCCGTAGCCGGCTTGTAAAGATATATATATATATATAGAAATCGGCCGGTTTTCAGTCTTTGGTTGGAGTTGGAGGTTCCATCGAACTCATTAATTGTTTTTATTTTTTATATTTTTCTGAATAAATTAAGAAATAGAATTTTCAGTCCAAAAATAGTAATTGAATATTATCCATCTCTTTTTACAGTTATGTTAAAACAGCAATGCAAGTTGCAAAAGAGGGTGACGTCTTTACCAATCAGGTGGGGTGGCTGTCTGTTGTGGAAGAAGAAGTATTTCTAGAAGGAAACTAAGAATTGATCTTCAGAGCGCGGTTGGAAGATGATATGTCTTTTTAAGGGAAGGTACCGATACGCATTAAAATAATTATTGTGAGGTGGTCGGCGGGTTGCTTCTGTCTAGTTCAAGCCTTCCAGGCGTTAGCCGTTGGGTGCGGCGGCGGACCTTTCAGTTGACTATCTATCGAGGGGTCTGAGCTCCCGTTGGGTTTGAAAAAACGAAGCAGGAAACGAGGTTGCTTTGTTATCTGAATTTAGCCGTTAGGCTGGCTGGCTGGCTGGCTGGCGACCATTCGGAAGGATGATCCGGCCCTATGGAAACGCCTAGATTTTTTATTTTTTTTAATATATTTATTTCCTTATGATTTGCATGTTTCTGTTACGAAGAGAAATCCATTAAGACAAAGAGGAGAGGGGCCTTCTTTAGAAAGGAAATATGTGGGAATTAAGATGGTTTTTGCTGCAGGGTTTGCCCAGATAAGGTCTCGTTTGGGTGCCACTTTTTGAACACAAGGCTCCTATTTGCTTGTTGACACTTTCACAAACGATGTGGACTTGTAACAACTTCAAGTGTATCCATCACCGCCCTACAAAATGAGTGCATGCATTAATTAAACATAACACGCTCGCTGCCCATCCCTATATTTGTAATTATAATTTTGTTAACTAAAAAATAAAAAATAAATATATATATATATTAGTGATGAGGGAACGCCCTCGGTCCCATAATTACGCCGAGACGAATACCTAACAGCGGTCAAAAGATACACAGCAGATAAGCATTGCCACGTCAATCAGATAAGCACTCAATAGAGAAACCCCCGAAGATCACGGAGGCAACAGTTATCCCGAACTCCTCGGAGGCGGAGGCTATCGCGAAACCCTTATCGGGAAAGTCCCGAAGAAGGCGGGAGGAAGATCCCGAAGATCCCTCATGATCCCTATCCCGAGAAAAGGTAAGCGAAGAAGGTGGGAGATTCTCCTGATCTTTCCATCAATTAACATAGTTTAAAAGGGGACAAGGAACCCTAGATCGAAAACTAACTTAATCATCGGAGATCGACCGGGGGAGCAAGCCTCGTCTCCATTGCAGGTACATTCAGAGAGGCAAGAAGGGAACGTGCGGCTACCACCTCCGAAAATCCTTCATCAATTGGCGCCCACCGTGGGGCCGACATTCTTCTCTTCTGTCTTTCCAGCGCAGCAGACAATCTTCTCAACCGTGAATGGCGACCAGAAGACAGCCGTCTAGGGCCGTGGGGAGCAACCCCGTTCCGGAACCGAGTCAGCAGAACCCTCCCCGAAGCCCGCCGGGGAGGGCTCGGAGTCCGGAGGGCCCTCCGCCTCCTCCTGATCGGATAGCACTTCTGGAGGGTCAAGTACAACGATTGACGGAGTTACTCATGGGTTTTCTAGATGGCCAGCATCAGCAAGCCCAGCACTCTCGGGCGGAGGAAAGGCGCGAGCCCCCAAGAGAAGAGGAATCTTATCGACGGGACGAGAATCCGCAGAGGCCAGGGCCAGATGACGGCGAGGCGGCCGAGTCTCTTGACTTGTCGTTTGTGCAGCAGCGGCAGGAAAGAAGACTGCGGCAGTTGGAGGAGGAGATGGCCGCCCTAAAGCCAAGGACCGGAGAGGCTCAGGGACCAAGGATAAATCAGCCCCTTGGCCCAGAGATCATGGCGGCCATACCACCAGAACGTCTCCGTATCCCGGCCATTAAGCCCTACGCAGGGACCACCGACCCGATGGATCACCTGGATCTCTTTACCTCGCATATGATGGTACAGGACGCCTCAGACGCGATGTGGTGTAGAGTTTTCTTGGCCACTCTGGAGGGGCACGCACGGGCGTGGTACTCAAACCTGGCTCATCATTCCATCATAAGTTTTGCGCAACTCCGGAGCAGCTTTCTGGCGCACTTTGCACCTCTCCGAAGACACCGAAGGTCCACCATGGCCTTGGTGAGTATGAAGCAGAACCAAGGAGAGCCCTTGAAGGATTTCGTTTCACGATTTAATATGGAAGCCCTGAGCATCGAGAACTTTGACCACAATGTTGCTATGGTGGCATTCCAGAACGCCCTGAGGCCTGGCCCTTTCGCCCAATCATTAGCCAAAACGCCTCCCAGCGCGTTCACGGACATATTGGGCCGGGTCACGAAGTACATAAATGCCGAAGAGATCATGCAGGCTAAGAGGGCGGAGCATGTGGAGAAGAAGGATAAAAAGAAGCATCTCGAGGAAAGGAGGAGTGACGACCGAAGAGAAAAGCATCGCCCTCGGTGGGATACGGCGGGTTTCACTCCTCTGAACGCCCCGAGGGCAGAAATCCTCGCTACTATTGAGGGAAAAGATTACTTGAAAAAGCCTCGACCGATGAAGGCACCATCTGACAAAAGGAACAGAAGTAAATATTGCCGATTCCACCGAGATCATGGTCATGACACGGAAGAGTGTCACCAATTAAAGGAGGAGATTCAGGAACTTATCAATCGGGGTTTCCTGAGGAGCTACGTGGCAAAAACAGGTGATTCTCAGGGGAGAAAGGATCGACGATCGCGATCAAGAAGCCCCCCCAAGAGAGACCGCGCGGAGGATCGAAATCGGGCCCAGCGGGAGAGATCACATCGAAGAGAAGATGATCATCCTCAGCCTCCGATATTCCACACACTCGCGGCGGGGGAGGTCCCAGTCATGAAGGACGAAAAAAGTAATACGACCCGGCTGAAAAGATCGAGGAACGTGGATCCAATCTCTTTTTCAGATAGCGACCTCCCGGGGTACCCGACTCAAAATGACCCACTGGTAATAACAGCTGAACTCGGGAAGTGGGAACTTCGGCGGATCCTTGTGGATCCAGGAAGCTCTTCAGAAATCTTGTATCGGCAAGCCTTCTTAGGCATGGGGTATGAAATGACACAGCTAAGGGCAGCGAGGGTCCCTTTGGTGGGATTTGATGGTGAAGCCGTATATTCAGAAGGGATTATTCAACTCCCGTTGACGGTAGGGAGAGGTTCCCGAACTTCTCGTGTTATGCTAGATATCCTGGTAGCAGACGTGCCTTCGGCTTACAACATGATTCTCGGAAGATCGGGTCTCAATGCCCTTCGAGCCATCCCAAGCACGTATCATATGATGATGAAGTTTCCCACGGATAGGGGGACGGGCGAAGTGCGGGGAGATTTGCGCTTAGCCCGTGAATGTTACATGGCCTCTATAGGCATGGCGAAGAGTAAAGAAGCAGGGTTGCAGAAGGATGCTGACCCCCCGAAGGAGGTCAGTTTTCTACTAGAAGGACCTGAAGATCCCAAAACAACGGAGCCGGTGGATGAATTGGAAGAAGTACCTCTGGAAGAAAATTGCCCAAGTCGATGTGTAAGAGTGAGTATGGAGTTAAAAGATCCGCTAAGGAGTCAAATAATATCACTCCTTAGACAATATGCAGATATCTTCGCGTGGACAGCCCGGGATATGCCAGGAGTAAATCCAGAGGTAATGACACACAGGCTGGGGGTCCGATCAGGCTTTCAGCCTGTCAGACAGAAAAAACGAAGCTTCGCCCCTGATAGGGCAAGGGCGATCGAGGAGGAGATCGCAAAGTTAGCAGCTGCGCGCCACATTCGGGAGGTGGATTATCCAGATTGGCTAGCGAATGTTGTGCTGGTTCCCAAAGGGCAGAGCAAGTGGAGACTTTGCATCGATTTCACCGATCTTAACAAAGCCTGCCCAAAAGATAGCTACCCACTCCCGAGGATTGACGCCCTAATTGATGGAACTGCTGGATGTTCGCTCATGAGTTTCCTAGATGCTTTTCAGGGATATCACCAGATTCCATTGCACCCGGAGGACCAGGAGAAAACAGCATTCATCACCAACAAGGCAACCTACTGCTACACCGTAATGCCTTTCGGATTAAAGAACGCAGGAGCCACTTACCAGCGCCTGGTAAATAAGCTTTTTCACCAACAACTCGGGAGAAATATGGAGGCTTACGTCGACGACATGCTGGTAAAAAGTATGGTAGCCGAATGTCATCCGGAGGACCTGGAGGAATGCTTCAAAACCCTTCGTAAGTTCCATATGAAACTTAATCCTGTCAAATGTGCTTTCGGCGTTTCTGCAGGAAAGTTCCTAGGCTACATAGTACACCACCGAGGGATCGAGGTAAACCCTGCGAAGGTCAAAGCTATCATGGATATGCCGGCCCCGAGGAATGTGAAAGAGGTACAGAGCCTTACGGGTAGGATGACAGCCTTGGGCAGATTCCTTTCTCGTTTGGCAGAAAAAGGCCTTCCTTTCTACAAGGTCTTATCGAAAGCAAACAACTTCGAATGGAATTCTGAATGCCAGCGAGCTTTCGAAAAGCTTAAGGAGCACCTAGCCACGCCTCCGGTTCTTACCAAACCGAAGCCTGGAGAACCATTATACATATATCTGGCGGTGGCCAACGAGGCCGTCAGCTCGGTGTTGATCCGAGAAGAAAATAGGATCCAGAGGCCCGTTTATTATGCGAGTAAACGATTATCGGGAGCCGAGGTTCGGTATCTTCCTATGGAAAAACTGGCGTTCGCCTTAATAACATCGGCGAGGAAACTCCGACCCTACTTTCAAGCTCATACGATTATAGTGCTTACTAACCAACCCTTGAAGCAGGTTCTTAGCAAGCCAGAGCTTTCAGGCCGGATGTTGAAGTGGGCAGTAGAGCTCACCGCCTTCGACATTGAGTATAGGCCGCGACCGGCCATTAAGGCGCAGTCGCTAGCAGACTTCATCGCCGAAGGGATAGGAGCTCCCGAAGGTCCCGAAGAAAACCAGAAACCATGGTTAGTGGCGGTAGACGGAAGCTCGACCTCGGGCGGCGGTGGGGCAGGATTAATGATAAAGAGTCCTGAAGGGCAAATATGGCCTTACGCGCTACATTTTGAATTCCGAGCATCTAACAACGAAGCAGAATATGAGGCCTTATTGGCTGGGCTGAGGTTGGCTGAACAGTTGGGGGCTCAAAACGTCGAGGTGAGTTCAGATTCTAACTTAGTGGTGCAGCAGGTGAATGGAGAATATGAAGCCCGAGAAAGTCACATGGCGCAATACTTGACCCTAGCCAAAGAACTAATGGCGCGTTTCCAACACGTAAAGGTGGAATATGTCCCTCGAGCCATGAATACAGAGGCGGACTTGCTGTCCCGAATCGCCTCTTCCTCTTTCCCTACAAGCTCTCGGGAAATTCGGATCGAATCTCTTCCGCAAAAGAGTATCGAAGAAGCCGCAGACTAATTTTGTATCGATGACGAGCCTAGCTGGATGGACCCCCTGTTGTCATATTTAAGAGAGGAAAAGCTTCCGGAAGACGACTCGGAGGCACGGGAGGTCAAACGAAAAGCCCGAAATTTCGTGTTAGTCGGGGGGGAACTATACAGAAGGTCTTTTTCACAACCGCTGCTCAAGTGTATCCGACCTCGCGAAGCAGACTACATCCTACGGGAAATTCATGAAGGAATATGTGGAAACCACATCGGGGCTCGGGCGCTTAGTCAAAAGGCCCTACAACAGGGATATTATTGGCCAACAATGGTACGAGATTCCGAACAGCGGGTTAGAACTTGCGACCGGTGCCAGAAAACGTCTAACTTGGTCCATGTGCCGGCAGTCGCGCTAACTCATCTCGCCACACCATGCCCCTTCGCCCAATGGGGTATAGACATCCTGGGACCTTTTCCCCCAGCAGCTGGACAGGTCAAGTACATCATGGCCGCTATCGATTACTTCACAAAGTGGGTTGAAGCTGAGGCAGTGGCCTCTATTACTTCTCGCCGGGTGAAACAGTTTCTATGGAAGAATGTAGTCTGTCGCTTCGGAGTTCCTCGGGTGCTGATCTCAGACAACGGCACTCAATTTTCTGATCGATCCGTTCGGGAATGGTGCCAGGAGTTGGGAATCAAGCAACAATTCACCTCGGTAGCTCACCCCCAAGCTAATGGCCAAATCGAACTCACTAACAGAACTCTGTTGCGTGGGTTAAAAACAAGAGTAGATAAGGCGAAGGGTAGCTGGGTAGAAGAACTATCGAGCATTCTGTGGTCTTACCGGACTACGGCGAAGGTCTCCACGGGAGAGACTCCTTTCAGTCTATGCTACGGCTCGGAAGCATTAATCCCAGTTGAAATTGGAGTACCTACGCTACGAGTAGAGCTATTCGACCCTGAATCCAATGAGCAGAGTTTGAGGGACAACCTAGATTTCCTTGATGAATTTCGTGACCAGGCGAAGATTCGACAAGCTGCTTATAATCAGCGCATAGAGAGATACTACAATCGACGAGTAAGAGCACGAAACTTTCTACCAGGAGATTTGGTACTAAGGCGAGCAGACGTTCAGGGAGCCCGAGAAACAGATAAGTTAACACCAAATTGGGAAGGTCCTTACAAGGTAACAGAAGTCCTCAGCCCGAGGGCATACAAAATACAGACCCTCGAAGGTACACCGGTGAAAAACGCATGGAACGTGCAGAACTTGAGGAAGTTCTATCAATGATAGCTCTTTTATCTTCATATGATCTGTTAGTAATAATTTTACATTATATGTCTTGGCACCTTTTCTTTTTTATTGCTTTACGTATGCTATCCAGGAATAAATTCATTTTTTCTCCTATGCGTAAAAACTCATCATTTCCAAAGATCCGGGAAGGCACATCAGCGCGAAGGGAAAGAATTGACATACCTTCAACGGGGCTAGACCCCTCAACTAAAACAAAGGATCAGATATGATCCTCGGGGGGCCCGAACCCCCGACAAAACAAAGGATCAGATATGATCCTCGGGGGGCCCGAACCCCCGACAAAAGCAAAGGATCAGATATGATCCTCGGGGGGCCCGAACCCCCGACAAAAACAAGGGATCAAATATGATCCCGACAAAAACAAAGGATCAGATATGATCCTCGGGGGGCCCGAACCCCCGACAAAAGCAAAGGATCAGATATGATCCTCGGGGGGCCCGAACCCCCGACAAAAACAAGGGATCAAATATGATCCCAACAAGAACAAAGGATCAAATATGATCCTGGGAGGCCCGAACCTCCAGCAAAAGCAAAAGATCAGATGTGATCCTTGGAGGGTCCCGAATCCTCGAAAGGCTTAAGATTGCGAGGATCAGGCGCGATCCTTGGGGGGCCGGAGCCGAACCCTTTTCCTTTTGAGCAGTACGAAGGTCTTCTTGACAAAGACCAAGTCTTGTGATGAGCAGGAAGGATAAAAAAAAAAAAGGGGAAGAATCAAGCCTGATCCCAACACTTTTATTATTACGACAACAGGTTTTAATACAAAAATGACTACTCTAAAGAAGACAAGGCGGCGACAACATCGAAGGGGATGGAGTCTACATCCAAGTTCGAGAAGCGCTCTTTGATGAGTTTTCTCATATGCTCAAACCCACCCCGAAGAACTCCTTCTAATTCTGCGGCATAAGCTTCAGAGCTCCGGAAATCCTCTCGACCATTCTGAAAAGCCACTTGGGCATCCTTGAGGGCAGATTGAAGTTGGGCATGAGCAGTACGAAGGTCTTCTTTGCACCGGGAATAAGACTCCAACGCTTCGACCTGTCCCTTCTTGGCCTCCTTCAGCTCTAGGGTGAGTCTTTTTATATCCTCCTGAAGCTGGCGATTAACGACCTTAATGGAATCCAGCTCCTCCCCAAGTCGGGAATTGGCCTGGTTAGCCTCAAGCATGTTCTTCTGAACCAACTCCAAATCCTCCCGAGCTTGAGCTTCGGCTTCGTTGGCAAGTCGGGCATCTTCTTGCGCCATCTCCACAGACTTGGTTAAAATATGAACACGGTGCTCGAAACCCGACAGTTGGGAAGAAAGAGATTCCAACCCTCGAAGCCTTTCCACTTCAGACTCCAGGGAGATGATCCGAGTTTGAAGTTCAGACTCTCGTCGAGAGACCAAACCTTGGAACTCCGTAAGGTTCTGAGGAAGTAAAAGCAGAGTACAGATTAAGACCTACTCGCATAGAAAAAGCGAAAAGACAAAAGAAGAAGGAGTACGGTCGCACCCTTAGAATTTCAGAGCAATAGTCGATCCCGTTCGGAGTTCGTAGAGTCTCCGGTAAGACTAAAGCCGTTGAAGGAGCATTGGTGGCTTCAGGAGCCGAAGGCTCGGAGGGAGCAGCAGCTGGGGAGGCGGCTTCCACCCTGCGACGCTTCGTTCGGCGCGCTAAAATCTCCTTCGCCGACAACACCGAAGCCTCCTCCAGCGAAGCCTCTCCCGTCAGCTCCGAACGCCCCGCTGGTGCCAATGGCGTTAAAATTCGTTTAAAAATCGAACTGATAAGGACGCTGGGAGGCGTAGCACTGGACTCCGTACCTGCCATGGTTTGCCTTTTCTGGGCCTCTACGCGAGCTACAGCAAGCACCTGAGCGATGGTCGCCGAATCGTCTTCGGGAGAGATCGGTAAACGCGCAGGCATGGTGGAGGCTTCTCGCCGGGCGGTCGGAGAGCCTCTGGTTTGAGAAAGGAGAAGCGGGGAAGATGGGTCCCCCGAACCCCCAGCAATGCTCCCCTTGGAAGCCTCTTGGAAGGTCCCGGGGTCTTCCTCTACCGCCCTTCGCGACCTGGACGGTAATGAGCTCTTCTTGTTACTCTTCTTGCTCTTTGGAATTCGCTCGGAAGGCGCAGTCCTCTCCAACACCCTCTGGCTGTCGGAAGGTGCCGAAGGGCCTTTACTCCCAGGGAAGTCCAAAATCATTCCTTTGGAGATAGCAGAATAAGATATTTCCCAGACCTCTTCATCTAAGAAAGAGACAACAACGAAAATCAAATACAGACAAAGGAAAAAGAGAGAGAAAAAGAAGAAGATGAAGGAAAAAGAGCTCACAGTTCTCGCCGTCCAAACCTGCTTGGGAAAGGCTGGGATTGGAGAGCCATCCTTCTTCCCAGTTCCGACTGTTCTTCATAAGTCGGCAGGCGAAATCTTCAATGGTCTCGACACTCGGACGCTTATGCTTAGTGTCCAGAGTCCACTCATTACTGACAGACCAGATCTCTTGAGAAGAACCGGATGGCCGGGGGCGGACGAAGACAAAACGCTCCTTCCAATCATCAGAATCTTTCAACCCGCCGGATTGCATGAGAGTCGAAGCAGAAATCTCAAGATTAGAGTATCCCTTGCAGGCGAGAAGACGGCTATCTTTCACGATCCGAGGGGAGATGGAGATCCACCCTCCGGGGTCGCGGTTGGTCGTGAAGAAATAGTCGAAGAGGTCTCCAGTTGGCTCAATTTTGCCAGAATGACAAATAAGGAGGAACCCCATCAAGTATCGCCATCCGAAGGGAGACAGTTGGGCGGGAGCGATAGTAAGATGTTGAAGTAGGGTCATCACTCTTCTCCGGGGAGGGAGCCGAAAGCCCCTGTCAAAAGCACACTTATAAATGCAAAGGCGGCCGGCGACGGGATGACATGCTCGTAGATGGCTGTTGAACTCTACCTCCCACTCTTCGGGGACGTTGTACTTTTCTCTAAACTGTTGACATTCCGCTTGGCTCATCCATTGACATGGAATCGACGCAGCAGGATGTTTTTCCCACTCAATAAGCTCTGCACCAGCGGGATTAAACCTTCCAGAACCGATTATCGCCATGGCAAAAAGCTAGGAGAAAGAGAGGCGAAAGAGGAGGAAAACACTTGCGGGCACAAGAAAAGCTAAAACTGAAGGAAAGTCGCACGAAAAGAGAAGTAGAGGGACTTAAGGGTTCCCATTTTAAAAGATTAAACTGCGGGGATAAGAGACCAAAGGACGAGCAATAATGAGCATTGATCACCCCGCACTGACAGAACTCGAAAGACGAAACGGCCTCGGACAGCGCATAGGGAAGGGATACCGCCGTCAAAACCGATTGATTTTCGCGTCTGCCAGACACCAAAAAAAAAAAAAAAAAAAAAAAAAGGGGAGTTAAAGTGAAGAGCCTCAGGGGCCTTACTACTCCTCGGGCCCTTCAAGCCGAAGAGCTCAAGGAGTGGGGGGGCAAGTGATGAGGGGAACGCCCTCGGTCCCATAATTACGCCGAGACGAATACCTAACAGCGGTCAAAAGATACACAGCAGATAAGCATTGCCACGTCAATCAGATAAGCACTCAATAGAGAAACCCCCGAAGATCACGGAGGCAACAGTTATCCCGAACTCCTCGGAGGCGGAGGCTATCGCGAAACCCTTATCGGGAAAGTCCCGAAGAAGGCGGGAGGAAGATCCCGAAGATCCCTCATGATCCCTATCCCGAGAAAAGGTAAGCGAAGAAGGTGGGAGATTCTCCTGATCTTTCCATCAATTAACATAGTTTAAAAGGGGACAAGGAACCCTAGATCGAAAACTAACTTAATCATCGGAGATCGACCGGGGGAGCAAGCCCCGTCTCCATTGCAGGTACATTCAGAGAGGCAAGAAGGGAACGTGCGGCTACCACCTCCGAAAATCCTTCATCAATTAGCTTATTTACAATGAATCTCAAGATTAGATAAAAAATAAAATAAAATCAGAGTAATTAATAGTTAATGTTAAAATTGTAGGATTCAACAAACAAAAATTATTTTGAAGTAAAAAAGACAATAATAATGTCAATGGAGGAAAATAATCCAACAAAACTTTTGTTAATTGGGTCTACTTTGGATACCAAATTGAAAAGGAAGGAAAAGAAGCTCCACGCCACCTACTGGGTGGAGAGTGACATGCGACTGAAGCACAATCATTCAGCTATTCTTAATCCAAATTGATTTGGAAAATGACACCCCAAATCGCTCAGAAAGAAACCCGTTTCACCTATTTTTTGCCATTTTAGTTAGGTGGATATTCGCTTTCTGATATTACTTCTTCTTGTATGTAAACCCAACTCCAAACTGTTGAACCCTTTTTGGTAATATTAAATTCTTCACATTATTTTATTGTTATTTTAATTCTTTTAAAGTTTACGGGCGGGGACTTGTTTATGGATTCACTATCGGAGAGGTTGAGGCTAAATTGACAAATTCTACGTGACATCTGTCACCATAAAATTGGCTTCCCTAGCTAGAATATTGTCACCACCCCTTAATAATTAAGAAAAACAAAAAGAGGAGGATTGCTGTTAACAGATAACTAGTTATTAATGGTTACAGCAAAATGAGCAGTTGGACGACCAACCCAGAAGCCCATTTCATCCAGGGCCCCATCGGGAGGCCGGGCCATAAGTAATGGGTAAATGGGCTCGAATGCGATTATTAAAAGCCTTCTACGATATCAAAGCATATGCATCTTCAGGGTAATTTGAGGAGTCAGTGGATCAATATCATGGATTCATGGCATGGGCCTGCCCGTACCCTTTATTGCTCATTTTATTTACAAAATATTTAATTTAATACAATTACAATGTCACATTATTATGTTTTATATATCTCAATAATTTCATGTTTTTGTATTTATAATAATAATATGAGTACATGACAATTGATAGTTTTAGATAAATATAAAATAAAAAAATACAACTTACCTTATATTCACTATCAACAAACATATACATATAAGATATTATTGCATTTTTTATAAATATGGATTAATTACACCAATAATCACTCAACTTTGCATTCTATTATTATTTAGTCAGTGAACTTTGAAATATTACCTGTTAATCACTAATATTTCAAAACTATTACTGTTTAATCACTAAACTTTAAAATGTTACCTAATAGTTATTAATATTTCAAAACTATTTATCATCCGTCACTCGTGAATTTAAAGATTAATGACAAATGAGTTATGGGTAAAAAATGATTTTGAAATATTAATGATTAGTATGTAATATTTTAAAGTTTAATGAGTAAATAATAACGATTTTGTAATAACGATTTTAAAATATTAGTAACTAATAAATAATATTTTAAAATTCAATAATTAAATAATAAAATACTACAAAATTAAGTAATTATTGATATAATTAAACCCGTAAACATGGCGCCGAGATTGTATGGAATATTTTCGCCATTTTATTATCCTTCACAAAGTATTTCTTTAATTCGAAATCCCAAGACCCTAATAATACCTCCCGTCCCTGAACATAAAAAGTCGCCGTATGTCAGTTATTCTGTGTAATCTGTTTGGTAGTGGGCTATAACTAAGAAGACAAAATAATTCTTCTTTTAAAAAAAGTAAAGACGAATACCTTTTACTTTTTACTAATACCTTTTGTGATAATTTTATTATTATTATTATTATTAATTTTTAACTTTTCAGGGGACCATCTACTGTTGTTAAGTGGGGAAAATCAAAAGGCCCACAAAGCTTTAAGTAGTTGACACTTGACACTTTGAAAGCCTCCACATGCTCAGACACTCCTTGATAATTTACAATTTTATTAAATAAAAGGGCCCATCTGCACCAGACCCCCCTCTGCTATCCTATGTGAAAAAGTATGTCATGTTCTTTTACAGGAAGAGTAATATTCTAAATCATAAAAATGAATTTATAAATACATTTAATGAATAATATTCTAAATCTATCTGTATATATTTATATATTTATTTTAATAATTTTTAAATTAATTTTATATTGATAGCTTAAATTTTATAGTGAGTTTAATTTTAAAAGAAATAATTAAAAGCTATTAGACACCTATTGCCATGCCTCTAAACCGTCCTCATCTGCCCACAAGTTGTGGATAGACAGTGCGATTTTGTTCACCGTTTTAACGGGTGATTATTATCTTCGTTATTTTTGTGAGAATAAAAAGTAATAGAATGACATGAGATAATATTTAATTATTATTTTATTATTTTTCATCTAAATTAAAATAAGTGAGAGTAATAGTCACCCATAAAAGGGGTGAACAAAATCGCACTCGATTTAGTCATCCTCTTCATCTTCCATCGCTGGTTTCATTTATTTTATTTTATGCGTCCGTCACATCCTTGGACAAGCTGGGCTGTCGTCCATTGCTGTCGCCGCAGGGATTTTGATCCCATCTTCTTTGCCACTGGTTATCATTTGTCGACTTATTGCCTTCTCTATATATCCCTCTCGTTTAAGCAGAATTAATGCTCTTTGATCTCGAGTCAACACATCATCATCATCATCATCATGCATCATTTTGACTTACAAATATTAAATTTTTTATCATCATTAGAATATAGTAAGTATCTTCATCCCTCAGTTATGGAAATCTCGTAAAGCTGAGATGATTCAGAGTCAGAATTTCGCCTAAGATAACATTAATATAAATAATCAACTAGTCAAATTAATCACGCCACAGTCTCAATTGCATATCTCATAATAATATTCTTATGTATTGCTAATCTGTCAAAGCTACCCAGAAAAGGAAACAGAGCTCTTTAAGCATGAAAAGCTGCAATTAGACTTCCCAATATTTGACTGTATCTGGGCCGAACTGGTTGGCCCAAGTTCATTAGCTTCTCTCTCAGGCTCAGCCGCTATGTTGCAGGATATACACCTTACAAAGCCGTTTCCTTGTTTCAGAAAAATTTCTTATTTTCGTTTTGAACTAGAAGAATCCCCGTTGTTTACACGTTTCCATTCCCGTCCTCATTTTCGTTTCTGTGCGACATAGGCCGCAACACCTTCTCAATACTCGGACACAAATCAATAATATATTGATATTTTTTTTTTGTAATACTGCAAGTTCGGTGGGTACCAGTACCAAACATTTTAGCGAGAACCCAACTCAACTCATCACAGTGATTTATGGACGCAGCGAAACTCATCGCAGACAGTCGGAATCAGTAGAAAAATCATAAAGAAATTTACCCAAAAAGGCAGTGGATTCAATTCAACAACTTTTGCTTTTTTTCCATTCCATAACAACGATTAGGAACAAAGCTATATGAGGTATCGATCTAATCAGGCAGAATATATGGACAATTTATTTCTAAGAGGAAACATCGATCGTTTATAAGGGAAGACATTGAAGAGAAGAAAAAAGGACACGCGAAACTGCAGATTTTTATTCTTTTTTTTATATATATATATATATATTTGTGGTTATTGTTTGGCGTTCGGCGTAAGGTAAGCGAAGAACTAACTTTCAGTGAACTATCTGGGAGCCGAGATTGGCAGCGTCGAGGGGCACCAATTGGCCCTGCGCCGCCAGCAAGGACTTGTAGATCTCGACGATCATCCGCTCATCATACTCCTTAATCGGCCGCCTCCCAAATCCGGAAACGGAGTCGTCAAACCCGCCGCCGTAGCCGGTGCTAATCACGGGGGAGTTAGCGATCCGGAGCATGAAGTTAACGTAGGCGTCGCGGAGGCCGATAAGCAGCTTCTTCGGGGAGAAGGAGAAGGAGAAGCGGAGCTTGGGAGTGATCTTTATTCTCCAGAAGCGCCGCCTCCGGCTAGAGCCTCCGCCTGCCCGGGCCAGCTCCACCCGGGTCTTCCGCCGCCGGCCGCCGCCATTAAGCTTCTCGTAGCCTCTCCGCCGCCAGTACCCCTTCAGGCCTCTATACACCCTCGTCGATACCCCTTCCATTCTCGACTAATTTCTTCCCTAAATCTCTCTCTCTCACTCTCTCTCGGGCTTTACGGATCAATGCATTCCTTCCATATAATAAGAGAATAATAATAGATGAAGGGGGGGGGGGGGGGGGGGGGGGTATGGTGTGAATCATGGCCGAGCACAGAGAAATAAGATAATAAATGAAGCTGCTTCGACAGACACGTATCCGTATTTCACACGAGCTTTGCCTCTTAACATAATCCACGCCTCGTCGTACGTGCGAGATACTCTTCACCTCTACTCCTCTCTCTCTCTCTCTCTCTCTCTATATATATATATATATAAATTGTATGTTGAACTTAATTTAAAAATTGATATTTATTTAGTTATTATTTACAATATAAAATAAAATTTGACCCAAATATTGAGTCCATTTTTTACACCGTTAATCACTATTCGGACTCCGGCTAGAAAATAAGATTAGAAAACCAGTGGCGAACCAGTAACCAGTAACCACCTTAACTTTCGAGCGGTACCATGCCTTCTCACGTGGGATACACGTGTGATACCTAAAGCTCACCTGCCATGCCGTTCGGTTACGCTGCCAAATTTACATATATGCCCTCTACCGCTTCTTCACGTACGTTGGCTTGTAATTATGAGATTAGAAGCAACTAATACCAATAATCCTATGATTTGACAATAATAATAATAATAATAATAATAAAAAGAGTAAAATAAAAGTAGAAGCCGTTGAATCCTTGGCTTAAGTTTGTGACATAAACTCATATTACGTACTTTTTATTTGGACAAATTAGTTGCCTTGTGGTGTGTGGGGACCAATTAATCACTCACACCTCACTACAACATAACTATATATAAAATAGTTGTTTATCAATGATCAAGTTTGTGTCAAATCATTATCTAATAACGTGGTCTCATGCCATAATCAACGTAATATAATATCTGTAATAGAAAATTAATAACATGTATTACTAAAAATATATTTGATCCATTCATTATACTAATGTAGAAAAATACAATACAAATATTATTTATGGATCGTAATTCGTACAGTATGTGCAATATCATAATGGCCAAACCATCACTAAAGAATCATGCCCAATTGTGATGACTTTATAAAGGGAAATAAAGGGCAGAAGGGAGGCAATAAATAGAGCAATGGCGTGCATTAAAGAATTCACATTTTATTTTTTATATATCTGAGTGAAGGGTCCCATTGTTGCAACTTTAATTGAGTATCGGAGGCGGCGACCACCAATATTTGAAGGCCACATTTATTTAGTGACAGTAAGCACGAAAATGCATGGTAGCGTACACTAATCGATTCGTGGTCTCACTACAAACATAAAATCACCCCAACCCCCGTCCCCCGGCCCCAGCCCCAGCCCCAAGTACTAACTAACAATCGATCGACAATAGCTCGACATCAAATGTAATGGATGGGATGGATACCTTTGCGTTCGTTCTCTCCTCTCCTCTCCTCGATCCTGGGTGGGAGGGAATCGCATCTAGAATGATCTTCTTGTTGTAATTAGAGAAGATGTTAATCCATTTTATTTTATTTTATTTGGAGAGTCGCTCGCTCAATCCTCGTTCGGGCAGACTTAGCCATCGTTCATGAGGTGTGGGGTGACAACTGAAGAACTTCTGAATCAATTGAATCGAAAGTAAAGTGAGAATGAAAATAAATTATATATGTTATAATATATACATACATATATATTATTATGTTACGTTTCCATCACGCGTTGTCCCACTATATTTATGACGGCATAAGATTCTTGCATCTAACGCCGAAAGAAGAATTTGTTCAATTGGAAAAATCAAATCACGTCCGCACCAGCCCAAATTCAAGTTTCATTCATTCCAATTTGAAGTTTCCAAATGCACTCAATGTATGCACCCAGCCAAACCAAACAAAGAATTCTTGCAATTCCCTGCTCTTTGCTCGCTTCGCACTTCCTGGCAGAAGACAGCACAAATGAGAAAACTTCACTGTTGTTTATCATTGCTGTAGTTTAAAATAATGGTTGTGGTTCTACGTGTGTAAAGTGTTGGTTCGATTATTAAATCGATTGAAATTTAATAATTAAAAATAATTAAATTATTGTGTAAAACTAAATCGAATTGACCAAATAAACCTAAAAATCGAACTAATTGAAAATCAACAAAATTGAACAAAATTCGTAAAAATTAAACCGACCAAATAAATCGAACAAACCCCAACTGAATAGACCGAACTAATTTTCAGTCTTACTATTGCCGTCGACCGATGATTCCAATTATCAGAATCGATCATTAGATTCCCTCAGCTAAGGTGGTTTATATATCTAAAAATGAATTTAATTTAACAGTCTAATTTTTTGTAAATCTAAAAATTAATTTTATTGTCAAAAGACTCAAAACCCGTTCCTGAAAAAACGTTGCCGACCTTGTGACGCCCTGACCCCTACTACCGAGTGTCACCTTAACCCAAGGTTACACAAAAAATTCTTACTCCGGAGACCAGCTATGCCCTAATGGCAAGGAAATAAAATAATGTGGGCGCCCTAGTTAAAATCCACGTTTCATTGCCTCTGGCCATCGAGAACTCAAGATTTAAGACTCAAAAGTAGCAAGAGGACACTCAAGTCTCGCATCTAACTTGTGCCCTATAAGCAAATTAATAAGCTGCAATTTAAATATATTTTGGCTTACACACACAAAGTGTTCGTTATTATATATATATATATATAAACAAATCAAACCGACAAGCACATACGACATTCGACACAACTATTAAACGAAATAATTACAAGCTACTTGACCCACACCGCCATCATGGATTGTCGCTCTCATTATCTAGCTAGTCGTCAACACACACCGCATTTCCTTTACCGACCCCTAAGCTATCTGTGTGGTTAGTGGGAATGAAATGGTGAGTCTTGAGACTCAATAAAAATAATATACAATGCAGTAAATTAATAAGTATGACATCATAGATAAATATAAAGTGTAGCGCGCATACATGCCCGTCCATCGCATCTATCTCAGGCTCTTGGTGTCCCCTAGTGGTTTCTTCTAAGACTCTATCTTGAGACTCCTACGATAAAAAATTTACTCCTCCATGCCTAGACATTTTTTCAACATCTTATGCAATCTATGATAAAAGTAAATTTACATGCAAAACATATTAAACCTTTACCTTAAAAAAAAATTGTCTCCTGTTGACTCGTTGAGGTACCGTCGACACACCCAAAATTTTTTAATAAAATATTTATAATATAAGATTCAGAGATTAAGTACTCATACTAAAGTGCCTTGCTACTAATTAAATCCACCAAATTAATTTACTAAATTAGTTCACTAAATTAATTCATTAACCCACTAAATTAACTGTTATTCTAAATTAATTAATAAATTATTTCTCCTAAATTGTCTGATGAGAGTTACCTTAGTGCCGAAATCTCTTCCTCAAGTTCAGGATCAACTCCTTCCAAAGTCCTTCCTGCCCTTGCTTCCCTTTGATCTCAATTTCACAGTCAACTCTCCTATTTATACTCAAATTCCCAACTGATTTCATTGCAAACTCTACTTAGTTTATTCACCTTAAAGCCCATCATTTGATAACCCACTTAATTTGACAACATCATTTCACTTCTTTTATTTCACATGGTGCAATTGCATCAAAATTTGGAAAAGTAATAAGGCTTTAGCGGATAGCAGTAAAAGCAGCCCCAACGGCTACTACGTGGCTCGACGAGGCCTCACAGTCGTGTGGCTGCGCCCGCACCCTCGCTCATGGGTGTCATTTGGCTCCCTGAAATGATGTCGTTTAGTGCTTAAACCCAACCATTTTTCTTGCATGGCCATCGGTTCAATCTCACGACCCACCCCAGCCCCTTACATGCACATGATCGCCTGCGTCAACCTCACCTTCATTAATATTGTGTTTGCTTTATATTTATGGTGATGTTGCTCCAGTTTCCATTATTTCACTTTTGCTCCAAAACTTTTTTTTTTTCAAAAATTTCTCAAATTCCCAAATATGCAATAATTATAAAGAAATTATCTTAATCCCCAAAAATTTATTAATTATTTCTCAAGTTCGCCAATTATTAGTAAACCATAAATAGATTATTTCTCATAAATCACCCAAAATCACTTTTTATTATTCTATTTTTCCCTTCAATAAAAATTACTTAAGTACCTTACCATAAATTCATAAGTGAATTTAATATTTCCATAAAGATCATTAATCATATAAAATCCTCAATAATTAAATATTGAGATTAATTACTATTCCTTAGAAATACAGAGACGTTACAGACCACCATCCACAATGGATTCTGACGATTGAAATTGACTATCAAATTCATCTTAGCTTAGTGACCCAAAAAACAAAAGGATATAATAGTTGGATTTTAGTAGATCTAGGTTTTAATATAAAATATCCACCTACAAAAAGGTTGTTGAAAAACTTACTGAAGTGGCCCAAGACCGTATGATGTGAATATATTGATAAAGTTGTAACTTAAGAGCCAATCATAAGAGTTGTGAGTTGGCTGCATTTCAAATTAATCTTGGGTATATTTTGATTAATATCAGTATTTCTCTTTTAATACGTGGCAATACATTCATCTTTGTATTTTACTATTTAAATAAATCTCAAAGAGTGTAGCAATGTTAATCGAATTATGATGAAATCATACTAATGAGATCAAATGACTGATGCTTCATTCTTAAACTATTCCTGATCATAGGACTATGGAGTGGGCCTCTATAGTACCGTCTAGGTTGATACACACTATGCATGCTTGTAATGAGGGTAGTTAATCTCATTGACTACTTGTGTAGTGACACTAATGTAAGTATGTAGGTGCTCATTGGTGAATGAGTTCACTGAATGACCTAACTTGAAAACACTCAAATGGTAATTCTTACTAAATGTCAATTGAGAGTTTTATGTGGCGACATGTGTTAGTAATCTCTTTTCCTCAGATACCATAGTTATCTTGTATGATAAGTGTCATGTTTTGATGTCACTATACAGGGTCCAATAAGATAAGTCCCTAATAGGGTGGTTATTGAGTATGATTCGAATCATACGAAGGTAAGTGAGTATGCAAGATGTAATCTATCGACCTTAGTAATATTTAAAATGTATATGTCCTATGTGAATGATGAAGTCACAACTTGAGGAGTCGTTGGCCAACGTGGATAGTTGAGAATTAATAAGAGTTATTAATTCGACTGTAAGTTGTGGACTTAACATTCGTACACATAGTGTTGGTTATTAAAAGTTTGATATTTTACCATACTTGTAGACTATACTAAGGCATTATGATAAAGGGATTGAATAACACTAAAACTCGCAACAAAAATGTTCATCAGAAGTGTCATTTGCATTTCATTATGATAGGAGGGCCATGATACGTTGCTAGGCGTCAATTTTGGTCTAAGGGCAAGATAATAATTTTTGTCAAGAGATGAAATAAATTAAGGATCATAATTAAAGAGTTTTATTAGGAGTAGGATTTTATAAATTGTCCTTTTCCATCTTCATAGTGAACCTATAAAGTCATACGCAATCAAAGAGGAATTTCATTAAATTTCAGTGGAATCGAAAAATGTTTTTGGGGCTCGAAAGAATTCGTGGATTTTTGGAGCGAGGTAACACTCGCGAAAAAGTCCACGGGATGTTAACAAAATGAGGAAAAAAATAAAATAAGGTGAAAAACCCACAAATGGGCTGGGCCTTGGCCCAATATGTCAATAACATGCTTGAGCTTTCTATAAATTCCTAATTTGACTAGGGTTTTGGTAGGGCTCTCTATTTTTGCTTCACCCTTTTTGCTTTCTAGAGAGAGAGAATTGGTTTTTAAGAAAAACCAAGACAATTTCTAAAGTATTGGATTAGATATTGCATGGCTGATGGAAGGAGATCGAATAGGCATGCTCATGGACATCGATTGAAGCTTCTTTTTGGTGTGACTCACTTATAGAGGATGTGTAACATCTCGTGGAACAAAGATTCATCCATTCTTCATCGAATAACCAAACGGTTTGATTTTTCGTTATATATTTATATTTTGAAGAAATTATATATTTGTAAATTAGATCCGTTCATTTTGGGTTTCAAGATTAGCCAAAGAGTTTGGTTGATTAAAATAATTTTAATTTTTTTGTTGTGTTTGGATCTAAGAAACCCAACATATATGATGGAAACGTAGGCAGTTTAAGGTAATGGTGGTTGCCAAGGTGGTGTTGACGGACAAGATTGATGGTGTAAACCGGAGGGAGAGAAAATGATACTGGTAGTGATAGCCGATAGGAACAGAGCTAGTCATCATTGGTGTCGGAGGAAGAGAAGAAAGGTCAGTGTCAGCATCGAAGAAAGCAATGGGATTGTTGAAAAGTTAGAGACGAATGGGAAAGGAAAAGGTCGAACGAAGGCTAAATTTGGAAGGACCGAAGCATTGGTTTTGTCTTTCTGCCATTCTGTTTATTTTTCTTTTATATTGCACCAAAAATGATGTCGTTTTATAATTTTGGTTAATTAAGTTAGTTTGGTTACTTCAAACAAACAAAAAAAAATCAAAAATTCAACTTTTAAGAAAAATTATTCGAACCGAACCAATGCAACACCAAACTAACTAATTTTATTCGATTAATTCTGGTAAACCGAACTTTTGTTCTCCCCTAGTGGTGGAAGCTAAAACCGATTACCACGTGTTTTCTTAAGAATTTAACATTAGGGTCGGGAACAATACTTGTAAGATAATAGAGAAGGGCTAGATCTTCCAATATGGCTTTTGACGCTTAAGTCGATAATAAAACTCAAAAAGAGAAGTGGATGAGTTTGTAATTAGATGATTTTATTTGTACAAGTCATTCTTTTATATAAACTGAAGAAGACGGGATATTTGGGATTAGTTCTAAGATGGTTAGGATTTGAGATTCTTTCGGGGGATTCTTGAGGTTAGTTATTATCAAATAGTGAAATCTTTGGTTTAAATCAAGGTTGTGAATTCTATTTCAGTTATCGTTTTGGATTTTTCACTAAAATAAGATATTTTGGTACTGGAGCATTTTGGTATTCCACTTCGAAATTATATATATGTATAATTTCATACTGATCGTGACTAAAATAAGAGAAATGAAGAAGGCTCGCCATATAAGAAAAGAAAAGAAGAAGGAGAAAGCTCGTCGGTTGTCAACTGACACCACCGACCTCGCTAAAAGGAAGATTAGAAGGAGAAATGAAGAATAAAACTGACTAACCGACATCGTCAGAAAAGAAAGGGAAAAAAAAAGACGGCCTGTTAGAAAAGAAGATGAAAAAACAGAAAAAGAATCCTTTGAAAAAGAAGATAAAATGTGAAAGATAAGAGAGAAAGAAGAGGAAATAAGAACTATTGTGTTGTCACAATCAATGTGACCTGCGAGTCATCGCCGGATTAACCACAACCATTGTGTCTATGAGCCATTACAGGAATCGAGAGGAGATAGGGAAGATTGAAAGAAAGGATTCATTTTTTTTTCTGATTACTTTTGCATATAGCACCCACCCCCTCTCTCCCATCCCACCATCATGACCAAAATTTCAATTTCGGCGAAAATCGTCATTCTGACTAGTTTCGACCAGAAACCTTTGAGATCGTCGAGAACTTTGTTTGTAGGAATCTTTAAGAAACTTTGTTTCAATTTTGACAAAAAATCAAGACATTCTTTAAGGGTATTCCAGCCAAATGGGAACGAAATTGACCACGCTAGTTTAAATTTAAATAGAGATAGACCCATCAAATTTGACTTAATCCTTTAGATTTGGGATAAGCAAGTTAAATTCGAGTTACACCTTTACATCTAGATTTAAGTCGGTGAAAATGGGACGTCTCATCCCTTGCTGGTCTAAATTTAGAATAAATTGCAATGTTGAATCGGCTTCTTTGAAATGGGATTTTGGAACTTTTGTTTATTATCATTATAGAATTTGTTTTATTTGTAATTAGTGAAGGTGGGGGATCCTTTTTTCACTCGTTGAGAATTCGGATTGTTATATATTATTTGAATTTGATTACAGTAGAAGATTTAAAACCAAGGCTTAAAATTTATTGGTTAAATTTGACTGTTTTACAAATTAGGGGGATAAGTAACTCTACTGTGCATGTGGTTGATTTGGAATTGGGTGTGGTGATAAAAGTGTTTAAATTTATTACCAAAATTGTAAGAGGCGACGACGAGTTTCAACAATTTGGTACAGTTAGCTTTTAGTTTTTTTTTTTTTAAATAAAAAACTAAACAAAATGGATGAAAGATATTTTTAAAATTTGATAAGGCTTAATTAATGAAATATAACTCGAAATAGAGAATTTATTTAATTAACAGAATAGATAAGTGGGGATGAGATGAGAGATAAAACAAATTATGGGTGGAGAGAGGGGTCCCGGGGCTGGGGCTGGCCCCACTGCTCTATAATTAACTTTTGTTCATTTACTGACAATGGGATTGGGATTAGAAATCAAAGCGAAGGAAGTGCAACATCATCTCTCTGCTAATTACGATTGCCATTGCCATACGCAAAGGGCAATTTCGTTTTAAATTTCAGAGACAGCGGCGGCGCTTTGGACCTAATTTTTATTAATCCCTTTTAAGTTTAAGTTAAATTTAGTTTTAAAATTAAAACTAATTTTGAAAAGGATATATATATATATTTATATATAATGATTAAACGAGTAAATTACCTGCCATTGATACTAAAAGGCCCATCACACACACAAAAAAAAAAAAAAAAAACATCCACTTTAACTTAAATCACACAAACAAACACACCTGAAATGAAGAGACCTAAATCAATCGCAAAAAAACATTTGTCTGCTACATTCAAACCGCCATTAAAATTTAAAAATAATAACAATTCAAACCCTAGCCCTAGCCCTAGCCCTAGCTTTGACGACTCTCTTGTTCATAGATTCAGGAGTCTTAACCTGACTCAGTCGCTTCATTTTCGCCGCCCGCTTCTCGCCGTCCTTATCGGCCGTATTCTTAGCCCCCAAGCTGTTCTTCTTCGGCGGGGCAGCAATTTTCTTCTGGGGCGTAGAGATCTTGTAGGAGTTCTTCAGCTTGACAAGCTTCTCCGATCTCACGAACCTCTTCAGTTGAACGGACAAAATTTTCTTGAAATTTGGGGGAAGCAGAGTTCTGTACTTGTCTTCCATAAACTTGGCAATGGCTGGCTGGCTTGAACCCGTGCGCTCCTTCAACGAAGATATAGCTTCACCTATCATCTGTAACAAAACACATTGAAAATCAGAAAAAGGAAAGGAAAAAAGCATTTGAGTTAGAAAAATCTTGATGCAAAGAGGTGTGATCGGAGGACCTGAAAGTAAGGCGGATGAAGATGAGCTGGAGGAGGAGGAGAATGGGTGTCGGACTTGGGCTTAGGCTTAGACTTTGAGGGCTTCTTTGAAATGGCCATGGATGGATGCGTGTAGCTTCAGCTAGTAATTCTGCGCAAGAGATTTTTATAGACAATGGAGACGCGAGTCGTGGCTCTGTTACGGAGAATTTGAAGTTTGGGATCCCACATTTGAAATGCTTGGTTTTTGCGGGAAACTCTTTCTCTCTCTCTCTCTCATGTCATGCCCCTCTCTCTCTCTGGGGCCCAGCTCAATTCATTTGGATACACCGCTTGGTGATGAGCTGAAATTTTTACACAAATTAAATGCACAATTTTATGAATTTTAGTTAATTAGTGTGTAAATTAATTTATTTTTAAGTTAATATTATACGAACATTTATTTTGTTATGCGGTATAGTTGGAAGGGTAATTAAAAGGCTGATTGAAAGTCAAAATTCTTAGTTAACATTTGAAAAAGAGTTGGAGTCCAATTGAAATCTTCTGTGCACAACGATTGAAATTCCAATCTAAACCTCCACTTAATTTTCTAGTCATAACTTCCCCCATAAATATCAGATTTGGGTGTTGTTATATGCATTAGAAAACTAAGATAATTATCTACAACTTAATTGAAACCCACAAAGCCCAATTCTAATGTGAAGGTAGTCAAAAACGCATGCAAAATTGCTGACCATGGGCAACCCTGTTGTTTAGGAGACTTGTTAGTTTAGGAATCTATTTTTAAGTTGGTCTTGGACTTCCTAGAGGAGCCATCAATTTAGAAACTTGGGAGACACATTAAAGAACATATTGGACATCAAGAAATCCTAAAAAATTAAAAGGGAGAAAATTTGCAATTTCTTTTTAGAGATAATATAGGTTTTTTTTTTTTTTTTATAAAGACGATTTTACTTCCTTCCTTATTTTATTGAGCTTTTTGTCTTACTCACTTGTCCACTCATTCCCAACTTTTGTAATAGCCCTAGAATGACCAAAAGCAAGGTTTTGGAGACAAGAGGTTAGACAAAAAGTAGTGTTACCTCAAGGAGGAGTCAAGGCAACATTAAAGAAATTGGTTTTAGCTTCTAAATTCGGTTCATCTTTGATTATTTGAGATCTCAATTATGTAGCAACTCTTGAGTGATTTTGAGGATATATTATTTATTATGAGTGGCTAATTAATTGTTCTAGAATTTCTAAAGAATTCTATATAATGAAACATTATTAGTTTACTTAATTTTTTATAGTGATTGTTATTTCGACTATATTTATTTTGTTCTAAACGTAGTGCTTGTAGTTACTTGATCAACAAAGATATCTTATGATACTAGACATAGATAAGTAAATAATAGACTCTTAGACAAAATAGCACATGTTAATAGAGAATGAGGTTCATTTGATTACATGTGCAATGTTTGGTTATAGTGACTTAGGTTAGTTAAATAAAGTTATTATACCTATACTACAAAAAAACAAGGTTTTAACGATGAAAAAAATTGTCACTAAAAGCCTAAAATTTCTTCACTAAGTAATTAGTAATGGAATTATCAACAGATTCAATTAGTTGCTTAAGTAGGAATCTCTAAATTTTTAGTGACAGATTTTTAGATCCGTCTCTAAAACGGTCATAGAATCGATTGTATTTTGATTTAAAAAAAAAAATTAGAGACAAAAGTAATTCTATTGCTATTATTAGCTATGGAATATTTTTCCATCACTATATGTAGGGATGAAATTAATTCCGTACTATAATTATTAGCAATGGAATTATATAGTGATGAAAAAATATTTTGTATCTAATAATAATTGGGGACAAAATTAATTTTGTCCAACTCCTAAACATTAGTATTGTGAAGAATTTATTTGACACTCAATAGCCTATAAACTACCCTCAGTAAGTAAAAAAAAATCTTATGTCCAGCTCCCTAAATAAATTGTACCGCATGATTATGATTATTTATTGGGTTAAAGATTATTATTATGAAGCATTTACATGGAAATATGTAAAAAAAATAAAGAATATACATATTAATATGGATAATTACTAAAACCAAAAATAAGAATATTTTAAATAATTTATATATTTAACCCACAAATCCGGCCTCAAATTAGCCTCCCTTTCACTCTCCCATGTCAAATAAAAAGAACTTTAGAAGTCAACTCATACCTAACATTAATTATATAGCATCTGCTCTATTAAAACAAAAACCAAATCCCAAACAATAGAAACAAAAAGGCAGGTCAAAATCAGATGCATTTTTCAGAGTTAGAAAACAAATCTATAACAAATAATGTTATAGAAAAAAAAAAAAGTACAAAGACGTTGGTGGTCACATACAGATTTTGATGACAGTGGCAATGGTGGTCATATACAGATTTTGATGGCGGTGGCAGTGGATGGTAAAGGCAACAACGGTGGCGGTAATGGATGGCATGTAGCAGGCAGTGGCAGCGGAAGCAAGGGATGATGACGGCAACGCAGTAGGCGATGTGGGCAAAAGACGGCGATGGCAACACGGCATTTGGTGTGTGCGGGAACACTACATTAAGGTTGATTAGGAAAGCAATTATTCGTCATTCGTGATTTCTATGTTGTTAATTTTTTTATAGTTATGTCTATAATTTTTACTTCTCTCGCTGAGGTGGTTTTTCATACAAAAATACTTGATATTAATTGTGTGTGTATTGTGATTCTTGGTTTATATATATTTTTTGTGTGTGATTTGCTCAACATATTAGAATTGGTAGAAACATGACCCAAAAATACTATAATAAATTAAATCAAAAAGAACAAAAACCACATCTTTATTAGTAGAAAAAGATAAAATGGGCTGTTTTGCCAATTGATAAGACATAATCTAATGGCAGGCAAATGAGTAGGTGGATCAAAGATTCAAAGGAGAATAAATAGAGATAGCATAAAAAAAAATTTGAAGTCTTTAAGGGCTTTGTAGTCTTGAGGATAGAAATTGAAGATTTTAAATGAAAACTCACTGTAATGTAATATTATTTTTAAATTAATTTATTCTAGCTAAGAGCTCATTTATTTTATTGATATGATTTTAAAGACCGAATGAAGTGTTTGCTTATATATTAGAATAGAAGATAACACGATTGAGACTATTTAAGATATAAATGTGTTTAATTTTATATATACACACAAAATGCAAATTTTGTAACCAATTAATTGACAAGCAACACGTACATCAAGCAAATCCAGGTCCAAAAATCATGTCAAGCAGCACACGATGAATCAATCTCAGCCATCATCTTCATCTCCATAATCGAAATCTGGTTTATTCTATTCGAACAATAATCATAAAAGACGTGCTCATTGTCATCTATATAATTAGTTAAATGACATTTTTCTTCTATCTATCTTGCACCCTTAGTTAGCTATTTATTAATTGAAGTACATAAATATAAGAATAGTTAGTTATTAACATAATAAAAGTAGTTAACTATTAATATTTTAAAATAATTTTAAAATTTTTATGTAAAAATAATGATTGTTTTATTTTATTATTTTATCATAGACAAAAATTATTTCGTCTCTAATTTTAGAGACAAATAAACTTCATTCTTTGATTTCGACAGAATATTTTTTTGTCTATCTCTCAATACATCTTAAAGAAAAAAAAAAATCATCTCTAAATTAGAGACGAAAAAATTCAAAGATAGAAAAATCCCTTTTTGATCCCATCTCTAACTCAGAGACGACTATTTTTTATCTCTAAATCTGTTTTTAAAACCTTTTTGGCCAATCCTTATTAGAGACAAAAAAAAAACATTCATCTCTAATTTTTTTTTTTTTTTTACATTAGACATTAGCTAATGAATAAATTCGAATACTTTGATTGATGTAATTTGTAACATAATCAACGAACACTGAAGAAATTTAATACAGTTGATTTGTCTGATGAATTTTGAAAACTCTATCTTTTAATTAATTGAATTTTAATTTTTTAGAATTTAAGTGATTGTTAATAGTTTAATTTTTTTACTAATTACACAATTTAGGATTTAATTTATTTAAATAATTCGATTGTCTAAATATAATCAATTGTAATTAATTTTAGTATTGAAGAGTTTTAATATTAGTACTAATTCTAATCTATCACTTGTCTATATATCTTGAGAGTAAAATAAAAAAATAATAATAATAATAATCTTTACTCGTCATGTCATGGGCTACATGAAGAAATAGTTGCATGTTTTTCGTGGGCTACATGAAATCAGGAACACTTGGCGTTGCATTCCCCCAAACCCCACCACCGTTGTGTCCTCTCGTCCCTCATCTGTCATCTTTTGGCAACTTTAAAAATACTCTTTCCTGCAATTAAATCGCCCACATTCCTTTCCTCTCACACACCAGACAACCATGGTCAGATTCCTAGAGCCCCCATTAGTGGTACTCTTCCTTCTGTTCCTTTTCGTTCTCGCTTCACGTTTCAATGTCTCGCCGGCAATTTCGTCCGTGACGGCCATCTCACGGGACCAGGTGGCCTGCACTTTGTGCTCCTCCTGCGACAATCCTTGCCAGCCCATTCTCTCTCCGCCGCCACCTCTGCCCCTGCCGCCGCCGGAGCCCAACTGCCCGCCGCCGCCTATGCCCCCACCGCCGCCGGAGTCCAACTGTCCGCCTCTGCCTCGGCCGCTGCCGCCGCCGGAGTCCAATTCTCCGCCTCTGCCGCTGCCGCCGCCGCGGCCGATTGGAATCAACTTTCCAGAATGGCCACCTCCGAACCCCATGATGCCTTACTTCCCGCTTTACCATTACAATCCACCGGCCTCTGCCGACATCTACAGTTCCGCCGGCATGATGGCGAAACGCTCAACTCTTTCCGCCATTTTCCCTCTTCCTCTCATCCTGTCGTCGTTCATTGTCTAAGCAAATAATTATACCCATTTCAGCTCTACTTATTTTGTAAAGTAAATAATCAGCTTTACAAATGACTTGTTGTAGATAAACATGTGCTCTTATTGGAGTACCAGCTGCTGTCTGTTACTGCCCCACGGCTCCTTCAAGGAAGAAGAAGAAGAAGAAGAAGAAGAAGAAGATGGCGGGTGTATCTATATTTGTTAGAAAGAAATAACGACTAGCTAGCTATTGGATCAGGCTTCATTAATTTACTGTAACATTAATGGATAGCCGTTTGTTGGAAAACGTATTGTGAGTATCAGCAGCTTTGCACAAGTTACTGTTATTATATGATCATTGTTTCTCAATCTATTATGTAATTATATAACGAATTTTCCATTACTTAATATAAAACTCAGTCAGCCGCGCGCAGCCGTATGTGTACATTCATCGATCGCATGATAAAAAAGATTTTTACGGAAATATGATCAAATTATTATAAACTTGGCATAAATTAAACATTATACGTTTTGTGTTGTTATTTTTTTTGAAATATTGTATCGTTAAACATTGTAACTAACTAATTTCACCAAATTAAGTAAATATCAAAGATCAACTTTTTTATTATCAGGAACTAAACTAGATTCTCAGTGTACGTGATTTTCAAGTTTCAAGAGGTGACTTTTAGCTTAAATATATGACCTTTTTAATCAACTTTATCTACTTGCTTTTTGGGTTAGTACACAGGTACACCCCCCCCAAAAAAAAAAAAAAAAACAAAAAAACAAAATTGTTGGCAAAAGTTAGGAAGGCCTTAGCCTTAAAAAACCCGGGACAGGGGTGATGTGAAGAGGGGCTGGGAAGAGATAGGAGGGCGGCAACTGGAGTCCACTCCAGTAGGCATCACGTCGTGTGCCGCTGGCTTGTCGTTGCCATTGAGATTCGGTTACAGACAAAATATTAATTCTCTTGCACATGCAAATGAATCTTTTTTATTTCTAGTTTCTTCACGCTGGGTGAGAGTCGCACGCACCCAGCGTTGACGGTGGGGTGGGCGTTTTGTCTTATTTTGAGTTAGGACCTTAAAAATTATCATTTTCTTCTAAACGCCAAATAAAACTTCTGCTCGTCATAAAAAATGAATATACTGCCTTACCTACCATGAAGTGAGTGCCCGGCCCAAAGGCAAGGCAAGGAAGGCGTGGGGCCACGTTGGAGATAATCCACTCTACAGCCCTCGTTACGAGCCCAAACCCATTAGTAATTTTACAAAAATGAGAGCAGGAGTTTGGTGATTGGTGTTTGCTTTTCCTTTCTTCTTCATCATTTGAAATGAATGAAGAGTACAGAATTTTCTCCATTACTATTTTAATTCGGATTAAGCTACTTGTCCAGAAAGCTTCAGAGAGATCTTTATCGAATTTTTTTCAATTTATTTTTTATTTTAATTTTCATCTTTTTGCTTTTTGAATCCTGTCCATTTTCACTCTCCCTCTCTCTTTTAAGTATCTCTCCCACACTCTCTCTCTCCCAAACTCACCACTAAAACTCGCTCTTTTTATCTCTCCCTCCCACCTTCTCTATCTCTCTCACACACTCTCTCTCTCAAATCCATCACCACCGTGAGCACCATCGTCACCTCCCCCACTGTCGCGAGCACCATTTGTGTTCCCCCTTCCCTTTGAAGCTCGCACTGCCTCGTCCTTACCCGTCGTCACCCCTTCTTCTGTCGTGAGCATCCATGGCTCCTCAACCTCCGATTGTCCAATCCCCCACCTCCAACTCATTCTCACTCTCTCTCTCTCTCCCGAGCGAGTGCCTGACCAGCGACCGGAGATGGAGGTGGAGGCATCATGGTGCTCCACCTCCGACAGTCTGTTCCCCCACTTCTAGCTCTTTCTCTCTTTCTCTTTCTCCCGCGCAAGTGCATGATCGGTGACCGACCGTCCCTTAGCAACTGCCAGTGTGTTTTTCAGTTGGGGTCAAAAATTAAAAATTAGATCTAAAAAAATCTAACTGCTAAATCTAGTTTATTTTTACGTATGTTAATCTTATTCATTCATTGTTTTTAATGATAGCCTCTGATCATCAAAATCTTTGCCCGACGATAGTCATCAATCGAACATCACTCGAATGTGTAATGTAATTAATTTTATATAATAGAATTCATGTACCTAAAAAATTATAATTTATGTAATATAATTAATTTTATGTGGTGTACTGTATTTGAAAAGTTAGAATTTATATAAATTTTGTTATTTTATCTAATTGAATTATGAATTATGAGACATTTCAATTTGAGTGAAAAAGTGAGAGAGGCGACTTCGACATGGTGCTTCGACCGCTGATCAAGCACTCGCGCAAAAGAAAAAGAGAGAGAACGAGTTGGAGGTGAAAGCACTATAATTTTGCGCACTTGCCAGAAAGTGAGAAAGAACAACTCAAAGGGCGAAGGTGGAGGATTGGACGGCCGGAGATTGGGGGGGGGAGGGGGGGCGGCATGGATGCTCGTGACGGAGGAAAGGGCGAGGCGTTAAGTGGCTGCGGAGGGCGATGGTAGTCCAAGTGACGATGTTAGGGGGGCGACAGTGGTCTTTGGCCGGTGGTAGGGAAGAGGTGGTGCAAGCAGCAAATGGAGAGGCGACAACAAACAGTGCTTGCGGTGAGGGAGGGGGGCAATGATGGTGTTCGCGACGATGGCGGGGTGATGATAGATAGTGCTCACGGTGGTAGTGGGTTTGAAAGAGAGTGTGTGGGAGAGATAATGAAAATATGAGGGAGAAAGAAAGATTATGGAAGAGATAATGAAAGAGGGAGAGTGAAAATAGGCAGGATTTAAAAAGCAAAAAGATCAAAAATTAAATTAAAAAAAAATGGTAAAAATTTCTATAACTTTGCTTGAACGTTTGTCAACAAGTAGCTTAATCCTTTAATTTAAACCCCCTAATTCTCCAACGGAATACAAAATTCGTTTGTTCAGCCATTCATATAACCTATATTACACAAATCCAAATGAAAATGGAAGAAAATTATGTAAGATTTATTTCTAAGTATCCAATCAATTAAGAGTAGTGAAAAACGATTATCTTGATGAGAAAAACTGTCTAACCGTCGCATAAAAATGGTTATGATCCTTTCTCTTTTAATATATAATAACAAAAAATTATTAAAATATAATCATTGTTATAATTGCTTGCTATTATCATTGCTATCAATTAAATTAAAACTAGGATAGAGAAATCCAACTGGGAAAGACTATTGACATTTTTATTATCGGTTAATTCAGTTACACATTTACTTTTACAGTATCTAATCTAAGCATGAAATTATACAAATTTCACAATCGCATTTTTGTTTAATGTTCCATGAAACTTCAGAAATTTCCGATTACAAACTACAGCAAAACGTCGGTCACCAATTCTCACCGCGAAGCTCCCGGAGAACCCTGCCGTGGGGGGAGTCGGGATCGCCCCTCATCGCTGCCTGTCTCCATATCTCCACAGCCCTCCGAAGCGAGTCCTCTGCCGAGTCCAGTTGCTCCTCCCTCCATAGCACAACGTCGCCGCCGCCGCCAAAATAGCCCATGTTGGAATCCGCCGTCCCATCGGTGGCTTTCGTGATGGGCTTCCTGGTGTCCGCCACCTCAATCTCCGACAACGGCGACGCCTTGTGGTGGCTGAAATACTCCTTGTTATCCTCCTCCTGTTCTCTGCTCAGCCCCGTTTCTCCATCGTCTGGCCATGGCGTCCCGTCCAAGCCTGCGCAGCTCACCTCCTCTGCTGCAGTTTTGGTATTTTGACGGCGCTTTTGTTGGGTGTTGGGATCTAATGGTTGGTTCACTGCGGTGCTCTCGAGTTGTGGGGAAGACGCATATGGCGGCTTTGGACTGACAAACGGCTGGTTCTCTCTGCTGGGCTTCTGCTCCGTTTGCTTCTCTGCAGCTTCAGCCTTCGCCTCCTCTGCGTCAATTCCCTGCAGCAACCACGAACACAACAGTACCGATTATTCGTTAGGATAGGATCGGTCTAAGAAAAAAACAAGAACACAGACAAATCAAGATAAATATCTAATCCATAATTGCACATGAAAGAGATAAATCTACTCAATATGTAGTTTCCATGGAGAAAATACAAAACGCTCCAACACACACCTCATTACTTCAAACAACTGATCACACAACCTGAGAATTATTGAGTTGTGAGCTAACAATTGAACTAAATTGAATTAGCTTGCTCTTCTATTCCTCTCCTTTTTGTCTGTTCAGAGTTTGATCGGGTATCATTTGGAAGTCTCCCGTCATAATCATATTTGAATTTAAAGAATCATCTATCATTATTCTGACATAAATATTTACAAATAATGATATGAGCTGCTATTGTTTGCTTCACTTACTTCAGGTTCGCCGGAGTGAGGGTCGGCGGTGCGACGAGTTGGGAAAACGGTGGCCAGTCCCCGTCGGAGGGATTGGTGGCGGGGCACGCCGGTAAAGAATCGGAGAGCCATCCTTGCGGTGATAGCCGCTAATCTCGATTCCATTCTCTACTTACAACTTTGATTTTGGAATTATTCGGATATTTCGAACGCTTTTTATAATTGGTCGGAAGACAATATGGCCACGGCGAATGAGGTGGTATAAGTAGGACGATAAGCTTCCACTTTCCAGTCTTTTTGCTGCTAATTAGCTATTGTGGGAAATCGGCACGTCTCAATTTAATTTGATGTGGCAGTTGTTTCTAGTCCTTTCGAGGTGTTACGTGTCAGCTTCTAGTGCTTCATCTACTTACCTGTCTTGTCCCGATTCCCCTAGAAGCTCAAAGAAGTCGGTTTTCCAAGGTTGCTTCTTGCTCTGCTTGTCCTCCCCTTTACAAAGCTCTTCTTCTCTTTTCGTCTGACAGTTCCCTATATTTCTTTTCTTTTCTTTTCTTTTCTTTTACAAGGGACAAGGGCTGAGAGACTGACTAGAAAATATTCGATCGCTGTTGGGTTTTATGCACTGTTCGCATCGGCAAAAACCCCGTTTACAGAAACTATTTTCTAGATTATTTAATTGTACGGTATAACTCTTGGACTTTTTTGTTTAATGAAGTCATGTTTTCCCCATTACATTCCTAATTCGTATTATAAAAAATTAACCAGATCACTAGCACACTGAGGCCTCTCTTGGGGAGACATTTACTTGACGCATCAACACCCTATCCTGCACAAACCAACATGCATTCTGTTGACTGTGCGAAAATTTGTCCTAGAAAAAGGCACAGGACAACTGCCTGCTGCTTGCCCTATTCAGTTGGAATCCTGTCAAAAACAGAACAAGATAAGACTGCTCGGATAAAGAACAACAACAATTACAGTGGAAGTATTTCAACAGAGTCTTAAGGTATATAACTTGCCCATCTCAAATTCTTATTAAATATTTCTGGGAATTTGTTCAGATATGAACCATCCTTGAATCTTGATTATAATACCACGTATTATAATGAGGCAATCGCTCACCAATTCGGAAGTTAACAGAGTACAGAGAACAGATACCAAAAGAAGCCATGGGCACGAGAACTTGTAATTTTCCAGAGAACGCTTGCTTCATTGATTGCCTTTTGGAGTGCATTGGTCAAACTGCAAAACCTAACGTCGTTATCCAATGCCCATAAAAAATAATATATTTTCTTCTCAATCTCTCTTTTCTTCCTTGTACTACCCACCTCCAATTTAGGTCTAAGGGCAAAAGTCAAGAAACCAAATTTTCCCGCCAAATCATTCATTCATATGCAAATGAATTTAAGAAATAAAAATAATACGATTGAATAAAGGACGGAATACAGTGATGATATGATAGACAGAAGAAGTAGCGGCATCTCCGTTACAGCGTTTTACAATGACTTCCTAATGCTTCAACAATTCATGATCTCCCAGTGTTGGCCCAAAATAACAGCAAAATTCAACTACTAGGCTAACAACAGAAAGGGGGTTTACAATTGAAGATAGACAAATTCGGAAAGTTAGTGGGTTAATTAGGGCTTATTGCAATTTCAAAGCCCTTTTTGCTCACTAAGCATATACAGATGATCCACAGGAGAGAGCCATCAACAGTAAAGCCGCCTTCTCTACCTCACCCAGCTTGTTCCTCGGCTTTTCCGATCTCTGCAACACCATCTCTTTCATCAATCTCAGCTTCAGTGGCTGCCCCTCCTTACTCTTCCCCTTGTTCTTCCCCGTCTTCTTCGTCTTCTCCGCTCTCCCCCCGTCCAAACCCAGGAGCGCCCTCCTCCGCTTGTTGTATTTGATCCCGCAAGCGTTACACAAAGACTGAACACACACAACCCATTAAAAACCAAATCGGAGCCCCAAAATCGAAACCCGAAGATGATTTGATCTTACCTTTGGCCCGGCAGGGCCGACTCGCCAGAGAGGCGTTGTCGTCGTGTGACAATCGGTGCAGCTTTTCTTCACTCCAGTAGTCGAACTCGAACTTGAACTGCTTTTGATCTGCGCCACAAAACGAGATAAATCAAATTGTTGATCAAGCAGAAGAGAGTCGATGTTGATGAGTGATGACGGTGATCAGATCAGTGTTCGACGATCACCTTCTCTTGCAGATCCATCGTGGATTAGGCCGCCAACATTCAGAAGCTAAATCTTGCCCACAAGAGAAGTGTCGATGCTCTGGCAATGGATGGTGATCGAGAGCCTTGAATTTGCCAAATAAATTAGTGGTTTTTTGGGGGGCCGTAAGTAAATAATAAATATGTATATGTGTGTCTGTGTGTTGGGGAGGGACAAATAACAGAAGCGTACCTGTGGACACTGGTCAGCGGGGCAGGAAACCCTAGCCCATCAATTTTCGAATGACGAAACTAGCCCTGAGATTCCGAACCCATCGCCTGTCCGGACACGTGCTCAGCAAAAAAATAAAAATCTCTGGTGTTTAATATAAATATTTAAGGATATTTCTTATTCTTAGGAGCAAAGTGAAATCCCTCACCTATCTAGTTTCGTAAATTATTCTTAAAATTTTTGTTGGGGAGTTAAATCACAAAATTCAAGATCAAGATTTAAATATGGAATCTACAACTGACTATATAGCAATCTACAATTTAACGCCTCTTTAAAAACAATTTATGTTGTCTTCAACCACTCATGTAGGGGAGGATATTTTTTATTTTTAAAAATTATTTTGTAAAGTTATATATATATATATATCATGTTAATTCTCTCTAAATCTCTAAGTATAAGTTGTAATTGAGTGACATCACATCAGTGTTTAATGCAACGTATTGTACTGAAATAAAAAAAGAAACATAATGACGTTGCAAAACTTAGAAAAGAAGCTTGTAAAAAGAAGGCAAATTGTGGTTGTACAGGTGTAGTGTTTGTTTTTTTAAGGTTAATTTGTTAGGATTACTGAATACTTTGATTTGACAGTCGCCGGAGTTGACCTCTCCGTACGTCCGACCGTCGAACTCATCCCTTCACCTTCACTGGTCAATGAGGTTTACTTGACGTTTACGCTTCCCATTTTCTTTTCTTTGTTTATTGTATTGTATGCAATTCTCACGCTATACATTCTTATAGAAAATTTTATGAAGATGAAACATTAGTACCAATTTTGAAAGTCCCTCAATATTTTGATTTCCAGTGAAATAAAATACGCTCTGCAACATTTTTATACTAAATAATAATTAAAATATATATATATATAACTGTAAAAAAATCACAGTGAGAGAGTGAGACGGAGACCCATGAATGATGATTGCTTGGGCCTGGAATCTGGATCGCTGTTTGGTAGCAGAGAAAGAGCTGTTTGATCATATACCAATCATACGCACAGGCACAGTTTTGAGTTTACCAAAGAGTCCTCCTACTCTTCTAGTACGCAGCTGGAAAGTTACCAAGAAAACTGCGCCAACTACAGAAAACAAAGGGTTTATGATCAATTAATTATTTCATTGATTTGACGAGAAAACAATGGACAGAAAAGCCAAATACAACTACTCAACTAAGAATATATGGCTGTGATAAGAGACAAAAATCCGGCCCGAATAAGTATGCGTGTGCTCCGGTTGCGGTTGGTGTGGTGGGGGTGTGAGTGAGTCGACAGAAGAGAGCCATTTAATTTCTTTATAGCCCATTTGTCTCCTTCCCTATAGAAAACAAACCCACAATTAAAAATTACAAACTTTCAGAACCCTAATTTTTATTTATTTATTTTTTTTATCATTATTACTTGAAGAGCCGAGGTGGTCTGCTTAATTTGGGCTTTTCCTTTAAAGTTAGTTTACTATTCTCTTTTTTTATAATAATCTTCTTCTTCTGTCATTACCAATCAATTAGATTTAAGCAGTCAGTGAGTGAGTTTGTAATACGTTTTACATAATCATTTAACTGAAAATATCATTAATTCTTTAAATGATATAAATATAAGTGTAGCCTTTAATAAACCCTCCTCAACCTATAAATTTCTAAGTGGCCCAACCAAAAGGAAAGATTTCTTCTCGTAGGGTTAATTAGTACAAAACCATTATATTTTTTATTTATTATTTTACATAATCATTTTACACAGAACTTAATTAGTGCATATAATAATAATAATAAATAATTGATAAATGTTAGTATAATATAAGTAACTTTTAGGTGGGGTCTTTTAATAATTAAAAATTAGAATTTAATATTTAATAACGGTAAATCTATTTGGATAGAATCTATCCGGATAGAATACATTTAATGCTTATTTTATAATATTTTAATTATATTAAACAAAATAGAAAGACAATTTTAACCTTATAACTTCACTCGTTTAAAACTCTCGCCTAAAATTACTGCCCAACGTATTAAAGCTGCACATTTTCAAAACAAAAAAATTAATTATGAAAATGGATAATGACAATCATGACACTTAAGTGGCAGCATACCATTGTCTGTAATCAATGTATTCTCTTTGCATTCTCCTTTTATTTCATTTATGAATTATTTTATTTGGTCCGAATTAATTGACGCATGGAATGAGTAAAGACATCAAATTACGATCCTATATCGAATTAAAGCGATCCTATATCGAATTAAAGGAGGCGGACTTCAAAATAATTCAAGTCCGCTCACACTGGGCAAACTACATCCCACTGGCAGGCATATGCACGCATATGCAGTTCGATGGCGGGCTTCATATTAGATGAAGTCCGCCACATCTTAGATGCAATAGGCAACATTGCATCTGGCGGATAAAATTTAGATGTCGTCCGAAAGTGTGGCCCGCCAAGCAGTGCAGTTGAAGTCCGCCTAATTACTTACCAACACATTAAAACTGCACATTTTCAAGTCCGCTCACACTGGGCAAACTACATCCCACTGGCAGGCATATGCACGCATATGCAGTTCGATGGCGGGCTTCATATTAGATGAAGTCCGCCACATCTTAGATGCAATAGGCAACATTGCATCTGGCGGATAAAATTTAGATGTCGTCCGAAAGTGTGGCCCGCCAAGCAGTGCAGTTGAAGTCCGCCTAATTACTTACCAACACATTAAAACTGCACATTTTCAAAGCAAAAGCTACTGCCCAACACATTAAAGTTGCACATTTCCAAAGAAAAACAATTATTAATGAAAATATCTGTAATCAATGTAATCGCTTTGAATTCTCCTTCCTATTTTCATTCGTCGACCATGGTTTTTTCGAAAGTGTGGCCCACCTGAAATGCTGGGCGGGATTCATCACTTATGAAGCCCGCCCAGTAGTGCATTTGAAGTCCGCCCAACGATTGGGCGGACTTTATCTTCCCACCGGCGGACTTAAACACAATTGAAGTCCGCCAAATCAGTCCCGACGGACTTCATCCCGTGCATCAACTAATTCGGGCAAAATAGCATTTTTCATTTCATTCCACGAGTTGGCTGGACAAGAGCTCTTCTTCTATCTTTCATTTCATTCCACGAGTTGGCTGGACAAGAGCTTCTTAACCAGAAAATGGAGAATGATAATGAGAGAAATAATAATGAGCATAGACGTAAATTATTGGAAGAGATATTTGGTTTCGAAGAAGATGATAGTTTGATTGGCGAAGAATCAGAAGGTGAAGAACAATCTGATTGTGCGGCAGCTGATTATATTAACAACAATTTGGAAGAATCCAATAATGTCAATGCTGAAGAAGGACCTCTACCAGGTATGATATTTAACAGTATTGAGAGTCTGATGAATGCTTATCAAGAACATGCAAGAGTTTTAGGTTTCGCTGTTGCCAAGAGATCAGCTCATAAAAAGAGCGGTGAAAGTTACAAGTATGTTACAATTTGCTGTGACAGAGGAAGGAAATAACAATTTGAGAAGTCTACAAAGAGGATAAATTGTCCGGCAAGAGTAAATGCAATTAGGAGAGACAATGGAGTTTGGCAGGTTTCAAAAACAAAATCAGAACACAACCATGCATTGCAACCTGATATGTCTATTTTGATGCCTGCCCATAGGAATCTGACAATTAACATGAAGAGACAACTGGAAGCCAATGATATTGCAGGCATAAGGCCGTGTAAGAATGTCAGAATGATAGAAGTTCAAGCTGGTGGGCCACAAAATTTAGGATGCTTGCCTAAAGACTGCAGAAATTTCATTGAGAGTCGGAGAAGGCTGAGACTAGGTGATGGAGATGCAGAGGCCATTCGGAAGTTGTTTGTAAGGATGCAACAAAAAGACGGGGACTTTTTTCATTTGATGGACGTCAACGACGAAGGCATGCTAACTAATGTGTTGTGGGTCCATCCTCGTGCAAAAGCCGCATATGAAGAATTTCATGATGTTGTCAGTTTTGACACAACATACCTTGTGAACAGGTATAGAATGCCTTTTGCTACAATTGTAGGCATAAATCATCATGGACAATCAATTCTTTTAGGCTGTGCACTAGTTACACATGAGGACACAAGATCATTCAAGTGGCTTTTTATGAATTGGCTCGAAGCAATGGGAAATATTCATCCTAATGCTATTTTAACCGATCAATGCGAAAGCATCAAGTCCGCTATCACTGATGTTATGCCTAACACTATTCATCGGTATTGCTTGTGGCATATCCTTTGCAAACTGCCTCAAAAGTTTAGGAATGTTGTTGAATTCAACAAGGCAATTATCGAATTCAAAGCTCTTGTATATGATAGTCTCACTATTGAAATATTTGAGAGGAATTGGAATGAATTCTTGATCCGGCAAAGGTGAACATTCCACAACAACTGGACAGGTACTGCAACTTTTAAATTAAGTATTACAAAAGTCAATTGATTACATTAAATTGTTATCATCTAATGGTTTGACATTGAATTTTTTTATTTGTAATACAGTCACAGCTGTGGCTGCTATGTAATAAAATTCATTGATGACATTTTGAGACACAGAGAGGATCGTTGGGTCACTGATCAGACGAATGATGATACCCTTGCCCTTCGGAAGAAAATTGCATATTATCTTTATAGATATAGTAAAGTAATTGATGATAATTGATGTTCGGTAAGTATTCTTAGGCTTTAGTTTTAATTCAATTGTTGTATCTTGTTTTATATAACAAACTATCTTTTCCTTTGTATGTGTAGTGGCCAGTGGGCATTATCAGAGCCGGACCTTCCATGAGGCCCGTGAGGCAGCTGCCTCAGGGTCCATGAAAAATAATGCATTTGGGGGCCCATAAATTGGAACCCCCTTTATGGGTAAGGGCCCAGCCGCCCAGCCCCAAATGAGAGAAATTTTGTGCATTGCTGTACTCTTCCAAAATTCTCTATAGTCATGTCAATGGATTGTTCAAGCTGATTTGCTTTGTTTATTCTCATTTTGTTTGCTTGCTGATAACTTTGAAATTTTGTGAAAATAAATGTAAAAATAACACTGGATTAGGGTAAGGTTCTAGTTAATAATTTGAAAAAAATAATAATAAAGAAAAAAATCAAGCACAAATTTTACAAATTAGGGTAAAAATCATGGACAATAATAGAAGAATTTATTACAAAAAAATAATAATATGAGATAACTTTCTCTTTGAATTATAAGGAAATAATGATAATCTTTCTGAGAAAAAATAATCTTAATATTTTTAACTTTTTATTTCTCTCCCCCTCGAAGCTTCGCATTCTCCCCTGTCATTCTCGCTCTCTCGCTCTCGCTTTCGCTGCCCTCTCTCACTCAGTCGCTCTGTAAGTCCCTCCGTCCGTCGTCCTCATCCTCGCCTCGCGTCTCGCATTTGTCGTCGATCGGTGGCTCGCCCTCGCTCTCACTTTTCACTACCTCTCTCTCCTTTTGGCTTTCGCTGTTCCGTCAGTCCGTCGGATCATCTCCCTTCGCTCTCGCTTTCTCGCCTCTTGCTGCGCCTGCTCGGTCGGCGTCGGCGGTCGCTCGCCCTCGTGGCCGGTCTTCGATGGCTCATTTTTAAATGTACTCTATGATTTGGGGGTCCATTTTTACATTTCGCCTCAGGGCCCCCAAATCTCAGGTACGGCACTGGGCATTATACCCAATTGTATTCCTGTTTCCTTTGATGAACGAACGAGAGAAAATGTGAGAATTTACGATGTGAAAGGAAAATATTCCAGTTTAGTGAAAACCTCATATGGGTCTCTCCCCCCCTCCCTCTTATCTTTTTTTGCTTTCTGTTTATCCCAGTGGGTTCTTTTTTACCACTTTATATTTTGTATTATTTTCTCTACTTGTAAAACTTTTCATCATGATGAATATTAAATTGTGATTTACCCACAGCATAATTCTGTCAACGCAGCTGGCCAAGAAGACTTGCCAAATGCCATCGGAGAACTGCATGTGTTCTACCTGAATTACTTCTTGTAGTTAGATAGGTGGTATTATTATATGGTGATTTCTTGTAATTTTCATTGTTTTTTCTAGTTAGCGGTTGTAATTTTCATTGTTTTAATTTAATGTAAGAAGAAGCATAGGATAGAGAAGAAATATAGGTTGGACTTGGACGAAGAAAGAAGCACATAATAGCTTTTTGGGGAAGGCCATTGTTAATATTGATATTCTTAAAATTCAGTAAATAAAGTGAGGGAGAATGAAGCACATAATAGCTTCTTGGAGAAAGCCATCGTGACTCTTGGGATTCTAAGAATTCATTAAATCAGGGGGCTACATATGCAGTCCGCTGGCGGGCTTAATATTATATGAAGTCCGCCAAAACTACATTTGGCGGATTGCATTTAGATGTAGTCCGCCAATTTATGCAATCCGTCAGAAATTGGGGCTTATTTGATGTCTTTAGTGATTTCATGCGTCAATTAATTCGAGCAAAGTAGAATAATCCGTATTTAAAGCCATTGTGACTCTTGAAATTCTAAAAATTCATTAAATGAGGTGAGAGCATACGTTTTGGGATTAGGTAGATAATTCATGGAACACATAGCATACGTTTTGGGAATTTTTTTTTTTCAAACGGACTTTATCTGTGTTTAAGTCCGCCCAAACTGGGCGGACTACATATTATATGCATATCCTTGCATCTGCTGGGATGCTGGCGGGCTGCATTTAGATGCAGCCTGCCAGCGGTTGCATCCCAGCGGACTGCATCTGCTGGGATGTTGGCGGGCTGCATCCCAGCGTCTTGCAGTCCGCTTAGATTCAGCCCGCTAGCGGGCTGCATCCCAGCTGCAGTCTGCTGGGATGCTGGCGGGCTATGGCTGCATCCCAGCGGACTGCATGCTGGCAGGCTGTCGGTGCATCCCAAATGCAACCCGCCAGCGGTTGCATCTTAAATGCAGTCTCAGAAATTGGGATTTGCCTAATTTAAAGTCATTATACTCTTGGGATTCTAAAAATTCATTAAATTAGGTGAGAGAATGAAATTTTGAATTGTGACTGGAAAGGGTATTGTTGGTAAATAAAATGTTAAATGACATAATTATCCTAACATCAATAATTAAAATGACAAAAAAAGACAATTCTATCTGAACCGATTCTATCCAAATAGCAAGGTCCATTTAATAAATCAATAAAATCACCTAAATTTGAAAATCCACAAAGTTCTGGATTACTTTCTTTGCAGATTGTTGTACACAAATTATCACACCCGAATTGCTGAAATGTAGAGAACAATTTATTACACATAATAATTGTCTCGTCATAATTTATTACACATAAAAGTTATGCATCATAATTAAATTGCAGAAAAAAAATCACTTTATTAACAATGTTCAATAGCTCTAAAATAATAAAATTGGAGCTCTCTATTTTAATCGTTTCACCCATCTTCAACTCATGTTCCTATTTCACTTCTTATTATATTATAAATAATTCACTCTCTAATTTTATTTTATTTCAAAAATTATGCATCTCGATCCAACTACATTTCTTATTCTATTATCTATTTCACTCTCTATTTTAATTTTATTCTGCTTGCCGCCTCAACCTCTGCCTCCATTGGTCAGTGTTCTGTGCCTGCAACTCGTCTTTTTCATTCTACTCGTCTTCTTCACTTTCATTGGTTGCTGATTTTGCCTTCGCTTGCAATATGTGTTTTTCTCCTGAGTTAATGGCAGTTGAGGGGTGGGGGAGAGATGGCAAGGGTGCTCAGGTTTTCACTCCCTAATTATAATGAGTAATTTGAAGTTCAACAAATATTTATTGAGTGATAAGATAAACAGAGAGGATCGTAAAAGTAAATTTTTAATAATTAACTTTTTATATTTTAATTTTGCAAGTAATTTCTGCTTGGGTGTTGGGAAAAGTCTAACTAATTAATAATTTCTCAGAACTTATCCCGATTTTAATCGAATAAACTTTATAACTCCTACTCAACATGACGAGACAAATCCAAGTCTAGATTATATTGATGCTAGATTATAAGGTCTTGTTTGTGTTTAATTACTATTGCAACGCTTTCCACGATTGACAGGGCAGCGGTGCTGCTACAAGGGCTATGGTCTGAGCATGGAAGCAGCTTTTTGTGAGGTCGCATCAGGTCAGCAGCCTCAGGCTGGCCTAAAGTGTGGCAATACAGTACTGCTGTCGCCCGTCGCACTATTATTAATGTTTGCCCAAATGAAGGATGAACGCTCTTACCTAATTTTTTTTGTTAGTATTTTTAATTATGTTAAGAGAAATAAATTATAAATTAATTCTTGTAAGGTGATGATCAAACTCTCATCAATAATTTATTCAGAGACCTGGGCGCTGGGAATAAGTGAGGTAATAGTGGACCGATAACATTTCCATTTTGGGCGCTGGGAAATTCCACACCTATGAAACCACATCATGGACGCCATAGCCTAGACAAAGGGATGTACTAACAAACATTTTTTTTTTTTTTTCACTTTCAACAGTAAATAGGCATCACCAGTAATTGTAACTTGTAACACGGTACCTTAAATCATACATGAAAGCTTTTAACAAAACATAATGGGCATGTATTTCCCTCCCCACTAACAACAACAAACGCTATGCCGATACCAAAACAGTAAGACTCTGAACACTCCTTTTATTTGCTTCAAGAGATGAACCTGACGAAAAGAGAACCAACAAGTTGTTTCTTTTTCCTTTTCTTCCTGCGAACAAATCTCATTCTATAACGCTACAACACAGACAAATATGTAATAAGTGAGAAGAGAAACACAAAGACAAGAGACTCGGGACTGTACTCATCATGTTCATGCAGTTCTTCTGCGATAAGGACTCCCAACAACGCTTAACATCCAGGGAGATGCACCACTGTGAAGGAGCGAAAATTCTCCCACAGCATCCCTTCGACCAAATGGTACTCAAAGACGGGTGAAAAATAAGCCTCTACCAAACCATATTGAAAACACATGTTTAACCAGCCCAAACCTGATCTGCTACATCACATTGGAGGCAACCCAATTTTCCTGCCAATAAAAATGCACTAATGAGCACCATTAACAACAAAACGACAGATTTAGACTGCCTAAGCCTCAACTGAGCCATTAATGTACTGATAATCAATTTTGAGATCCAGACAATAAGCATGGGACAAGCTGGCATCTCATTGAATATGCCAACTAATTCACAACTACAGGCAAACAAATCAAAGTCGCAGTTGAAACTACAATAATGCACCCAAACTTGACAAGGGCAAGCCGGGAAAACCACATAAATAATGCCTATAACTTGGGTGTGCCAACTAAGTGAGGGTGTCCACCCTCTTCAATTCTCAGGCGGCAGTCGCAAATTAACAAACACAGTACAGTCGTATAAGATACCACTCACAGAAACATTACTCACTGAAATGAAGATAAAAGTAACACTACCTTCAACTGAAATTGAATCCACCCGATGGAACTGGAAGTTCCTTTCCTCCAAATTGAAATCCAGATTGAGAAGCATCACCTGGAGGCAATTGCTCATCCTCCTCCTCCAACCAGTATGTCTCCAAAATCTTCACTGCCTTCTCATATATTTCATTGTTGTCATGACTCTGAAGGTTTTCTATCTTCTCTAGTCCTTCAGCTTCATCAATCAACTGAGCATATAAATTCACATCGCCTGAGTTACCCAAATTCTTCTCAACGTCCCCAACCTTCAGGATATTCTCAAGCCCTTCCAAACAAACCGTGACTATTCTTGGGTCGGGACATACTAGGAGATCACACAGTGGCTTTATACATCCCTGGCTCACCAAGAACCTACCAAACAATAAAAATTAATCCATAATTATCAAGTAAAAAAACAAAATGCAAAAGAAACCACTATAAAAAAATAGTGTAAAAATAAAAGTACTTTATCTGCTCATGGGTACCACCAGATGTTGCATTTGAAATTGCCCAGGCAGCTTCTTTCTTAACCTCAAATTCAGCATTTTGAAGCAGTTGGACAAGTGGTCCAATAATACCAGCCTCAATAACAGCCTATATGATTTTATGTGGTTAGAATCTATCCAACAGAAAATACCAATAAAGCCATCACCATGAGACAAAATCTAAGACTTTTGTCCTAGTTTCACATCTCCCTTCCCATCAATATTGCTACATAATATGAATAACGTATTGACCACAAATTAAGCCATTCATTTTTTCAGTATTGAGTCTGACAACAGAACACAATTGCACTGTATATTTTCAACTATCTCTAAATGCAATGTACAAGACATTAAGCATCCATCGTAAGGGTAAGAATAGTGAAGACATCTCAACAATTACAAAAAAAAAAAAAAAAAACAAACAAACAAATAGGACAGCATAGTGATTATCAAGAGATTCAACCTAATAATGACCAAAGTAAAATTAGTAAATCAAAATGTACATTTTAATGCATGCAACCATCTTTACAGACAAGCTCACCTGTATCTGATCCCTATTTCCAGCTGTGATATTTGAGATGGTCCAGCAAGCTTCTTTTTTTATGCTCTTCTTGTAGTTATGAGTCAACAGGTTTAGAAGACAAGGAAGAGCTTGATGGTCTATAATAGCCTGAAAGAGGGTAAAACGAAGCATCATATTGCCAGCCAGGAAGCAACAATAACATTTGGAACTTTATAAAGATGGCAAAGTTACAACAGACACATCACATGAACAACCAAAATTGAACCAAGAGTTGAGATGCGTACAAGAGCAACCACACATAATCATGGTAAAGTTGAATTACTAATTCAGGAATCAAGAATTTGTTAACTTCAAAACTAGATATAGTACAATACTCTAAAAGGTCAAGTCGACAAAGGTTGTTCTTTTCATCCCATAGATATGTGGAACCGAGGTTTCTTTATTTTTTCCAGATATATATGTTTATGAGAGACACTGTTAACACTTGCTTTGCTTCCTATCACATGGATGACATATTTTTGTGAATATCATACAATAGCTACCTACAAAAAGTTCTTAGCAGTAATCAACATAGCTGTAATCATTGATTCTAATACTACTTAATACGAAGGCCTAGAAGAGGTGGTTGTTTGCATCAAAACAAAAATAACTTGTGTGAATATATAATTCATCCAGCTTATACTGTTAAATGAATTTAGCAACTCAAATTTCTAAATGCTGAGATCTGTTTCAATTTAATTTTATCACCAATTTGCAATTTTTCTATTATTAAATTGTAAAAGCCATTATAGACATTTAGAATTCAAACTTTCATCTCTTGGACATACAGTTCCAAGTAAGGATAGCATCAAGCAGTTATTAGATGAAATCCCATGCACAGTAGTCCGAGGAGTAACATTTATACATGTATATAAAGGGAAATTACCGAAAAAAAAGAACTTTTACCATGTTCACAAATTTAAAATGACTTTTTAATTTTTTTCAATAGTCACATGTAACATTTTAAAACATTACATATGTACCACAATCAGTTTTTCATGTATTTATGTATTTTTCCATTACAAGATGGTGTGGCTTTGAGATGTGAAAATAATAATGGTAAACTCTTCCACGCCACATTTTTTTTTTTAAGAGGGGCGGGGGGGTTGTCGGGAGACGGAAAGGGAAAGGGCAGAGGGAGTGCGTTTACCCGACCCTGTTGCAGGCCCACCACTGCAGCCCACCCTTTAGTTTCCAAAACACAGTAGAATTAGACTGTCTAACCTGTTGAAGGAGAGGTTGAGAGCTTGAGACTGGCAAATCTCCATACTCTAGAGGAATACTTCCAAGTAAATTGATCGTAGACAAGAATCAGGAACATCTTTTTTGTTTGAGAGAGTTCAAGTGGTAATGGACGCAAAAAGTTGTTGAGGCTGAGGTCTATTTTTTAAATATTGGGTAATGAAAATCACAGATGAATTAATCCCACCAGTATGCGCAGAATAACAAATCTGACCTGTGTGAGTTTTACAAAGATTTCTTGTATTTCACCTTCAAAATTGTTCTCAACCAAATCCAAGAACACTAGGTTTCTCAATCCAAGCAAAGTCTCTGGGGTCTCTTTGGAGAACTGTTGTTTCCCAAACACAGTGCTTGTAAAGCTTGAAATATTTCCAATCTCTGCCAGAATCTGATCAGTGAAATTGTTTCCCCAAAGATTCAGAACCGCCAAATCTTTGCAATTGAAGATTCTCTCATGAACTTTCCAGTGAGAGGATTTTATGAGAGGTCCTAAACCTACAGGCTACACTTTCCCAAGGCAATTCCTCAGAAAGCTGCCCACTGCAGACTCACTACCTGGTCCCTGCCCCTTCTTTCTTCCTGGGTTTCAGCCTCACTAGAGACCAAAAACCCATCCCCCCCCCCCCCCCAACCCCGTTGAAAATAGGCAATATGAAAGAGTTGACCAGTATTATTTTTCACATCTCAAAGATCTTAACAGAAACACACAAAAAACTTACTGTGGAATATAATTGCAAATTTTTAATAAGTTAGATGCAGGTATTGCAAAAAATAAAAAAATTGAAAACATGCTAACTTTTTTTTTGGTAATTTACTCTACATATAAACACAAATGCGCATATATATGCTTCTTTACAAAAACTTCTAGAACACTCTTCTTTGTGACTGTAGGATCATGGGTTCGAATTATGAAAATGGACTCTTTGCAGAAAGTAAAGACAAGGTTGCATACAAAATGACCCTCCCAAAGTGAGAAGTCTCATGCATCTCTTTTTACACTACTTCATCATTCATAATTCATAAACAACAGGGGAAGCCAACAATTGTCCTCTCAGCCAACACTCCTTGTGTTTATGTGTATATACATAATAGGTTAAAAAATGAACACATCCATCCATGGATACATCCAAAATACACCTGAAGGCCGAAGTTGATATCCAATCTTGCTATCTTAAGAATATCACAGGAAGAGACAAATGGAAGTACCCAAAAAACACCTTTTATCACATCTTTTAAGCTATGGCACTGCTCACATGTCAAATATTCATAACACACACACAACAAATGCTTGGCCAAAACATATATAAAAATAGCATGATGAGTACCTGAGTTTGGATATCATCCCCTGTAACAATGTTACCAACTGTCCGCAGGGCAGGAATGAGGACTGATGGTGACAGATGACTAAAATTAAAAAAAAAAAAATATTTGTTCAGGTTACAAAGAAATATTTGAGAAAATATTTCCAAAATCATAGGCCAGAAACCACGTAATATAAAACAAGTTAAAATTTAATACTTACACCAAAAGCGCAACAAGACGGGGGCAGACACCAGCCTCTATAACAGCTTGGATTTTGTCATTTGTCCCATCAGAAAGATATGATAATGCCCAGCATGCATCAGTGAGGACTTCTTCATCGTTCGAATGAATAAGTTGGGCAAGTGCTGGCAGTGCAGGCTTTGTCTATACAAAGGGAAAACATTTTCATTGAAAAACCAACACCAGGGGGTAAATAATCAAATAAATGCCAGATTAAAATGTTTCTTTAAATTGTAAAACCTGCTCAAACTGAGGTTGTGGCTTGCCCCTGCAAAAGTTTGACAAAGTCCACGTTGCATTTCTCAACATAGAAAGTTTTGCATGTTCATTGAATTGCGCCAGCAACGGCATAAGGGCCCCATGGTTAAGGACAAGATCGCGACACTTGGGCGAATCACCTGCAATATTTCCCAATGCCCAAACAGCCTACACAGTTTTGACAATGTATTCCTTAATATGGCTACAAATTGTTCATTACCTAAAAAAAAATTGATATGAGCAACTAATAGACTAGATGCAAGAGTGCTTTAAGGGGACTGGGCAACAGATACATCCAATAATAAGCTGCTACGCCTTTAATAAAGTATCAAACATGGCCTTCTGCAGCAAATACCTGTTCACGAACATCATCGCTTGGAGAACCAAGAAGTCTCACAAAAATTGGAACAGCACCATGATCAATCACAACCTTGGTGTTCTCAGACGTTCCAGATGCAATGTTAGTGAGAGCCCAAGCTGCCTCAAACTAGAAATAATCAAACCAAGTAGATACAAACTGGTGAGAATTACAAACTGAGTATATGCATACATAGAAGCACAAAACGAAAGAACAAAGTCAAACCTGAAGTTGCGGGTAGTCATCCCTGGCAACAAACTGGACAAAACGAGGAACGACACCAGATTGTATCACCTCCTCGATAGGAGGATTACGTTCTGTTTAAATAATCACAGAGAAAGCACAATTAACAAAATAAAACGCCTAAATCAATAATCCAACAAGAAAAGTCTGATGTTCGAAGATTACCTATTGAAAGTAGCTTCCGAAATTGAGTAGTTGCTTCTAGCTGTAAGTTGCTATCTTCTGACCAAACCCCAGCAACCATGGCAGGAAGACTTTCTAACTGCATCAAATATAAAATCAGAAAACCAATCAATAAGTCTTCACTAAAATCTTCTTCACTAATTCAATACAGTGACAGACTAGTTCAATTGAACTAGTTCATTATCGAAAAACAAAAACTTAATTGCCAAGTGCAAAGCAGAAATAAGACAGCAAACAATCAAGTCAAAATTAGTGTTTAAGGGAAGCGAGGAAGAAACCTTCTTGTCGATTTGAGAGACGTTGATGGTAGCCGACAACTGCTGAGCCTGAAGCCCCTCGCGACGCTTCTTAAGCAAACTCTCTTCTCTTTTGCTCTTGCGAATCTCAACCATGTTATCTTCCCTCCTCCGCCGTCCTTCCTCAGCATCGACGGCGACCTTGTACCGGCTCCGACGAACATCAGTCCTCGTGCTGGGCCTTAGAGACATGGTAGCTTGATCGAACCAAACCCTAATTTGCTATACAGGCAATCGATACGTATAACTCACAAACGTATATGTATATATATATATGTATCTATGTGTATGATCCCCAAATATGCCGATAAATAGAAAACCCAGCAGAAGGTTGCGGGAAGCGAATGCTTTGGATTGCTCTCCGATCAGCGGTCTGCTCTGAGATGGGCGATCATTATAGCGGTTTCAACCACCGCTGGTTCACAGAGGAGGCTCCGTTTTGGTACTATTAACGAAAATGCCACGAGCTCGAATTTGCTAATTGCTGCTGCGGATAAGCGGTGGCGATCTCCTGCTTTGCAAGAACACGCTTCTATTAGATCTTGACCGTCGATTTTGATGACTCTGTAAGTCAAGTTAAGTCAATATGAACTGGACTTGTAAAACTGCTGTTTTTCGCGGCAAGATTGCGGTGGATGGCTCACCGACTCAGATCGCACCAGATTGGTAGGAACCCCGCCGTAGACGATCCTGTGGTTGTGACCCTATTTTTCGACTGGGTTTAGGCACCAGTTAACTTGGGCTGACACGCCTACGTGAAGCCCCGATTTCGTGAGTCATGCTATTCATTATGTGCATCTTAAATCATATAATAGTGTAAAAATATCTAAAATATTTTATGCCTCAGTGTGTCTCATTGTACCTCAAAATAAGATTCAAGACACAATAATATTATAGTAACATTTTTCTTTTCATTTGTACCATAACTTTGCAATCCGCTGTGGAGTGTGGACTGCTGTTTTTTTGATTAAATTTCAGTTAGTCTTATATGATTTAGATCATTATTAAATAGGTTCTTTGTGATTTATCCATTCTAATATTTAAGTAAATAATTATTTTGGTATTCTCTTTTTTTTTTCATTTTGTGAAGTTTTTCAAATTTTAATAATATTCTTTAAATATTTCAATTTTTTAAAAAAATAAAACTTATCATATAAATAAAATACACAAACTTATTTTCATTTAAATATTATCTAAAAAAATTTAGATATTAAATATATTTTTTAACTTACATGAATTATTGTCGACGTTTAATTTCAGTCGACCGTGATTCGTTTTGGGCAGCGATGAATGAGTTTAAAAATGTCAAGAGGAGAAAAACAAAGATCCCAGATGTGAGTCAACACAAGCAATTTTCACGTGGTTCGACTAGAACGATACTTACTCCACGACCGCACTTTGATTATTCTCTCAAAATAGCGGTGTCTGATTATTCTCTTTGTACCCCTCATGATATCTCTTACTCCTATTTATAATGAAGGGCCTTTACAATTTTGATAACATATAGAAATATAAAGACGACATTTTGTGGGACAAACAACCCTTATCATCTATACAAAATTGGGAATGGGATCCTCATTACGATGAGTATAGGCTGTTGCAGGTAAAGTAAATGGACCATATCCCTGACTTTTCAGCAGCTTTACCACTTATGCGAGTTAGAGGTTTTAGACTAGTGACCTGGATGGTCCAACAAACTTAGGGTTTTGTCGGGAGCTCATTAGTCGGTCGCTAAGAGCTCGTTAGGGGCTTTGTTGGGAGCTCGTTTTACGAGTTTCAGATTTCGATGGTATATAAACTTTCTTGGCCGCCTGGACCTTCTGGGCTTCGAGCGATTGGGTTGGCCCGTTGGATTGAGTCTGGCCTATGAGAAATGATATGAGAAATACATATAACAATTATATTCTTAATTTTTATTATTTAAGGGGAAATACGGTCCTCAATTAACTCAAAACCACTGTTGAGTTGATATGATTTTTTATTTTAATATTTTATATTTTATGAATTATTTTTATTTTTTAAATGCTAAGATAAACAGTAAAAAATGTTCGTGAAAAATAATTTAACTCATAAAAGATTTAGTTGAATTTTAACCCTTTTTTTAATAGAAACCACGAGTGAGTAACTTGATGTATCCAAATAAGAAATAACACATTATTTCCTTAAATCTCAAAATTTTCTATTTTAACTTAAAGATAATAATAATCAGGTTGATGGATGGGACAATGGTTCTGAATTGTCAAATTCACTCACCCCCATTTGCTTTTTGAAGTACAAAAGTATGTACGTTTGCGGTGAATTTTAATAAAAGCCAGTGGTGTCATGTGATTTTGGCCTAGCATTCAAGGACGGTATCATGGCACGATACTAAAAATTAACTAAAGACAAAAGATTATATAAATACGTAATGAGAAAAATCATGTGTAACCACGGTGCGATGTTATTGTAGTAACGGGTAAATATTGATGAGCTAAAAGTATTATATTCAAATCTCATGTGATGTCAACCCCAAGAGTTACCTGGGTGCATTGTGAACCAGCCCCACCAATGTTGCTTTCGGGGTCTGTGATAACTGATAAATCCTAGAATGTTGTTGGTAGGGGTGTAAATGAGCTCAGTGAACTTAACTCCATAAATTTTATCATTAGTTCAAGTTTGAACTTGAGTTCGAGTCAAGCCCAAAAACTTGGCTTGGGGCCGGATGTATGCATGAGTTACTCTGAGCTGTAATTCACAATTAAAAAAAAAAATTAATATTAAAAAATAATTTTAATATACAAAAATTAAATTTTACTAATAATTTAGTCAAAAAAAATTTCACCCCATCTCAAAATTTGTGATGTATAATTTTATACCTCAAAAAATAAAAAATTTAGCCTCCCCCTACATAAATTTTTAGATCTACCTCTGGCTTAGCTCGAGCTCGATTAACATAACTTGAGCTCGAGCTTGGCCCAAGCCTATGAGTCGAGCTCAGGTTTGAGCGAGCCTCAATTTGAGTTTGGACTTGGCTTGAAATTTATCAAAGTTTTATTTAAAAAATTATAATAAATTGATATATGATAAAAATAAATATCAATATGATAATTAACAAATATATCTAAATGAATCCAACCTGATAATCAACAAATATAATATCGATATGATGATTAAATAATAATAATTTCATAAATTACAATAAGTATAATATAATTTATCGTACAAAAAGATAATCAAATCACTTGTCTAGTTATTTTTAAAATACAAACATAATCAAAATTACAACACAACAAATATATTTTCAATTCAACTTCAAATTAGCTGCTTCAAATATCAACCTACAATTTGAAATTGTAATATTGATTAATAATCATAATTATATATCAAATCATATATATCAACCTACAAAATACCAACACATCAAAAGCTTCCAAGAATCACATACCTTGTTTTATTTTATGTGGCAAAAGTATATCAGTGATGTTATCCTATATATAACAAAAACATACAAATTAATAATTTTTACTAATATCAACTAACAAAGTGCTCACGAGCTTATAATGAAGCTAACTTATGAGCCTCTATTCGAGCCAACTCGTGAGCTAACGAGCCGAATTTTACTAAGGTTAAACTCAAGTCATTTACAAATCGATATTCAAAATTAGGTTCAAACTTGTGTTGTTTAACTTAATGAACAAACTCAAACGAGTTTTTATAGAATCAAACACCTAATTGAACTCGAATAGCTCAGCTTATTTGCACCCCTAGTTAGTGGATCAATTACTAACCTCAGCCACAATAGTGGTTGGCTACCATAGCTGACCTCTCCTTTTGTTTTAATTTTTGTAATTAGAAAAGAAAAAAATAGAAAAGGTGAGAGAAGACGTTTAAAGAGTACAATGGTTAATTTATTTTATGTTTAGTAATAAGAGAATTTTTTTGTAATTTTTTAAATTAATTAATGGAAAGGTCAAATCTTAAGAATGATTAATTGGGATGGTAATAGAGAGCGTATAGGTAATTGACTCTTCTATAGGTCCCATGTTCGTATCTTTATTCTTGTTCAAATCTTACTTATCATATTCTTAAAATATTTTGTTTAATCCCATATTTCAATATTTGTAAGTTAGTAGATATTTGTATACTTGATATATTTTAATATGACAAATTCAAATTTATTGTTTAAACAAGTTCACAGTATTTTGATAATAGAGAATTTTGACATTGAAGTAAGCAAACAAATTAAAAAGTAATGACTATAATATTTTAAATTGTTTGAATATATCAATTAATAAAAAAATCATATTAGTTTGTCAATGACGAAGTATGAGGTAAGATATGATTAGGTTTGTGAAAATATGTTTGATTTAAATTTATTTTTGAATTTGTAAATTATAATATGTAATTAAATAAACCAATAAATATATATATCCATAGGATCTTATTAGGAGTGTTAAAACAAATAAATAGATCAAATTTGATCAAATTATTAAGAGGTCATGATTCGTTAAGACTTAATTCAAACTTAATCTGTTAACTTACTACTGAGTCAAGAACCTCCAATTTAAATTTAGACATGTTAACTAAATAAGTAAATAAGTTAATATATTAAACTCTAAACCTATTAAAGTTAACATGTATACATCAGGTTAATCCATTAATTAGTTTAAGTACATTTTTAAATTTAAATATTAATCAAAATATTAAAATAAAAAATAAAAATAAAGTAACCCACAAGAATTTGCAATTATGAGTCTAAAATTGTTCAAGGCTTGGAGTTAGGCTAAAATTGTTTAGATCATGAGCGAACCAAGCAAAAATCTACGACTTATAGATGGTGGGTTCACTAATTAGCATCACTTTGAACATATAAATGATCTTCAAACTAGGGGTACGTGGCCTTTTCACCCTTTAAGAATTGATGAATCAATGAATTAGATTTTAGTGATTTAGGATTTAAGAGTTAAGGTTGAACCATTAAGACTACAAGCTAATGGAGATGCTTGTTGGTTTGCTCATTGATGTTCAACAATTTAGGGTTTGAGGGTTGAGATTGAGCTATTAGATTACAAGCTAATAGAGATAGTCGTTGCTTTAGTCATTAGTTGTTTGGTCTAGTCGACGACACAACAAAAAGTGAAAGAATATAAATTGAAAAAGTTATTGAGGGTATTTTGAAAATTAACAAAAGATATTGAAAAAGTTGTTGAGTGTATTTTGAAAATTAGCAGATATTTTAACTATTAAGTCGTAGTAGATCAATTTAAGTTTTAAGTCTTAGTTGTTCTATTTAAACTTGTCTTGTTATCAAGTTAATTTTGAATTTTTTTTAATTGATCTATTATAGCATGAACCCAATAGACTCTTATTAAATCAACCCAAAAATTTAACAAGAGTCGGACCTAAAATCACTAATTCTTTTGAGTTCGAATTGTATCATTGGGTTAGGTGATATGGTGAAAGCTCTGCATCCTATTCTGCAACACTTGCTCATATATTTTAAGTATTTTATTTTTATAAATATATTTTAATACTCAAATCCTCTTTTGCGTTAATAGAGTTTCGACGAAATGGGATGCTTGGCGACGGACATGGTCGCCGTAGATATCTTCGGCGTGATTTGATGGCTGGCTGACGCAGAAGAAGATAAGAGGTGGCGAAGTGAGAGGGGGAGATCAGGCATGGAGGAGAAACTGTCGTCAGTGGCCAAGACACCCAAACCCTTTCCAATTCAACAGTCATCGCTTCTTGCCGAAGCTGCAACACTATCAACCTCGCCAAAGGTCTCCCCGATTTCCCCGCTCCTACGAAAGTAGCATATTCCTGATACCATTACTGCAGTCATTGATTTTCTTGTTCTCCAGTTGGTTCCCAGGAACATGTTAGAAAATAACTAATTTAAGTTCCACTTCATTACTTTAATTCACACCCAACAGAGGACTTTATTACCTTGCAGTCCCAAAATTAAACGTGTAAGAATAAAGTAATTGATCTCTGTTTTTCCCTTGACCGCTTTACCTACCATAGATTTTTATCAGCAACCAAACGGAGCTTTGTGGTTTTTTACATTCGATTTTTCTAATATTCTCCCCTGACCATGCTATTCTGCGCGACAGTAGCAAAATGATGTCTCCCTGTATCTTGACTTTAATTAGAATCCAATAACCTTTTTTTTAAAAAAAAAACGGTTTACCGTTCCAATTACTAGGTACGACTGTGTTTAGGATTGAGGCGATCGTACATTACTCTCGTCTCCATGAAGCAAGCCACTCAAAAATCCTAATTTTGTTGTGACCATACTGTTGCGAAAATAATAGAATCGCAAATCGCGCTCACACACACTGATATCACTGTAAGCCTTTAGACCCAATAACAAAGACAAAATCGATAATGAAAAAACACAAACAACTAACACAAACATAAAATGATGGAAAGTAAATGACACGAGAGATTTACCGTGATTCACCTAAAAGGGCTACGTCCACATTGAACTCCGACAATAGAGAGCTCACTGTATTATCGGAGTAAAAATAGGGTTTACAATACTTACAGTATACAAGCCTCACAACCACTCTATTTACACAGACTGGTTCACTATCAAAATCGCCTCAAAAACCATAAAAAGAGGAAGATGAGAGACTTACCCCATTGAACTAGATAGAAGTATTGTAAAATACTGATATTTTAAATGAGTGAGACTAAGTCATGGCTGACCAAGTCTCCCACACTTGCTTCAGTTTATTTTATTCGCTTATCCTTTGTGCTGCGGAATCGGTCATATGCCTTATCTGATGGCCGAGTCTTCCTCCCCCAACGTTCACCTTCATACGCCTATAAAAGCAGCCCTCGATGCCCTTGCAGAGATGTAGAAAAACATTTTCTCTCAGTCTTCCTCTTTGTTTACATTCTGCTCTCTGTTTTTATTTAATTGCTACGTTTCTTACTGCCCATCTTCCTGTTTGCTGCTCCCTTACTGCTATATTTTCATTTGTTGCTTATCATTTATTGCTCTTTTCTGTCTTCATTACATTGTTGTTGCTGGGTTCATTTTGTGTATCTTGCTCTCCTTACTTTCCTAAATACTGTGAGTGCAGCAGATTTGGAAGTACCCGTTGTATCCTGGGAGAGTGTCCACCGGAGTCTTTGCACTGTTTATTGAGAGGTGAAAAATACTCTTTAAGGACAGTGACGTTTGTCACACCTCGGGTTCCAGCTACTTGCTGTCTGTTTCTGTCCATTAACATTTTCCCTACAATCTTAAAGAGTATTTTAATGGACATTTCTTCCCACATCGCCACCATCAATCGTCCAGTCACTGATATTTCCCATATCGCAGATGTTATCGCAGCCGCTCATGCCGTTGCCTCTGCCGGTACTGCAGCTACTGTCCACCATCCGGTTGATGGTGCTGTTGCGCCCAACAATGCTGCTGCCTACCAACTTGTTGCGACCCACTATGCCGTCAACCATGTGGGAAACCATGCTACTGGGTTATTGTTGCCCACTTCCCCACCTATTCTTCCTTCTATGCAATATGCTAAGCCATTTCTCGACGTGTCCAAGATTGAGCTATTCGATGGAAACAACTTCAAAAGATGGTAGGAACGGGTATACTCAATCCTTGATGTACACGGTGTGGCGTATGCACTTAGTGGATCAAAGCCTAATGAAAGTGTCGATGCCAAGTTGGTGGATCATTGGACGTATGCAAATAAGGTATGTAGGCACACGATAATCAGCACGTTGTCTAATGAATTATTTGATGTCTACTGTCCCTATAAGGAAGCAAAGGAAATTTGGGAGTCCATGAATGCTAAGTATACAGCCGAAGATGTGGGCAAACAAAAGTTCGTGATTGGAAAATTCTATCGATGGGAAATGGTGGATGACAAGGAGATCAAAGTTCAAATCAACGAATACCACAAGCTCTTGGAAGATTTGAAAGCTGAAAAGATCGTGTTGCAAGAAGAATTTGTTATCGGCCTACTCATTGAAAAATTACCAGAATCATGGAACGACTACAAGAACCAACTCAAGCACATGCATAAACAACTATCACTCGAAGACCTAGTCGTACACATCATTATTGAAGATACAAACCACAAAGAGCTACAATCCACAAAAGCAAAGAAGATGGCGTACAAGGCGAACTTGGTACAAGGTAAATCTCAAAATCCCATAAAAAAACATGAATACAAAAATAGAACTGATTATAAGCCAAAAATGTCTAACCCCAGTTTTAAGAAAAAGAAAGGTTATTGCTTTGTTTGTGGAAAACCAAGGTACCATGCACCTCAGTGTAGGAAGAGAGTGAGAAATGATAAACCTGCTCAGCCAAAAGCAAATTTGGTTGAAGTAGATGATATTATTACCGCGGTTATTTCTCAAGCAAACATTGTGGCCAATGTGAAAGATTGGGTGGTAGACTTTGGGGCTACCAGGCACATTTGTGCAAATAAAAATACGTTTCGTCTTACATTCCAGTTGGAGAAGGAGAAGAAACAATCTACCTTGGTGATTCAAGGACTGCTCCAGTTCTTCAAACTCACATCTGGCAAAACTCTAGCTCTCATTGATGTGCTTCATGTTCCAAACATTAGAGCTAACCTGGTTTCTGTTTCTCTGTTAAGCAAGGTTGGGGTTAAAGTGTCATTTGAATCTGACAAGATTGTAATGACAAAAAAAATACATTTGTGGGCAAGGGCTATTGTAATCAGGGTCTTTTTGTGCTTAATGTTTCTAAAATAATTAATGAGAATGCTATTTCTTCCGCTTATATGCTTGACTCTGTTAACTTGTGGCATGGTAGACTAGGACATGTTAGCAGTACATATATTAAGAAAATGCAAACATTAGGATTAACTTCTGGATTTAGTGACTTATGCATGAATAAATGTGACATTTGTGTTGAAGCAAAGCTAACTAGAAAACCATGTATTTTAGTTACAAGAGAATCTGAACTATTAAATTTAATACATACTAACTTAGGAGACTTGAAACAAACTATTACTAGAGGTGGTAAGAGATATTACATAACCTTTATTGATGATTGCTCTAGATATACTAAGGTGTATTTGCTCAGAAACAAAGATGAGGCCTTTAGCATGTTTCTTTCCTATAAGGCAGAAGTAGAAAATCAATTAAATAGGAAAATTAAAAGAGTTAGATCAGATAGAGGGGGCGAGTACATAATGATAAATGATTTTTGTGAGAAAGAAGGAATAATACATGAAACTCCTCCTCCTTATTCCCCTGAATCTAATGGTATAACTGAAAGGAAAAATAGAACACTAAAAGAAATGATGAATGCTATGCTAATTAGTTCTAATGCATCTGATAATCTTTGGGGTGAAGCTATTTTATCTACATGTCATTTACAAAATAGAATTCCTTATAAGAAAACTGGTAAGACACCCTATGAGTTATGGAAGGGTTACTATCATAATTTGAAATATTTAAAAGTGTAGGGGTGTCTTGCCAAGGTTATGCTTCTTGAACCTAAGAAAAGAAAAATAAGCTCTAAAACATCAGATTGTTTGTTTATTGGTTATGCTAATCACAGTGCTGCATATAGATTTATAGTATTGAAAAGTGATGTACTTGACTACAATACTATTGTTGAAACAAAAAATGCTGAATTTTTTGAAAATATTTTTCCTTTGAAAATTAATACAATTTCTACTTCACCTTCATAAAGGGTTGATTTAGAAAATGTTGAATATGATTTAAGAGGAAGTAAAAGACCAAGAAAAGAGTCTTCCTTTGGGAATGACTTCTATACATATCTTGTTGATAATGATCCTTTAACTTATACTGATGCTGTAACTTCTTCTGAAAGTCAATTTTGGAAAAATGCTATTCAAAGTGAGATTGAGTCTATTTTACAAAATCAAACTTGGGTTTTGACTGATTTGCCTCCAGGGGCAAAACCTATGGGATGTAAGTGGATATTTAAAAGGAAATTTAATCCTGATGGATCTATTGATAAATATAAAGCTAGATTGGTTGCAAAAGGGTTTACTCAAAAACAAAATATTGATTATTTTGATACTTTTGCACCAGTTATCTGGATTTCTTCTATTCGTGTTTTAATTGCTTTAGCCTCTGTTTATAAACTTATTATTCACCAGATGGATATTAAAACTGCATTTCTAAATGGTGACTTAGAAGAAGAGATTTACATGATTCAGCCCAAAGGTTGTGTTACTCCTGGTGAAGAGAATAAGGTTTGTAAACTGCTTAAGTCCTTATATGGATTAAAGCAAGCTCCTAAACAGTGACATGAAAAATTTGATTTTGTTTTAATTTCAAATGGTTTTTCTTCTGTTGAAGTAGATAAATGTGTGTATACAAAATGTGTTGATAATGAGTATGTGATTATTAGTTTATATGTTGATGATATGCTTATTTTTGGGACTTGCATTAAAATTATAAATGAAACCAAGCAACTTTTAGCTTCTAAGTTTGATATGAAAGATATGGGAGAAGCTAATGTAATTTTGGGTGTTAAAATCATAAGATGTAATAGTGGCCTAATGCTGACTCAAGAGCATTATATAGAGAGGCTACTAAAGAAATGTGGACATTTTGATGTTCAACTTGTGAGCACTCCTTATGATGCTAATACCCATTTAATTAAAAATAAAGGTGATAGTGTAGCTCAGTCTAAATATGCTCAGATTATTGGGAGTCTAATGCATTTGATGAACTTTACTAGACCTGATATAGCTTATGCTGTGTGTATACTGAGTAGATATACACAAAGTCCCAATCGTGATCATTGGTCCGCTTTACTTAGATTAATGAGATATTTGAGAGGTACCATGGATTATGGTATTCTATATAGTGGATTTCCCGCTGTATTAGAAGGATACAGTGATGCTAACTAGATCTCTGATTCAGATGAGATAAAATCCACTAGTGGTTATGTGTTCACCTTTGGTGAGGGTGCAGTGTCTCGGAAATTAGCCAAGCAATCCATTATTGCTAGATCCACCATGGAATCAGAGTTTATAGCTCTAGATTTGGCTGGTAATGAGGCTGAGTGGTTGAAAAACTTATTAACGGATATTCCATTAGGAATAAAACCGACACCTTCAGTGTCGATGCATTGTGATTGCCAAGCGGCAATAGCCATTGCAAAGAATAAAACTTTCAATGGTAAAAATCAACATATTCGATTGAGACATAATGTGATAAAGCAGTTGCTTAAAGATGGAATTATTTCCATAGATTATGTGGAGTCAGAAGTGAATTTGGCCGATCCTCTAACTAAACCATTGGGTAGAAAATTAATAAATGAAACATCGAGGGGAATTGGACTATTGCCAACTGAGAGAAATCAACAATGATGGTAACCCAACCTATATGATTGGAGATCCCATGAATTAGGTTCATATGGGTAATAACAAATCATATGTTGATCTTACGGTGAAGCACTATTATTGATTGTGGTGTCCTATCCTATGGTGTAAATAGTGCAGATTAATTGCAATGGATGAGGGTTGAGCTAAGCTCTTAATGAATTTCATATCCCTTATGGGTGGTGTATAGTATTACAGTATACACTTGATGGATTCACCTATATGAGTGTGGAGTGGGGCCGCTCCTATGAAATTGTGGCAGGTATATGAGCATATAACATATGATCAGGAGAAATATGTCTCCTTGGCATCAGTTCCGGGAATGCAAAAGAGAACTATCATAACATCTTCCTTGTCCAAAACCTACAGTGTTACAGGCATGCGTGAATATCTTAATTTCCAGCTTTGAACTTAATAGCTGTTTTACTGAAAATTTTCATTATCTTCCAATGTTATGGGGAGGGGTCTTTTCCGTGATTGTTTTCTCTTCTATCACTATTCCAGTGGCTAGTAAACAGATTCTGTATGTGCTTATATCTGGGTCTGTCATGTGTTTGCCATGGATGTGTGCTCTATCAGGTTGGAGAGTTGGATGGGCAATTGCTTCTGCTTGTATTGCAGCTGCAATTAGGAACATCCATATTAAACTAACAGACTCTGCTCCAGCACCTTTCCAGGAAGCTGCTTTGGCTGCCTTGACAAGCTCCTCGGAGTCGATGAATTATTGAGAATGGTAGCATTCAGAAAACAATATTTTCTCCCCTGGCTTTGATTTTATGCAATAAGATTGGTGGCTCAATATGATTCATAACTATGAGAATGTTGATTATTATTTTTGCCATGCGCATTTGCATTGCTGCTTAGGATGATGAAGCAAGAAGAGATTACACAGCCAAGTTGCTTGCTGGGATAGGTTTCCAGGGTCATTTTTTGCCTTGGGGTTCAATTTTTCTATTTCACAGAGCTTCCTGAGAGCTGTGTGCTATCTGATGTATGTTTCTACTGTCTAATCCCAATACAGATTCAAAATGATGGACTAGAACAAGCTTTTTGGTTTCTCCACACACACATGCACTCACATATATACACTTCTGTCTATTATGCCAGGTTATGTGTTGCTATCTCATTCATACCTTCCATTTTTTTGAAATATCAGTTTTTCTCCTTCGTTAACGAGGGCTGCCTGCCTCTCTGATTCACCACCTGCTATAGTATGGGGACCTATTTTAGCAATAAAAGAATCGGAATTGCAGCACCGATTCCTGACTTTCGTCAAGAATACGGTATCACATTTTCGTTTCTTTCATTTATGACTATTTGAGTCATCAAACTTCACGAGCAACTACTAGATTTGAGTTTAAAGGTGCTTCTGCATATGGGGTTTAGTTTTACCTGCTACTGGTGTATTTATTTTTTATGGTAGGGGATGATTCGGATGAATCCTCTTTTTAATGATTGATAACCTTTTCGGTTGTCTCTGGAGTACTCCAAGCAAGAACTTGATGAAGTTGGGTTAAGAACTGTTAGTCTGACCAGTGACCACTTTCATATGTAAAAAAACATCACAATCTAGGTGTTGATGGTGAAGCATAACGACACCGTATCAGAGCTGGAGGGTTTAGCATTAATCCACTATCCACGTGTCAGTGGATTGCTGCTTGGCAACCGCCGGAAATCGTGCCCATTTTCGCATTGATGGTTTTGTCGTTTATGATAAGCAATGCTGGCCGTCGATACGGCCTTTATCCGGTGCAATCCCTGCCTTCCATTTTCGTCGTGCGTCTCTTATTTATTGTACAGTGCCTCGAGATTTGGGATAGAGAGAGAGAGAGAGAGAGAGAAAAAGTGGGTTAGCGAGGGGTTCGTCTTCTTCATGTTCTTCTCTCTGGTTCTTTAGGGTAAGCCTTTGATCTCTATTTTGTATGGTTATGGGGCAATTTTGTTAGAATGACCATTTTGTGTATAGAGATAGTGGTTGTGAGGCTTGTACATTTTGAGTGTTGTAAACCCTATTTACTCCGATAGTGCAGTGTACTCTCCTTCGCTGGAGTTCAACGTGGATGTAGCTCATTTAAGAGTGAACCACAATAAATCTCTCTATGTTACTTTCTCCTCCCCCCCTTTTCCTTTGTTGTGTTCACGATTTCTGCTGTTTTTGATTTATGCTCCCGATTGAGTCTCTATTGTTGGGTCTAAAGGATTTTAGTGGTATCAAGGCCGTGTTTGTGTGGCATGTTTACTGTTTTTTCCCAGCACTAGGATTTGCCCTGCTCTGAGGAACTGAAGTAATCACATTTCATTAAATTAGAATGTAGGCTTTGAGTCTGTAGTTCAATGTTGGTCGCTAAACATTTTCTGGCTCATGGTAGCAGGTATTGTTAGACATGTTGAACCGTTTGTTTATCGTTTCACTTTGTTGTTTACATTTTAAAGGCCGGCCTGTCTCAGTTTACTGCCTGCAGGTGGAATTCGCTGAGGAACGATTAAACAAGCGGGGGTGGTGGCTGTGCAGGATGTGGGTTTTTTCATAGGCACTTGTATCTATGGCTGATTACGATCACCAGAAGAGATACATCAGGTTTGCTTTCCGCAAAAGTGATGCCACTTTGGGTGGCTGCTTCTGCACAGAAAATTGGCGAGATTGTGGATTCTTCAGGTTTCCTCAAAACTCTTTAAATCTGCCAAAAGGATGCAGCCTGAAGATAGTAATGGGAATCCCTGATATGCATGCAGTTTGTAACTCAGGCTCCTCACTTACATGGGCGCAAGTATGAAATACACTGAACCCTGAAACATTGAGGCGTCATTTTGCCAGTTTCTACGTTTGTTGTCCTTCATTAATAATGTGTTAACGAAACCTTTTATTCTTTTTTGCTATGGTAAAACCTTTTATTCTAGTTGCTCAATTCTCTCTCTTTGTTTTTCTTTTTGGGTAAAAGGGTAAGATTAGATTTCAAGCAACAGTGTACAAAAGGAATAAATTTAAGCATTTCATTCTGCCTCTTATGTTAGACTTAGTAAAATCAAGTCTACACTGGTCTCTTTCTTATGGACTAAAGTGTCATGACCATTGTGCATGGAACAATAATCCCCTATGGAGTCTTTGGCATCATCTTCGATCCCTTAAATAGTCTCATGATGGACAATTAATGACGCTCACAATGACATATAAAGATTACTTCTAATAGAACTTGAATTTTAAATTTTTATTTAAATACTTTAATTTTTATTTTATCTTTATTAATTACCTATATCTACGATAGTAGTTATGGATCTTAATTATTCAAATTTGTTGGATGATAAAATTAATAAAATCATTTTTTTGTACACCTGGAATTTGGGATGCTGTCTAAGTTCATAAATTTTGTAATTTGAATATTGGTATAATATAATTTTAAAAATTATATTGGACAAATATCTAAGCCTTTTCTTTTTATTTTTTTAAATCCAACTTGACTTGAGAAATGGAACGGTACGGTCGTAAGGGTTGGCCCATATCCAATATGTACAGGGAGTAAGGCCACTATCATTGTAACAGGAAAAGGGCATCATCTCGCTGAAGATTTTTGGAATTGAGCAATTAGTTACTGTACAAGGATTTTTTTTTTTGTATTTTTAGACTAATTGAAAAGATAACAGTGAGACATTAAAGCATAAGGTTGAAACTTGAGATCTGTTTCTAATATCAAATTAAGCTACGCTTGACCGGCGGAACTGTCCAAAAAGCCTCCCGTTTTCATTTCTTCTGGCCCTGTGGACGCCAGAGAAGATGTCTTCGGTGGTGGTAGTTGCAGACACAGACGGACGAACAGCGCCTCTTCTTCACAATTTATCATCCCCTCCGTCTTCGGTTCCATACGGAGGAGACTCGGTGGTCGAAGAAGAAGAGATCGTCGCTTCGCCATCATCCGACGAACCTGATGGATCGAAACCTAATTCAGTTCACCCTAGTCAACGCCTTGCCTCTCTCGACGTCTTCCGAGGCCTCACCATCGCTGTACGTCGTGCATCCTAATTTTTCTTAGATCATAGTTCTCCTAGAATTTCTCACTGTTTCGAATTTGAATGAGATTGAGTCCGGGAATTCCAATCCGAAGTTCTTGAAACGCTTGTTCTGTTACCAAGTAACCACTTCTAAAACGAACAAGTTAAACATTGATCAAATCAAGTTTCTTATCGTGATTGTTTAACGGAGCGAAGCCTTACTATTTACTACTTTTATTTTTGCTGTTAATTACTTTTATCTCATTGTAGTAATTGTCCTTATTGTTACTTGTTCAAAGAAATGGAGGAATAGTTGTGTATAAAACAAACGCCATAGAGCACGAGTAATCATTTTTTCCTCCTTTCCCCTCGTTCTTTACATGATTCAACAACAAAAAAGATACGTGAGACATTCGCTTTCTTTTCTTTTCTTTTTTTGATGTCATGCCGTGGCATATAAAGTTTTATCATCTCGAGCTCGTTCTTTTCAGTCTCTTTTTAATAATTTTGCTCCGCCAGATTCTTATTCTCTTTAGTTTATTTGACAGTTGATGATTTTAGTAGATGATGCTGGAGGAGCTTTCCCATGGATAAACCACTCTCCATGGTTTGGGGTGACACTTGCTGACTTTGTAATGCCATTTTTCCTGTTTGGCGTTGGTGTTTCTGTCGGTTTGGTCTTCAAGGTATCATAAATTTTCAATTTTAAAATTACGTTCTTTTCTGTTCCTTTGATTAGTAATTGCTCCCAGTCCTTTGGTTTTCCAGATTAAGTGATGGATTCAATTTATGCTGTTTCTTTTCTAATACAATGCTTAGAGCTAGGATTTATGGGAGGAAAAAGAAACGAAAAGAAAATGAATTTACCATGCTTAAATTATAAATTTATATACATGTTTAATTTATCTTCTTTTTATCTTACTTTTCATTACAAATCTTAATTCCAAACACAACGTAAATCATTTTTATTGGGAGGAAATGTAGTTAGTTATGTTGCTTAAGTCACAACATTGTTTGTTTCATCACACAGAAAGTATCAAGTAAACCTTCGGCTACTAAGAAAGTCATCATCAGAACAATTAAGCTCTTTCTCTTGGGGGTAATACTGCAAGGTGTGTTGCTTTCTTCTTCTTTAACTATCTGCATTGTGTTTAAGAAATGACCATACATAGAGATGATTGGCTAGTTAGAATCCATATAGCTGACCTCACCTAATGGGATCAAGACTTAATATGAGTTGAAGTTGTAATTTATATGCATTGTGTTTGATTGCACACGATGAAAAAGAGAAGATAGCAAAACCAAAATGAAAGTGGAGGGATATGAATAGCATCAAAGAAAACAGAAATAGCCCTTTTTCATTATTTTGGGGTAGCTTGACTAACTCCAATTTTTTATTTTCATATTTTAGTTTTGGTTTTCATTATTTTGTGTTCAGTTCTTGTTTCTGTTAAAAAATAAAAACTAAATATGTTGTTTAAGGACTTTAATTTTTCCTAAAATTTAAAAGCAAAAATTAGATATAGTGTTTGATATGACCGTTTATTTATTTTAGCTAATAAGTCAATTAACATCGATAGCAATTCCCTAATTAATTTTTTTTAACATGTTGGTCCTTTTTTTCCATATTTTTTTATTTGAACCCATCTGCCAGTGAGCCCACGTTTTTCTTCTTTAGTGTTTTTTTTTTTACCTCCTATTCTCTACTGCCAATGAATTAAGATTGCTAGGACTGGGTCTGGGAATTGTGGCTCCCAGATCTGATCAAGGAGTCCTGTTGACTCCTAGTTCATCATTGAAAAAACAAGAAGGAAAAAAATGAAAAAAAATGAGTAAAGAAATAGAGAGAATAAGGTAGGCATTGGTTTTTTGAGGAGTAAAATTTTGCAATATTACTCTTTGGCATGCATTTTATTGTCAATGTGACTTTTAGAAGTCAATTGACATTATGAATGCCATCCTACCAACCCTAACTTGGTTAGAATAAGGTGTAGTTGATGATGAGGATTCAGAGAATTGGAGGAGCTGGGAAACAAGAAGAAGTCTGGTGGGCTGAGATAGAAATATAATGGAGTGGAATGCAAGGGTGTATTCATTTTTCTTTTCTTTTTTTTCCCAAACATTCTTAAAAAATTATATTTCTTGAAAACAAAAATAGGTAACCAAACACTAATTTCTATTTTCATGAAAATTGAAAACTGAAAACTGAAAGCTTATTTCCAAACTAGCCCGTAGTTGTCACAGGAAAGTTAGGGTCCACATAAACACTCTTAAAATTTCCGGCAAATTTCTTCTGAACCAAATGATTTTTTCCTATGCTTGATTCATTTTCTTTGTGCCTGCTATTTTCTCCAGCTGTCAAGCAGGGCTAGAATTGATAAGATAATATATGCATGTGTTTAATTCTTTGGATCATATAGGCAAGATCATTCTAGCTCATGACTAATCTGGAAGAGCATTCCAATGGATATTTCATTTTGGGAGAATATATATGCATATCAGATTATTTGAGGAGAGGCATGCAAATTTGATCTTTATTGCATGTAAAGATATAATAAAGGCCATGAATTGAATGCTTTAGAATATAAAATATGGGGCAACCAGTGCAGAGAAAGGGTCATAAATCATTAGAAGGCTAATGTGAAATTAAATATTTAGAGTAACTCATCAATTTTGAGAATAAATTAAATTTCAATTTTGTTAAACTTCTAAGTGCATATTCACACATTCCTATAAAATCTTGAACTTTTCTTTACAATCAACTTTTAGGTGGGTATTTCCATGGACGTCATCATTTAACTTATGGAGTTGATTTGGGCAAGATCCGATTCCTGGGTGTGCTTCAGGTAGTCAGGATAACCCTGCCATAACTATTTGTGAATTTTTTCCTCTTTGTTTGGCTAAATAATCCTCCCCTGATTATGCAGTAAGGATGCCATTTTTTGTGAATACATATTAGTTTTTCTTGACATCCAAGTACATATATCCCATTCTTGTGTGGTTGGCAGAAATGAAAGTTTGGAAATAAAAGTTTAGGGGGTGTTTGATAGAGTTTTCAATTTTCTGTTTTCAGTTTTGTTTTTCATTTTTTTGCATTCAATTTTTGGTTTTAGTAAAAAATAAACACCTAACATCATGTTTGATAACTTTGTTTTGTCTTTTGTTTTGCCTGTGATTTTATTTTATTTTTCTTGTTTGTCTTCTTCTTCCATCTCTCCACTGCCAGTGAGAGTTGCTGAACTGCCAAACCTGTCTGAAAGTCTCCACTGGTGGTTAGTGTTTCCAGTTGGTGGGAGAGGTGAGGAGAGGAAGAAAATAAAAATGAAATAGAAATTGTGGAAGCACCTTTTTGGCGTTTTCATTTTTTCCAAAAGTTTTCATAATTTTCAGAATAAAAAACAAAAGCAAGCAATCAATCACTATTTTCTTTTTCATTTCCAACATTTTGAAAGTGAAAACTGAAAACAAAAGCCTTACCAAAGGCACCCTTAGCTTTCATATTGAAGTTTGCATATGGATATTTAGTCTTATCTGGGTTATGTATTTTGGTTATTGCAATATCATACAGAGAATTTCAATTGGATATCTGGTCGCTTCAGTTTTGGAGATCTGGCTCGTTAACAATGTTGCAGTTGGCTCAGCACTGACATTTATAAGAAGATACTATATGCAGTGGTAAGTTATGAAACAATAACAACAGTGTCCATGGAATACGCCACAACATTATTTTCTGCTATAGGATCCTCTGTAATGCTGGTGGACTAAGAACCCATCTTGAGTGCTTAGTTCTAGATAAACTGCATTTGATAACCACAATCTATAGCTGCATGTAAAGTACCAATAAGGACTCACAACGACATGTTGATATGGAAAACAGAAGGAATTCTCAGCAATAACTTTGGACAAATTTTACAGGGTTTACCAGCTTTCAAACTGTCAGACCTTAAGAGATGTCTAATGTTAGGCGTACTCTATGTGAGAATCAAGTGATATTCTATTTCACATTGATAATTTGATCTTTTAGTTAATCCTTAAAAAGTTATTTATTCATTTTTTGTTATTATGTTTGGAAAAGGTTCACATCCATATTAAGCTTTTCCGTGACACCAAAATCAGACCAATGAAAAGGTAAACACACATTAATCAGGCTTTCTTATTGTCCAACCTCATCCAGAATGGATTGACGGTTCAGTTGTAACAATATATGGTGGAACTTATGATGTCTACCTTTTTACAACCTCATTCATGCGTATGTGCACATGCCCTACACACACCATTTCCACTGCAAAAGAGACTTTTTTGGGCTAACCACGCTAATCTTTTCCTCTGTCTAGGATTGTTGCTTTCATGCTAGGGTCTTCTTACATGAGCTTGCTTTATGGCCTTTACGTTCCGGACTGGAATTATGATGTTCTAAGTACAAACCTGAGCTCCTCCACGTCAAAATATGAATTTGGTACACAAATTGTGAGTCAGAGATATATAATTTCCCAGAAATATTTTTTTAACAAGATTTTGCTATTTTTTTGTTTCTCCTTTAGATTGATAATTAGCATGGGTAATGATAAGTTTTCATATATTTTGTAATGTTGACATGATCATCCACTGTTAAGGAACTGAATTTGCCAGTGGATTCTATGAGAGTAAGTCTTTTTGCCACTGAAAAAACTATTAATTTCAGTATTATACCTGTTTATTTTTCTTTTTAATTATATCAAACTAATTGTCAATTCACGGCATCTGCTCCCAGGTGCACTGTGAAATGAGAGGCAGTCTTCTACCTCCTTGTAATGCAGTTGGCTTGGTTGATCGATTTGTCCTTGGTGTACAACATCTTTATCAGCGTCCTGTGTATAGAAGAATGAAGGTGCACCATTCTCCTATTGTCAACTAGTGTCATCCTATACAGAAGTATTGAAACCATTTACTGATCCTTGCATAATTAATGTCCTGTATGACAGGAATGCAGTGTCAACTCTCCTGATTATGGACCTCTCCCACAAAATGCACCAGAATGGTGCCTTGCTCCATTTGACCCAGAGGGCATCCTAAGGTCTGAGAACTCCAGTGCTATGATCCTTTTTTTTTGGTTGCAAATATAGTTTATCTTGTATTTTACTATTGTGATTTGGGTTTGGATATTGAGTTTTGGTAACAAATGTAAGGTTGCTCCTTTGTGATTGGAAAGTCACAAGTTTGAGTTGTAGAAAGATTATCTTCACAAAAAAGCAAGGGGAAGTCTGTTTATAATGACAACACTTCCTTGACCCTTGCAAAGTAGGTACCCTCATGCATTGAGGGCTCCAAGATTGGGGTTTGGGTATATCCTCAAATGCCAAAGAATTGATATTTAAAGATCATGGCATTTTGATCATCACAAATTTACTATTTACATGGTGCTGTAAATATTGATTTAATGGAAAATCAGATAGCAATGCATTTGTCCTGTAGGATTCCTCTCAGAGCGGGCTCAATCATGAATCTGCTACCATTTGCTCTTATCCAATTTTTAAGATGGCATGGATGAGCAAACTGGAAATGTAGCCTGTGCGCTCAACCACTGGTTCCCTTACTCTATTTGCTGGACAGCAATGAAACCCATTATTCCAAGATGAACTAAAATATTATTGTTCTTCATCTACTCAGGTCCATAAAAAATGGATTTCTTGTTTGTTAAGAAGTGCCTAATGGTATTCTAATATCTGATTGACCATTTTCTTCTGGGAATCCTATAATGTGAAGAATTTGTTTTGTTTCTTCTGAAGAGTTGTACTTCTAATATACCAGTTTTACATTTGTAAAATGACTGCATTATTTTGGGTTTAGAAGTGTTTCATGGTATCTGGCACTGCTTTTTTCTGAAAGATTATATTTCAGTTGTGATAATATTCTTTGTGAAGACTTAAAAATCTAATTTTATCTGTCTCTTGTCTTTAGCTCATTGATGGCTGCCATTACATGTGTTCTGGGATTGCATTATGGACACATGGTAGTGCATTGTAAGGTCAGACGCCTTAGTTGCTTTGCACTTGACTTGGCAATTTTAATTGCTTCTCAAGGTTAATTACAGTATTACGTGCATGTCAAGATGCAATAACATGATGGATCTTTTACTGGTTTGCATCATATTTCTGAATCCTTTTTGCCTTCATGATCCTTGCAGGACCACATGGAGAGCGTATTTTTGTGGTCCATGTCATCTTTCCCTCTTTTAATTTCAGGCTTTGTTTTAAAGGTTTTAGGTATACTATCTAAAGTTAGCATTCATTATGTAATTCTAGTAGTGAAACAACTCAATTATTCTTATATAGTTGCTTCATTGTTAATTGTTTTAGGTATTCCTTTTTCTAAACCCCTATACACATTGAGCTATATGTGTGTTACAGCAGGAGCATCAGGCTTTGTCTTAACCGTTGTCTTTTACATAGTAAGTTAATTCTATATTTATAATTTTTTTCGGGTATTGTAAAATATCTGTTCAGAAAGTCCAGGGCCCTCATCCAAAAGGACTTGTAGGTGGGGCTAGCACGGTCACATCCATGGTTACTCCTTAATTTTCCTCTGTTGTAAATAGAAAAAGGTGTAATGGCATTATTTGCATAAATTGGTGGATATCTTTTATTTTCTTTTTTAAGATCTACTTATAATTTTATTGGAGCTAGTTAATAAGTTTTGAGTGAGGACAAATGTGGGTAAAAACTAACTACATATCGCTTCTACCTGGAAATGTCATCGACTTGCATTTTTGTTTTTTGGATGGTAAACATCATCACTCACATAAACATCTTGTTTTGTACTTTAGATAGTAATACAATATTGAGGTTGTCTCCTCCACTAGCGTATGTTAGATGTACTCTTCAAAAGTGTGTGAGATATCCGTGTCAGATTTCTCATGGAGGAATGCTATTTGTCAATTGTCATCTTGTTGTAAATAACATTTTACCTGAAAAATAATAAACATATTAAGAAAAATATTTACTGTATTCACTGCATTGGATATTAAATCTAGATGATTCAAGTTGGCGGATCTGGTTTCTATTTAGCATAATATATATGTCTATCACTTGAGATTCAGATTATGACTTCTATTTTTCATACAATTAAGCCTTTTCTTCCCTGAAATCAATTGCTATCCTGACATTTATTATTCTGAAAAGAGGGAATAAAGGTAGCTTTAGATATTGATCATATTTCATACAGAAGGAAAAAGATTCTTGTTCAATCACTCCGCAAAAAAATTCACAAATTTTGCTACAAGGCTTTGTCCAATGTTCTGACAGCAGGATTAATCGGTGGCTTTCATCAAGCCATTTATGACTACCCACCCAAATTTTCTTCTTCATAACCAGGGCCTATGCCACAGATGTTCAAGTTGCCCATGATTGAAATGAGAACTCAGGTCCGGGGTATTTGGAGGGCACTTAATGAATTGAAGTATTGCAGGATGACAATTTTATGTACCTGATAAACTAGTATTTCACCTGATCCTTTGCCCGGAAACATGAAAAGATTAATAAACAAAACTTAGTTGGAAGGCATGTGAAATGTGTGTGCTTATTTGGATATATTATCTTCTCCCCTTGCATATTGATACAGGTTGACGTTAAACATGTTAAAAAGCCGACTATAGTGCTTCAGTGGATGGGAATGAATGCTCTCATAATTTATGCTTTGGCCGCATGTGAGCTCTTTCCAGCTGCTCTCCAAGGTTTCTATTGGCGTTCACCAGAAAACAATCTGGTAATTCTCTTACTTGCTGGCATACTTGACGTGATTTATGTTTCATTCACTTGATCTTTAATTATTATTTTTGACAAGTGATGGTGCTTTAGTAATATTATCCTTACATGCTAGGGTCTAAAAATGTATCTACGCTGCACCATGGAAAGATCCTTCTATCAGTTTACCCAATATCTTGCTGCTGAATTACTTTTAAAAGTAACAACATTTTTTATTCTCTTAGTGGCAACGGTTAGGTTGGTCTCTTGTGATTGTAAGGCAATGGTGAAAATAACCATTTTGTGAAATAGGGCGAAACTGCTTATAAAAACAACCCTCTCTCAATTCATCCGAAGCAAGAATATTTATCTACTAAAAACACCTTTCTTTTTTAAATTTTTGGGACAGAAGAGTTAAATTAATATTAGAATGCATCATTTTACTAGAACAAAAAAAAGCAGAATGTGCACAAACAAAATCACTTTGAGATCACATTGACGTAATAACACCTTCCTGGAGTTCTTTATTGAATTTGATATTAGAATTATGTTTTGGCATTTTAGCGATATGCTGGAAGATTTCCAAGTTGCAGTTCATAGCATTGCATAATACGCTGTTTGTCCAACATCTACAACCACCTCCAGTGCATTAATATGTATTTTAAAACACATTTTCATTTTCCTTTCATTCTCAACTGTTCCAGGTTTGTGTGGTTTTTTCAAACATGGATGCATACTCAGATTACGATCAAATATAATTGTGGGAGAGTGAGGAAAACAAAGCAAATGAGAACAAAAAAAAAAAAGACAGCCTCACTTTTATTGTTTTGTTTTGCGCACATTATTTTTCGCGATAAATAATTGCTTCAGTTGATGTTAGAACATAAAAATTGTATGCAGGTTGATGGCACGGAATCACTGTTGCAGGGCATGCTTCATTCAAAGCAATGGGGTACCATGGCTTTCGTAATTCTTGAGATATTGTTTTGGGGTCTGGTTGCCGGTTTTCTGCACATGAAAGGCATATATGTAAAACTATAGGTTCGCTGTATAGCCCATCAGTTTTGCTTTCAAGAATTCCTTGTTTGTCAATGAATATTCTAACACCTAACCCGTTTGCCTAGCAAATCTTCCCTCTTTGCCTTCAATTACCAAGTAAATGGCCTGGGGTTTTAATGTAATCAAGTCCACTAAAATGAGGGACCAACCTTGCTAATTAGCAGCAAAATATAATGCCATGTTTACTGTGTGTTGCCTACCATGGAAAAAATATTCAATCTGGTACCAGGTCATCACAATTTAATCCTAAGTTGTGTATTTCAGATCACCCAAGGCCATATATTTTGGACTTGTATATATACGATAATATAATGATTCATTGAATCACGAAATGTAATAATGAGATACCAATAACATAGTTACCACGAATTGTTTCTCGAACTTTTGGATTGACCCAAGTTGAAAAAGATTTTAAGGACATTATTCTAAGATATGTGTCTTGTATAATTAATTTGAAGAGAAAATAGATTTGATTGAACAAATTCATTGAATTTTGAGTTTTGAGAATAAAGTCCACGAATTTACTTGATTTACCAGATCCCTGTTCTCTCATGTTCTCGGTCTACCAAGTTCATGCATTAGATTTATAACGGTTCGTATTTCAGGTAACACAGGACGCATCAAAAGCTAAATCCACCACCATGAGTATAATTTCCAGAGACAGACAAAACAAGTGGAAACATAAATTACGAAGTTACTTAATGAACGTAAATTATCCGACGGTTGGTGAAAGAATTTCCAAAAGCCATACCTTTCGGCCATTCGAAACTTTGCTTCGAAACTCTCTTATCCCACCTTTCTTTTCCACTACCACATGCTGACGCAGCCATAAATGTTTGTCCAGTGAGCTCCCTTCATAGACCAACATATATTATACATATGTATATAAATCCAGCTCCAGCCATGTCCCTTAAACATCCTGCGTCACTGCTCCCTCCCAACAAAGCAAGGCTGCTTAATGAAATCAGAAATGGCCACAGAGAAAGCAGCCGCAGCCGAGGTCTCAGGCAGCAACAGCGGCTGCAGCCAAGTCAGACCTCCTCATCAAGAACCATTGACCAACAGAATATGCCCTCAATGCCACTTGGGAAAGGCAGTTGCGCACAGAGCGCTTCTTGGTTCAAGCCGCCGGCGGATTGGAGCCAGAAAGGTCAGGACCAGCGAAACTAGAACATCGCCAAGTAGACTAAGCAGAGTTTCTCTGGCCGATGATGAGGCAGACAACCAGAGAAAGTAGTACCTCTTCTAAGGCTGACAAAGCAGAAAACTAGAATAGAATGTCCCAATTTCGTTCATCCTTCTTCAATAGAAGTGCATGTTAGTTCCAAAGAAGTTTGTTGTTGCCCTGTAATTTAATTTTGCTAGAGAGCACAATTATATATTAGTTAAAAAGAGCTTAATTATCCGCCCGCAACATATTTTTTATGTCTAGCTTTATGGTATGGGGCTGAGTTGCTAACGTAGTATTCCCAAACCGAACCTATATATTTGCCTCATCTCTTCAAGGCATAGCATCACTACTAACCCAAGGTAGTGATGATGCTTTGTTTTTACTTGTTTTTTTAAAGAAAAAAGTTTGGCACTCATCCAATTAAAGCTTAGTAAATTTTAGTTGAATTATAGTAAATTTTCACATTTAATATATTATTTTTAATATTTAATAATACTATATTATTAAATATTAAATGAAATCAAAAGTAAATCTAAACACATGTACCATTTGGATAAGTGCCAAAATACTTGGAGTTCCAAAGGGTAACCTTGCATGGACTGGTATCCAAGCTCCACCTAGCACTTGCATGGCAACCTAAAATACCCCGAGTTCTTTCCATGAAATCATTGGATGTTTCATTTCAAGAACCTAAAAGTATTAATAGGAAATGAATCAAATATTTGAATAATAAAACTAATATTTTTTGTAGGATAAGTGAAATACCGTTGTTTAATAACTTGACTCGTATCCATTTAAGATATTTTATATATTTATAACCAACATCATCTATGCATAGATCAATCTTCAATTTGTATCATATTTTATCTTAATTTATGTTTTATTATGTTTTAGGCACTAGAGAATTTGAACAATTATTTTTTACAAATCTATGCACTTAATAGAGGAATAAACAATAGTCTATTTAGATTTATGTCTAATTTGATTTTATTTGATTCTTACATGTGGTGATTTTACCACTATCATCACATAGATAGCCGTGCAATCTTATTTTTAAAAAGAAAATCTAAAAATTAGGCTTCAATATTATAGAAAATTAATTATTTATTTTTGCATAATTTAATATGAAGAAAATAGTAGGGTGCATTGTTCTTGGGGGAAAATTGCTATAAAGATCTTAGTTTCCTTTTCAAAAGTAAGATATCTTTGATTTGCTAAGCCCTAAAAAAAAAAAAAAGCCTTTAGATTCTAGTATAGAGTAATATAAATATCTACTTAGTCCATCTCTAGTTTATTTTAATCACTGATTGTGATTAGTTGCATCACTCATTATTGACTTAAGCCAAACAAGACATCATTCACATGTAAAATTATGATTTTCTTTAGACTGCTTCATTTAATATAACATGACATATTTCTCTCTTGGTACGATAAAATTAGATAAATTTGTTAGAATTAATGAGTTTTAAATATGCGAAATGAAAAAGTTTCTAAAATTGAACGTGACTATTCATATGAGATGCGGATGAGTGGACATATCTGTTCAAGTGAGTGGGCATGTCTATAAGGTGTAAATGAAGGGATATGTACATTCGTCATATAATATAATCTGGGCTGTCAAGTCACGTCTAAATATTAAAGAATGTGATTTGAAAATTCATATTAAACTAGGTCAAACAACATGACATTTCACAATTGAACACTTTGAAACTATAAATAGGAGCCCCATATTTCATTCTCTCTATCAAAAATCAATTCAAGTTATTGATTTCATACGTTCCTTCTCCAATATATTTTCATAATTTTCTATTATTTTTAAATACAAGAAATTCTAATCTCTTTCCATTAAAATCAAAGAAAAGTATTATCAAGTTTGATTTCACCCATCGAGATTAATATTGTACTATATTAATTCTTGAAAGAAATGTTATATTTTGGGAGACATACATCCATTGATCCTTTAGCACCATTAAAGGGGTGAAATATGTTTTAAGAAGATTTGTTTCGGCATCTCTCACTTTAATTTGGTTTTATGTTCTTTTTCCAAATCTCTTTTTATTGAACAATTTTTTTTTTATTTTATTGTTAATGTGCATATTATCTTAATCAAATTAAAATTTTATTTCAACAATATCTTTTTTAAAAATAATATCATTTATTGAAGTATTGGTTTGTGATCTTTTTTAACTTACCTTTGAAGTATTGGTATGTGGTCTCTGTACACCCAAAATTTAGCAAGTGTTGGGAAAGATCCCCAAATTCAACTAGAGGATTTTTATTTGTGCTAGATTGCAGATTGGTAACTTCATTCTGAGGCTAAATTCATAATTAAAAAAATTAATGTTACATACATTAAAAAAATCGAAGTTACATAACCCAGACTGCGAACACGAATAGCTGTTTCGGATTTTGATTGGGCCCGAACTAAAACATGGTAGTTGGACTAAAGTTGGGCTTAGGCTAATTTCAAGCGGTCGGGCAATTTTGTAATGACAAGAACTCAGTATCTAATTTATGAAGAGCAAAGCCCAATATAGCCTAATAGAAAAGCCCAAATCAAAAGTCTCAAAAATTGGTGGGCTCCAAGCCGTACGATCGATCAATCCTCTCCTCGCCCTCCGTCTACGCGTTCTGTTGTTTCAAGTCTGAAAGGGCCAAGCCGAAGGAAAAATTTATTAAAATGATTAAGTCAATTTTAGATTTCATCACTCCAGAGTGAAGATTAGTGATTTGATATAGATAGAGGCGAAAGGAAGAGACCCAAATGCAGATTGCAGAGCCACTAACAGTCCAGGCCTGGCTTAGTGCACATAATGAACGCCCTTATTCCTTGCGATAATAATGGCACAGTGCGAGCGACAGATTGATTGATTAGGTCAATTTGTGCTTCTACCTCTCAATGATCGACCAAGCCTTTCCACCTTCAACGATTCCAATTAGGAATCTGATTAGTGGGTCGAGTTCTGTAATTTGTTGCGCCATATATGCATATTAATCTGATCGACGACGATGAGAAGGTGAATTTAATCCCAACACTGAAAGTGAAAGAAAATTAAGGTTCGTAGCGCAAGTTATTATCAGGGAGATTGTAAAGGACAGAGAGAATATTATGTAGGCCAATAATATCTGCCCAGCCAAAGCTCGCATTGGCTCTCGCCTCCTGGGTTGCTTTGAGAATGAGTTGGTTCCCCACAAACGCAAAAGCAGCAGCTCAATTGTCCAGCGGAGAGCATTCGAATGGTACGCTCTTTGTACTTTGGCGTCCCATTGTGCTTTCAACTAAATCTCTCTCTAAATGGCCAATTCTAAGCTACCTCAACACCATTTATGGGTGTCTCCCATCTCCCAACTCCATTGCTTCTTCTGTATTTTTACATATCAAGGAGGGCTCTTAAACAAACCACCCTCTTTGCAGATACTGGCCCACGAAAGTTTGAGAATTTTCTCTGAAACAAACAATCTCATCTCTTCTACCATTGGTATGATCGATCGACGAACGAACAAATAATGTCTCATTGAAACCTAAAAACGAGGTATTATTTGTCTCAAAAACAGTGAAAGAAAATATGAAGCTGTCACTGCTACATTTGACCCAATGGCCAAAAATTTCGGATTTTTCTAGATTTAACTTAAATATATCTTATACCCTAGCTATTTACATATTTATTTTTAAATATATATCTTATATACTTTATTTTTATAATTCATTAATTAAAACTCATTTCCATACATCAGGAAGTTACCCATTTTTACATCCTCCGTACGGTAACAAGAAGAAGGAATAATGGGATGGATGGAGCCACACAGCCTGTCTGCGGGGTCTTCAAAGCTTTCACAGCGATGCGCTTGTACTTCTTGCATTTACTGAAGATTAAAAAACTGTTCTAGAAATAGAATTTACAATTGGACTCCTACGCCAAGCTCAACTCATTAGTACGTATAGAAGAGGACAATATATATATATATATATATGTCAATGAAAGGTGTGGAACCGGGCATTAATGGACCAGAGTGAGCTCGGTAGGGTGAACTGAAGCATAAGTTGGAGCGTTGCATTGAAGCATATATAGATTGGAGCGTTGTGGCAATTCGTTGACGAGCCTACAGTTGGAAAAGACCTCTGTACGTATTCATATAAAGCTCCACAACTGGTAAATAAGAAACTATACATCTCTAGCTAAGCTAGCTAATTCATTGACATGGGCAATAAGACCTAAAAAGCATAATGTTTCAAACACTCAGAACTGGCGACGAAAAGGATCGATCCAGCAAGCTCGTAAGTGGTTTCAAACACTCAGAACTGGCGACGAAAAGGATCGATCCAGCAAGCTCGTAAGTGGCGTCTCGATTCCTATCGTACCCTAATTAGGATGAGTTCGATCGCCTCTCTCTTTGGCCCTCCTTTCACTCATATGGGGTGAGAAGAAAAGGAACAAGCATTGGCCAGCTAGAGAGTGAGGGAATATAATGGAGGGGTCAACAGTACGAGATTTACTATTTGCATGTTCCGCGACAAGCTCCATCTAGGAAACAAAGACAAAATTGGCATCATGACGTTTCCCAACTACAACTATGGCCTTCCCTTTGCTTTCAAAAACCATCTTCACCATTGACGATAGCATTTGTCGATATTGTATTGGACAAAGTACTGTCGGGTACTTTTTATTCATTTTTCAAGTAAATGAAGGATATAGACTACAGACCAAATTGATGCTTATAAATGCTAGCATTTACGTTCACGAATCCAAGTTTCTCATGGCTGAAGAGAGCAGCAGTAATAATACTCCAACATCCACTGATCAGAAGGAGAGTAATTCGGCGGCGTTCAAGCTGTTCGGGTTTCAGCTGAGTGGACGTGAAAGCAATGGACTAGTGGCTGCAGAGAAAGCAGCAGCAGGCTTTGGTCAAGAAAAGAAGAGGTTTCAGTGTCAGTACTGTGGCCGAGAATTCACCAACTCTCAAGCACTGGGCGGCCACCAGAACGCACACAAGAGAGAGCGACAAAAGCTGAAGCGTACCCACCACTACTGTCATGACCACAGTTCACAGACGTTTATGATTGGTTCTTCTGCTCCGGCGGTTCTGATGACCTCCCATGCAATCAGATCATCAGCTAGATCCAGCAACGATATTGCTCGTTTTGCTGCCTCAGCGGCGGGGGGGTTGGTTTCGTCGCCGACGATCTCTCATAATTTGGGCTCTCCGGTTTATATTGGACAGCCGGTGCTGCTTGATCCCACAATCCCGTTTCTTGGTAAATCACATGAAGGAGACGTAGATCTTAATCTCAGGCTAAACCCCTCTCCCTCTAGCTAGTTGATCCTTCTGCAAGTAAATTATTAATTAATTAAACCGTCGTCTCTGGCTGGGGAAACAATCAATCATCTACTACTCTCCATTAATTAAAGTACTGCTTCCTATTCCTATTCCTATTCCGTAGGAGAAACTTCTTGGCTGCCATTATAAATTAATTGAAGCATAATGGTGATCTTGTTTTTATTTTTATTTTTTTCTTTCGCTAAGTACGGTGATTTTGTTTTGAGTATGTAATTGAGTAAACCCAATATCCAGCTATGAGTTGGTTTTCCTGTACCACTAGTATTGCTCCAATCTTAATTGTGTTCCATATATTATTAATTAGGGGGTCAGCACTTAGAGTTAAGACTTAAAAGAGTCCATTTAAAAATTAAAGCATCCATCCTTCAATTTGACCTCCGGCTTGAGAGTAAGTGAAGTATGGCTAAACAATTTTAGTAAGCTGCGTAGCTACTAGTGATATTAAAACAGCAAATTCATAAGCACTCCTCGGCCTCACTGCATTATATTATTGTATGTTTTAGTAACATTTTATATGCAAAAACCGATAAGAATATTATTCTCCTTTTTTAAGTTTGTTTCACACCAAATCTCTACGTATACTTGAGCAAAAGGAAAATTCAATTTAATCAAAAATTTTGACAAAAGATCACCGTGCGATGCCAGAATAGTATTTTTTTTTTTTTAAAAAAAAAAAAACCCATTATGATACGCTATTCATTTGAAACTGGTAGAATCCAGAACTAACCATATTAATTAGTTTGCTATAAAATTCTAAGAAAAATTGAACTCAGCGTACCAAAAAAAAAAATGATTATTGAACTAGCTTTTAGCATGTCGTTCTTATGTTGGTTTCATTTACATTGAGTCGGGTCTGGACAGTGGCACATTGGGCTCAGAAACACCATTTTGAAAATGGGCAAAGAAGCCGGATCAGGTTTTCTGGACACAGTAGTCGCCTAGGCCCATGGCCCATCTACGTATTCTCCCTGAATTAATGTAATACTATCATGCTTGGCAGGCACTTTGACAACAATATATATATAATTAAAGTAATTTTTAATTCTCCACGAAGTATGCCAACTACCAATCACATTTGGCTGAATTTGAATCACTTTCATTTTCATTTTCATTTTCCCTTATGGTCCCAAAATCTGTCCATCAAACATTGCCTGTTATAGCAAATTCACTAAATTGGGTTGCCAAGATTTGAACGCATTGACCATTTGGGTAATTGCCAGTGCCATTGGAAGATGAGCTGCAAATCAACATGCTCCGCTCCTTCACTTGGGTTTAATTTAATGTTATAGCTCCGTTTTCTCTTACAAATGTTTTGAAGCATTCTTCGATCGCATCCCATCAGATCATCAGAGCACGTACGTCTGGCATCAACCATGCCAAAGCTGTTGCGTGGGGCCAGCCACTGAATGGGAAAACAGAACTCTAACATGGCGCCTCACCTGATCAAAGCCACCTTTTTCCTTTTCTTTGTGCGTGTTCATTCGTTGGGTACTCTGGAATTTTGGAAACGAGCTATCTATCTGGAAATACCCCATAAACTCTACTTAGGACATTCGTCCATTTTTGTGCAATTAAGAGACCATATGGGCCGGGATAATCATTTTAATATTAAAATTTTAGTCTTCTTCAACCTTTGTCTATATAGCTAATTAAGGAATAGCTTGATATGTATTGGGATGTCTTCTAAATAACCAAGTTCAATGAATAAGTTCACGTATATATCTTCTTAATGTTTTTAATTTATGAGTGAGAGAGAGAGAGCGGGTTCTAACTAGTAACTTTCTATTTCTCCGCTGAAGCGCTCTTCAAGTACTGCTATTTCACTCCAGCCGTCTGATTGGATCGCATACCCAATGTAGATTGATGACGATAACAAGCAAACAATGATTCAAATTATTGGGTTAGGAAAATGATGGGTGGCTGGCTGGCTGGCTGGCTGGCTGGCCAGCTGTGAATACGCAAGAATGGGAAGTGAGGTAAGAGTGTCCTGTTTTCTAACCAGAAATTATTTTATGATGTAATAGCTCTACGTAGTTGATTATATTATATTATATTTAAACATATCATCAGACGTTCAGAGTCTCTGTAATATATTTTTCATAATAATGAATTGATTTATCTAAACAGAATGGGCTCGAGCAAGCCACATCCAGAGGATCCAGCTAGCAATTTGATGGCTTCCAAGTCCACGAAACCCCAAACAAAGGGCTCTGGCGTCTGGCTTAATACTGGAGTGGTATTCAAGTTATATAACATGCACCACATGTTCTATGCTATGCTATGCGGCTTTGCTTTGACGATTGACGTCCACCATAACCATTTTTATTAACATAACTTATAAACTTGGAATACATACATATGATATGCCTCACTTAAAAAAAATTAGTTTAATGGTTGTGAGGGTAAATTTCACTTCATATTTATAGTGGTGACAAAGTGTGGGTCAGGTTGTGTTTAGAGTTTACATTTAAGCTATGAAGAGTGGTGCAGATATCTAATTCGTAATTACATAAATACAATTATAGTATTTCTGATGCCATCTTTTAAAAAAAAAAAAAAAAAATACATGTGTGAACACAACATTGAACAGTGCACTTGGTTACAAAGTTGTTGAATTAATATGATGATTCGTGATTATAATAGATGATGAAAAAGGCTGTCAGCTTTGCTCAAGTCAAGTCTTGGGGTTACACTATAAAAAGTTGCTTAGATATTATTAGATGGGGATAGGAAAAGGAGTAGGACCAAGGAGAGGTTAATCATTTGAATCATTAGACAGCGCCCAGACACGGTTTCAAATTAAAAATAATAATAATAAAAGGGCAGCATATCGTAAGATTCTCTTGCTTTTTCTTGCCAAGGAAACTACCCATTAATTAACATAATATAATGTAATTCTGGGAGTTTACTTTTACCAAGTCTAACTGACCCTTTTGGCTTTTGTGAGAATTTGAATTTCCTGCGAGCAGACGGAGAAGAAGGGAAGCAACTTCCCAACAATTGCATTGTAAGTGACTCTCTCTCTGTCTCTGTCTCTCTCTTCATCATTGTTCACTCGCAGCTAACGCCTGCCTGATGTTGCTTAAAAGGCCCCACTTCCCACCTTCTAGATTGATTAGTTACTTAGGAGGCTAAGTAAGTCACAAATTTATTAGTTAAATTTTTGCAATACGTTTATTATAGATAGTCCTTTCTACCACCATAGAATAGATAGAATTAGTTCAATCTCTTTTAAGACATTTTTCATAGGCTAAACATCTAATTCAAATATTATGTTATAGGTTTACATTCAGGACGACTTATTAATTTATAAATATAAGCACTCATGAAAATAAATTGTAAATTTATATTACACCATGGTATTGGTAGCGAGTCAAAAATGATAGCAATGGGTACGGGTTAAAATAATAATAATAATAATAATAATAGAAATACGGATCCGATTGAAAAATACTGGATCTTAATCTTTCGGTCCATTATTGACCAAACCCGACCCATTAACACTAGAGCAAGGGCACATCCGGAAATGATAGAGCCGCAATTCCTGCGCGTACAGCCACGGGTCCCCACCGCCCATTGAATTGTTTCTTAGTCTATCCCTCTGTCTCTGTCTGTGTCTCGCGGACGCACCGCGTATCATTTCCCGTACATGTATATATATATAGCCACAGTCTTCTCTCCTTCCCTCACCAAATGAGAAATCTTCCAAACCACTGACATTTCTCAACAATCTCTCGGATCAGCTCATCAAGACAATTTACTGATTGCACGGATTTATTAACTCTTTGCAGTCCACACACTCTCCGAGAAAGAAGAAGAAGAAGAAAATGCAGAAGATGATTAATTCCGACGTTGGCCGCCGAGCATGGAACATCCTCCGGCTTGCCCTCTTATGGGCAAGGAAAGGCGGGTTGTTCAAGAGAAGGTTGATGATGGACCACCTCAACCTCTTCCCCAAGTTCCTCAAAAGCCTCGGCCGCTCCTCTGGCGCAGGGGCCGGCGCCATCCACTACGGCGAGCGGCAGTTCTCCTTCGACAAAACCCCCATTATCCACATCAAGATGCACCGCCCTAATTGCTCCATGCGATTCCGGATGCCTCACATTCCTTGCATCAACTCGCATTCCAACTACGATTTCGAGTTCAGCGACGACGGCGCCGACGCCATCAGCTACTGCAACGACGTTGAAGACAGGAAGAGTTTCTTGACGATGGGAGAAGGCGAGGAGGAGGAGGAGGAGGAGGAGGAGGGGATTGATGTCAGGGCGGAGCAATTCATAGCTAAGTTCTATGAGCAGATGAAGCTCCAAAGACAGATATCGTATCTGCAATACAAGGAATCTCTGCGTGGAGGCTCGTGTTGATCGTTACCCAATTGCTTCTTTCCCTCCTTTTTGCTTAATTATATAAATTTTGATCTTTTGCTTATCTGAAACGGGATACATATACATATATATAGTCAAAGAGGCGCCGTACCCTTCGATCGAGCTGAGCGTTCAGATTCCTTCAATCTGCGTCATTCTTTATATATATATATGCATATATAGTGCGAGAGAAGAGAATGAAATCAGTTTTTAAGTTTTTGGAATAAATGAAGATCGATGGCCGATGGGATCAAATGGTTTTTCAGCGCAGAGAGACGAGTGCGATTTTGTTCGGCCAACGTACGTACAACTCAACCCATGTATTGTGTCCGGTAATGTACAACCTCCAAAAGCACAACTTTTGTTTTTTTCTTTTTTCTTTTTTCTTTTTTTAAGAAGAAGAAGAAGAAAAACAACAAGAATAATAATAATAATAATAATAATAATGTGAAAAAAAATGGAGAATTGGAGATCTATGAAACTTCTTACATTTATTTTATACCTGTCACGCTTGACTAGCCTCTTGTTCTGCCTCACTTGCAACTTTGTTGATCTCCGCTAAAATTTATGAATTTTTCGGGGTTGAGTCTTAGGGGTTGAGTCTTAGCCCAAGAATTAATTATATTTTTACACTGGTTCTGTAATTTTTTATATATTTTATTTTAAAGTAGTGTTAATTATTATTACCTCCAAAGCACAATACATTTGTAATTAACTAGTAAAATTATTTAAATATTAAAACAAAAAATAATAAATACACATTATCTTAAAATAAGATACATTTCATAATTATAAATTGAATTTAAAAAAGTGTATAAATTCTATATACAAAAGAGTCATGCTATATGTACATCATTTTTGTACATCTTGGACTACACAAGGTGTATCAATGACAAAAATACCTTGCGTCTCTCCATGCGCCTCACGCGCCTCAGAGGGATATTTTTGTCATTAATACACCTTTGTGTAACCCAAGGTGTACACAAAGGTGTACCAATAACATTTTCCTATACAAAATAGACATTACATAGACCTTGGAAAATATTAAATTTAAAAATCACATAAAATCTTAATACTGAATAGGTTTCATTAACTGAAAAATATGATAGAAAAAGATGATAAATATCAGAAAGGGTTCGATACATAAATTTTAACATAATTCGATTATATTTAAATTTGAACTTGAATAACGTTTCAAAGGAGCTCTTAAAATCTTTTAGAATCGATAAGAGAATCCTCCTCCGAATTAGGCATTACTTGAGAAACGACTAGTGTATGACACTCATTAAAATTAATATTTCTTGTGTAGTAACATCAATGCTACAAAGGTTTTTGAATCTCCAGAATTACGAAACCGACTGAGGTTGCAAAGCAAAACATACGTTACATTACAAGTGAGATCAGATGGCGACCAATGAATTTAATATTTGCTCTTTCTTCAAGTAAAATGGAATTTCTACTTCTACTCATATTAAGCGGAAATGTTCCTAGAATTCAACCATGTCGACAATATCAATCCATTGCCATGCTTCAGACTGTGTTATCCAAAAGCTAAAGAAAGTCCCTCGGTTACCAGAGAAAACTTGAGATGACGGCCTGTCAATTGTCGTCTATCCCTCCATTTTTTGTTCCCTTTTGGTGGAAAAGGCGTAAAAAAACACTTGCAGAATGCAGCAAGGAGAGAAGAATTTCTCCACCTTAGTTCTATCCCTGTTTTTTGCGACTTTTACACCATTGCCGATCCCTCTTTTTGAGCCTCAATGAGTGCCAGTTCGCCTTTAAAGCATCTAAACCCTGTATTCCTACATCCATAAGTACATTATATGTCAAGTAATCTAAAGAGGAAAGAATTGGCCATGCTAGTAAATTTTGTAAAAGCTGCTCGTGCACCCAGCGCAAGCACTACCACTGTGGTCGGTTCCTTACACCCAACTAGAATATAATGCAAATAGCACCATATGTTCTCTGAATCTAACATGAAAATGGATGCCATACATTCTCCGGATCCTACTTAGGGTAGGTTTTCATCCATTACCGAACAAGATGAAGCAGAATTAAGACAACACCAAACATGACCGTGCAACACCAGGACCCAGATACCAAGACCCCTGGGCCTTGTACATACAACAGGACGAAATGGGCTTATAGTTTTGACAAATTTTTTTTTAGTAGGTAACAATATTTAACAATTTCAAGAATTTAAATTCCTACAAAATGTCTTTTATTCTATTTAATTAATTTCCTACTCTCACCAAAACTTCTTGAAACCAATTTCCATAAAAACTGTATGTGCTACCTGTGCTTAAACGGATACCAAAGACAGACTAGAAAGCAAGTGCTACAGCAAAAGGAGTATGGCAAGTTTCTAGAATTCAATGTGTCCTCTAATCTTATCCATCATCTAAAAAAAAGATAACTGCCCAGATAACATGAAAAATAAATAAGTTCCTCAATTTATTTTTAGGGCAATAAATAAGATAACTGTCTAGAATTCGATGTGTCCTCTGTCAATGAGTTCCTCAATTTATTTTTAGGGCAATAGACAACATGAAAAATAAATAATAAAAGTAATTAGAAAAAGGAAAAGGGCAAGGACTACCTGTATAATTCATGTGAATCTATTCAAACTGAGAGAGTTTCCTATAGACTTCCATTCTGTTGTTTGCTAATATATGCTGCTAACTGCCCTGTTGCTGCCAATATAAGACCTACAATGGAGAAATTGTAACCCATGCAGAAAAAATGTATAAAATTAGGTCAAAAGCTTATACAGGGTGATTAATGTTTGTTTATGAGAATGAGCACAGTGCATCATACTACAGCAAACATAGTCTATTACATTGTGCACAATTTAATTGCATTCAACTACGTGATTCTAATTAGCCCTTTTAAACAACACTATTAAAAGATTGGAGAGATGATCATATTATCAATTTTTAAGAATATAGAAAAGAATTATAGACCCAAGTCACATACATATGAAAATTACCTGGTTCAATTGCTAAGTGACATACAAGTCATACAAACAAGAAACTCCCCCACCCCCACAAAAATTTATGCACATATATAGCAACAAGGTCTAGAAGCAGCTCACACTGTACTCTTCTTTTCTTCAAAAAAAAGGGTGTTGGACATCGACAAAAATAAGAGGTTCAAAAAGCATTTTATGATATGGAAATCCCGGTCCAGCAGTCCTAAATTTAGTTGACTGCCTATGTACTTGAAAATAAGTCCCAAGGTCTTCATTAATGAAGATGAATGATCTGGTCTGAATACATGGCCAAATCAATCTAAAATTGAAATGTCTACCTGTGGGTTAAAGTAGTCAGAACGCAACCCTTTGAATTCATTTAACAACTAAATACCTAGAAACAGAGCTGAAGGCCTCCCAGGCCGTGACTTAAATTCTGGATGGAACTGCACTCCCACATAGAATGGATGACTAGGCAGTTCTAAGACCTGCACAAATAAAAGAAAGATACATGTAGCCATACAAAATCCAAACAGGCATTAAGCCCAAAATATAAATAAAAGAATCAAGAAAGAGATGGGATAGCAGAGGAAACAGTTGAAGACGATAAAGCGATATTGGCATTTTAATCATTGTTGTCATTTAAAACTCCTCAAACCCGTTTAATCTCAAAACCTGGATGATCAGTCAAGAGGAAAACAAACCTCCATCCGCTTTCCACTTTCATCCATCCCCACAAATTTCAGGCCAGCGTCTTCTAATCTCTCGACAACCTCTGGGTTCACCTGCAACATAATGGCACAGGATCACACATCTCCTGTGAACAGTCCACATGAACATTTTACATCCAGTAAATCCATTCCCAAGACTGACCTCATATCTATGCCGATGACGTTCATCCACATATTCTGAATTGTGATACCTACAAATGAACACAGTATATATCAATTGTGCATTGCCCATAAAAGTTGATACATAAATTGCAGAATTTGGAGACATTCCCTGAACCTGGTTCTATGCATAGTTGTCAAAGGCACATGGCACACTAAAGCACAAATTAGTGCTTGGCGCCCAGGGGCATGGTGAAGGATGAGCCTCATGGACATGAGGTCTATGTTTATTCAAAATACTTATAAAATAATACTACTATTCTTCTCAATATGCACCTATAAGGAGGTAGATGTAAAGTTATAAAATCATAAATGACAAATAACCAACCTATAATAACCATAGTTGTGAAATCGAGAATTGAAATCCTTATTTTATGAATCGTGAATCAAGAATCAAATCGAATCGTAAGATTCAATACACATTCTCAATTTCAACTATAAATAATATATATCCATAGAAAATAAATAGTGTGCCCACCATGATCAATTCCTTTAAATATAAATAGATAAATAAACTTCTAAATATATTTGCTAAGTTTAAAATTATACCAAAAGGAAAAAGTATGTTCATGTTGCCTTTAAATTCAAATTGCACCAAACCAAACCACTTTCAAAATAACAAGCTAGAAAATAAATAAATAAATAAAATCCTACAACTATAAGGTTACTAATAAACTCCATTGTCCATAATCTTCACTAGTTATCAATCATCTTCATCTTCAAGTTCAAGAGCATCATCATCTTCATCATTTTCATCTTCTTTGTTTTCAAAGATAGCCAAATCAAACGAATATTTGATTAAAACGCACATGTAGACGAAGTTGCACAAATTGGATGAATCGGATGAATCGAGCTATTCATGCGATTCACAGTCGATTCGTCTGATTCATAGTTGATTCTAAGGGATTTTTTATTCACCCAATAAATTCGACTTGATTTCTATATGAATCAAGTTGAATCATACGATTCGAATCGTGAATCGTACGATTCTAAGGAATTTTAATTCGACTCGATTTCTATATGAATCGAGTCGAATCGTACAATTCGAATCGTGAATAGTAAGATTCTAACAACAGTGATAATAACAATTAATGTTATTGCAGAAAAACAATTAGTTTCATTTGTAATTAGTTTCTTCTAACTGCAAAAGGGATTAGAGAGAAGAAAAACTTATAGTAGAACACACTGTAAAAAAATAATTACAGAAAAACAATTAGTTTCTTCTAATTTCTTTTGCAATTAGAAGAAAGAAAAAAAATTACAATAGAACACACAGCAAAAAGAGTTACAGAAAAACAATTAGTTTCTTTTAAATTGCAAAAGAAATTAGAGAAGAGAAAAAAAATCAGTTGAGCACACAGTGAAACATTTGTTTATTTGCAATTTGTTTCTTTTAAATTACAATAGGAATTGGAAGAAAGAAAAAAAAAATAGAGTAGAACACAGCAGAAAACAATTACAGCGAAGAATCCCTGCCAGTGGGTGAACAACACTGCCAAAGGATCCCAGCATGTGGGAGATCCACAAACCTCCAGCTTACACTGGTAGGTTCACCTCTCATCGTTATACAATAATTTGCAATCAAAGCAACAAGAAATAAGTTCTAAGATGACAAATGGACAAGAAATAGGGTTTTAATACACATATATATACCAAGAGTGTGCCTCATGCGCCTCACACCTCGTGAGCCTCAAGCATGGCATTGCACCTCAGGCAAGCCTTTGACAAATATGGTTCCATGGCAGCAAAATGTCACACATGCATTTATTTTTTTGGGTGGGGGTGGGGGTGAGGGTGAGGGAGGCACAGAAGAAAAAAAGAAATGCACATAACTGGACAGAAAGCTCATTTAGTTTTTCTGACCCGTCATTTGCCATCATGTTCAAAATTTACAGATCCTACTGGAGCATAACAAATGAAGCAATGACAGTTGATCAACTCATCATGCAGAATGCTCCAGCAGTACCATTTTGGTCTTAATAAGTAGAAACAAAAGATTGTCCTACCCCAGTACTTGCATTGGTACAGCACTACTGAACTTATCCATGTGCTATGCAAGTGGACAAAATAACATTGACCATCGCAGATAAACAAACTATGTATAAGCATTAATTGCATTCGCACTTCAAGGTAAGGGGTTATGGTTTTGTCTACTTCGGAAATTATGTGGACCATATATCTGCCAACCCCACCTAGTGGGATTAAGGCATGTGGTAATGATGATGATGATATGGGCCATTGAACCATCCACTTACAATTTGGCAGTAACACAGTCAGGAGTCTGAATCAGAGTTCTTCGACACCCCAGCCTCATTGTACTTCCCATATGCGTTCTTGAACCCTGTATATACCATATGTAAGATGACAGTTATTAATTGGCTGTAGGTATTGTTCTGCATATTAGATCTCCAAAATGTCATAGAATGAAATTACCTCAGGCATGAAGATTACAACAGGATTGGGTGTGTCAGCATCAAATTCATGACTGTTTGCCTTTTCCCAACCCAAAATCTAAAAGCATATTCTGAAAGTTAATTCAATATAAGGTCCAAAGATATAAAGTAGCAATATATTGAAAGAAAGCACTTACTGATCTAGCAAACTCAATTACAGAAATCTGCATGCCTAAGCAAATGCCAAGATATGGAACTTTATTCTCCCTGGCATACTTCGCAGCTAACATCATTCCTTGCACGCCACGATCTCCGAATCCACCAGGAACTAAGACGCAGGCTGCATTCTGATTTTTTGTCTTTTGTTATTACCGGTTTGCATAAGCAAATTTATAATTAAGTTCATGAAAAGGCTATAATTAACAGACTTGCAGTCTAAACAATACCAACTCAATATCCTCTATTATCCAGCTCATAATTAACAGTACAGTGTAGAAAATCATTGCCCAGGTTTGAGCAAATAGCACTCTCCAACATTCGACAAATAGAAAGATCGAAGTAAAAAAAAATATTAAATCTACATGTAACACACATCAACAATTTCCTTTCTTTGGATCACTGCATAATATAAGAGAAGACAAATTATCAGCAACAAGAGGAAAAAGACTGCATGAAATGCAACAAGTATTGAGGATTGAAGCAACCATCTGAGCACACCAACTATACAAATGCCACCTGTATAAGAAATGGATCCAGAACATGCAACAAAAACTCAACCAATACAGTCTTGTCCACAAGAGTTTTAAAGTCAAGTTGTGCATGTTACAGCATTCCTTTATTTATATTTTTTGGGCAGAGTTAATGGAAAGTATTCACAAACCAAGCCAGTTGTCTTACAACAACGCATAAATTGTTGAATTGTTAACCACCATCCCATCTAAAAACTTAAGCTGTTAGATAGAGGGCTAATTTTATCTTTTATATTATCATTTTTACTCTCAACATAAATAATATAAGATATTCGACTGCTTAAGAACTAGAAGCAGACAACACAACACCCCCGATGCCCTAAAAGATAATAAACAAATAAATAAATGGAAAAGGTTAAAGAATAAGAGAATAAACAGGCAACATATCATTTACCTTCAAAGTTTCCCATGCTGCAGCATAAGCTTCAGGTGCCTGCACAGGAACAGCAAAATTAGACAGAACTCCTCAAAGAAACACAACAAAAACTCCAAATGCCAAGGCCCAATACCAAATTTGCAGTATCATCTTCCAGGTCTGAAGCTGCAATCCAGTCAACAGATGGCTTCAATGAACATGCAATACAGGCATGCAAAAGAGCCTGAATGTAAGAAGGAATCACAATTAGGACAGGAAGTTGGCGTCATATTAAACACATCAACTGACCAAAAAGCTATAATTTGGGCTCTGAATTAGGTTATTGGTATAAAGAGCATCCCCACGCTCTAACCATTATAAAAGTTTAAGAACCAAGCATCTATATTATTTTATCATAGCTTTTAGTTATAGACGGACAATCAGGACTAGGAAACAAAATTCAATAAATGCATGCAGAATATCATTTGCATCAAGTATTTCAATCTAGTATTTATTTTGAGAACTAGTGAATAGTGGTGCATATATTTTAAGTATCTGGCAAAAATGCCCTAGATCAAACTAAGCATCAGGTAAACAGCTCAAAATATATAGGCATCTCACCTTCACAACAGACAAATATGAATCCGCTAAGCCAACATACTTCCCAACCATTGCAATTCTCACCTGCAGGAGCTTTCTATTGTGTCACAAAGAAATATTTGCAGTTCAGTGGAGGACTACAGGCCAGAAATACTAACCGAATTGCTGAGATTGTCAAATGTCTCTGCCCTATTCATCCACTCTTGTAAATCAGGAGTAGTAGCAACCCTGAAATTGAACTCTAATGAAATGTTACATTTTCCTATTTCTGCATCTTGATCAAGATTGTATGAGATTTATCAATGCCAACTTTGAAAGGCAAATGAATCAAATATGCCTCACCTAAAAAACATATGGCAACAGTACTGTGAGAAGATGTGCAATAAATGAAACAGAAGCTTAAAATGCAATAAATGAGAAACAAAAACTTACTTGAGTAAATCTAGCTGATTTAGGATCGCATTATGAGCATTTTGGTTCTGAAAGAGAAATAATAAGATAGAAACTCCATTTAAGAGACAATAAAAGTCTTAAAAGGGATTAGACTAGGCAAAGTCAGGCCTTAGAAAAACAAACCACTGTTGATGAACCCACCCGAAGTAAAAGAGGAACATGCCAAATATTTGGAACATCATGGATATTGAGAATATTACCACCCTGTGAGGAGAGGTAGAGAAGGAAAAATTCTCCAATTGTTAGACCACATTCCACTAGAAAGGTCACAAGTAAATTTACAACAATAACAACTTACTGGAACATGGCAAAACTGTGAGAGTTTCTGTTTTGTGTTTTCCAATAAAGGCTGCAATTTGAACAAAAATCACAGTTTCATTCTTTGTATCATCAAAGGCAAAAAGTGACTTCTTTATAGTAAAATAAAAAATGGCACATTAGTATTAAATATATCCATTCATGAGACTAGTAAAGTTGTCTAAAAGCATATCATTCATAAGTTTTTGCTTCTTTTTTTTCCTGTTTTGAACCATAACTAACAATCAAGCAAAATATAAATTTGAAAAATTTTGAAAAAACTGAAAGTTCAGCATAAAATTGAAACTAAATACAAAGTTTGGTATATTATTGAAAAAATTAAAAATTCATTATAAAATTCAAACAAAGTTGAAAGTTCAGTACTTTTTTAATAATTTACCCAAATAAAAAATGGCACATTATCATTAAATATATCCATTCATGAGAGTAGTAAAGTTGTCTAAAAGCATATCTTTCATAAGTTTTTGCTTTTTTTTATTTTTCTGTTTCGGACCATAATTAATGATCAAGCAAAATATAGTTAAGATCAAAGATAAATGTCAACCTCTGAATATTAAAAAACAAAGCTTTATCTACATTTGTATATCTGTATCATATTTTACATTACTTGACTTCATAATTCTCATTTTCTTTTGGAGGTGGCTTCATACTAGTCATTTTCTTTAGGGGCATCTTCAGGGTTGTAAGCCTAGGCCCAATCACAGGCAAGGCTCAAGCCACTTTTTATTTGCTCCTATGAAATGTAAATGAGAACCACTTGTCCAACCATAATTGTTCATATATGATAGGCCTGAGTGAACTAAATTGCAACAAATAAGTGAAATCTGCATCAAGAACCATATCCATTATATACTTCCTTTGAATATGTAGCATGCAACTCATCAGGAAAAGAAAATAGAATTCTTAGCAAAAAGTGACTACCTCGTATAGTGGCAACATACCTGGGCAGAACGACATGCTAATAAGTGAGGAGTCAAGCCCAATGCTCTCAGTTCCCGCACACTATGTTGTGTGGGCTTTGTTTTCTGCATGAACAAACACAAACAGAAAGAAAACAAAAAACAGGCTTATGGAACTTAAAAAACTATCAATTTTTGAGAGAAATGCAGTTTTAAAGCGTCTCAGTAAAGAAAAAAGCAGAAAAAAAAAGTCTGAATTCTTAATAAAGGTATAGAATATTACTTGCTCCCCTACAACACCCAGTACAGGTATAAGGCTCACATGAATGAGGCAGAAATTATCTTGACCTGAGAAGATATCAAAAATTATTAACAAAGTACAAAGGGGACACGGAGAAACCTAGTGCTAGGTGAAAAGCATTAACAACTTAAAGCGCATATTCAGTAGTACAACCTTATGCACATGTAAATACGAATTACTCATGATAAAACTAGCTCTATGCTTATAAAACAACTTCAGTTATAATAAAAAGGTACAAAGTTTAGCAGCATCGTCATATTCAATAGTAAATAGCTTCGAAGCATGGACTTCTGAGAGGTTTGAGACCATGTGGGACTACAACATCACCCCAAATATGTGTATGCCACACATCTAAATATTTGGCATTATTTATCTATTTATTCTTTGAAATGTACATTTCGTTTTAATTTATTATGAATTAGAAAATATTTTATCACAAGTTGAATACTCAGGTTTTTCATTTGTGCCCATTATTAAGACACACATGAGGCACGCCCTACTTGACAAACTAGAATCTAGCAATAGAATACAAAAATATCATATGGCACCTGGCAATTCCTCTTTTTCTAATATTTCTAAACTTTAAGAACTCTAAAACCATAACCTTATCAAAAAACAGTGGCTTTGTAAAATATGTTTTAAGATTTTTTTATTCACGGTTCTTTTCCAAAGTGTCAGATGAGTAGATGATTTGCTACAAATTTTTATAGAATAAAATCAACATGTAATATTAAAATAAAAGTTCTTCAATTGGTAAAGTTGCCATCTATACGTATATCTTTGCTATGCCCCAACTGTCATGTCTTCATTTTTAATAATTGACATCTCAAAGCCTCCTTGACATATGACATATCCTTCTAGGCATGTCCACATCCATATTCTTTCAAGTAATGTAGAGATGTATACAGAATTATTGACCAGATACTTCTAGAACACCATGTAGGTGATCAATCTAGAACGAGTACCTGTCATATACTAGCAAAATGAGAGTACCATAGCGCAAGGTGAGTCCACATAATCAAGGACACAACAATTAAGTAGATTTAAATCATTCTTCCATGAATATACAGCAAACAACGTACCAACTGAGAAGGATAGTTGTCGTAGAGCCTCAATGAACGGCATTGATTCAATGTCACCTTCAAGTGTTTCAGGGGGGAAAAAAAAGGCTGTTACTTAAATTTTGGAAGTTAAGGTATAACAAAGTGAGAAGAAAGAGACACAAACACAGAGTTCAGTGCCTTTTTCTCTTAAGATCTTACCTACAGTGCCACCCAATTCAATCACACAAACATCTGCTGGGCCCTCTTTCCCATCAACTGGAATGGCGGATACCCTTTCAATCCAATCCCTAATGGCATCTGTGATGTGTGGGACCACCTAAAAGCCACACAGGTAAACCATAGAACAGTGATACGTAATCTTTTTGGTGAAGTCAGAGTAATCCATACAATATATACATCTAGTTACCTGAACAGTTTTCCCAAGATAGTCGCCTTTGCGTTCCTTTTCGAGGACAGACTACCAAAGAACAGAACAATTTGTCATCTTGATCTATAAAAGCTTGGGAAAGTAACAGATTAGCAACAAAATGATATAATTATGCACCTGATATATCTTCCCTGTGGTGATGTTGTTATCCCTAGTAAGTGTCACATCCAAGAATCTCTCATAGTTACCCAGATCCAGATCAACCTTTCAGAGCACATCATGCGAAAAATATGAGCTGGTACTTTCAAATTTTGTACGAACAAAAATATTGTTAAGGGACTGTTTGGAATGGATGAACTTAAGATTTGAAATTCATTAGTAAATGAATTCTACATGGAATTCATTTGCAAATGAGTTCTTATGTTTTGAATGATACAACTTAAAATATGAAATTCAATTGAATGTCATAATTTATGTTTGGAATGAATCCAGAACTTAAGTTTCATTTTTTATTATTCCCTAAAATACCCTTGGTATAATAACCTTGTTAAAGTTAAAAAAAAAATATAAACATAATCAAACATCTAAAATTATTTCACATCAAAATTGGTAGTCTTACACAGTAAAATATCTAATCTGTAATCATAATTATTAAAATCAATACAAGAATAAATTAACAAACAAATATATACCCACACAGTTTATACATACATATACATACACACAAGCATATATGCACACAAACAGTTTATATATATATATATATATAAATGTGTGAGTATATATAAATTGTCGAGTAAAAGTGCATATATATATAAATTTTGTGCATATATGGTGTTACATGATTGGAAATATAAGAAAAGATGAAGGGTAGTTTGGTCTTAAAATATGTTGTGTTTTAAGATATAGAATTCATTTGCAAATTCCACCAAATTTGATGAAATTTGCTTTGGCTCATTTCCACAAATTTTGCGGAATTCATTCATTCCAAACGGGGTGTAAATTATTAACCACCAAATCATCTAAAGCTAAAACTGTTAAAAAATATAACTTTATCTTTTCTATTATTATTTTACCCTTGGCACACCCCTTTGCATGTTGGAAAACTTAATGTAATCAGTGGGGGAAACATGTGCAAATATTTAAAAGTTGAGTTAGAAACGGGATTTGCAAACAAAATCTTTGCTTGCCCAAATACCACATTAAATTATTAACCATCATCTTATCAAAAGGTTAAGCTTTTAAAAAGAGGAAAATTTATTTATTATACATTATTATTGTTACTTTTAGTGAAAACATAGGGGAAGAATACATTTTATAAGAGTGATGTAGCATGCAATCTACAAGAGTCAGTTTGTTAGATATAACCATGGATGAAACAAATTAAAAACCTTGCATGTAGCAATCTGTATTGAAATGATTCAAGACACATTTACCATGCAACAAATACGATCATCCTAATGTGTAACTGGCATTTTGAAGGCAAAATCATTACATGAGAAACCAGTAAGAAAAAAGTACTCCAAAATAAACAACATTCTACAGTTAATTATGGGGAAGGACCAATAACGTATCCAGTCTCAAAACAAACAATGACTTTTCATGCACCAAAGGGGAAAGGAAACTTAGGAAATAAAAACTATAAAGTTAGATAGAAAATGGTATGATCGAAGTCTTGCTTTTATGGTAAGTAGCTTGTGCATACATATACATATATCTGATCACTGATGTTTTCTTTTTCCATTCTGTATAAGGTTCTAGAGGTGAGTTGACAATCATGGAAGGGTTCAAGCACAAATCAACCAGAAGTATTGAAAGGGAGAGAGCTACACAATCATCAAATAAAGAGAGATGGGAGAGAAAATACTAACATTTTGATAGTTCTGTTTCTTGATTTGAGACCCCTGTTTAAAGTGGCTGCCTACAGCCTCAATGGTGAAATCCAAAGGACATGGGCAACAGAATATTGCTTGACACTTCAATAAGAGGATGTGACGAGCAATTATGGTGGTAATGACACCATGTCTCAGTAACTGGATTGTGGAGTAACACACATGACAAAAGGAGATACATGGGGAGACACTCAGGCAAGTTTCATCAACCAAGTCAAAGGTGTGCCACAAAGCCAAGCCTAAATCCCCAAAGGGAGAGAATATGGAGGTGTAATTTGCCAGCTCATGAGGCTAGCACTAGGAAAATAACATGGAAAGCTCAACTCCCACAAGGAGATATTATAAAAATTCATATGTTACTTCATGAAACTATCACTTTAAGGGCCCAATTCTTGGAAGAAAATATAGATCCAAATGCTCAATCCTTGAAGAGATAGAAGTGAATATTCATACGCCATCTCAACAAGCTAGCATTTGGAGATTCTTAGACTAAGTCAAGGGAGCTACTACATGTACTTACTACCTTAAGTGATGTCCCTTCAGCATTTATAATTCACATGTGCACACGCACACATTCCCACTACTAAAAGCGAACATTCTTTTGAACTTGGTTCTATAGGTAAACATGCAAAACATTTTATTTACTAACGTCCAATTTTAACTATTCTCGACTCAATCTTATTCATAATCCTTCAAACACGTCATATATATTTGAATAAAGCCCCTCATAGAATTTTGGAACTGTTTAATCATGTTTAATTGTCATTGGATTTTTAATGTTGTGAACTTCATTAAGTTAGAAGATTTTACATACTAGAAGCATAAATACTTTTATTTGATAAATTTAGTCTACTTGATAACAATCTAACTTGCAATGAGCTCACTTCCAAATTATTTACTTGTCTTTTCTGAAGATATACATATAAGTCAAGCATCTTCAATTTTAAAAGTTGGGCTCATAAATTGATATTACAAGCAATAGTTTTTAGTCAAACATTTCATTGCCTTTCCAATTTTTGTAGGTATTTCCAAGTGTTGAGAAATATTTTTCACATATTTCCTTTCCCAAGTTGATGGAAACAATAAATTGAAACAAAATTTTGGCAGTTGTTTTCAACCTCTCCAAATATGGTACTGATCAAATCAATAACTTCAGTCAAATTGCCAGAGGCTTACTGAATTACATATATGCAACCAGCAATCCAATCAATTAATTGAATAAATTTACTATATCATTCTGATAGTCAGCAAAGTGCGCCACGTATGGAGGACACAATTAAATCAAGAATACATATCCACAGTACAAAGTGAAGACCGCCTAAAAGATGATGAAAAGTACATCTTAATTGACATTCCAGGAAACCAAAAGTTACTTTAGTAAAAGGCATAGAAGAAGAAGAAGAAAAAGGTGAGCAAACCTCGCCCCCGTCGTCTAGAACGAAAACTTCCCCGTGTTCAAACGGAGACATGGTACCAGCATCTGTATTTAGGTAAGGATCTGCAAGGACAGTAAAACGTTATTGAAACTGCCATGCAGAGAGAACGAACAAGAACAGCATTGAAACGGTATACAGATAAATAAGGAACATTATGAAAAGAAACCCTTCCCCCCCTCGCGGTGCGAACACACCAAAAAAATAAAAAAAGAAGACGACAAGGAGAAAATGAAAGGATAAAAAACGAAGAAAAGCTGAGAGAGATGGTGAAACGGAAACCCATAAATAGGCGCACGTACGCCGAGAGAAAAAAGCATCCCAAAGCAACTAAATTCAGAATATAAGAGATTTCGCCGACATTGACAACCCAAAGCAGAGAGAGAAAAAAGGCAACCGAGAAGGTGAACCGAGTAGACAAGCGAAAAAGCAGAGCGATTCACAAGCACAAGCCGATAAAGATAGGTTCACAACAGGAATCAAAGGTATCCAATAAGAGATTGAAACAAAATTAAATCAACCAGTAGCAACAGGGGACGAAGGTGAAGTAACCTATTTTGATGGAGGTGACGCGGAGGCCGCAGGCTTTGAGAACGACGCCGACACTGCTTGCCGTCACGCCCTTGCCCAGCCCGCTCACCACCCCTCCCGTCACTAACACGTACTTCATCTCTCCGAGAATCGTTCAGGTTTCTTCGGCTGCGTTGGGATTCCTCCGGCTCCGGGACTCTCGTTCTGCAAGCCAGGTGCGTGTGTAAATGTCCAAGCGGGAACGTTGAGGCTTTTAAGACGCCCTGGTGCCAAGTCGCTTTCAAAAATTTCAGCGGCTTTGTTTGAAGAAGGCTCTGGCCGAGGCGAGGCCGACTGCGTATGCTGTTACTCGCATTCGCATACATGATGATGGCTAGGGTTTTTCTAATCGCCGTCAAGTGGATGCATGTGAGAATATTTTCTACCGAGGTCCACTTGCCCCTTCCTAGTCCTTGCCCCCTCTCTTCATTTTTTTTTTGTTATATTTTCTTTTTCTTTCTGCTCTGAAAAAGTAAAATTAATTTTACCTAATGAATTTGTGCTTTAAATGTAAAAATTGCACTCTCAGCACGTGGATGCTCAAAATGGCCCAATTTCCAATACAAAGTACAATAACATAACTATTGTTTAAATGATCTTGGTGACAGCGTAGTAGTTGGAAGAATATTTGATTGAGAAAATGTCTCTAGTGTATAGTATCATAATTTAAATCTGAAGCAAAATCTAACAAGAAATAACATTAAAGGATCATTGTTATACATGAATGGGTGATGTTAATTATCATTTTATAGATAATAATTAAAATATAATTTATTTTTAAATACAAGACACATTTTAATTTTTTATTTTTAAATATTTTTATTAATTATTAAAAATATTTCAAAATATAATAATATATTTTATTATCACACAATTAAATAATAATGTATAATAAATTGTATTTATTATGCAAAAATAAAATAAAAATAATTACTGAAATTTATGAGTTAACTGCTCTCTTCTCTCTTTCCCGTTAGAAGGCATTTATTCTGGCGGCCTACGATTGATGGGGGTAGCGTATCCTTGGGACAATGCCTCCGAATAATAATAATATAATTAAACAACTCCTCCTCTCGAGAATCTAATCTCCCCTGAGCGCGGACCCGATCAGTCGGTCGGCCCTCGCCGATTGGTCATCGGAAAGAAGATATCCGAGTGCTCCACCACACCAGGTGTCCCGCATCTTTATTTTAATTGTCTGCTTTATTTTCCAGACACGTCGGCATCGTGCGCTTGACACTCTGATTACTCAGATTGATGACACGCGAATCTCGACCTTGTCCCTTTGTGGTGGAGATGAAGATGGAAAAGGTAAGTATCATCTTCTCTTAATTCTTTAATCACTGCGATTAACGCATGTCCATGTGGCCGAACCGAAGCGATGAATTCAATTCAATTCTTAGGGTAGGGGTCCCCAAATGGTGCGGTGACAATTTCTTAGGAGAGTCCTTTTCTGTAGCAGCGAACAAAGACAGCTCCTCGATCGAAGACACCATACATATATATATATATATACACACACGCATTATATCATTATTATTATTATTATTTTTCCCTCTAAAAAGCCCTGTTTTCCGTATAGGGCTTGAAAATTTCACGAGGCCCGAATATGACATGTTCGGCCTTATGTGATTAATTGCGTAGGTGGATGACCATAGTCACTGGCTATTTGGGCTCCGTTACGCCCGTTTGGCTTACAACAACGCGGACGCTGCGGGGATTCAGAATTGATCTTGATTCCTAACAGTTGACAGCAGCTTATTTTGCTTTTAGAGCAACCAAAATTAGGGACTAATTACCAGATCAATATTTTATTTCTTTTAAAAATATTTAATATTTTATATATTTATATTAATATAACAATATAATATAAAATGTGAGTTTAAAAATATAATTACACATGAGATGTAAAATTTACGTGTGATAAAAGTATTTCCATTAATTTATCCATTTAAACTAAGTTACGCAAATAGCGATGAAAGAGGAGGAGCGTGGACTGGAGGGCAGCGGAAAGCAGGCACGTCTCTCCAGGAAAGGGCGGTTGATGCATCGCTGCTACCCGCTGACATCACTTGCAACAATCTGTCAGGGCAACGTGCCACCTCAATTGTTCCACCATCTCGTTTTTACGCCTCTGCCCTCCCTTAATGCTCTTTTTATCATTTAACTTTTATTATTAATCCCTTTTTCTTTACCATTTTTGGGTGATTAAGAGATAACTCTCATCTTTAATTCTTGTTCTAATCGGTAACTTTACAAATGAGACTTCTTCCCTTTTACGATTATTTAAAGGAGTATGTTTGTGAGAGAAAAACAAGTTTAATTGTGAGGATAAATAACAAGACAATGATAATAAAGATGAAGATTATTGATTTGAGTTTATCAAATCTAGCTAATGCTATTCTTGTTAGTTATTCGTTGTTCTACAAAACTCATACTTGATTTATGTTAATTTTCTTCGTTTTTCATTATTTCACCAAATTTAGATTCTATTTACATTTTGTTTCTCTATTCTTCCCTGTTCCATTAAATTCATATTAGGTTTATGTTATTTTTCATTATTTCACAAAATCTATATCTAGTTTGTATTTTGTTTATTCATTATTTCATAAAACACAAATATATGTTTGATCTAGGTTTTGTGGGGAGAGGGTGAAAGAGGAAGATAATGTTAATTCAAATCTAAGTCCAGTATGATTAAGTGTTTTTGTTTTTTATATATTTGAGTGGCCAGACGAGTGTGGATAGGATGATATGAGATTCACTAGAAAATAAGAATAATAAAATATAAAGAATAAAAGACTTGTAAGTAATACAAGAGAAAATATCGAACTATTTTTCATGTTTCGATCAGACTCTTTTTTGAACTATTTTAGATCCAAACGATTTTGTCATCGAACTCTTGAAGATTGAAACAATTGAAGAGTTTGATGAAGAGTTCGATTGAAAACATTATCATTTGGATCTTCAATAGTCTAATTAATAGACCAATTGCAATGAAGAGTTTGATTTATTTCATTATTTTTGCCCTTCATATTTATCCACAAATTCTCAATAACATTTCAACAAAAATAACTCGACAACAAGTCTAATCGGACTCTTCATCAGATTTTGATCAAAAGATTGATCACAATAAAAAGTTCGATTCATTTTCGTATTTTTTAGTTTCATTAGTTACATCCACAAATGCTAAAAAATACTGCAATTAAAGCGTATTTCGTATTTTGGGTTTTATCCCTAAATGCTCTAAAACACTTCAACGAAAGCTTAAAATCTCATTCTAAACTTCATTTTCAAAGAAAAAAAAAAAGAAATGAACAAATATAATTGGATTTGTAAGGCGAAGAGTCCGATTCATTTCCATACCCACAAGTTTTTGTTCAAACTTAAACATTGATAACAAGCCACTTACTGTTCATCTCATTCGTTCTTCGATTATTTCGTTTTCAACGTTGTCCTTAGCTACCGATTGCTCTTCACTTCGACTTTTCCTGAACTAAAACTAGGGTTTCAATTTTCGATTCCATATAAATTTTATTTATTTATTTTTTTCAGAGTTAATGTAAGTTCCAATTAAAATTGCCACACGGTATGTCACCTGTGCAAAGACACACGGAATGGATTTAACACATGGATTAAAATTATAATTAATTTTAAAAATTAGGCTAGTATTGTCAAAATAAAAATCATTGAATAAAATAAAAAAAAATACCAAAACGTTTAATTTTTAGTACTAATAGCCCTTAAGGTAATGATTAAGGTCCACCAAATGTACATTTAAAAAAGATACATTTATTATATTATATTTTCAGTTACAATATTATTTTATTAATTGATCAAATGTTTAAAAATATCATATATTTATCATTAATTAATAAAATTACTTTTAAACAAAAAAAAAAGTGCGGTGCAATTAGTGCACACTGCTAAAAATACAATGTGCATTTATTGCAAATATTCCCTAAAATAATTTATTAATGTTATTTTATACTTCTAGAGCTTGTTTAGTTATAAAAAATAATTTTTAATTTTGAAAATATTAAAAAAATTAAAATATTAGAAAGATGATTCTTAATTATTATATGTTACGTTATTTATAAACAAAATATATTCATAGTAGTTTATTTTCAATTTGAAACAATTTTATTAGTTAATCTTAAAACATTTACCAATAAAATTATTTATAAATTATAAATATAATATAACAAATATAATTTATTTAAAACAAGATTATGAATATACTGTTCATGTTATATAAAACATCTTTTGCGCTGCCTAAAGGTCGATACATACATAGTACGTAAAATTTTCGTTTTTTATTTGAAAGAAGTATGAGTAGGCAATAATTGACAATGCATGGCACGTCGATAGAAGAGGATGGGTAGATCTGTAATTCGGTATACAAGAAAACAAGAGGGGCATTTGTTAACGTTGTGGAACAACACTAAATAAATAAACCATATTCGAGGCTTTCAAAAACCCGAGAGAGAGAGAGAGAGAGAGAGCGAGAGAGCATAAGCGCCTGAGCCATATGAATTCTGGCGTCCTCCTCGCTCAGAGAGCTCTCTGTCTAATTATTGCTTCTCCAGCAAGCCAGTCAGAGTCCTTCAGTCCCAACGCCAAAGCCTCCCGTCCGCCTTCCATCTCTCTCTAATAATGCTCGCCTCAAACCCTAACCATGGCGTACCCAAGGCCCCAGAATCCGACCACCTCTACTTGTCCGACGACGGCGAGGGCCACCGTCTCAGCCAAGACATCGACAGCACGTGTTCCACTCCCTACGTCAGCGCGCCTTCGAGCCCCGGCCGTGGCCCGATTGGCTACTTCTTCAGTGCACCGGCCAGTCCAATGCACTATGTATTGTCCAAAGCTCCGTCTTCGCCTTCCGAGGCCGCGAATCTATTTTCAACTGAGTCGTCTGACGTGTCTGGATCCTTCGAGTTCGAATTTTCTTCTAGGTTCTCTCCCAACGGTTCAGCTGGGAATGGATCGATGAGTTCGGCAGACGAGTTGTTCTTGAACGGTCAGATCCGGCCAATGAAGCTGTCCTCTCACTTGCAGAGGCCTCAGGTTTTGGCTCCGTTGTTGGATCTCGAGGGCGAAGAGGGCGACGAAGAGGGAGACGGCCGACTGCAGTGTGAAAGCCGTGAAGTGTCGGTTACGAGAGGGAGGGATCTGAGGTCGCGTAACAGATCGCTTCACCGGAAAGCCAGATCCATGTCGCCGTTAAGAACTGCTCAGTTTCAGTGGCACGAAGAAACTGTTGTTCGTGGCGACGAGGTCTCCAACCGTATCCTGAAGTTGGAAGAAGGATCTGAGAGTAAACAGGAGGGTACGCCGTCGATTGAGACAACGCCGTCTGGTTCTGAGTCGTCTTCGAGGTCTTCGTCGTCGGGAAGGAACTCGAAGAAGTGGATATTCTTGAAAGATCTCTTGCACAGAAGCAAAAGCGAAGGCAGAGAGAATAACAAAGACAAGTTCTGGTTGTCCATCTCCTTCTCGCCGGCGAAGGAGAAGAAACTCGCTTCACCCTCACTCACTCCCTCGTCTTCAAGGGACGAGAAAGAAAAACGTCGCAGCGAACCGCAAAAGCAGAAGCGGGGCAGTAAACAACTTGCGGCCGGAAAAACGGCTACCGGAAGACCTGCCAACGGCATAAGGAAGCGTCAAGTCCCTCCTTCGCCTCACGAGTTGCATTACACCGCCAATAGAGCCCAGGCGGAGGAGATGAAGAAGAGGACCTTCTTGCCGTACAGGCAAGGCCTGCTTGGATGCCTAGGATTTAGTTCCAAGAGTTACGGCGCCCTTAATGGACTTGCTAGAACTCTGAATCCTGTCTCCTCAAGGTAAAACAATTGAGCTTGTGTATAGGTTTGGCATATTCTTGCCAGTAATCTTCTTATTACTGTTGGTATTCATCATCGAGCTCTGTACAGTAGAGATCCTTGCTTGGATCACTGTTCTCTGCCAGAGCTTTGCTTCTCTGGCCACCAATGGCGTTGAGTGCTCTGCACTCTATCTACCAAATCATGACTGTTATCTTATTATTGTATATGTTGTATTTTGGATCCACCAGAAGCTTATATTTGCTGATCAAGTTCTTAATAAGTTGCAAAATTTAGACTTGATGGTCATTCATAACGAAGAGGCCCAAGAAAACTCTCCATCTAGTACCTCAAAAATGTAATTGCTCCTGTAGTCGCTTTCTCCAGTGGTTTTGTCTGCTTGGGTTCCCTCCATTGTTCATGGATTTCAGGGTTAGGCGATTACTATTTTGTTTATTATGATTTGCATGTGGCCCGTGGGCCTCTCCTTGGATGGGGCACTGGCCCTTCTCATGGGTTTCCCCACGTGGTTTGTCTTGATTTGAACCAATAGGCCTAAAGGCCGTGTTAGTTGTTAATCTTATCCCATAAAAGGCTAGAAACAAAAACTCGAAAGACGGTTCACTTTCTTGGATGTGATTAGATGTGATGTATGGATATCGGTGTCGCTCTTACTGTAACAACAACATAATATAGATTTGGAGAAGAACCCATCAACTGAGCTGTGATATCAACTGCTACCCAGCAGTAGTCCCCACAGCTGACAATACAATACGTCACATGGGATTCTTGTTAGGTCACCAGTACTCTCCAACACTACTAGAACTAATCCGGGGCGGCCATGCTTGGTTAGCTGGCCAACAGTATCGAGACTTTTCATGAGTTCTCTTTGGTGGCCTTCGTTCATTGTCCTTTGTATTCTTAATATTGATTTTTTGTTTTGTGTGTAATCTTATTTACTAGTTAGTTATTAATTATTAAACAAAGAAATCATAATCTTGGTGAACAAAAAAATTAGTCTATAAATAGGATTTTGACTTGTTAATCAAAGTATATAAATCACTTGTGAGAGATCAATAAGAGCTAAAAATTAAGTGTAATTAGATTTGAGTTTTAGAGATAGAATATTGAGTTTTGTAATAATAAATTTTATTACATAGTGATATTTTTACCTGCACAATTGTGATTTTTTTTCTTTTAAGATGTGTTTGATAGTATAGAAATTTCATGAAAAATGTTCCATTCAAAAATTTGGATTCTATTTTTGTTTGATACATTATATTTTTCATAAAATTGAATCACGAATCTCGTGATCATTATTTGTCGCTTTTTTATAAAAATTTGGGAGGTGGTTTTTATTTTTAAATCTCTTGTAAATGTGTGTGATTGTATCTTTTGTTTTTCATCTCTTATTTTTTTTCCAACACATTAACACCCCCAATCATCAGCATCCGGCTCAAAAGGGACTCGAGTTCCAATCTTGCGCCCCCAAGAGTTTTTAGTAGCTTCCTGGCATATGTATGTGGGGTTTATAGACGAAAGGACACCGATGGTGTATGTGGGTTTTCTTGAATGGCCTGCACGATCCTCCTTTTGGTGTAGTGTGAACTTGAGACGTTTCTACAGGTTCTTTCTATAACGTGCAATTTATATATTTTATACTAATTTGAATCGCTCGTTGCATGTAATATTTTTCTGGTCAACTTAATAGAATAGCGAGCAGTTATGGATTTATCCTTGTACTGTTCATCGTCAGTCCAGTGATGTCTCACGCCAGTAAAGATAGACTAAAATAATTCATATTTAAACATCTTAGAGTAAAGCAAATTAAATTTAAAATCCAAAATAACAACTTCAAGGGTTGAACCCAATATAATCCTCATCAAATTTATAATCTTAAACGCGAAACTAGCTTAAGCAGCAATCATAAGGGCGAAACTGGTGTGATCGGGTTATTTCAGTTTTAGGACTTGTATAGGCACATCAAGTATTAATTTTAGACACAAAGTCTAAAACATTTACCAAAAAGGATGCTTTACTAAAGGTTGGGAATTTATTATTCTTTCATATATTACTAAACTCATGGAGAGTCCTAACTTTTATGATTTTTCTTTTGTTTAAAAAACATTATAATTATAACGGTAATAAAATGATATATGATGTAATAATTTAATTCACTTAATTATTCATCACAATCTTAACTACTAAATATGTTAGAAATAATTTCATAGCAATTATTTTGTATTTGTCCCACTAGGATGGTGTTTTTTTTATATCTCAAGAATTTCAAGCTTCAGTCTATTAATTTTTTACAAATTTATGCACATCAATTTATATACATAAACTAAATGAGATTGTATGTAAAATATGATGATGGTAACCTTAAAAAATAATTTTATTTAATATTTACATAAATTAAATCTTAATTCAACTCGAAATACTTTTTCCCTTGGAGGCTTCTTGAACCAACAATATGACTGGATTTGCTGGCCCAATTAGCGGAGAGAGAGGCGTGGGACTCGATCTGTTGTCATATCATTATTCTGATAATAATTAATTCTAATGATAGCGTGTAGCCGACTCAAGGAGGCAACCCAGTAAAACCCGCTGTATCAGACGGATCAGAATCGCCAATCCGGATTGTAATGGCTTCTCCGTTCCACAACTAGGCTCACTATATTATCAGGAAAAAAAACAAAAAACAAAACTAGGATCACTAGATCACCGTCCAGTTTACGTTTGGGGATAATCTTTGGGGCAGAGGGAGTGGGCTCTATGATAGTTAACGTACACCGGCGAAACTGATGAAAAACTTTCATCGGCTCCCTTTCGTTTCAACTTTACCAGGCGAATCACCGAGTCCTGATGGATTCTCCTGAACATTTTGCGCCTTCAGAAACTTTACTCTTGAATTATCTGTATCCCCGTATTGCATTTTGCAAAATCTCCCAGGTTTCTGGAATATCGTCTTGCGGTGGTGCCGAAGATTGGGTAGTAGAAATTGGGAAAGAAGGAGAGTCGCGGAGCATGGGAATGGGTTCGGAACCGAACTCGTCACCTTCGGCAGCGTCAGGGTCTCCGAGTGCGAAGAGAAGTAGGGATCCAGAAGATGAGGTTTATCTCGACAATTTCCACTCTCACAAGCGTTATCTCAGTGAGGTCCCTGTCTCTCTCTCTCTCTATCTCTCTGAAGTCTCTTGTTTTTCTTTTTGGTTTGTGTGCATGGAATTGATTAATTCTCTTATTAGGGTTTGTTGTTCTAATTGGATTCGACAATTTGGTTTGCGTATTTATTCTTCAAACAGGGTTCGTTTGCCTTCCAAGAACTACTAGGCTCAGCATTCGTTTCTGTCTCTCCTGTTGGTTTATGAATTACATTAAATTTCCATTAGGTTATCATGGGGTTCTTGACTGAATGGTGATATAATGTTGCAAATTTGGGGAAACTCTTTTGATCTTTTCTGATGGACATTGGACACCACGTACATGATATCGGGATACTGTGGTTTTTTTCACTGGCTTACTGTTTTCTATTTTGTTTGGTCAACTAAACAACACCACAACATATCAGGCCTTAATCCTAATAGGTGAAGTCAATTACATGGATTACAGCTTGCAAAGCATCTCTATTTGTGGCCATATATTCTTTTTATGGCTATTATAGGGTGTATCACTAAAACTTCTTTTTCATTCAATCTTTTTCTCCCCTGTAAGGCCCTTATAGAAGATAAGGCCATAGATAGAAATGACTAGAGATCTAGAATTCTTCTAGCTGTCAAGACCTAGTCTTGAATCTAGGGTTTTCAGGATAGAAATGAGAAGGAAGAATGGAAGAAAGACACGGAGAGAGAACAGAGAGAAATGAGAAACTGAATTCAATTCTTGATTGATTTTCCAAACAAGTTGGTTAGCATTTTATATAGTTAACTAATCAACAGTTACAAATCAATTATAGGTTGTAACTAATCCTTTGTAGAAATAATCTGCCACAACTAAGATACAGAATAAAACTCTATAGCCTACTTTAGCCCTATGAGCTTGACATTAACCTTCTCATGGGAGCATCTATCTGTTTTCTTCTCACATTACCTAACTATTTTAATCACATGGCTTACTCATTTGATGTTCAATAAGAGCCACTCATCCTTGTGCTGTATAACCTCATTTTTAATTTTATTATTTCTTGTACAGGACGCACATCTATTATAACATTCTCGTGTTTGTTACGCTAATATTTTACACGGTGTTTTGTTGCCTGACATTTTATGCCATAAAATAAAGTTGGTCTTATAGTTGTTTGATAAAAAATTTCTTCTAACTAGAATAAGGCTTTGTTATCACATAAAATATTGCACATACTTCTCCATTTTAATCATCATGTCTTAATTCTATGAATCCTCAATAATTTCTTTATCCTTTTAGATCATTGATCCTAGATATCTGATTTGATCTTTTTTTGAAATGACATAATCTTCAAGTCTAACGATGATGTTATTCACACTTATAATATTACTAAACTTACCATATATTTGTTTTTTGGTTTACTGAACTTGAAGTCTTAAAATTTCAAGGTATCCCTCCATATCTCAAGCTTAGTATTTTTGTCTTCTTTTCCCTCGTGTACCAAGATAATGCCATCTAGAAAAAGAAACCAAGCATCTCTTCCTTGATGCATGAGACTTTCTCTAATGCCTGTTGATTTTCGTTTTCTATACACTTTAACAACAACAACATATCCAGCCTTTATCCCACTATGTGGGGTCGGCTACATGAATTCTAGACTTCCATGTATTTCTGTCTTTTGTCATATCCTCATTTAGATCCATATATTTCATATCAAATTTTAATGTCTCTCCCAAAGTCTTCTTGGGTCTACCTCTACCTCTTTTTGTGACTAATTGTTCCATTTCATCAACTCTCCTCACAGGAGCGTCTCTTACTCTCCTTCTCACATGACCAAACCATCTTAGTCTAGTCTCTCTCATCTTCTCCTCGATTGGCACTACTCCTACCTTATTACGAATAACTTCATTTCTAATTTTATCCTTTCTTGTATGTCCGCACATCCATCTTAACATCCTCATCTCCGCTACACTCGTCTTTTGCTCATGCTGGTATTTGACTGCCCAACATTCTGAGTCATACAGCAAGACTGGTCTTATAGTTGTCCTATAAAATTTTCCTTTCAATTTTAATGGGATTTTACCATCACATAACACCCCCGATGCATTTCTCCATTTTAGCCAACCTGCCTTAATTCTATGTGCGACATCCTCGTGGATTTCTCCATCTTTTTGAATCACTGATCCCAAATATCGAAAATGGTCTTTTCTTTGTAAGATTAGGTCTTCTAATTTTATTATAACATCATCCACTCTTTCATTTTTACTAAATTTGCATTCCATATATTATGTTTTCTTTCTACTTAATTTAAATCCCTTAGATTCTAAATTGTTTCTCCACAACTCAAGCTTAGTGTTCACTTCTTCTTTTGTTTCATCCACCAACACTATGTCGTCTGCAAATAGCATACACCATGGCACATCTGTCTGAATATCTTTAGTGAGTTCATCCATTATTAGGGCAAATAAGTATGGACTTAGTGCAGAACCTTGATGCAATCCTATTGTAGTTGTAAATGGTTCAATATCCCTTTCGCATGTTCTGACCCTTGTCTCTACACCATGATACATGTCCTTAAGGGCTTGTATATAGGCTATTTTGACTCATTTCTTCTCTAAAACCCTCCATAATACTTCTCTAGAGACCCTATCATAGGCCTTTTCTAGATCTATAAATACCATATGTAGGTCCTTCTGATGATCTCGATACCTTTCCATTAGACGCCTCAGTAAATATATAGCTTCCATTGTTGACCTACCAGGCATGAAACCAAACTGATTTTCTGACACCTTTGTATCCTTTCTGAGCCTCTACTCTATTACTCTCTCCTAGAGTTTCATGGTATGACTCATTAACTTAATTCCTCTATAATTTTCACAGTTTTGAATATCTCCTTTGTTCTTGTATATAGGAACCAAAGTACTCTTCCTCCATTCATCTGGCATCTTTTTTGATTTAAGGATAGCGTTAAATAGTTGCGTTAGCCAGGAGATGCCCTCTTCTCCCATGCATTTCCATGCTTCTATTGGTATATTATCTGGTCCACTGCCTTATGATTTTTTATCTTTTTTAATGCTTGCCTTATTTCATTTGAACTTATACGTGGATAGAATGTGTAGCTCACATTCCCTTCGGAGTTACTAAGATGTCCCAACCTAACTCTTGTGTCACCACCATCATTGAATAATTTTGTGAAATACTCCTTCCATCTCTCCTTAATCGCTCCCTCATTTACTAAAACATTTTGATTGTCATCTTTATGCATTTCACTTGATTTAAATCCCGTGTTTTTCTTTCTCTTGCTTTAGCTAATTTATATATATCCCTTTCTCCATCTTTTGTATCAAGTCGTTTATATAGATTCTCATATACTTTTGACCTTGCTTCACTCACAGCTCTTTTTGCTGCCTTTTTTGCTTTTTTATAATTTTTTTGATTTTTTTCATTGTTGCATTGATATACCGCCTTATAGCAAGTTTTCTTATTTTTAATTTTCAATTGTACCTCTTCATTCCACCACCAAAACTCCTTAAGGTTAGGGGCTCTACCATTTGTTTCTCTAAGGACTACCTTTGCCGTGCTTCTCAGAACATTAGCCATTTCTTTCCACATTTGATTTGTCTGTCTTTCTCCATTCCATTCCCTTCTACCTTTTAATTTTTCTTTGAAGATTAGTTGTTTCTCCCCTTTTAAATTCCACCACCTGATTCTTGAATTTTGTTTTATGTGATTTTTTCTCTTCCAATTTCTTACTTGGACGTCAAGTACTAGAAGTCTATGTTGAGTAGTCAAACACTCTCCCGGTATCACCTTACAATTCCTACAACATAACCAATCCTCTTGTCTCATGAGGAAGTAATCTATTTGGGTGCTTGAGGTGATATTTTTATATGTGATTAAGTGTTCGTCCCGTTTTTTGAACCTAGTATTGGTTATAATGAGCCCATATGCCATAGCAAAATTTAGGATATATTTACCCTCATTATTAATTTCCCCGAATCCATACCCTCCGTGTACCTCTCTATATCCGTTTCCGTCTCTACCCACGTGCCCATTTTAGTCACCTCCTATAATCTCTTTCTCTCCTCTTGGTATCATTTGTATGAGTCCCTCTAGGTCCTCCCAGAATTTTGCTTTTATCTCATCACCTAACCCCGCTTGTGGTGCATATGTACTAAAGATATTCATAGTCATTCTTCCTAGACTAATCTTCACCATAATAATCCTATCCCCTATTCTCTTTACATCCACTACCTCATCTATTAAGTTTTTATCCATAATAATCCCCACTCCATTTTTCGCTCGATCAGTTCCTGTGTACCATATTTTATATCCAGCTTCTGATAAATTTTTTGCTTTTTTTCCTACCCATCTCGTCTTTTGAAGGCACATAATATTAATTTTTCTCCTAATCTAGCTTTGCCTGTTAATGTTCCTATGTTCCATGACCCAATCCTTAATCTATGATTTTGTTTTTGGCCTTGACTTTGGATTTGATTTTGTTTTTGGCCTTGACTTTGAATTTGATTTTGTTTTTTATTTTGATTTTGATTTTGATTTTGGTTTTGATTTTGATTTTGATTTTGATTTTGGTTTTGATTTTAATTTTGATTTTGATTTTGGACTAGCTTCTTTACCCACATCCGTCCAAGTAAATGTGGGAACCCTTGCTCATTTATCACTATATCCGGGCGCCGATGCAGCGGCCCTAGCTCACTTGTCACTACACGGGGGCAGTGTAGCGCGTCGCTATGAAGGGTTACGCCCACGCCCAAACGATTTTTCATAATTTGTCTAGAGTTCATGTTTTGGATCCGACTAAGTTTTACGTTGGCCGTCGGCTACCTAACACAACCCTCTTCCTCTATACACTTTATTTGGTTTAAACATGTTGTTTTCTTTTACAATTTCATTGTTTTTCTTTCTCTTTCTTTATCCAACTAATATGTATGTATATAGGTAATGCTAACCACTGTAGTAAGGGCACTGGTTAAGCTACAATAAGTTCCTTTTGTTCAGTGTTCAAAAATTCGGCCTAGGCGGCCGCCTAAGCGCCGCCTAGGCGCTGAGCGGCAACCGGCCGCATCGATTTAGGGCTACTCGGTAGCCCTATGCGCCATGGCCGACTAATCGGTTTGCGGCGCCGCCTAGGCGGACCAGGCGGCGCCTAACCGCCTGGGTCTCGCACGACCTGGGCCACCTAGGTCGTGCGCGTCTTGGGCCAACCTTTTTTCCCCCTCCCTTTCTCTATTTCCCGATCCCCTTTCCCTTTCTCTCTCTGGTTGTGTTCATTGCGGCTCCTCTCTCTCTCTCGCCTTCGATCTCTTCTTGGTTGTTCGCCACTGCCATTGATCTCTTCTCTTGGTCTTGCTCTCTCGTTGCTGCCGACCTCACCTGTTGCCTGTTGGTCGTTCTCTCTCGTCGTCGTTCGCGTCTTGCTGCGGTATGTATCCAACCATCCATCTTCCTCCGCCAACGCAAGCTTGCCTTTCTGCAGCAACTCAGCAGCAAGCGGCAACGCAAAGCTACTCATGGCTCGCTTGCATATTGCTTGCTTGCTGCTTCAACGAGCAGCAAGCAGCAGCAACTTGCTGCTTGCTTGCTGCTCGTTGAAGCAGCAAGCTTGCCTTGCTGCAGCAACAAGCAGCAACGCAAGCTTGCGTTGCTGCTTGCTGCTGCAACAAGCAGCAACGCACGCTTGCTGTGCTGCTTGTTGCTGCAGCAACGCAAGCTTGCTGCTTCAACGAGCAGCAAGCAAGCAGCAAGTTGCTGCTGCTTACTGCTCGTTGAAGCAGCAAGCTTGCTGCGTCAGCTTGCTGCTTCAAGCAGCAGCTGATTTCATTTCATTTGATGAGTTTTAGTTAAATTTTAATGTATATTATTGAAATTATTCAATACTCAGGGAAAAACAGGAGTCAGGAAGTGAAATGAATGATTCGGATAGGACTGGAAGTACGGGAGCATCGTCCGAGGCCTCCTCAATTCTTAAAAGGAAGTCAAATGATGTCGGATGGGAGTATGGAATGTTAATTGATCCGAAAAATATGGATAAAATTAAATGTAAGTTGTGTGGTAAAATTATGTCTGGAGGTGTTTACAGAGTAAAAGAACACATTGGCCACATTTCTGGAAATGTTTCTGCATGTCCAAAATCTTCTCCAACAGATCAAGCCAAATGTAAGAATGCTATTGCCGAGGCAAAGAATAAGAGGAAAAATAAGAAGGAGGAGGAAGATTTGATGAGATCAACTGTTAATATCTCTGAAAGAGTGGAAGGGGATGATGAAGATGAATTGCAAGAGTTAGGTAGCAGAAAAACGTCCCATACTCTTGGCCCTATCGATAAGTTTGCAAGCTCCATCAGCCCTGAAACTTGTTTGAGTGCGAGAATGAGCCAAAGGCAACAAACTATTAGTGAAGCACTATTTAAAGAGAGAACATAGTCTGTTCGTGAATATTGTGCTAGATGGGTGTATGAAGCTGGTATACCTTTCAATGCGATTGACAATGATAGCTTCAAATTGTTTGTTGAGGCGGTTGGTCAATTTGGGCCGGGCTTCAAACCTCCCAGTCAATACCAATTGAAGGAACCACTATTAAAGGGGGAAGTTGACAGAATAAAAGAGTTATTGAAGAAGCATGAAGAAGAGTGGGCACGAACTGGGTGCTCCATTATGACAGATGCTTGGACAGATAGAAAAAGGAGGAGCATCATGAACCTATGTGTTAATTCTAATGCAGGTACTGCTTTCCTTTCTTCTAGAGAGTCTTCAGATGAAGCACATACAAGTGAACTTATCTTTGAGTATGTGGATAAATGCATTGAGCAAGTTGGGCCACAAAACGTCATCCAAGTAGTAACCGACAATGCTACCAATAATATGGGAGCGGCAAAATTATTGAAGGTGAAGAGGCCAAATATCTTTTGGACCTCATGTGCTACTCACACCATCAATTTGATGCTTGAAAGTATTGGAAAACTGCCGAAGTATAAGAAAGTCATTGATCAGGCCAAGAGTTTCACAATCTTCATTTATGCACACCATAAGACCTTGTCCTTAATGAGGTCATTTACGAAGAAGAGGGATATAGTGAGACCAGGAGTTACTAGATTCGCTTCTGCTTTCTTGACTTTACAGAGTTTGATGGAGAAAAAGGCCCAATTGAGGGCAATGTTTACCAGCTCCGAATGGGAGGAGTGCAAATGGTCAAAGATTGTTAAAGGGAAAGCAGCCTATGCTACTGTGATGAGCATTGCTTTTTGGAATGGTGTGACTATATGCCTTAAAGTTTTTGCACCTTTGGTGAAGGTGCTTCGAATTGTTGATGCGGATAGAAAGCCTTCTATGGGCTTTTTATGTGGAGAGATTAAGCAAGCAAAGGAAGATATTAAGGAGGCCTTAAATAATCTTGAAAAGAACTATAAGCCTATTATGGAGATTATTGAAGCAAGGGTAAAAGATAGGCTAGATAGTCCACTACATTTTGCAGCTTACCTTTTGAATCCCTACTACTTTTTCAAGGATATGGATATACAACTTGATAATGAAGTGATGGATGGGCTTTTTAACTGTGTGGAGATGTTTTATCATTATGATGGTGAATTGCAAGGCCATGTTATAAATGTTGAGTTGCCAAAGTATACTCGTAAAGATGGAGCTTTTGGAAAATCGTGGGCAACTCAAGGGTGTGCGAAAAATGATGACAATTATAATCCAGGTATAAAATTCTTTTAATCCTTTCTATTGTGTATTAGTGTATAAATTAAATTTGTTTACTTTATACTTGTTTGACCTATGTAGTTACATGGTGGATGACTTATGGAAATCAAACTCCAAACTTGCAACGAATGGCGAGAAAGATTCTCTCGTTAACCACTAGTTCATCCGGTTGTGAAAGAAATTGGAGCACTTTTGAAGGGGTTAGTGTATATATGAATTATATTTATTTACTATCAATTAGTTATCCTTATTCAGTTATCATTTATATTGATATTGCTTTTATTTTATTTATATAGATACATACGAAGAAAAGAAATAGACTAGACGTGAATCGATTGAACAATCTAGTCTATGTTCAATTTAATGCGAAATTGATGAACAAGCACAAAAGGGAGAAGGAAAGGAATGTTGATGTGCTACTTGCTAGTGATGCTAGTAATGCACAAGGATGGATCGTTGATGGAGAAGATGATGAAGAAGTTGAGCCTGGTACGGGACTCACTTGGGAAGTGGTTGGTGAAGCATCGGGAGCAGACGAGATGCTTCAAGCTCGACGAAGTTCTAGGATGAGAGAGCTTCATGAAGATGATTTTCAATCAGAAGAAGAAGATGAGCAAGAAATCAATGAATTTGATTTTGAGTCCGATGAAGATCGTGTATTGGAAGAATATGGAGAGGAAGAAGACCAATTAGATAGTTAGACTTAGATTCTTCGGATATGGTTTATGTTGTATTATTGCTACTTCTACCTTCTTGAACTTATAACTAATATAATAGTTTATTTTTTGAGTCTTAATTCCATTATTTCACTTGTCTTTTCAACTTTGATTTACCTGAAAATAATATCAAATTACATCAAAAGGTTTTTAGAAAAAAAAAAAAAAAATCATTTTTCCTAGTCGCCGCCTAGGCCCTGCCTAGGCGCCCTAGGCGCTAGGCCCCAGCCTGGCGCCCGACTAGCGCCTAGCGCGTTTTTAAACACTGCTTTTGTTTTTAGAGAAGGTGCATTTATTGCACCTTGTTTTCAGTTTTTAAAAATCTTATTGGTTGATTACATACCTCAAGACACAATGTATTTATTATCAACCAATAAAATTGTCCAGAAGCTGAAAACAAGGTGCAATAAATGCACCTTGTCTAAAAACAAAAGGCACTTATTGTAGCTTAACCATTGCCCTTAGTCTAGTGGTTAGCATTGCATACACGTGCACACACACAAACACATCTTTCCTCATCTTTTGTGTCAAGTCAGTTGTACAATTTTTCATAAACTTTTGTCATTGCTTGATTAATAGTCTTCTTTACCTTCTTTTTAGCTAAAGTACACATCTTTAATTTTTCTTCATAATGGCATGCGTAAGTATTGTAGCAAGTTCTTTGTCTTGATTTTTTCTTGTACCTTGTTACTGGACTATCATAATTCTTTTTGATTTTGAACTTTTCCTTCACTCTCCTAGAACTGTTTTTCTTGTGTTTTCCATTGTTGTATCCACCTCATTCTACATTAGATTTATCTCATGTTCACAACCTAATCTCTTTTGTCACATTTTTTTTCTTGAAAATAACTTACTTTTTTGCCTTTTAAATTCCCACCATGTTGCTTGTCCATTTTTTGATATGCAAGTCGAGGATAATAAGTCTATGTTATGAAGTGGACACCAATTTGGAGCTCTGAATGGTTGGGTCAATTTTTCAGATAATGGCGTCAAGTTTGAATGGATTAACAGTTGGAGACCACCCCCTCCCTGACAATCTCATGGAATCTCCAGCAAGGTCAGACAGCTTATTTTATCTAAGGTAAAAAATTATTTGATTGTCATTTTTCAACAGTCATGTCATCATTACCTTTGGAATCAATCAGGAAATTGAAAATTTCTGGAAGGGCGCACACTGATTTCAGACTTGGGAGTCCCCATTGCCGAGTACAAGCTAAAATTACTGATAGCCAATCGCATTTTCTTGTGAGGACAAATGCAAGCCATTTTGTTGGAAAATTAAAAGTTGAATCCTGATTATCTCTATCATAGCCGAGAACCAAGTGATAAGGTTGTTGGGAGTTTACAAGATGAAGTGATAAGAGATAAAGAGAGGATTACAAGATTAAAAGTGATAAGGTTCCGAGAAAAAAGGGATGAGTCAGTTCATGGAAGATAATTCCAGCAAAGATTAAAGTTTCATTGATTAACTCTATTGTCTAAGCATAGTTCAAATTTCTTTCTCTTTTTTTAGGAGATATTTTAGATGATTTCTTGTATATATATACCGTACTTGAGTTCAATAAAAGTTAGAGAAAGCATTCCTAATTAATCAAGTAAGTCTTCTAATTACTTGAATAAGTCTTCCCAATTACTCTAGTGTCTTCTAAATTACTTGAGTAAGCCTTCAAGTTACCCAAGTAAGTTTTCCAGTTACTCAAGTAAAGCCTTCAAGTTACTTGAGTAAGCTTTCCATTATCCAGTTTATTTCATTCTTGTTCACATTTTTATTTTCTGCACTCTCTGCAACATCGATAACAATTTAGGGAATAACTAATTTTGGTTTTTCCTTGTCAATGATCAGGACACTCGTGATCAATATGCCTACTTGTATTCTTACTTCTTAGTATTTTTTCTGTAAATTTATTCTTAGTATTTTAGTTATGGAAAATGTTAATCATCATTTCTGGATTAAATTCTTTTTCTAATTCCCAAGCCTTTGCAATCACTATGTTTCGTGCACAATGATGATTTGTGTTTGGATTCCATATTAATGCTCTTGTGCTTGAACTCGACCCTGAGGATTATAGTACTCTCTCACTCCCTTCCTCCCTCCTTCCCATCCTGTTAAGAGTGATATGTGGATATGTCAAAAAGGTCATTTTGCTTTCTTAGTCAACATAAGCCACACTTTGAGCCATCATGCAAGGTTTCCCACATTCCTTACTGGGATCAAAGAGTCAGATTGTTGCCTAGGCCATGGTTGAACACTGAGCCCTCAATAAAGGGGTTCTCTCGTGTCATGACCCTGAGGATATGATTGTAATTGGGGGAAAATCCATGGTGTATAAGTTGTAGACTTAATTGTAGAAGTCTAGAGGTTATGCAAGAATAATTAACTCTTGTATAAATAGTTAGCAAGGCTGTTGTAGTATTTAGTTGGTTGTATTTTTTGTTATTTCTTTCAATTGTAAGCCTATAAAGAGGCTGGCATAGTTAGAGAAAGGCATGATTTGAATAACAATTGAATTCCATTTTCCCTCTCTCATTTCTCCTAGCTTTCCCTCGGTTTTCTCTCTTCTCCCACCATTCTTTCTGTTCTCTTCTCTCTTTCCCTCCTTTTTCTGCTCTTTCTTCCTCTGATTCTTACCAATTTACTTCCTAAATCCTAGCCCAAACCCTAGGGTCGCAACACCTCGATCATAGAAGCGAAGTCTCAATCAAATTTTGATCACAGAAAATTTTAATCATGTGTCAAGTTCTCAACTTTGTGATTCACTTGTTGAGAAGAAGACAGATGCCCCCTTTAATGCAATGTTTCATTTAGTGCCTTTTGGTCAACTTCCTTATTCTGGAAGGTCAACACTTCAAAAACTAACAATTTTCTTTATATTTTTTCTGTTATGTATGTCATTACTCTCTAGTTAATTGTACCTGTGCAGTCCTGCTTGTCAGTCATTGAACTTAGTTTCCTATGTTGGCTATTGTACATTCAGGTGAATTCAACTAGTCAAAGGATCCAATACTTAGTTACCTTTTTCTGTTTTGTTGTTTTTCTCCTTCTAGATGGATTGAAACATAAAACCCATCTCTTTTGGCAAGATGGAATTTGATCACGTAATTGATTTTTCTTCTTGCCACTCTTAAGCTGTTTTTTGTTTTTGTCATCAAATAAAGATGTAGCTTGATGATGACCTTCAGGTGTTTCTAGTGTGGAATTTAACGGTTTAATTCCCTGAGCATTTTGATCAACAATGGTAAAACATTCAGTATATTTTCCAATTTTTACTTATTGTCTTACTGTAGAGCCTTTGTGATTGCACCTGGTTCCATTGCCCTGGCTTGAGTAAGGCTGTAACATGTCAGCATCTTAAAATATTCTTGTCACTGCCCTCAGGAAGATAGAAGTTTGCCAGATGCTTAATTAACTTAATACCCATTTTCTTCCCGTTTGTGAGAAATCATATTCCCTTGGGGCTCTCAGATTCGGCCACTTTTTATTTTGCTCCAGTTGTTAAAGAATTGATTGTTCTAGGGCTTGAAACATGTAGTTGGAGTCCTTTGTCCTGCAATGTATAATAAAACAATAAAATAGGAAAGGAGGAGAATAAAAAACTAAAGAAATTTTAAGTGACTACTCTCTAGATGAGCTTTTGTTGGTTGTTTGATGTTTTACTGTTTTTTGTTTAGTCCTTTGCCTGTGGGCTTGTTTTATTGTACATTGTCCCCCCCCCCCCCTTTAGTGGCTTTTATTTTTCAGACTGTAAAACAACAAGAAGAGCAATCACAAGCCTTTATCCCACTTGATGATATTGGCTACATGAATTCTAGACCTTACTATCTTTTTTTCCAGGGCTATTGATGAGGAATTAGAATTATAAAATTTAATGTTTGATATTAGGCATTAGGTTCTATTTCAAATTTGGAATTTAGATTTTTAGACTTTATCCTTTTGTTAGGCCTTATCTTTTATTATAGTTAGGTTACTTATGTTTTTATTCATGAATGGATTTCAGCCTTTTATTATGTTTTAGTTAGGATTGAATTTTAGCCTTTAAATAGGCGTACAATGTATTCAGAAATTAACACTTTTTGATATTTTGAATACTGAGTTCTTGATTTTCCTCCTTATTTCTCTCTTCTCTCTTTTCTTGTGATGATTTCATCTCTAAAAACTGATTGTCATGCATCTGTTTTTACAGAACTGACATTCCACATTCAACCTTTGACGTACTCCAACTTAAAACGTTTGATTGTGAAGTTTTTTCTATAATTCAAGTTTATTGTTCACGCATTTTTTTCTCTTATCCACCAAGACAATATTGTCTGCTAATAACATACATCAATATTGTGTTGTTCTTCTGTGTCCCTAGATTTCAAGGAATATGACTTGGATCCCCAAGACTAGGAATCTCAACTCGGTGTGAATTGAATTACAGCAATTTAAAATTAAAGAAGAAACTTAAAGTCAGAAGAATTTTCAAAACAAAAAAAGAAAAGAAAAGAAAGCTTTCCTACCTCACTTTCTTGTATATTATGTTGCATTTTGAATTATATTGATATCTGACTTTGTTTACGGTGGATGCTTCAATGCATAAGTTGTACAAGAACATTGAAAAGAATTCAAAACAAATCAACTTCTATAATAGCTAAGTATCAATCCAACTCATTTCAATTTCAACCCAAGTACAACTATAAATAAAACATACCACAACCTAAAATAACAAACCAATTAAGCCTACTCCCTTTATACCACAAAATTGGCATATTAACGTACACACTACTTATTCTGTATCACAATCTAGAATGTACCACCTTCTTGGTAACTGTGGTCAGGATACCTACACATAATGTCAAAATAATTATTTTTATTATTTTATATAGTTGACTTTTATATGAAGTTACTATTTTTGCTGATTCCTACTCCCTTTTCTCTGTTATACATATTTTTGTATTCTTCTTTTACTCTCTCTCTCTCTGAGTCAACTCCCTTCTCATGCTAGCATTTAACACTATCTTTTTCTTCTTTTTATTTGTTGTCTTCTTATGTAGCAAGGCTTTGGCTAACCCAAATATCTCTCCTCCCCTCCTCATCTTCTTCTTACTCTACTCCTTTGTTACCTTACTCTGATCCTCTTAAGTTGGGCCTCAATCTCCTTGCTCCTCTTTGTCAATCCTTAATCCCTTTTCTCATTCCTCACATGTCTTTTTCTCTGATGTCTTATTCAGAAGCATTATTGTTGCCACCATCATTATCTTTCACAATTCATGGTTTCCTTTTGTTAAAAGGATTATGTGAATTTTTTTGACCTTATTTTTTTATTAATTTGTTTATTGATATAACTAATATTATAGATTTACTGATATTAGTAATATTCTTTAAAAAAGGGCATCCCTTGTGCATGAGAGCATTTTGAGGGTTGAGGGAGAGTTGTATTTATATGCAACCATCCCTTTTCTTTCTTTGCAAAGAGGTTGTTTCCACAAGATAAATTTGTTCCAGTACTGATTTGAGCTTTTGCATGCTCTCTTTTACTTTTAGGTATGATCTTATTCCTCCCATTAATGAAATTAAGGCTTGTGATGATGATGATAATAAAGATCTTCTCATTACTAGATCTTATTCCTCCTATGTGTTTTGCATGAAAATCACATGAGGTTTTTAAATGATTGTACGCTTCTTAAGATTGATGGTATTTTTTGTACAAAACTTGTATTGCTATATCATTTTTTAACTATTAAAAGGCATATTTGAATATTTTGAATTTGTTTTTTATAAAGTTCTTAATTGTATATCATTAATATTGTAGATATGCTGATTCTTATCATAACATATTCTCCTAGGTTTTTTTTTATAAATTTATCTTTTATATGAATTGAGCAAGTATAGATATCTGATGGGTTCCCACTACTTGATGAGAATGAGAATGGATAACTAAGCATATTACTTGATGGGGATGGAGGGGAAAGCATATTACTTGTGGGTACAAGGGAAGGGATCCCCTACCCTGTAGCACGCTATGGCAATTCTTAATCCATCTGTTGAAACTGCACATAACATGGTATAAGAAAGTTAACATATGATAAATTATCCGTATCATTTTTAATCCCATGAAGCAAACATCCTTTAGTGGAGACTAGCGAGGCACCACCCCTACTTGCTTCAAGCCACTTTCAATCCCGTTAAAATACTCAAATAGATTTAATTCACGCGGTAATGTCCAAATGTGTTGCTGAAGTTTACAATATCTCATTACTTCTTTCATGCAACTCTTAATCTTTTCTTCTCTGCTTTTGTGATCTAGGGACGAGATGTCCTTGCAGTATTCTCCCATGTCTGAAGATTCAGATGACTTGAGATATTGTGAAACTCCAACAAACAATTGCTTGTCCCAACCCGACAGCCGTCCTACCAGTCCAGTTTCTCCTTATAGGTGTCAAAGGCCTCTGAGTGGATTCTCTTCTGTTCCCCCAACTACGAGCCTTTCACATGGCAGCACCGTCCCTGCTGTCACTTCCTCTCATCCTCGTCAGCGTGGCTCAGATTCAGAGGGCCGGTTCCCATCATCACCCAGTGATATCTGCCACTCCGCTGACTTGAGGAGAGCTGCACTGCTTCGCTCTGTTCAGATGAGAACTCAACCGCCAGGCCCTTCTCCCTTTGAGCTGCCACTCAGTGCTGGACAAGAGTCTCTGCATAACATTGAAACTGAAGAAAGATCATGCGCCTATATGAAATCGTTAGAGGATGAGAGGGATTTCCAGATTGAGGAATGCCCGTCATTGGATATCTCAGAACCTGATTACAAATCGGAAGGATCTTGCAGGGTGTCAAATATGAAGATAAAAGTGGATGAGCATGCGGATAAGGCACTTTGAACAATAGGTCTGAAAGCGAGCTAGCTAGCCAGCCTTGACCTTGTTGCGAAATGTGCTCCGATGGCTTAGGCTAAAGCGAAGGAACTCAACAACTAACCAACCACCGCCAGCTCCCCAATTCGCTTATAGGCTGTTCCCGAGAGCTGTTGGGGCTACTTAAAATCCTGCTGAAAGTAATCAAGTTTCCTTGGTTTGCTTACATGGAGAAGGCATACCATATTTGTTTATTTGTCTTTCTCGATCTGGATTTGCACGAGGAGTTCAATTACGTTTAATATTTGTGAATTGGCTGATCTCTTTGTTTGTGCGTGTGCCCAAAGCCCCTTTTATTCTTCCAGAATTGGGTGCTCTACGGTAACTGCAACAGAAAACATCATGTATCTTAATCCCACTGATCGAGTGAAGATTTTATTTGAAATTTGAATTTGAATCTAACCAGGGAGGGCAGGGGCAGATGGTCGTCTGCTTAAAGTCATTGGCTCCTCCACATTGAGTGGACCAATTAAAAGAGAGACCAATTATATGCATTTATGGTAGCTGTCATACTCATACGTTGCTGTACACCCCATTTTTCCTTCGTCTGCAGATTTTTTTTAATCCTTAGTTTCTTTTAAGGATAGATTACATCAAGCATCGCTATGATTGGCTAAAAACAAAGGTTGCATTCTTTTTGGGTTTTTAATTTTTAGTTTTGAGTTTTAAATTTATTTTTAATTTTCTGTTTTGGTAGTTTTTCTAGAAAATTAAAAATGTGTTTTTTTATTATTTAAAAAATTATTTTTTAAAATAAAAAAAATTAAAAATACGTTTATTTTAGAATTTAAAAAAAAATATTTTATGATATTTTATTTAATGAATTTGATTATTAAATAATAAAATTAATTATTTTTAATAAAATTTTATCGTTAAAATAAAATAATAAATTATTGTGTGATAATTTATATTAAATAACATTTTACATAATATGTGTAATATATTTAATAATATATTATATGTTATGTTATATTTTTAATTATAATATAGATATATTATGTTTTTTAAATTTGAAGTAAATATATAATTTTGTTTTTAAAATTTAAGAATAATATTTTTTTGAATAATTTATTTTTTATGTTTTGAAATTAGAGATTGTTTTAATTAAAAACAATCAAAATAATATTTTGCTATTTTAGGTATATATTTTTTGTTTTTAAAAATGATAAAGTAAACATATTTTTATTATTTAAAAAAAATAAAAAATAAAAATATTCTAAAAAAAATAAAAGAAAAGGCAGCCAAACTTTTTTTGGGTTAGTTGGAGGAGTGATAGGGGGATCCCTTTGGTCATTGAATAAAGGGTAAAAGCATCATTCGAGCCTTTGCTTCTTATGTCTCTCCAGTTAGCCATAGCTTAGCTTCCATATGACTGACTGACTGACTTTGCTCCTTGTCATTGGTCAATGATGATGAGAGATGAGGGAGTGGAGAGAGGGGGAGGGACTTAGCACCAGCGACATTTAGGTTCATTGAGAGTCAAAGAGATAAAAGGTTGCGTCGTTATTGTTATATATAGCGAATTGAATTGAATTGAATTGAAGACTTGATGATTCATTGGAGACGAGCAATGATTGAGTTTAAGCCCTTCCCCATTCCCCATTCCATTCTCTCTCTCCCTCCCTTAACTAACTAAATAGAAACGAATGCATGGAGAAACTTATAAATAAATAAAAAAAATATATAAGTGTTTCTTTTATAAATATAATTTTAATATAAAGATTTTTTTAAAAATAATTATTTAATCAAACATAAACACAAATTTCTCCCTCTTTATGATGCATAAATTTTATTTTTTTTAATAATAGCAACCGCCACATGCAGAAATGCTAACTGCTAGAGAAAGAAAGGGGCCTTGCTAGCAGCCATTATGTTATTGCAAAGGGAAGGTGAAGTGAATTTAATAAAATTAAGAGATATTTTCGATATTTATGATGATTTAGAATTTTTTTTTTAGAAATTTAGACGTATTGGTTATAATTTTTTTTTTATTATAATCTCTAAGGGTTCTATATACTTTTTTTTTTTTTTTAAAGATTCATATTATTACATCAAACTTATCTATTTTGATATATTAACAACTTAAAAGTTATGCAACTTAAACGTTAAATCAATAGTGTTTTTAAAAAGCCATTAGTCACCTGCTTTTGCAAAAACGCTCTCTCTCGCTTTTTGAGTTAACTAGTGAAATTACAATTTCACCCTCTAATAATATCAAAATTCATAACCCCCTATTCCTATACCTTTTCGACTTTGCTTCATTACTCTCACCTTCTTCTTCACTGTTCTCATCCTCCTTTCTTATCTTCTCTTCCATTATTGTTGGGTGTCCTCCATAAACCTCCATCGTTGCCTTGCTAGCAACTCGTCGCCATTGCCAGCACCCAGCCATCGCCACCCAGTTGGGATCTTCGCCTAACATCGCAAGACTCCATCGTCGTCCCTTGCTTCCAGATCCGTCATCGTCTGGGTCTTTTCTTTCGTCGCAACTCCAAATCTTTCAGTTAGATTTGCCTTTTCGTTGACGCTACCGTGTGTGTATATATATGTAACAGCAATAGCACATATATAAGAATATAACAACATAATATATAAACATTTATATATATATAACAATATATTATATATAATATATATAATAATATTATATTAATATATATTTTAATAATTATGTATAATTTATTAATATTTAATAATAAAATTTTACATCATTCAACAACAGGTCTATTTTTGTCTTTTTATCAAGTTATAATAGATTATCAGCTTTTTCAAATCAAACACGTAATTATTAATCGATAGTTTAAAAATATATTTTTGTAAATATATTATTAATTTAAACGTTATTAAATTTAAATATTATAATTAATTTAAATATTATATAGCTTAAAAAAAAACACAGCCCAATTAGCCCTAGATTGCTATGCAGCTTTTTTGTTTTTTTTTTGTCAAAGCTGGCTAGGTTTGTTGAATTTTGACGTCTTGTGCAGTAATGGTACTACTGGTACATGGATACGGCAGGTCTCTCTCTCTCTCTCTCTGCGTTATCATTTTCTGACAAAGCTCATTGACCTTTCTTTAGCCCCAAAAGAAAAAGTCATACTACATGTACATCATTTTTATACATTTTGAACTACACAAAGTATATCAATGACAAAAATACCTTGCGCCTCTCTATGCGCCTCACGCGTCTCTATGCGCCTCAGAGAGATATTTTTATCATTAATACACCTTTATGTAGTCTAAAATGTACACAAAGGTGTACTAATAACATTTTCCAAAAGAAAAAGTGGCGTTTTCATTTTCATTATGGGCAACATCATCAACATTGCACCAAGCACAAGCAGCCACCCACCATGCACACTGCCATTAATTTTTCTGCCCCCATGCATGCAACTTGATTTTGCCTATTTAATAGGGCAAGGGTACAGCGACTTTTTTAAAAATGTGTTTTATTTCTTATATAATGCTCAATTCTCGTGTATAATTTATTTTCTTTTTATGTTGCATATTACAATGTTTACATTTTAGAAGATTTGGGCATTCATTGGATGCTATAAAATTTAAGTTGCGTTTCTTGCAAATGGATTGTCTCCTAGGGTGGCCCCCTCTGGGGCAGAATTTTTTATTATGAAATTTCAAATGAATTGTTTAAGTTATTATAAAGAAAATATAAAGATAGTGTAAATATCATTACTTTATTAAAAATATACAAATAAAGACTCTAAATGATGAGAGACAATATCTTAGATTTGTTTTTAAAATAAGTTGTTTTTTTTTCTGAAAAACAAAATATTGATATTTCCAACATGTATGGTATTTTTATACGTCAATGTCACTTACAAATGATAAATTTGTATCACTTTTGTGTAGACTTGTTCTATGTTATCATTGATATGTAACTTCAAGAATTGAATGACCATTTTTCTAAGGTTAGTATTAAGTTATTTCTTTGTATAACATGTGTTACGGGTATTTCCCTCTCTACTCTTATGGACTGGGCCTAAATTAGTAGGCCGATCCAATCACATAAATCCTAGTAGACCTAGAACTAAGTTTGTCGAAGCAAATTCGCACAGTTGGAGCCCAAGTTTAGATCGTGGGACCAAGCGGGTTTTGCATTGGCGAGCTCGCAGCCACATTTCGGCCGAACTCCCAACGACTCTTATAGTTTGCCGGCCTAAACAATTAGCTCGCATAATGAGAATGTCAAATGCAAGAGAATGTTAATGGGCTAGGAGTCGTCCCAATTGAGCCAACCTGGCCCCATTCTCTCGACCCATTTGATCGGCCCATGTCAGTCACATTCTGGCCTCTGGCAACAACATTATTACAGTCACTTCTAAATTTTTGCGCGCCTATCTCAAATCTCATCCTCATTAATGACGGATCCCATCCACATTAATGGGGTCCCGTCAGCATCTTGCCATTGCATGGATGCCTCCACCGGCGCCGGCTATCACGTCACATCACTTGCAGATTTACAGCACATGCGAGAGGACATCTCCTCCTCCCATATATCAGGTAGCTCTTCCTAGAGCCATGATATGTTTTTTCCTGCCAACTTGCTGATACTTTGTATTTCGTTACTCGTTTACTTATTTGAGCGTCGGAGTATTTTGTAGGGGCCGACTGGCCGGCGGACCAACAAATCAAACCAGGACAACCCTTTTCTCCCTCTTGGACTCATTGCAGCAGTGCGGGCCAACGAATCACAATCGACCAATTTCGAACATCGACAACATGCTTATGCCCTAATGATTCATTCTCTGCTTTTGACCCAAAAAAAAATAAAAATAATTCATTTTGCTGAGTATTATGCTGAAGTTTTTTTAAAAAAAAAACTCATGACACTTGATGATCAATTTCAAACTTATATTTTTGATATGCACTCTAACAAAGAGTCTAAGAAATTACGAGAATACAGTAAATTTGCACAGAAATTGGTTGTGACAAAAAAAATATAGTATACCTATTATTTAGTTTATAAGTTTGTGACTTTGGCATTAACTCTTTCGGTTGTTACTGTCATATTATTATAGTTAAAAAAGTATTTTTTGTAATAAATATTATGAATAATTGATTGTATAATAGAATTGAAAATTAATGGATGAATGATAATTTAGTTATGTATATTAAAAATAATATATTTAATAAAATTAATAATATGGACATTATCTGAAAAGTTATAAAAAATTATTATAAAATATTTTTATATTTTAATAATATTATTATTATTATTTTATTTTTAAAATTATATTTTTTATATTTAAGTTGATCCTCACTTAATCAAAATCATGACTCGAACCTGATTGTCTCTGCTCACTTAATTAATATCTCCAGCTTAATTTTGGTGCTCTCTCTCACGGCTTTCTGTATGATGTGCACCACCGTTGCATTTGATGCATAGGCGGGCTGGCATCCCGCTTACCCAACCTACAATATACCTCAAATAAGCTATGAGGGGCGCTGAAATACGTATTCAACGTCCATCCATATGTTAAAAATAGCAATATATATGGAGTACTCACCATTCTTCAGACAACCAGAAAATGATAGAATTAGAAGCCATATGAAGTGGCCAGGGCTTTGGCCTCTCAAGGATTGAGATTGGGATTAATCATGCATGCTGTCTCTAACTTATTGGCAGCCAGCCACACAAGACTTTTAATTTCATGGTAACAAACCGAGAAAAGTTTCAATCCTATCACTGAAGTCCGAATTCACTTTGTGCCAAATAAATCAATATTTACGACAACGCAGTAGAACCGACCGACCAACCAACCAAGTACAAAAAACAAATTAATTATGTACAGTCCAACAGAAGAAGAAATGGCTTCTTGCTTTTCGTTAATCGTTACTGTTAATCCCCAGCAGTTTACTGAGATCTTCCCCGTAATCACTCCCCCCACAACCAAGGCAACACGTTCTCCTCCTCCCCCAATTGCTGGTTATGTTCATGGCCTTCAGCTACAGCCTCCCAGTCCAAATCCCAGCTCCAATCTCCGTCGTTCATAATAAACGTCTCTAGATCCTCAATTGTTCCAATTTTGGTGGCCATTCCCGTGTCTATCTGCTCATTAATGGCTGCTGCAGCGAGTTCCCTTTCCTCTCCAAAAGTCACGTCCACCAGCTCATAGTCATAGCCCACAGTGACAGTGTCATCAAAGCAGCACGGCCCCCCACTCTTTTGTCCTTCATACCTTCCCAAACCCTCGATGGACGACATTGGTGAACTCCCATTTCCACTCCCTCTCTTTTCTTTTTCCCAGCTACGACCCATTATTCCATCTTGCTTTCCCGCTTCTACGGAGTCCGAGAAAACTGGAGCCACACCATTTTCTGGCCATGAGATGGAGGCACTGGACAGAGCCTCTCTCTCCATATTTGGCGTTGATGGCATTGGTACTGTAGTGGTAGTGGAAGCTCCTCCATTGACGAACCCATTATTTATTTGGGACTTCTCTGTATTTGACTTTGGATCATTACTATTGGTTGGAAAATAGCTTCGGTTCTTCTTCATGGCAGCTCGGCTGGTCCGACCGCCTCTTCGCCTAGAAGCAACGCCGGCCTTAGCCAAATCCGTCGCGGATGGACTTAAAACTTCGGTCGCAGGCCTCCTAAAGCTTTGAATTTTTCTGCTCAAGTGAGAGTTCCAGTAATTCTTTATCTCGTTGTCTGTTCTTCCCGGCAAGTGACCGGCGATCGTAGACCACCTTTAAAAGAAGATAAATTGATGACTTTGTCAGTAAAATTGTCGGTCATACTCATACCCAAATTAATATAACAATTGAACCACTTCTACGACAATTTAATGGAAACTTGTTGAACGAGTTCAGTGTTGATTCTGATCTCTCATAACTTGACCTTCTAATAGAATTTTTGTTTAAAAAATATTACCACTCAAATAAAATAATAATAATAATAATAATAATAATAATATTTTCAAATATTTTTTAATTATGACTTTAGATCCGGAATAAATTTATTCAGCAATCTAGTAAGCTTGAACTGGTCAAAACTCTTTGCCAACACCCGAACTTTGCCATTAGCTCAGATTAAAATCCACTGGTTGAACACTCACAAGGGTGTTGATCGAAGCTGACTTAAATACTAGATTGACTTAAATTATAAGGCATTTTGATATTAAAATTTACTTTCACAGAAAAATGCAATGTAATAAAAGAAAATATAGAGTTCGTTTCTGATGTATTTATAACTTCTTAGATCACTGTATTGATTCTATAGGAAAAGGACACTTGTAATCAATTCGATCATTATTTATAGATTAAAAAAAACTGTAAAACGAAAATGCTGTTTTTTCCTCTTTCCACTTTTGAAATAGAGACGTAGCTAGGATAAAAAGGATGGAAGACAAAAGTTGAATGAAAACGAGGGCTCCGGTGGTCCCCATGCACCCAGGATAACCACTCCAGTCCAGGCATCAACTTTAGTTTTGTGGTCACAGGGAAGGTAGTTCTTGTAGGTAGTGGAAGAGTACAAGTGTGTGTGTGTGTGTGAGAGAGAGAGAGAGAGAGATGTTAGAGAATCACGTCTACAGTGTGAAGGTGTAACCGGAGCGGCGAACTAACCTGTTCCCCAAAGTTGCATGCAATTGGATGATGATTTCGTCCTCTTCCGCAGATATGTTCCCTCTCTTCAAGTCAGATCTCAAATAGTTAATCCACCTCAGTCTGCAGCTTTTCCCGCACCTAAGTAATCCTTCAAACCACAACAAAACAAAACAAAATCAAATCAATCGATCCGCGCTCTAAAACCTAGCTAAACCTGTCACAAAAAAACATCATCAGATGATTCACACATCCTTTCATCATTCTAGATCATGTTTTAGCTAGGACGCGACTCAATTGGTAAAATGTGGGAGCATGCATGCAGCAGAATTCTTCGCGATGTACGTACCGGCATTCTTTGGGAGAGACCGCCATGAACCTTCTCCGTGAGCCTGAATGTACTTGGCCAGTGTCTCGTCTTCCTCGGCCGTCCATCGCCCCTTCTTCAACCCTACTTTCTCACAGCACGGCGCTCTGCCCATTACAAACGCCAAACAGAAACGGAGAAGACGATGGTCTCTTAACTCTCAAAGGGGTTTCTAATTTTGGCGAGCCTCAACTGACTCGATCGAGGGATGAATAGTAATAGTAGTGTGCCAAAAGTACCTTTTTCCAATTTCCACTTTATAAGCGAAGGCAGCGGTGGAGATCACGCCGCGTCTTCAAAGTCGCTGGCGGGGCCTCTCCACCGACGCCTTAAATTTTAATTCTGCGCATATTTATTGATAATTATTACATCACGTTATAAATTTTTGGCATAGTAAAATATAGCTTAATTTTAATTTTTAGTACACATGTCAGCCCAAATAATGTATGTGATACGGGACCGACAGAGACTACACAGGGAGCGTCGTGGCGGTCTTTGGATCTCCCACGTCGAGGGAGGGAGGGAGGCTGCTTTTTCTGTCCCATCTAGCTTCTACGTCTCGTATCGTTCCTCTAAATCGTGTGGGTTCCACTTAATTTGACCAACCCCACCCGAATAGTCATGAATTTATTCTTTGCTCCTGATGATAAATTTTATTTGAGAACATGAATGACAAAGTTGATCAACTGCTCTGCTCCCACGAAGTCACAAACAGCATTTATACCAGAGCGGATACTTGTAAATATCCAAATACCCTCTGCAGTTAAGGCGTCACGCCTTGCATTTTTTTTCTTCTTTTGTTTTTGCCCTTTTTTTTAATTTAAACACAAAAAAAATCATGTTTTTTTTACTTTTTATCTATGAAAGGAAACCGTATATTTGATTTTAATTAAAAGAAGTCTCTCTCTCTCTCTCGTCTATTCAAAGTTGGTTGATTGATTTTGGCTTTGATTAAGGTCATTAGTTCAGTTGGGCCAGAACTAGGGGAAGGGGGTGCAGTGTAGACGAGTGTAGGTTATTCATTCATTAAATGCGAAACAGGGCCCCCCATGAATTCACAGTACATGAGCTTTCTGGGCAGAATCAGGGCTGAGATTTTTAATGGGCTGCAATTCAATGAATTGTCCATTGCTAGATGAGATTGACGGGAAGACAGGTATTCATCAAATCTATTATTATTAGAATGTAAAAAGGTAGGATTTGTTATAGGAGTTTAGGTAAGTAAATAAAATGGTTGCCTAGTGCCTCACTCACATTCACATACCCTTAAATTGTTCCAACTCTACCTAGCTTCAAACTTGTTGCCACTCGTTTAATTAAATTAGGCGGACAGAACGGTTTACAATCTTCACGGGTTTTTTGATTGGGTGAGAGATAGGCCGATGGATATGCATGGAGGATTAACTTTTCCCTGGATTTTGCAATTGCAGGGCTGACAGACTGTCGGTCAATTTTAATTTACGGTGCCCACCACGTCTACCCACTAGATCACCGGACTTGGTGGGCCGTTTCTGAGAGAGCGCGCGCGCGTGTTGCCTCCGCCCTCCACTTGGGCCCCTGAATGCACCAATTATAGGGCCCAAGGAGAGAGCCCTGCTCAAAGATACAGCAGTGACACGCGGTCCACTTTTACTGGGGGAAGGAAAGCCTTTACGAGACGTTATAAATGGTACTCTCTTCTCCAGCTGTTGCTGTCCCAAGGCCAAGGGTACTCTAGTGCAGATTCCTCTGGTTATGCCGGGAACTGAATTTATTCTTTCTTCTCGGCGGCGGCGCTTGTCGTTTTTAATAATGTTTATCTGAAGTTATAAGGTACACGTAGAATAAAGTTTTTTACATTCTATTATGACTGTTTCGAGTTTTATATATTATATAACTAAAATCAACTTACGAATAAGCAAAGGTCCAAGAATGCCCCAGAGCATAAATTTGCTGACAAAAGAAAAATCTGTTGGGGTATTATTGTTTTTGGTCCTCAAGTTCTATATTCGAGTTTCGATCAGAAAAAAAAAATTCAATGGTCAGAGCAATCCTGAATAATTAAAAAATATTTACTGTTCATATTTACAGTTGTGTTAAGAATCAAAATTGGCTATCAAGTTCCTACTTATATCGTGGAGCCAAACAGTAAGGACGCTCGTGATAGTGCGTTAATTCCAAAAAAAAAATAAAAAATCTAAGAATATTCCAAAAAGTGACTCACCAGAACTTTTTCTTTTGTTACATTGTAATAAAAAATAAAGGAAGATATCAATGAAAAATTCTTGAATGTCTACGATATGGTAATCTTAAGTAAAGACACTCGTAATAAATAAAGACGTGTGGAGACTTAAAATTATGTGAACGACCAAACCTAATGAGATAAAAAGGTTTAGGGTTGTTGATCATAGCTGTATTAAAAACAAAGAATCCATTCTGATTTGGATGATAGAAATTCGAAGGAATGTCAAGGATGACGGTGATTGTGCTTTGTGTCTGAAATTGAAACTTGTGTAAAGGATGCATGATACTGATGATATCAACAGGCGTCAAAAGATTTACAGAAAATGAAGACAATCTTGAGGGAATCATTTCCTCGCCAGCCAGAAAACATAGACAAATTTTCTGTTGGGTTGTAGCCCAAACGAAAATTTAAAAGGGAACCAGGGAACCAAGTTAGTGAAAAGATTTAACTTAGGAGATAGAAGAAGAACAAAATAGCAGAGCATCAAAGACTTCCACTCGTCTACCTAGCAGAATACATTCAATAATCCTATTTACGAAGTAAAGCATCGAGACTACAAAATATGGAGCTCAATCATGTTTTTCTTTTGAATCCTACTAATTAGCCCTTAGAAACTGTCACCCCTTGTTTTGGTTCAAAACCATAACCATGCATATGAATAAACTTGCTCTATGATGTGGGATGTGTGGTGCAGTTTATTTCCAGTTTTGACAAAACCATTAAACATCTAGTGAATATCAGCACAAAGGTGAGCATCAACAGTTTTCTAATTCAACTTTCATTGATTGAAATGAAACTAGCTAACTATTATTTACTGAAACAATTTTTCCCAATTACCATTGAAACCAACAAGCCAATGAAATGAGGAAGTTTAAAGCTGAAAGGAAGACGTTGCAACTAAGCACAAAGAAAGGTAACCTACATGTCGCACTGGGAGGTTATTTTTTCCAACTTCGCTGATAGATCACAAGACAAATATTAGGGCAGTACTCAGGATATGGAACTAAACCTTTTTCTTTTGTGTGCACTAAGATACTCATTGTGGCGTTGACTAACTCTAGATAAAAAGATTCAGGCACACAGAGATCTCTATTCTTTGTCCCAATTCAAATATAACTAATGAAAGAACCCTTCAAAATGCAACAATCTTAACCAAGAAAAATGCAACTGAAAGTGTGCAAAGTTAAAAGTAATGCAAACAAATAGGTTGTGAGTTTTCTACAACCTGTTCAAATTGCAAACAAGGGACATGTTAAACAGACCATGAAGATTGAATGTTTTAAGTACATCACAAACAAAAGAGAAAGAGAAAAAATAAAATAAAAGAAAAAGAAAGAACAACCAAACCAAAAAAATTTCAACCACAAAATTCTGGCCCTAAACCTTTGAATGAAATGCGGGTGCTGACATACTCTGCAAATTAAATTGGTTTAGTTCCCGAAGTGGATGAAATAAATAAAAACATGCATTATACGGTATAGAAACAACAGATACTCTTCTGTTCTGTGTAAACAACATTGGCCTCACCATGCTCATTTCTAAATCATATCATTCTTCAATTGCATGCCATAAAAAAAAGTAAATTCTAGAATACAAAAAAGGTTCCCTTCCACGTTGAGAATTTGTTTTTGGATCTTTCCTGGAATCAACAGTTAGAAACATGTTTAATAATCCCTCGTTTCTTTTTGGATCTTCCCTGGATTCAGCAATTAGAAACATGTTTAGTAATCCCTCGTTTCTAAATTAAATGGAAAAACTGGACTGAAGTATGGGAAATTTTATGCCAAATGCACTTCACAAGCATATCACTAATAATGTTAAAGTCAGAATAGCAACACCATCAAATTAGCAATGATGCAAATGCCTCAACAAGTTGCCAAAAGTTAGTGTAACGAATGAACAGTGACAATTTGCAAAGAGACCCGAGAGTAAAAATCCAACCTTACCAGGTAAAAGGCCAAGGGCAAAGCAATCCTTTAGTGAAAGTACAACAACATACCTACCCTTTATCCACTGTGGAGTTGGCTACATGAATTCTAGCTTCCTTAGAACAAGTGCAACCTAAGTAGAAATTTGCTGAACTGCATTTGTTATGTTAACTGAACAGAAACTATCTACACTGCAAGGCAGATACCTATTCTTAAACATTAGAGCTTTGTGCTTTCTGTTCCTCTCTTTCAGGTGCTTTTTTTCCAACTTCTGTTTCACTCAATTGATGCCAGCTTTTCTTCATCTACATCAAAAGCCTTCCTAGCTTGTTTCAGCTCCTCATTCATTGACAACAGTTCCGTACAGCGATTGAGCTTTGGCATGTCCTAAAAGGTCAAGTAGTTCACATGTCATAACATTAGCCCACATATTTTGTTAAAAATGGAAGGAGGAAGACAGAATAGTGAGTAGATATATGCAGCAGAAAACACAACAATGATACAAGCTCAGAGAACACTTGGCTAAATCTGCTTTTCTTCAAGTGAGCAATCAGACCACTGAGCCATCAAGCCAAGTTACAACTCAAAATTCAACATGTGAACAATATATGCACCCCCTGGCCCTAAATCCAACCAACAAACTAAAACATAGAAAGAAAAAACAATTAAGATAAAGAAAAAAAGCTAAGAAGAAATGTACCTTCCGAATTAAGTACAAAAAATCCTCAGTTAGAAGTTTTCCCCTCCTTGATGCAATATCTTGAGCTTTGTGCACCTGCAAAAAAGTAAACATATACTTAAATATTCCACAAATCTATCATGAAATATGTGATCAACCAACAATAGAATAGGAAAACTAAATACTAGGATGTAAATAAACTTTCTGTTTATCCACACCCCATTGAAGCTGATACATCTTCTAACCCACACAACAATGATATGTTGTTTTTTGGGCCCCGGGGGGGGGGAGGTGGTAAGCAGGCCTAACCACCTGATGTCACCACAGCTCTCCACCGTGCCAAGAGGGAGAGGGATAAAGAGATTAAAATTCTCTATTGTTAATTAATGGTAAATTCATAAAACAGATGCATAATCACAGCTTACCATATCTGTTACATACTCCACAACAATGTCCTCCATCAGTGCCACAGTTTCAGGAAGCGGCTAATAGCAAAGCACAAGAAAATATTAATTGTTATCAGGATGGTAGCCCTTTCATAAAAGCCCAATTTCCCAACAAAGAGGCAACAGGTATATCCTGCTTCAGTTGGAGGAAAATGAAAAGTGCCTCTGGAAAATAAAGGATAGTTTTCCAACTTATTGACATGCCAATGATGCAATACCAACTGAAATGGACATCTTTCACAAGCCAAACCAGGCAAATAAAAACTTCAATTCTGACATGCGGTCTTCACAAAAATACAATATTGTAGTAAATAAAATGAGGAGGATCATTTCAGCTTTGAGCAAGCTAAAACATAAAATAGAATGACAGGCAACAATTTATAACAATGATCATATACTAACCAGAAAGAAAACCCTGCGACTGTGGCATCAGAACAATGTTACGCATGTTTGGTCAAGGAAAAGTCCAGGATATCCTTGTTCTTAAGGGGGACAGAATCCTCTGGCCCCTTATATATAGATACATATAGGACTGGAAGCTGATAATCAACAATAATTCCCATCTTATGGCATTTCCTATATGCCTATGTGTCTTCTTATTATATATGCACATTTAGTGTGTCTCCTCATAAAAGAATCATCAAATACAAGTGATAAAACTGATTGAGCCTAAGACATAAGCCAAGCTACCATTGGCACTATAAACAGAACAGGAAATATCATTTTTTAATAAGTGACAAGATCCTAATATGTACCTACAAGAAAAAATCTTGAAGATGAAATTTATGTGATGGAAGGACTACTCAAAACAAAAACTGCCATTGTAAGCACATTGGGAACCAACTCTACCATCCAAATTGTCATGACCCCGAGGATCCCCAAGGATAGAGTAGGAAATATAATCGTATTTAGCTTACATGCATTATTATACTTTGTAATTTCCTTTCTTCTTTTTGTTATGGCTAATTCTTTTGGCTATAGGCAGTGATAGTCATTGTTGTAACTGCACATGGGTGCATGTGCAATGCTGTGAGGCTATATAAGCCACAGCTAGAGAGGATGGCAGGCATGCTTAATTTGAATGAATGAAACTCTCATTTCTCTCTCTAAGATTTCTCCCCAATCTCCCTCTTGTTTCTCCCCCTTTTCTCTCAATATCTCTCCCTCTTTCTACTGATTTCTCCCTTCCTTCAATTCTGATTTCTCTCCTAATTCCTATCATAATCCTAGCTAACCCTAGGAATGTGACACAAAATAACTGTCTCAAACACGCAAAATGACACTAAATTTATCCAAGAATCAGGAGCATAATACCATTAAACACTAAGCCCAAAAAGGAAATACACATTGGCAAACACACTTTTTGAATAGATCCATCAGCACGAACATTACATCCTTGAAACAAGAATCTCGAACAAATAAAAATGTATACACATTGTGATACTTACATTAGGGTCGTCACCAAAACCATACATCATGTGCTGCACTGTTACATTGCATAGAGGGGCAGAAAGAAGAAAATGGGTATAAGTTTTAAACTTTTCAGCACAAAGCTTTTCAATACACATAACAAAGTGAGTAGGTACTCACAATCTTTCTGGAATACTCCTCGCTTGCGCTTAGATTTGGCTTCTGAGGGCTGGGAAGATTCGGCTCTCACTTTTGAAGAGGGTCCTGCTGAAGCATTGTTCATCTTCTCAGCATACACCAGCTTCCCTCCAATCTGTTGCAACAAATACGGCGTCCAGTAGAGAGGAAAAATATTAAAATATATCATATCTTCCCCAAATTGATTCTATACAACTGAATAACCAATGCGATCAGCAGAAAATATTCTTTTTAAATATCTTTTGCACGGAAACTTGTCAAAAGAGTGCTAGCCTAGGTTGCACCGGAATGGAAACGGATACAATAAGAAAGAAAAACGGAAAAACAAAATTTTTCAAAAAAGTAAAAGACAGAAATGCAGGAGAAACACATAAATAAATAAAAAATATAGGGGCCTTTATGTAAATACAATTTTTAATATAGAAAATTATAAAAAATAGTTATTCAATTTAAAAATAAATATAAATTACATAATACATTCAAACAAATATAAACATAAATTCTATCATCCATGAACCTCGACTTATTAATTAAAAACAAACAATAAATTTTAAAAAAATAATAATAACATATAATATAATTTATAAAAGTTCCTTCACTTCATCATTCGCTTTCTCTATGGTCTCTTGGACATCAACCAAGTTCACACTTCAATTCATTCCCAGACTAAAGCCTAGTAACTTGAATCAGTACAATTAAGAGGAACGGAGAAGATAGAGATATGACAGAGTCGTTAAAAGCATAGCAGTTGGCGGGTTGGGATGGATAAGAGACTCAGCTCTGTTAAATGCTAAGCATCTATTGGGTTGAAATGAGAGTGGGCACATCCCTTTTAACTGCCACCAGACAAGTTTCACTTTCAAATTAAGGAAACCAAGAATAATTCAGTTCGTAATAATTCTGAATGAGTTTATTTGATTTCACAGGGGCAGCCTCAAAATTGGGGTGACACGAATCAACAACCCTAGAAAGAAAAGGTTCCCAACTTCCCATCACTCTGAAAGATTATAACAACACGATCAAATTATCACAGTGAAAGTAAAATCATCAGCTTACCGACAGGAATCAGACCCTTTCAAGTGAAAACGAAGCAATACGATAATCACTAAAAATAAGACCAAGAAACAGACAAAAGAAGAAAAACAAAAGAAATCATACCCTTTTAAGCTGAATCGACGGCGGCACCGAGCAATCCGAGTTTGTGTTTGTGAACCGACGGCTGCAAGGGGTAGCGACGATTCGTGTTGCAGGGAAACGGCGGCACCGAGGAATCGGAGTTGTGAATCGATTCGCGTTGTACGGAAACGTCGATTCGTGTTTGTGAATCGACGGCGGCACCGAGCACCAAGAAACCGGACGGCGAGGGAGAGCGATGATAAGGGGACTGTCAGAGAGATAGAGACAAGGGCTGGCCCTCGAGTATATTGTGCTGGTTAGAGACGGAATTTTTCCCGTCTCTAACCTTTTCGTTTTGTATAGCGGACCGCCCCAAAAGTTCTCGAAATTGTAAAAATAATCGGAAAACATTTTTTTGACATTTCAAAATGTTTCAGAAATCTGTAACACCTCCTCAAGGCATTTTCATGCATCTTAGGTGCTAGATGTAAATAAAACTATCAACACAGTCAAATTACAACTCTTAAAAAAGGATTAAAAGTTTAAAATAATTAAGAGTTATTAGTTAACATCGAATAGATATAAAAAATAAATTTATAAAAATATGGATTAGTTCGTATAAGTATTTGAAATGCTTCATGTATTGCTCGTTGTTGATGTCATAGTGATGACACCGAATAAAATAGGCTAGGTATTTTAGAAGTCTCAGTAGTCACTTTTTTTTTTTTGAAAATTGGGACAATAAAGGAGAAAATATCGACGTTTAGAATTAATCGATTATAATTATTAGACTTGCAATGAGTAAATGAGCCTAAATACAAAAATGAATGACTAAGTATAAGCAAATATAAGAAGATTTTATGCAATTCAACCAAAACGATGCCTATTCTATTACTATTCTCTGATTATTCTAGCAAAGCAATAGTATCTCATTCCCTCTTCTTCTCATTTTACAATGGTGTTTTCACCCCCTATTTTTAGTGAAAAGTATTTATAATTACATAAAATACAAAAATAAATAGATGACATCATGAGGACAAAGATGTTATTATCAATTATATAAAATCAGGAGTGAACTCTGTATTATTAAGGATTTGGTTTGCATCGGATAAAATAAATGGGTCCCTACCTTTAATTATTCAACAGCAATATTGTTATACGAGATGAATAATTTAACCGACGAACTAAACGACTAGGCTAGCCGCTAGCGAGGTAAAAGCATTACAGGGAGCTCGTTGAGCATATCGCTAAGAGCTCGCTTAGTTTCGAGATTTAAATTCGAGTTTCAACGATGTGTGAACTTGTCTTAACGAGCTCAGCTTGATTTTATTGGACTTCAAGCAGTTGGACGGACTAGCCTGCTATATCAAACCCAACCCATAAAAGATAGTGTGGAAAATACCCATAACAAAAAACATCTATATTTTCCCACGCATAGCTTGTGGGCTTAAGTAATAAAAATATTAATTACCAAAATTTATAATTGTTAAGTATAATAATTTATTTGCTAAAATTTTGATAAGATGCTATACAGTATAAGCATGATTTAACGTGTTTTAGAATTTTTCACATTATAAATTTGTATAAACTCTGTGACTCTCATTAGTTAACGTTTTAAAAAAATGAAAATAGTTCACGACATTATTTAGAATATAATTTATTTCAATTTTTATCATTTTTTATTTCTTACATGCAATATTATAAATTTGTAGATTATTTTATTGCAAAAAGAAAATGGCAACCATGTGGGTCGGTGCACAAGGGCCAGCCCAGCCTCCAAGAATATTCATCACATGACATCCCACCATCGCCCCATCCAAAAGAATCTTGGTGTAATGAGTGATTTTAATTGTTTCGTTTATTTTTTATTGTTGAAACATAATTTGGGTTATCTCATTTGTATGATAAATAAAAAAATATATTTTGCTCAAAATGATCTGCGTTTTAGACATAACCCCACTAACAAGAATTGCCAACCTAATGTGAGCGTGTTATGGTAACTTTCCATGGACAGCCGATTCGAAAGCCCATACGAAAGAAGGGAAGTGGGTAAAATCTGATCAGATTTTGTCCAAAAAAGATTCCCCAAGTAATAAAGAACGAAGCTGGTAGGCCATTAAATGGCCATTTTAGTTGATGAAACCACCAGATTAATTGATTCAGCGTGGCAGCTGCGTGGTAACAGCGTGGTCCGCCTCAACTAGGGGCCCCGGCCAACGATCGATATTTAATATTGGAGGGCCCCAGCCCCAGCCACAGCCACAGCCAGCCTCGCTTACAAGCCCATGCACGCCTCGTCAAAACTACTCCGTCAACCACTGCAGGAACGAAGTTGATATATGCTTTCTTGTATGGATTGGGAGTTTATATATTTAATTTTAATATATTATACATTTATTAAACTAAAATTACGATAAAATGTACAATAAAATTATCTACGTATTTCATGTTCAAATTGATTGTTTTGTGATATAATTTTACATTAGCTTAGAGTTATTACTATAGGTTTTTTATTATGCTATTAGTTAATAATTTTACAAATTTTCTCAAATTAAGAATTTAAATCTATGAAATATATCTTCATCATATAATCAATCATATTTTACTTGTGCCAAGTAGTTTCCTTACGGGGTACGCTCGTTTGATAAAACTGGACATGTGTTGCGTGCGTGGAGCGTATATCTTGATCTTGGACAAGGGCGTAGGAGGAGAGTATGGCCAACTACACCAGTCACCAGACAGACAGATAGCGCGTTGGACACGTCACCCACAACTTTCTGCTTTGAGTTTGAGCTTTCTTCCGTAGTTCATTCGTATCCCAATGACGTGGCACTTTCCTAATACAGCCAGCAAACTTCAGAATACGTGGGGGCCAACTCGATGAGACAATAATATTATTATTATTATTATTCAATTTGAATGCTAGTATTTTGATCTCACAAAACAAATGATGTCTTATATATATACTACTGTCATATCAAGTATTATCCAAATCTTGAATAATAATTAAATTCATTCATGAAACATGATAATTATAATCTTTAATTAATTTAAAAATAAAAATAACATTTTATTTCAATTTGCTTTCTATTATTATTATTATTATATATTAAAGAAAATAAAATATAATCGAGAATTCGGAAAACGCTTACATACAGCAACAGCAATTGGAAGAAAGAAGACGTCTGCGCGCAGGAGTCCTATAATGATAAAAGAAGTACACCCTAGACGACGTCGCATGCAGCTGTTATACCCATTATACCCTTAGCCTCGTCGTCGAAGGAATTCGTCTTTCCAGGGAAAAAGGGGAGAAGAGGCCGTGAAGTTTGGAAACCTGTTGTTGGGTGAACAACGCAGAGAAACCCCTCTTCATACCCTTTAAATGTTCGTCCCCTCCATTCCTCTCTCTTCCTCGATTTTCTTCTTCTTTTTAATTCTTTGCGGATTGTAATCATAAATCCAGGGAAGAAGAAGCCTCCAGTCCAAAGATCGTGGATCAAGTGTACGCCATACGCCCCGGAGCTGCTCCTTATCAACGTCTCTCCTTCGATTTTATTGGGAAACCGTTCGTATATATGTACTTGTATAGCGATCTATACGTGTAAATCAGAAACGGCGAAACAACAGAGAGAGTTCGAGAATGGACGGTCTGTGTTTAAAGGCTGGGATCCACGGTGTAACGTCGCAGATCGCCGTCGCCGGTGGGGGTCTCGATGTCCGTACGAATCCATCTCACATTGCCGCCGCCGTGGGGAGGACGGCGGCGGCCGGTAACGGGATTTCGGTTGAGAAACCGACCGTCTCCGGGGCGCCGCCCCCGTGGAGGACAGCGCCGTGGGGGTTTTCATTCAAGTATCCACTCAGATCTCTGTGGCCCGGAGGCGGCAGGAGGCGCGACGCCATCGCTCTGGACGAGCCTGTTTTGGTTGAGGAGAAAGAACAGGAGAAAGGAGGCGGAGAAGCTGTTGGCGATGAAGAGGGTGAGGCCGGGGAACGGGAAATCGGGAATTGGGTTTTGAAGATTCTTCACGTCCAGTCTACGTGGCGGGAGGAAGGAAAGCGTGGGGTTGAAGAAGAATTGAGAGGAGAGGAGGAGGCAGAAGAGAATGGAGCTGTTGATGATGATCATAGAAGTGAATGTTCTACAGATGACAGCGATGAAGGGGGTGATGTATGTAGAGTTGATGACGACGACAAAATTGAGATCGACAGGGATACGTTTTCAAAGCTGCTTCGGAGGGTTTCCCTGACCGACGCAAGGCTGTATGCTCGAATGTCGTATTTGGGAAATTTGGCTTATGCCATTCCCCAGATTAAGGTACCCCTTCCACATTAAATTTTCTTCAAATCTAGACTTTTTTCTTTCATGTGTCTACACTCTGTTTGACGTATTGTCTAATTTAAGAAAACGGTGAAGGTGAAGAAACCCATATAAGATATGTTAACTTCTCAGAATGAACTTCGTGCTTTATAAGAAAAATTATATTTCTTCTTATTCTTTTAGTTGCTTTTGATCAAAGTACGGATTTTTTGTGCTGTTGGTGGAGGAAAATCTTGTTGATGACCAGAAAACTTAGCGATCTGAATTCACATTTGTTTAATTACGGTGGAATGAGATAAACTTAATGATGATTAGCTGATTATGATTTGGGAAAATAAAAAGAAAAATTGAAAAGGATAGAGACTTTGAAGAGGTGAAGTAGCAATGAGTCAGAGGTTGATTCACCCCTGTTCAGTAAATTATGTCACGCCTACTAGAAATTCCCAATGGGTATGTGTTGAATTTGTTCAGCTATTAGCAAGCTACTGGAACTATTGTCATAATTATACCAAGTGTTTTTTGTTTAAAGTTGGATGTTATACTCCGCATTGTCAGAGTTAGTAACTTCCTTTCTTGCTTGAGGATTGTCAATCATAATACTCCTGTTATTTTGAGATCCTGTTGTCAAGGCCAGCATGCTTCACTCTGCATGTTATACAATTTTGGGCCTGAAGATTTTTTTTTTTAATATTTTGAAATGTGACTTGCATTTTGCAAAAGAAACATTATTGGGAAGGCATTTTAAATTCCATTCAACTGTACTCTGTCCTTGATGATCTAATAGTGTTGCTTATCAAGAGAGTTTCTTGAAGTTGTCTTGGGTTTTGTCAGTTAATGTAAGACGTGATGACTTGAATTTTTAAGTTCACTAGCACTTGATTAATTTAATTGTAAAATAATTTAGTACTTTTGGCGGTGTAGCCAGGGAAGCTGTTGAAGTTTCATGGTTTGCGGTTTGTAACTTCATCAGTGGAGAAGAAAGAATTGACCATGAAATCTGAGGTGGAGAAGGTCCCTGGTGAAGAGAAGAAAGAATTGACCATGAAATCCGAGGAGGAGAAGGTCCCTGGTGAAGAGAAGAAAGAATTGACCATGAAATCTCAGGTGGAGAAGGTCCCTGGTGAAGTTAAAGAAGCAGAAAAAGCCTTGAAGGAGCCAGAGAAAGGCAAGGAGCAGAAGAATGAAGAGAGTCGAATAAGTGCATTGACTGCTTACCGGATTGCTGCTTCTGCTGCATCTTATCTTCATTATCATACAAAGAGCATCCTTCCTTTCAGATCTTCTAAATCTGAGGAAAAAGGATATTTGCATGAAAGAAGCAATGGAGTCGGTTGCAATGCCAATATAATGGACAATGAGGTGGCCTCTCTCATGGCAACCACTGACTCTGTGACTGCTGTGGTTGCTGCAAAGGAGGAAGTGAAACAGGCCTTTGCAGATGATTTGAAGTCAACACATTCATCACCGTGTGAATGGTTCATATGTGATGATGATCTCAGTAGGACAAGATTCTTCGTTATTCAGGCAAGGCACTGCTTATTGTGTTAATGTTTTTATATATTTATTTTATTCTTAGTGAGGTGAGGTAACGTTACAAGTGGCTAATGCTTCTCTAAATCTGTACCCGTAGGGGGATATATAGTTGTATGTATCTATTCTGTTTCATCTTTAGAGCAATGCTGCTGCCATGTCAATGGCATTTAAAATCATTCATGCAACATTTTACCCTGCAATGCCTAGTACATTTAGTTTCATAACTTTGATATTGTTATGATATGTTACTCACAACGTTTTAATGTGTAGGGCTCTGAGACACTTTCATCGTGGCAAGCCAATTTACTGTTTGAGCCCACTCAGTTTGAGGTAAACTTCAATTCTCATTCTCAGATATTTGTGACTATTTCCAAGGCTGGTTAGGGATGGATCTGGATATTTGCATTGACATAGAAACTTAGACTTAATATTGGCTTAGTTTAGTAGAGATTGGTCTAAATTTCATTCATATGTATGCCCGCCTTCTTTGTAAGTTTTCCTAATAGTGGAACATTATGCACCTCTTTTGTTACAGGGACTTGATGTACTTGTGCATAGAGGTATATACGAAGCTGCTAAAGGGATCTATGAACAAATGTTGCCTGAAGTGCGTGCACACCTTAAATGTCATGGTGATCGGGCCACCTTCCGTTTCACAGGTCATTCTCTAGGCGGAGGCTTGTCATTGCTTGTGAATCTGATGTTGCTTATTAGGGGTGAAGCCCCACCTTCTTCATTACTTCCTGTTATCACATTTGGTGCACCATCAATCATGTGTGGAGGGGATCGGTTGCTCAAGGAGCTTGGATTGCCTCGGAGTCATGTTCAGTCAATCACCATGCATCGTGATATTGTGCCCCGTGCTTTCTCTTGTAATTATCCTAGTCACGTGGCTGAGCTTCTTAAGGCTGTCAATGGGAACTTCAGGAATCATCCATGTCTTAATAATCAGGTAATATATTTATGAACTATTTAGAACTATCAAGTGAATCTTTGCAATCATCTTATGGGTTTCCCTGTCCCCTGCTTTCATAACTGTGCATTGTTTTTGCAACAGAGACTATTGTATGCTCCGATGGGGGAGTTTCTGATTCTACAACCCGATGAGAAATTTTCTCCAAACCACGATCTTCTTCCTTCAGGCAGTGGACTATATATACTAAGCTGTTCGGTCCCAGATGCTAACGAGGCAGAGAAACGACGCCGGGCTGCTAGGTCCGTCTTCTTGAATTCACCCCACCCACTTGAGATTTTGAGCGACCGCGCTGCATATGGTTCCGAGGGGACCATTCAAAGAGACCATGACATGAACTCTTACCTAAAATCTGTTCGGAATGTGATCCGCCAGGAGCTCAACCTCATCAGGAAGGCAAGACGGGAACATCGCCGAAGAGTTTGGTGGCCACTTGTAGAGCTGCACGGCGCTAATACCGGTGTCATTATGGGGAGGCCCATCGCGTCAAGCAATGTGGGCCGAGACCAGTCAAGCTTCTCCGGCATCTTACAGACCGGGAGGGAGTCCTTGAAACGTTTTACCAGGCTTGTTGCATCACAGCACATGCATCTGCTCGTGGTACTCATGTTCCCTGCTCGGTTGTTGCTTCTTGGGACATACAGTGTGGCCAACTTCCATTGAATAATTTGAATGGACAGCGCACATCGGGTGCCCCATAATAATATGCAGTGTTGAACTACTACTGTAGAGGCGGAGGCATGTGGCTGGTAGATGAGGTAGACGATTCTTTATTCATTGGTTATCAATCATCATAGAAGCAGTTCATCTTTGCCATTCTTGTATTGTACATGGGGAATCCCAGATCGCATGTAGAAAAACAAACATTTGACTGTCAATGAATACAAATTAAGTAATGGATTTAGAGGTTGTTTGGCTTAGCGCTTTGACTGCATATAAGTCATTTGTGTAGCTAATTTGCTATGGTGTGTTTGATAGTTAACTGTTTGGCTTAGTGTTTCAACTTATACGCTATTTTATTGAAAAGCTATTATAGCAGCGTTTAGTAAAAGCTAGTACCCCCAGTTTTGCCAGAAAATGTTGGTATCCCCAGTTTTGTCAAAAAATGCTGCATCGTTGACCAACAAAAATACCAAATATTTTTCATTATTGTTACCCAAAGCTCTTTTCTCCATCATCTTCTCTGAAGTTGTGCTCTGCCATTACTGTCGCTGCTGCCGTCACCCTTTCTCCATATTGCCATTGTCGTCGTGTAACTGGGCCGCCGCAAGCAGTTTATGTTGGTGGGTTGTGCCATTGTCTTATCTGGTTCCAGTCATCGCCTCAGCTGGTGGGTCACACCATCGGCTCATCTGGTTCCAGCCATCGCCATCGTCATCGCCATTGCCATCGCCTGATCAGGCGCCGCCTCTAGCTTTGATCGTCGCCTCCTCCATCATTGATGGCGTCCCCAACCTGTAAGTGTATATACAATTATATATACACTTACAAGGTATATATATTAATAGTACTATTTTTTAAGAAAAAAAAATAAAAGACGTATATATGTTATATTGATATATTTTTTTAATAAGTATGTATAATTTATTTATTTTTTTATTATAAATAATATTTTTATAAATTTTATTTGTATTATTTAGTATCATGTCTATTTTAGTCTTTTTGTTAAGTTTTGACAACTTATCAGTTTTTACAAATTAAACACATAATTATTAACTCACAGTTTAAAAACATATTTATTCAAATACGCTATTAACTTAAACACTACACAACTTTTATACTAACCGTTAAGTAATTTAAAAGCTCTAATTAAAAATGGTAAGCCAACCAGCCTCTTAGTGTTGGCTGGGAAAACACAGGTTGAGGCTTCTAGAAATTTTTTTTTTTTTTTTTAATTTTCGGTGTAGAAGTATCTATCTCGGAAAAGGGTCGAAAACGAGATTTTGCTTGGGTTCAATAAACACCGATACCGAGCCCTCATTGATGTCTACGTCAAAATATCTTAATCATCCCATCAGATAATGGGTAAACAAATTCCCACCACAGAGCTTGAGAAAATTAAGCTGGCCCTTTAGGGCGAAGAAGGAATCAATTTTGTTGGTTTATGGATGATTTGCACGTGTCGATTCATGTAAAAGAAATAGAAAAATCCGAACGGGGCGGCAAAGCTTGATGCAGCAGTAGCAGAGAGTAGGGACTAGGGACCATGATCCAGTGACCCGTATAAAGCACATGTGGATCCATGTATCCAACCAAATCGCCCGGAGCAAAGGGTCGGCAATGGAGCTCGTTTAGCGACAAAATAGTCGGGTCCCAAGTCAACAGTGGCTGAGCCAACTTTGATTGGCCGATGCCTATCCGTCCAACGCAGCATACGAATCATCCCGGTTGCTGCGTACACGGGTCAACTTGAATCCGCAACCTTTGTCTCTCTCTGCCGCGCCTTCACCATGACCGTTTCAGAATGTGCAGTCCGAAGGCGCTTGTTTTGTTTTGTCTTTCCGTCTCGTCTTTCTTCCCGGCTTCTTCAACCTTCATGTCGTCCTCATTTTCAAATTCGTTTCGTACATGGAACTTTCCCTACCAAAGGACATGCTAATCATGAGGGTTTGCTGGTTGAATAGTACTAGTTGCTCAAATTTTTGGATAGAATTTGCAGTCCTGCATCGCCCTCAATCAACGTGACTGAAATCCAAGGAAGGGTAACATAGGCAAAATGCCGTGTAGGACTGCTAATTCCGACAAAAAGGCAGAGGAAAATTCTATTCCCAGTCCATAAATTTACTTTTAATAGCTCACATTTTGTTAAATTCTTTATTAATTTTAAAATTCTTATTTTACCACTCTTTTCTCCGACCACCCTCGATCGTCGTCTCGTCTCTCTTTCTCTCTCGCACCATACACATACAAACACATACATACATATATATATATATACACATATACACGCACCCATTGTAATGTAGTACAGAAGCATCACCGTCATTGTTGGGTCGACCATGGCAGTTAACCCTACACACTCTTTTTCTGTGACGACTACGAGCTAGGTCCACGATGGTAATCGGCCCACCACCATTGCCAAGGTGGGTTAACTATGGCTCGGGGGTTAGCGAGTTCGAGAAATCGCTGAACGTTGGGGTTCGGGGATTCGACGGTTCCTCCTCTCCCCCGGTGGGTCGGCCATAGCTAACCCACCTTGGCAATGGTGGTGCCGACCCATCTCGCGGCCATCACAAAGAGAGTGTGTGTGTGGGTTGGTTAATGACGATAGGTCGGTAGTTATGGTCGCCGCCCGTGTGTATATATATGTGTATGTGTTTGTGTATATGGTACGAGAGAAAAAAAGAGAGGCGAGGCGACTGTCGGGGGTGTTCGGAAGAGAGAGTGGACTCTGGGATAAACTAAGAATTTAAAAATTAGTGAAGAATTTAAGAATTAGTGAAGAATTTGATGGATTGTAGGTTGTGAAGAGAAAATTTGTGAGTTGCGGATAGAATTTCCAAAGACCAATTCGCAGTGTCCATTTTGGGTGCCTAATTCCGATGACTAATGTTTGTATTTCTCTAAATATGGTGTTTATGGATTTAAATAAACAAGATAACAGTTCAAAATTAATGTGATTTGGTTAGTTTGATTTGAGTTTTTCTTTTCTTTTTTAAAATTAGTTCAGTTCTCCTATTTTTTTTTTCCCCACCTAGATTGACATTAAGGGGTTTAGGGTTATTTCTTCAATGTGATTGGTTTGGTCAGTTTAATTTGGGTTTTATTTCTTTAATTATTTTGATATGATTGATCCAAAACTTATATAATCAAATATGAATTCAATTGGGGTTGGCTTGGTTTTGATTTTATTTTTTAATTGGCTTGGTTTTGAATATAAAAAAAATTCCAAACTCAATTTAATTAGTTTTGGTTAAAATTAATCCTAAACGTTGAAACCCTTATCTCTCTGTAAAGATAAACAATTGTGAGAAATTAGGAAGAAATGTCGACAATTTTAGCCAAAATGACAACCCTATGAATATGATCATTAAGGAAAGTTTGTATTATACGCCCACTTTTGTTTTCTTGGGCCATCCTTAAACTTATTGTGGACCGCTAAGAAATGATTGTTTGAAATAGCCCATTCCATTAGACCAGGCCCAAACATAGCCCAACCATTTATTTTATTTTCATTTGAATTTATTTATTTCAGGTCGCTTTTCTCTCTCCCGCCACCGCGCTGAACTCAAAAAGACAAAAAATAAATAAAATCCCTCCTTTTTGGAGCCTTTGTCTTATTTACTCAAGCGCCCCAATTTCTGCGTTGCTTTATTCATCCATGCCCTTATCGTCCATTCTTGCTCTGGAAGCTTTATCATCTCATCTTTTCACCCTGCAGAAAAGCTTTATTGACTTTCCTGTCATCAGTCCCTTCACTATATCTAAATACACACACACAGAGGCGTATCTTCTACTCCCCCAATTCTCATTCCCTCTTTCCTTTTTATAGCATATTCCAATCCTTTCGCTGATTCATAGGTTGCAGAGTTCGCTCTTTCTCAATGCTCGGACCGAGGCGGGATTCACCGGTACAAGATCACCACTCCGAAACCTTCACCGGCATTCGCTTCGTCCTCCTTGGATTCGATGCGATCCAGGCAGAAAAGGTATGTCTCTTTCTTTGCTGTTACTTAGAATCTGTAGGGTTGCATAAATTCAGTCTTCATGAGGTTTTATTGTTTTATTTTTGTTTCGTTATCTTAGTTCCGGCTGAAGCTGGTTAGTGGCGGTGGGGTTGATTTTGGTCTGTACGATCCGAGTTGCACTCACGTAATTGTCGACAAGCTTACCTATGTGAGTACTACTAATCCCCAGTTATATTCAATGTAGTTCAATGTTATAAATATTATAAAGAAAGGATCGGCTGCAATTTGTGTGCTTGTCTGGTTTAGGATGATCCTGTATGCGTTGCCGCACGAGCAGATGGGAAGATTTTAGTCACAGGTTTATGGGTTGATCATAGTTGTGATATTGGAATGCCTGCTGATCCCACCTCTGTGAGTATTTCTATCCATTTCATGTCGTCTATTCTGTTTTTGAATCTAACACTTTATTTCTATCCATTTCTTTTCTTGTTTATTTGAACATGCAACTAAATATAGGCTTATCTCACTTGTCATATGCTGTTTCTATGATGTGCCGCCAAATTCCACGGTATATTGACCATTTAAAGTGTGCTTCTTCTCTCATGCCGTGTTCCTCTTTCAAAAATGTCTTTCCCAACTTTTTGTTGTTATTTCAAGGTAAAAAAAAAACTGTGTTCTTATGTTTTTGGTCCTATTTTTGTCTTCAGAATGGTGCTTCTTTAAGTTGAAGAAATTGTTTTCTAATCATCATATATCTTGTTACTCCACGTTAAAGATATGCAAGTTTGCTATGCCCATTTAGGACATTTTCAATTATTCATGCACTAACATGGGAATTGAATATCAGAACACTTGCATGTTGATTTTGCTCTTTGATGTAACATGGATGTCATATTTAGTCGGCTCATACCTTTCATGAAATAATAATGGTCTGCTGTTGATGTAATTCAACTTTCTTTCTTTTCTTTCCTTTTTCTTTTTTTTTTTGTGAGTGGGGGTGGGGAAGGGCCTAATTTTTTTCTGTTTAGTCTACAAAGAACTTTGATTTGATATCAGGGAGTGATCAGTCTTTTATCTACTTGTAGTCTAAGAGTACTAATGCATATCATACTTGTCATACCTGATTATAAAGATAAACTACCTCTTATTTTTCTGATCAATTTGGTTTAGTTACTTATTGGTGTCTACAGGCTAATGCACTTATATATTTCTCTCTTCTTACAGGTCATGTACATACCTTTAAGGGAGTTAAGTGGAATTCCTGGTGCTAAATCTCTAACAATTTGCCTGACTGGATACCTGAGCCAAGACCGAGATGATATCATGGTTAGCACGAGCTTTTCTTTAAAATCTTCCTTCTATATTGTGTGCAATGAATTTTGTTCATTTATTTGATTTTTTTATCTTTCATATACTAATTACAAGAAGCTTTCGGTTTCTATGAACTTTTTGCCTTACTGTATCCTTCTATTTTTCTCAGACAATGGTAGGCCTCGTTGGGGCAAAATTTTCAAAGCCGTTGGTAGCAAACAAAGTTACACATCTTATATGCTACAAATTTGAAGGTGTGTTTACTTTTAATTTTATTTTATTTTATTTTTGTGTAGATGAATTTACACACGTTTTGTTTGGACTATTACCACCATAGTTGTTAGGATTAGATTTGACATCTAATGATGAAGATCCAGGCCCTCGGTTCATTAGTCAAACTGGTTGAACTGTAGTTATAGAATTATATATAACTTATCCATTGCACGGAAGGAAATTCAGCACAAATTGGTACATGCCTGGCCAATGGAAATGCTTGCACTTGGTTTTCTGAAATGCTGAGAATAAGTTCGGAAAGTTCCAGCTGTGCATTTTGTACCTTCTCGTTCTCTGGTTTTTAACTAAACGAATCCACACTCTTGGACCAGATTGGTGGACCTTCCAGTTTTGTTTTAACCAGTTGAATGGGCTGGTCTAGTTGATGGATGACATGGATCATGGCAAGTCTTAATTAATGACACTTTTTTCAAATGCTCTATTTTCGATGTGAAGTAATTTTTCATCTATATTTTTAAATTGAAGTCCGTCCAATTGGTTTAGTTTTTTAGACACAAAACTTTAATTATTCTTGAATAAATTTGTTTTTTATTTATTTTTGTTTCTTTTTCCCATAAAGCAACAAACAACCATCTTTATAGTAAAAGTCAATGTTTATGCTGACTGAGGTTTTCAATTAAGTTGTCTGGGAAATGCACATGATCATCCCCGTCTGATATGTGGCTGCAACATATTTATGACATATATTTAATATTTTATTTTGGTGGTGGGTGTCTGCACAAACGGAAAGTAATTATGTAAAGCAAGTTTAGAAAGGAACCTTACATTTTCTTGGATTATTTTCTTTCGGTTGGAGAGTACTTGTTCTGGTATAAAATTATAAATAGTAGCTTTTGTTTTCACTTCAATAAGTACTGGAACGCGCATCTGCTTGTTGGAATATTGGAAATTGCTTAGTATTACTCTACAGTGGTTTCTAAGTAATGTTTCTTGGGTAAATGTCTAAGGCTGTACAAATTCATTATAGAAACCTTCTATTTTTATATAGCTGTTTTTGCTAGTTCTTGGATGGTGTCAAAATTTTCGTTTTCATTATAGGAGAGAAGTACGAGCTTGCCAAGAAGATGAGGAAGATAAAGCTTGTTAATCATCTCTGGTTGGAAGACAGGTTGGTCTACAACTTGTCTCTCTCTACTTGACCTTCATCTAGGATTAGTAGAGTACCAAAAAGTAGGATGACTAGTCCTCTCCTAGTTGAGTCATACTACTTTCATTTTCTGTTGCAGTTTGAGGGCTTGGGAAATTCTCCCAGAAGCTGATTACAATAAGAGGTGAGACTTGAATTTGGATTTTCTCTGTTGTAATTTTACTCGGGTGTGTATTATCTATGTGTTTATAATAGAACTGCATAGGCTCACGAATTGGTTCAGGTGTTCATTTTAGGGTAAGAGGGTTAGACAGATATGTGGTGCTTTAACTAGACATTTATTGGCATTTCACCAATCCCAAAGCTATTCTGTTTTGAAATCTTGTGATTCTCGGATGATAGTTGTTGCAAGTACTTAGCTCTTACCAATTGACATTGTGAAGCTGATCAATCACTCACTTAGTAGTCAACCTCCTCCTATTTCTCCAGTGGCTATGAGTTGGAAATGGAGATTGAAGTTAAAGATTCTGTAGAAGAAGCACAAAACATAGCTGAGAAGCAATATGATGCTATTTCTGGTAATATGTGTATCGGGAGAATAAGGGGCAACCTGTCTTCCCAATTAAAGGAAGATATATCAAGGAAGCTGCTAGCTACTAGTGCATCTAAAGTGTTAACTGCAGACGAGATTGTATCTGTTCATGCTTCAAATCTGCAAGACGTTCATAAGAACCATTCCAAAGTGTTTGAATCTTGGGGCACCAGAACTCCTGGGGATGTTGCTTCTGGTAAGCAACAACATTTATCAAAAACATACAGCAAGAAGCCAGCTTCTGCCCAGTCTGAAAATGTTTTGACTTCTAAATATGAAGATGCTGTGAGGGCTGATACCGATGGCGCAAAGTTCAGTATAAGTTACTCGAGGAAGATCCCTAAGAGAAACACACTTCCAATGTCCTCTTCAGCCATAGAGCAAGCTATTGATGTAACTAATTCCAGTTGTGTCAAGACTCCTTTGAAGGAAACCAAGTTACATCATGAAAGAGGGCAAATTGATGCTGCGCTTCGAAAGAGGAAGATGGATGTTTCTTATGGGAGCTCAAAATCACGAAAGATTACTCATGATTCAACAATAAGTCAGTTGGTGAATGATGCTGGAGGTTTAGCTTCTTCAGGTTCATTAAGTGACGAACTTGACAATTGGGCTACTCCAGGCCCTAACCCAAACTCTCCTTCCAGCAATTCATCAGCCCTTGATAGAACATCTATGCTGAAGCCTATTGTGGGTGCTGTTAACTCGAAGGATAAGCAAAAATATAACTTGGATGCATCTCAAACATCTTTCACAGATATGAAAAAAATGAGCTTGGCGAGCAGGCATAGCATGAAAGATGTTATGAACAATGCAGACAATCCTATCGGTGAAGTTGGAAAGCCACAGGAGGAACTGCACGATGTGCAAGTCCCAGGTCCAGAAACCAAATTAGAGGCTGAGAAATCCAGTAGTCTTAGCTTGAATTTATTTAAAGGTCAAAATGTTGATTCAATTTTGAAACCACTCAGGAGGAAGGTGGTTGGCAAGAAGGTTGTGGGCCGTAAATCAAAACTACTAGGCCCTGGTAATACCAAAAACCAGAAATGTCCCGTTTATGTCAGTAAAACTGTGTCACAACCTGACATTGTGGCGACTTCAATTGATGGGAAACAGATACCTGACAAGGTAGCACTTGGTAATTATAAGAACCTTAATTTGATTCCTTTGGATGACGTTGATGGGGCCACAATGATGGAGACAAATAATGTAGCAAAAGCAGGGAATGAAGTTGAGATTAGGACAGGATCCATGGTTGATGAAACTGAGGCTCCAGAGGACAAGGAACGTGAGCTTGAGGCTGTTAATCTATCACACAAGATGACCATAGGGATGAAATACAATACAGATGCTGGGGAGCATATAGCAATAGGAAAAAATGCCAGCAGTTCGAGTGCAAATCATCCACCAAAAACATCAGATGATGGAAAAGGAGGTGAACTTGAGAAGCCAATTTGTGGTGGGAAAAATGGGCCTGATCAGTTAGTCTCCAAAGAGGATGCTGCAAAAGAAAAAATAACTAGAAGGAAAAAAGCCCTGCTGGGTAAAACTTCTAGGAAGCTTCTTCCGGGTGGGATGAGAAAATCAAAAGTAGATGATGATCGAGACAAGAAAGGTGGAAAGAATAATGGAAAGATAGAAAACGAGGAAGAAAAAAGCATTCTACATCCCACCTGTGAGACCAAGCAAACCTTAACCGTGGAGAAGTCAGAAAACTCCATTGGAGTGGATAAAGGAAATAGTCCTGCTGGTATTCTAGATAAAAATGTCAGTCAGGGTAAACGCCAGTTTGAAAAAGTTGCTCTAAGATCTAATAAATTGTCAACAAAGATAGAACTGAAGCCTGGCTTGAATGACCCGGATTCAGTATTCACGAAGAGGATTCTGAAAGTGAAAACTGAACCTGAGTGGTTTATATTAAGCGGGCATAAACTACAAAGAAAGGAGTTTCAGCAGGTTATTAGACGGTTGAAAGGTAGGGTATGCAGAGATTCTCATCAGTGGTCATATCAGGCTACCCACTTCATTGTTCCAGATCCTTTACGGAGAACAGAAAAACTTTTTGCTGCTGCAGCATCTGGAAGGTAAATACTTGCCACGAAAACTTGTGACTGCATGTAATTGACCAATTACCAGTCGAAATTATTTAGTGCTGAGTAGAGCTTGCATTTGCTTTTTAAGCTAACTAGCATTCTGTCCTTTTCTTATGCGGTGTTTTGAGTCTCATTGTCATGTTAACTAATAATTGATTCTACCACAATTGCAGGTGGATTTTGAAGACTGATTATTTAACTACCAGCAGCCAGGCAGGAAGATTCTTAGCAGAGGAGCCGTATGAGTGGCACAAGAAAGGTCTAAGTGAAGATGGTGCAATCAACTTAGAGGCTCCAAGGAAGTGGCGACTTTTGAGGGAGAGAACTGGTCACGGGGCCTTCTATGGAATGCGCATTCTCATATATGGCGATTGCATTGCTCCACCTTTAGTATGTTGCATTTATGATTCAAATTTGTAATTTGTGTACTAGTTCTGGCACATATTTACCATGCAGGTTTCTCGATTGTACCAAGATATCTTTCATATAATTCTTCATATTGGCATATTGTTTGTCTTGTTTACTTATCTCAATTCACTTTGTTACATTCAGGACACACTAAAGCGCGTCATCAAAGCAGGAAATGGGACCATATTAGCAACCTCTCCTCCTTACACCCGTTTCCTTAAATCTGGAGTCGATTTTGCTGTTATCAGTCCTGGCATGCCGCGCGTTGATAGGTGGGTGCAAGAGTTCTTGAGGCATGAGACACCATGTGTGGTGGCCGATTACTTGGTAGAGTATGTTTGCAAGCCCGGTTACTCCCTCGAGAGACACGTGCAACACAATACTCACACGTGGGCAGAGAGGTCGATGGCTACCCACCTGAGCCGGTTAGAAGAGGTTGTCGAGGAGCCAACAACGCCCCAGCATCTTGTTCTTACCGATCTGCCATGTCAAGGTTGCGGGTGCCGTGACAGAGGAGAGGATATGCTGATTTGTGGTAACGAAAGCGGGTCTGCAGGTTGTGGTATTGGCATGCATATTGATTGCTGCAATCCTCCACTTGAATATATTCCAGAGGAAGACTGGTTTTGCCCGAATTGCAGCAAGAGCAGCGAGAAGGCCAAGCGTCCCAAGACTAAGAGTACCAAGGCAAGACGGTCTTCAGTAAAGAGCAAATGATATTTGGTCTTGCGACAACTTTTGCTTCTGTATTTTAAATGTTGTTCTCAATTCTCTAAATTCTGTAGGCCTAGTTATATGCTTATAGGAAGCCAAGCCATGCATCTTAATGGTATTTCTGAAACTATTTCGAACTAAGAAGAGTTGGCACGTTAATGGCTTCAAATGTTGGTGGGTCGGTAATGGGCCGGCCCAAGTGAATATGGGCTAGGATAAGTGAAATTTGTGATGAGAATGAATGGGTTCTTCAAGTGAAGGTAGACCCGAATCATTGAAAACGCTGTCTGTCTTGACTCTTGAGAAAGTGAGAATGTCGGAAGTTAAATCCGGATCTCAACGCCCTCCTCTCCCCTCTCCACAGAACTCGGATCTCAATATGCATGCATACCCCTTTGGCCCTTTCTCAAAATGTATATTTAAATATAAACCAATAGTCAATTGTTTGATCTCAACAACTCCCCCAAATCTTGGTACTTTGCACTTCTCCGCCAACACCAAGTACGGGAATGTTATTTCTCAAAACGGAAAAAAACCAATTTTCATATGAAATTGTAAAACTGCAGCGAATTGAGGAGATATTAGAGATTTAAAAATGAAAGTTTAAGTATGAATTTAATAGAAGGGAATTATAAATCTGAAAGTAAACTTTAGATGATTTACTTGAAGAGGTAACTCTTATATGAATTTTATGCGACTATGGTAAGTTTTATGGAGACTAAATGTGATCTAAATTTAGCATTTTAAGGTTTGGATGGCTGTTAATAAATGGGGTTATGTTTAATTTAACAAAACAATATCATATTTAACAAATTTTTAATGTTAAATTTAAATTATAAAAGTCCCATAACACTAAATCTAAATTATATAGGATATTTATAAGATTAAATTGATCATCAATGAGTTGGAGTGAAACTTACCTTAATCTTTTTTAATGTTGTTAATATTTGATTTAACCAAAAAATATTTGAAAAATAGTGATTATAAGCACCTCAATTATTATTATTTTTTTAAAAATTCTTCGTAAGATAACCTAAACTAGAAAACATCTCAATGAAATTTACCCAATTAATGAAATTTTTCCTAGGAAACAGGGAAATTTACCCAACTAAAAACAATGGGTTAAAGCAACCGAACAGAGTTTAAATTAACGATGACTTTGATTTTTGACTAAGTGCTATATTAATCTACCAAATCAAATCAAATATGCGATGTGAGAGTGAGTAGGGGAGAGAGAGAGATGATTCCATCACATGGGTGTCACTGACATCATCATATCTGGCCACGACTTGACCTCTTCCCAATGTTCCCAACATTCAAACATCTCGTGTTATTTCTCCATAAGTCCTCTTCTTTCCCTATTTACACTCAACCCCCCAAATTACGTCCTTAACCCTCGTCACATCCCTGTGACTGAGAGAAATTAAAAGTACCACCCCTCAAGGATTGGCTTCTTCTTTGATTAAAGTTAAAAATTTATTTGAGATTAAGCTCATATATAGATTTTCTGTTTTGTTTTATGTCTGTGTATGCATTTATCCAATACATACATAAAAAGAGGTGAATTACGAATTTTAAATCAAAAAAAGACAAAAACAAAGAAGAGAAGGCTTTGTGCAGCAGCTAAAGTGGCAACCCACATGGCATAGAATAATCGTAGAGTGCGAACTCGCCTTCCAATTCGTTGGGCGGGTGGATTCAAGCCTTTGCTTGTAGCTCACAAAAGAAAGAGCTTCAGAAAGAAAAAGAGAGGCAAGCAAGCAATAGCATGTTATCTTCTTCTTTATAATAGAAAGACTTGGCCATAAAAAAGGCAAAAGAAAAAGAAAAAAATAATGGGGATGCCCTCGTGAGAAACTGTGCAAATGCCAGAGGCCCTTGTCTTTCGCCTCAAGAAAATAAAATATGCTCCTTCCCACCTTATAACATATGACTGCCCATCTGTATTCTCTCTTAATACTTTTTCATCGTCAAGTTTACAGCTCAAGAAAGAAAGAGATGCATGTTTGCTTTCCCCCACTTCTAATCCCCACCTTTTTAAAATATATATTATGTCTTATTCTGCAAATGACAGTGAATTTGCATATGCAGCAGCTATGAGCTATGGATCCTTTAGGCTTGCAGAGCTATGGCTTCCCACTCTGCAAATCCAGCGAATCCCTTCTTTACATTCCAGTTTTGATACATATATATATATATCAAAAATTCTGTACAGATCATCTAAGGATTTTGGAGGAGGAGAATAAAAAGGGTGCTGAGAGATGAGGTGGTCCCTGGATGGATAGTGGGAGAATTGTAAATTCGTTGATTACTGCACAAGTGTAATTGAAGACAGTCACGTTCACCAAAAATGAGAAGGACCCAGTCCCTTGCAAGGAAAGGCTGCTCGGTTCATTAAATAAATGGGGGAGTTTTTATTTGGGGGGTGTGTTTGATAGTAAAAATACATGAAAAATGTTACATTTAAGAAATTAAATTTATTTTTGATATTTGACATATTATATTTTTCATGAAATTAAATTTCATGGTACAACCATTAAAGTATATTTTTATCTTTTTTTTATGAAAAATTTAATCCAAGAGAGATAATTTTTATTTTTTATGTAAATTAAAAAAAAATTAATTAAATACTACCAAACACACCCTTACTGTTTTGATGATCAGGTGCAACGTGATTTAAGATAAAACTTCCAACTTGAATTTAATACAATATTAACAAGTAGATCAGAGAGAGTTGAGTTAAAAGTTGATGGAGTCATGATGATTTACTTGGGTCGGCTAGGGTTGGGTTCCCTTTTAGATTCATGCATTTCCTGACCGCATAGGACAGCAGAAAGAAAGTAGTACATGTAAATATGGATAATGCTACATGAACAATTTATCGTGAAAGATAGTACAATATAAGAAGGATGCTTTTCTCCTCTGCAACCATCTATAGCTCATTTTTTTACCCTTATCATTACAATGCACTAAAAGGAGGTGGTAAAAGCAGCACTACTTTTCGGGTGTAAAAATAGAGGTCCCCCACCACCAGTTACCAGAGCACAATAAACAAGGATGACAATGACAAAGTTTCGCATACCCATCTCCAGAAAGATTCCAAGGCATTTGTAGGGCTATTTGGCTTTGATGAGAACCAGACCAGACAAGGCAGCTCTCTCTCTCTCTCTCTCTCTCTCTGGCCTTTTGATTAGGGATAGAGGAGGAGAAAATGGATAGTAGCATGCATCAATGTCTTTATAGAAGACGAGGTGGAGGAGGGATCAGCTTGTACTGACTCGGCCGTGCTTTGTAATTTGTAATGTTTTACAGTGACTTGGGAATGGGACAAATTACAATTACTTCATAGTGGATCTTGTGGAATGTCAGCTTTGCCATGGATAAGCCTGACAAAGGAACAGTAATGGCGACACAGATAAGACATGAGAAAGAAGCCCAAAAGTGAGGCCAGGCCACCATCTCTCTCTCTCCCTCTCTCTGTGGATCACAATTCACAAATGCATCCACCCACCCTACGCACCCTTCTTTTTATGTGGAAAACCAAATTCAATTCGCCCCAGTCCCGGCATTCTCCATACGGAAAATGGTGATATGGCAAGTAATTAAGAAACCGAAAATAAATCACGAGACAAAATCTTCGAGAGTTGAAACCCATGAGAAGAAAATTCGCAGTACCGAAATAGTTCTGTACATGAACAGAAGAGTGAAAATGGATGGCAAAATTTTCCCGACTGGAATTGGGGAATAAATCTTCTTTTTTTACAAACAGGGAATCGGATTCCACAGCCGGTGAAATCTCATCGTTAAGATCATCAGCAGCTTAATGCTTCATACTTGACTGGAATCGGACGGTTAAACCCAACTTGAGAAAGCAAACTACCAACGGCTGCGATATCCCGACAGAACACACCTTGAAACACTGAGGCTGATGAAGCGGGGGTTTTGTTTTCGATCCGTATAGAGGTTGAGGTTTCTGTTTCTGATTTGGATTTGGGTTGATCATGAGTTTGCTGAACTTGCATTGCCGCCGCCGCCGCTTGTAAATCAGCCGCAGCCTTCTTTCTCTGCTTCTCCGCCGCTTCTTCGTCCATTATCGTTGACATTAAACTCGAGTATCCCTTCTGAATCAACCTGTAAAGCAACAAAGCGGACATTTTTGCTTTATCCCTAATTGAATCCACATCATGTTCGTCGGCAAACTCGCATCTTTCCATGAAGCTAGTAGATTTATCGGGTTTGTGCCGCAACTGGAGCAACAAATGGGCCCTTTCCAATTCGGATCTAGAGCAGCCCCGTCTCAGACCAATCAACGCATGGTAATCTACATTCCCTGTTTCGCCTGAGGCAACCCTCTGTTTCAGTTCTTGAATCTTGGTTGTTAAAGCACAGAGCTTCCCGGGAATCTCTCGGTATCGCACGTTTTGCCGCCTCCAGGCAGGTCCGGGCAGCCTCCGATCGCGTAAAATTGAATTGTATAGAAGCTTCAAGTGTTCGAGATCGTGAAGAGAGTCCGGCAGGCATCGGATGGTTTCGAAGAGAGAGGCTCGGGTGCTCAAAGCCTCAATACAGGACGGGTTCAAAGCCAAGGTCCGATTACAGTCAGCGATGGACTCCGCGATTCGACCCGCGGATCTATAGGCTGAAGCTCGGTACATGTAACATTCGGCGAGGAATCCCTGAGGGGCTCCACGGCGGCCGTCGACTATCTTAGAGAAGTGCCGGATGGCTTCAGAGTAGAGGCCGGCATCCAGGGCGGCAATCGCCGCCGTCTTGCGGCGAAGAAGGAGCTTGATGTGGCTGAGCAGCTGGGAGATGCTCTCGCTCTCGGCCCTTGGAGGGCTCAGAGGTTGGTCGGGGATGGTGGCGAGTTCTCCGGAGATTGGGAGTTGGGAGAAGGAGAAGCTGTCGTCAGACCAGCAGATGCTTTCGCGGCGGAATGCGGCCGTGGCCAGGCGTTTTCCTGTCTGGAGGAGGAGCATGGCGTCCTCCATCATGCCCAGGTGGCAACATGCTTGGCCCAGAACCAAGTACCTGAAATTGTAATTTCACACCCACAGTGAGTCACCTCCGACCCTGTTTTGATTTTCGACCTTCATATTATTAAAAACAATATCAGGAATATATCATCTACTACTGGACTATTTTTCTAATTTCTATATATAGTAATTATTTGATTTAATATTCAATTTTTTAGTTGATTTTTTTGAAAACATAAAGAAATAGAAATCATTAATTGCAGGCCGTCATTTATCTAGCGTAACCTGCAAGCTATCACGAAAAAATATTTGGAAAGTTAAAATAGGGAATTGGGCGAAAGGAAAATTACCTCCATTGCCCTTCCTTGTCGCAGTTTTTACAGAGACTAGCCATAACCTTCTTTTTCAAATCCGAGACAGAGAAGCACTTGAAAGAGGGATGATCGTTCTCCGGCGACTCGCCGGGGGACAGAAGCTTGACTCGCTCCTTGGACAACTGCTGGGAGGAGTTATCGGAAGAGAGAGACGTGGAGTCGTCCGAGGCCATCTTCAGGCTGGGAATGTAGTCTTGGAGCATATCGGCGACGTCCTTGAACCGGCCGAGATAGAGAAGCGCACGCGCTTTGAGCTCGAGAGCGATCTCTAGCCGAGGCGAGAGCGCCAGAGCCGCGTCCAGAAGGCAGACGGCCGACGTGATCTCGCTCTGTTCCCGAGTCGCAATGAGACCTCTCGCGTCCTTGACATATTTATCCACAACCTGTGTTTCAATAGCACAGTAAATCCATGTAAGAAGAAGAAGAAGAAGAGGAAAACAGGCCTGATTTGATCGAAAAAGAGTAGTAGATCATTCACCTTTCTGTTGGTAAGCCACCAGTGCTTCTTTTCTCCGCCGCTCACAGTCGGTGACGTCGCCATTGCTGTTCAACAGCGATTGAACATCAACGTCTCTCTCAATTACAGAGAGACGGAGAGGGAGAGAGAGAGAACCAGAGAGAGAGAGGGATAAGAGGGTTTGTGGGGTTTTAAATCTATGGAAGAGTGAGGGGAGAGAGAAAGAGAGAACAAACTTGTAAAGCAAGTGCCAGCTTTGACCTCAGAGAAAGCTTTGATCCTTCAACTTCATCGCTGGCACCCCCACAGATTCTCTCTCTCTCTCTCTCTCTCTCCCTAGGCTCTGGAAGCCAGGGCTGTGGCATTGCGACTACTGAATATTATATCTATGCTAATGTTAACTATTGTACAGGATAATTGTATTTTATTTTTAAATAAAATTTATTTATTCTATAATGTCTTTAATTATATTTTTTTTTGGGGGGGGGGGTTTATTAATAACAAAATATTGTATTTTATAAAATGTTGTTAAGTAGTACAAATGTTTTATAATTCAATCACATAATACAATATATATTATTTAAAAATAAAATATACTTACTCCATTTGAACTACTAATTTGACCAGGTGTTGAGGGTCAATGCCGCGTTTGACACCCGGCTGTAGGCGGTGAAAGCTTCACGGGTCCTCCTCGGGTTCAAGTTCAACCACCGGGGAAATAAATTTGGCCCAAAAAGAAAGTAAAAAGGCGGCATGAAATATGAGTTTGAATATGAGGAATGAGCAAACGAGCAACCGAAATGGGAATTGACAAATCATAAATCCTGATGAGCTGCGCGTAGGCAAAATTTAATTAATTCATTCCGGCAGTCGTGTGATTTTACTGCAATACCGCTTCCGGTTTGATCTAATGCCAGGACAGGACTGGAAAGGAAAGGAGTGGGGGATTGTGGCATCCTATGCACATTTAATGTTGGAACATTTCTGGAAAAATTAGGTGGAAATTTGAATTAGTAGCACATGACGTACTACTGAATCAATGAAACCTACTGAGAGATCTAAATTAGTTTCACAATAAATGCCATCATCAGAAAAACCTCTTAATTCTATGACACCAACAGTAAAGAAAAGCAGGCATATATCTGCTGCGTGAGTGCGTCTGGGGGGGAGGTGGGTGGGGTGGGTAGATGGGCGGGTGGTGGAGGGATAAAAGGGTAAATTAAATAATGGATGGTGTATTTAAGAAGGCACAGGAATCATGGTTTTTGGTTGGCCTTTGATTTCGTCAAGTCACATGAATATGTATGAATAGGAATAGGAATAGGAATGAGGTGAGATGAGATGAGATGGCGACTGTGCTTTCAGCCGTCACCTTAATAACAACAATTTTAGTGTTTACGTTTAGCTAGCTAGCTAGCAAGACGACGTTAATTAGCATGCATTTTAGTAACTATAATAATAAATTATGTTTAAAAGAGTTTAATTAATTCTTTTTTTTTTATTAATTTATCTTCATTACTAATGCATTATTATAACATCCGAAACACAAATTGGTTGTCGAGTTAGTAAGGAGATTTCACTCACTTCCCTTAATTAGAAAATTAAATTCTAAACATAAAATTTACTTTACCATAATTTTGATCGATAATACACGACAGAGAGATGTGACATCTACCACTATATACGTACCATACGCATTAATTAATTAATGAAGTTAAAGGTGACCACAACACCTACCCCCCCCATTTTATGTTTAACAAAATAATAATCATCAGAAATTCTTGATAAATATGAAGTGTTTCCAAATCACAAAATAATCTCTTCCCCAACTACCCTTTCCCATCATCATCGCACCGGGTCCCACCTCTTTGCCACGTTTCTATTCTTCTTCTTCTTCTTCTTAGCTTAAATTAAATCATGCATGTATAACATACATATGTATTTTAGTACATAATAATATCACAAATCCTAATTCTTTTAGGTAGAGTCTATTGGAAGAATTTAATGATTTGAATATAATATAAACATGCAATGTCAAATATGAACCAAATTAGTATATATATATATATATATATGTACAGCAGATGATGAGAGCATTATTAAGTGTCCCAAACCGTAGGCAGGATTAGCCGCATTTGCTCAAATGATATGTAATTATTGTGGATCCACAATATGTGAAGTGGTGTTTGGTCAACTCCACTCCAAATTAGAAGGATTATTTAACTTAAATCATTATTAGTGGTTGGATGTACCGTTTTCATCCCCTTTTAGTGTATCCTAAGAAAGTTATTATCTAAGTAATATAATTAAAGATGTCTTTTTTTGAAGAAGACATAAAATTTTATTTATTTATTTTATTTTTTATAAAAGTAGTGTGATCAGGAACTAATTAGGGGATGACCTGACCATCAAGGGGTAACCGGGTCAGCTCCCTTTAAATCATATCCTTGCCTTATTTAAAGTCTTATATAATTAGCAAACTTAAAGGCCCAAATCTATAGTCATTGTTCTTGATCGCGGCCTAAAAATCTAGAGAGACAAGATATACATGTTAAATCACTGAGAGTAATACGGTCACTTTCGCTGCGTTTAATTAATGATAGAAAAATATGTGCAAGACGACTAAATTTTGAGCACACGTTACTGTTGCTATTCCAATTAGTTTACTTACTTTCTTTCTTAGAATTTGGTTATTATAAGCCTAACTCAACCGTTGGATGTGCTATTCTAAGGACTCTTCAAACTGCTTTTGTATTGTAGTTGCAAAAAAAAAAAGCCTTTTAGTTGAACATGTGAATACAGAAAGAAAAAATATTTTTCTTTCCAGGTTGGACAAAATGGGGCCCGAATTCTTAGTTGGAGGAGGAGTACTGATCAGTGATGAGCTTTTATTATACAGATCAGCCTCCTCCCACATTGCACGATCCATCCAACTCTTAGTCTTAGGCAGGCGTCCTCCAGCCACGCATCAACTCCTCTTCCATCATCCATGTCTTTTGTCTTAACTCCATAGCTGTTAGGAGGTACCCTACAACCCAAGGGTAAGCGTCCTTTCAAGTTCGCACCAATTTGTCCTCAAAACGGCAAATGGCCAATCTGCTTCTGTCCTCTTAAAAGTGTCCTGCTTTAGGGCACTTCTCGAGAGCACGCAGAAGCAACACATGCCATGTCTAACACACCCAGTTCTATATTTGCCTTGAGCAGTGCCAAATAGGCCATCCCAGGCTTTAAAGTCTTGTACCCATTCTGCAATGGCTGCTGATGGCTACTACTTTAGCCATATTGCAGTTGTGATAGGTTCATTATTGGGGTGGTGGGAGAGGGGGGGCTGATCTGTTGTGCATTCTTTTGGATCTAATACCCATATGTTGTCATTCCGTGCTATAATTGCTAATAATCATCATATATTCTTGTCCCCTTTACCTTCAAAACAATTGAAAAATACATTAATGCACTAACCGAAGCTGCATATTCGCTTGAAACAGTTGTTACAACTGGGTTTTAAAAATGCTCCCATGGTAAGGTTGACTACCAGATAATTCGGAGCATATTACACGTAAAAAAAAATTAATATCGTTGGACTTTAAAGTATGTCAATAATTTGCATATTACATAGATAAAATTAGATATTATTTCAAATGCCACGATTATAAATAGTTGGCCTCACTCTAATAAATGACTTTTAGTTATATATATATATATATCGATCCGTGACATATACTTTAGGCATATAAATTCAATGATTGAGTTATGTCCTCTCTCTCTCTCGTATATTTTATTTAACTTATGAGCAAGAGAGCTAATTAGGAAACTATATTTATAATGGAGTATAGTGGAATAAGTCTTGTATACCTATTTTAGTGTATTTAATTGAAAATTTAATTTTATTTAAATTTAAAAATTTATCTAACAAATTAAATGAAAGAAATATCAATCATGCTTGCCTGCTGATTAACATAGAATGAATTCCAACATTTTAATATTTGAAATTAGAGGGTTGATGAGATGAGATGTATTCTGTGATTCATAGACAAATAAAATGCAAGAAAACATAAGGAAAGCGGAGGGGAAATATATGGAAACTTAAGGATGGCAAGCTGAAATGGTGGTGGGGAATTACTAAAGTAAAGAATAATAATGATTGGAACTGGGGGTGGGTTATTTAATAAATTTTAAATTTTAAAAATAACGTCAAAAATTAAAAAAAAAAACTATAAATATTAAAATTTACTAAATCCCATTCTTTCTCTTAAATCCACTGCTTTCTTCCATTTTAAAGAAAGGGGGACGCTCCCATTCTCAAGACATGTTGGCACCAAAGGGGGCATAACTGCGATGCCAAGCCCTAAAGATTCTCTGATTATTTCAGCACCCACCCAGCCAGCAATCGAAACCCAAAAAGATAAAGCTCGTTAAGCTAAGCTCTCTCTCTCTCTCTCTCGGGCGAAGCAAGCAAGCAGGGAGCACTAACTTAGTGACTGCACTTATCTAGTCTTATTCTAATCTAATCTAATTCTAATGGGGGGTTCATTTACGTTACAAGGGGGGATGATGCTTTGTTTCGATTGGGTTTCCCCTTTTAAATTTTAAAAGTGGTGGGAGGAAGGAGATGTCACAGAGAGAGAGAGAGAGGGAGAGAGAGAGAGGGGCTGCGGCGCACGTGCCGAGAGGATGTGATTTCACGTGGCGGTGGGGAAGTGGTCCGTCCATGTGCGGGCAACGTGCGCGTCACGAACTTGAGCTAGCTTAAGGCTTGGCTTAGCTGTGGCTGTGGGGGGGCTGCCCCACCCCAGTGCCCATGCATTTGCCAGCTGATTTTGGGTTGGGTCCTGCTCATCCATCTATTATCGCTTCCAATCCCTTTCTCCAAATTGTTACGTATTTTTACGATTTCAATTCAGCGTTAGTCAATTTAGCTATTTGAATTGTGATAGTCACGTTGGCTCTAGTTAATGCAATGTTCAACTGCAATAGTCGTGTATTTATTATGATCGGTAAATATATGCATCATTACATGACTCAATTGTGACATTATTATTCGGACACGAATGATGTTACTCACTTACTAGACATGATTCATTCATCCACTGTAGGGGATGCAAAAGTCAAGGGCTCAGTTAGATAGTTATGGGCCATGCCCATGGTTCATTATTCACCCATAAGTTGATTCACATTCGCAGATAGAGAGAGAGAGAGAGAGAGAGAGAGGGGAATTATATATATGTGGTCAGGAATAGAATAGAGGATTGAAATCTTTTTACATGTAATCCAATGTGTCGAAAGAGTCAAACAAGCCTGTCAGCCTGCAGTACACACACACACACACAGAGCTTGCATTTCCATTATTATCGTTATTACAGGACTTTATATGTAGTATTCGCATTATCCGTAGGATGTTAAATATTTTGCATTATGTATCGTTGGATAAGCTACATTTAATTTGAACTCTTAATTTTTGTAATTAGTGACCTCCTCAAGCAATTGGATGGCGGCCTTGGTTTGTAAAAAATTATGAGGAAATAAAATAATCAAATATCAAGTGTAATCACAAAAATAAAGAAGACAATCAATTTATATGAAAAATTCTCTCAATATGAGAAGTAAAAATTACGAGACCAAAATTCAACTAAAAGTTCTACTAATATCATCAAATCCAGATTATAAAATCCTCTCAACAGTCACAAGAGATAAGAGATAAAAACATAATCAATTTTATCTCAAATTAATAAAATAATTAAAGAGATAATGAAGAATAGACTAAATCAGGAGGCAGTATAAAGACGACTCAATTTCCAAAAATCTTGACTTCCAAAACAAATCTCCATCGTCCAGATCTTAGAATCACGAGTTCAAAACGTACACTCTTAATCTTAGCTCAATCGGACCAGAATAGACCATCTGATCTCCTTTTTTATCACCATTGTGCAAGCAAAACTAGAAATCCGAGTCAAACCACAAACTAGAATAAAAATGGCTTGATTCTCAAGGATCATGGCCACCAAATAAAATCTCTACCGTCCAGATCTTAGAACAAGAAGTCTCGAATATACCCTCAAAATTTCAAATTAGTCAAAAAACACACACAACCATTTAATCGCCTGTTCGATCATAGCTGTACAAGCAAGAATGAAAATCTAAATTTTTCCTAAAAATTTATCTTCTTTCTTTTATTTTCTTCACCTGTTATGCATAAATTTTATAGTCTAAAAGGCTATAAAAAACCCTAATACATTAAAATATTTTAGTTTCATAAAATAAAAATATTAATAAAAAAAATTGGATCATTCTTCTAATTAAGTCATCCTCCAACTAAGATGGAAACCCAACCCAACACTTGGTGGGATTACTTCTTTCTTATTCAAAACATTTATAATCTAGGCTTCAATGGCTCTTTCTCTCCCTTCTGCTGCTTCTTTTTCTAGATAGATAGACTCAACGAACAAAATTGTGAGGCTAACAACGGCCTCACAATTAATAATAACAATAATTCGTCAAAATAGATATGCCCGCAGCCCCAAGTAATCCAATCCTGTCAACATTCAGAAGAAAAGGAAGAACCAGTGCGCCAGCTAGCTTCTGGATGATGAAGACGAAGACGAAGAAATTAAAGGAAGACAAGGAAACCCACTTTGTGTGCCATTCTGGACAATCAGTCAGAAAGCTTTGAATTTGGCTCCAAGGTAGATAACAGCTTGTCGTAGTAGTCAGGCTTTACCAGCATTTGAATATTTGGACAATGACTCGTTTTGCTCCAGAATGACCAAATAAATGCTTCAATTTTTCTGTATCTTCTTAAATTTGGACAATTTATGGCTCTTTGGGCCGCAAGGCCAGACCAGTTACCTAACATACGTAGCCTATTCAACAGTTTGAAAGGCTACTGAGATTTTTCCTTAAACAAAAGCACCAAATTAATAGAAACAATTAATACATTTATTCTTGTCCAGATACAATAATAAATTTATTTGATTGAGAACACTATCATCCAGCAACTTGAGTCTGCAAGGAAGAAAATAATGCGAAGAGTTCCTATACAAACACTCTAATACTTAAATAAGACATTGAGAGTGATAAAAGCCCAAAATAATATTTACACCAGTATCAGAAATGTACATTTTTTTAGAATGAGTGTGTAATGGCCCGCCTCTTGGAGCCCCCGTGCACTAAGAGATCCGTGAGAGGGTCATTACTAAAATGATACCAAACAATACACAACCACAACTCATATACAATCATTATTAAAATCATATTCTTTTTATCATTTAATATCTCATAATCGTTTTTACAAACCATTCATTGGGCCCACCTAGACTTACATAACATATGACAATCTCAAAAAACGTAAACATTAACCTTAACAAAGACACGATAACACCGATGATCTAGTTTCGGAGAAGCTCTACACTTGCTACTTTGACACGACGACCTGGACCTAAACCCCGCTGAACGTACCTACTATTACAGGCGTATCTCTTACTTGGAATGATGGAAAACAAACGTGAGTCGCGAGACTCAGCAAGCTCATGAAAGAAAGGTTATAGGTTTAAGATTGTACTCTTCCTATGACACCCCATGCAATTCATGCCAATGCAACGTCACTTCATGCCATGCCCGATATCTGCTTTACTTCTAGATGCATAAACATATAATAAAAACTTCACATAAACGATCATTGGAGCCTACATTTAACACACATTGGCACCCAAGTCCTACATACATACTTGTTGGTAGCCTCCCATAGGCTACCATTCCATTTCCCTTTCACGTCCATTTCTCTGTCACTATCGTCTTATCCTTTTGTTGTCATAGGACTCTAACCCTCGATCTTATCGTGGACCACGCCGCCGTGGGTCTCACCCCAAGATCTTACCATGACCACGTCCACCACCCATGCCCAACATTTAAAACTGCACATTCTCACCATGTAATGCAACAAATAGAAAATGCAACGGCTTTTGTAGCATAAACGTGATGACAAGGCCCCCATAAACCAAGCATCAGGCCCTGCTACGCCCACACATAAGAATTCACACATGCGATATGCTTCTAAATGCACTAGCTCATCTAAAGAATCCAAGTTAGCTCTTAGACCAACCGGGTCATGTAGATGCTCACACATCCCATCACACACAAAGCATGTCCCCAAGTGAATGCAACACAATCCCTATGCAGCACACACATCATGATATGCACAAACCAATGACGAAAATATGGTAATACCAGCTCTTCTGTCTCGTTAGCGCTTATCATAACAGCCAATAACTACCGTCCATACATCCAGCCATCAACTGCCACGACCTACGGTCGACAGTTAGTGGATTTGTACCTCATACCCTTAAGACACACATAGACAACATTAAACTCAGTCACTTAGGCTTATCATTTCGCACACTCAATTCATGACAACTTAATCACCATTATGACATTCACGTTCTTATCACTTCTCATACTCAATAAACCATCTCAATATACTTGTTACCACACATTACACTTTTCCTAGTAAGACTCTTCACATATTCCCATTTAAATCGTAATTCAATCTTCTAACAACCTAGCCCTAACAGATTCGGCATCATTCCCAAGGGAAGCGAAGCGATACAAAGCTCCGTAACGGACAGAAAGAATGACACCAAATCATCATTTTCTTAACTCATTCCATTAACAATAATCCCATTTAATAGAACATAAGTCATAGGGTGATTGCCACGCGGATTATAATTATTAATGCGTGGAACCGAGTTACGGTAAATCAGGGTTTAAAATACAAGAAACCTCGAAAACTTTCACAGAAAATAAATAATGCGAGGAGAGGGTTATGAGTTTGCTTGTAGACAGCCGATCGTAGCTTCTCTCATACTCCTGCTGCGAAATAAAACATTTAACAAAAAATAATAAGATTACGACTTATATTAATCAAATCTAACCATATAGAATCTGTGATTTAAATATATAATACTTATAATAATTTTACTCACTTACTTAAGTATTTTAAACATCGATTAATCCACAAAATTCCTTAATTTTCCTCACTTTTTCTTCCCTTTTTAGCCGCCGAGCGCCTGCTGCTATTCTTCCTCAATTTCTCTTTTTCTTTCCCTCTTTTCCTCTCTGTTTCTCGGCAGCAAAAGTGGCTGAATTGGCCTTCAAATTGGCTTCCATGCTTGCTGCCCAAGATTGTCCTATTTATACACAATTGTGGCTTTTAAGCCACAAAAAGATATGGCCAAGATAAGGCCACGCCATGCATACGCACGCACATATATATACATATATACACAATTAAGTAATTCATTTAATTTAATTTGATTTACTTTATTATTATTACTATTATCATTATTATTATTATTATTATCATAAATATTTCTAATTAATTTAATTAATCACCTTAATTTTCTATTTCTTCAAAATATCATAAATAAGTATTTTCTCAAAAATTTTCAAATATTCTAAAATATCCTCAAACACCCAAATTATTTATTTTTACTTGTCTTCAAATTTTTGGGATGCTACAGAGTGTCTGTCTATTTATAGAAAGATATGGAGAACTCCGAAATAGTTCAAGGTTAAGTCTCTTACAAATAATGTTTATCTTGATTTTTCCTAATTTGACTAAAATTAGAATTCTTATAAATGACGTTTATCTTGCATTTTTTGATGATAGAATTCCTTATGAATGGTTGTCTATCATTTTCTAAAATGATTTTCAAATGTCAAAATTATTTTGTTTACGCGTTTTGTGAGACCCTACGTATTCGGGGAAATGGTTTGGCATCGATATTGCCTTATGGGGTTAGGAAATCACCTTTGAGAGCGCGAGCAACTCATAGCCACGAGGGTGTGTCACGTGACTAGCTAAGGCCCTGAGCGCATGCCAAGCCAGGCTGCGGGGGTTGCCCTCTCACTGCTACTTGACCGAGTCGCAAGGTACTTTACCACCAGCAGACGCCCTGGGTTGCATGAATGCCTTTTGTGGAGACCCTTTTGCAGTCTCTTTTCTCGACTTGTGAGCCATGTCGACCACTTGTCGTAGATCTCTTGTGACCTTTTGTTGTTAAGTTATCCTGGTTAAGTTGGGTTGATTTGGCTATTAATTTATTTTTTTGATTTTTTTCTCATGCCACACCAATTAATGCAAACTAAAATACACACAAGCATATCTTCATATATATAAAAGTATAATAGTTTGGCAAAGAGTTTTTCCCCCCCAAAACTTATATTAATTACTAAAAGTTAATTAGTGTAAAATTAACAATGAATTTTTTAGTTTTTCAATACTAATTATGGTTTTTTCAATGCATTATTTTGTGTATATTAAATATTTAGTTAATATATATATATAATAAAGTAAGATTATCTGCAAAAGAATTTTTTTCTCCAAAACTTGCATTAATAATAATTAAATTATCTTTATCTTTATATTATTATTATTATTCTAAAAGTAGGATAGTCTGCAAGAAAAAAATTTCTTCCAAAACTTGCATTAATAATATTTAAATTATTATTACTAAAAGTAGTAGTAATTAATAATTACTATAAAATTAATAATAAAATTTCCAATACATGAGTTTTTCAATGTTAATAATGGGTTTTTCAATACATTATTATGTGTATATTAAATATTGAGTTAGTAAATAGTTTGTCGTGCACACAATTAAATAGATGAATATACATATGTACGTAGGTAATTTTTAATCTGCAAGAATGGATACACATCAAGAAATTACACTAAGATGTAGCTAGAAGATCACTTTTATATTGATTTTTCATAGTCTTTCCAACTTACTTGTTGAAAAATTGTTAAAAGCCATTTATAATATGTATATTATTTATTCACCCATTTAAATATTTAGTTAGTTAACTTCTAAGCATGGATTTTTCAATGCATTATTATGTGTATATAAATATTTAGTTATTAAATAGTTTGCCAAGCATTTTTTTTCTTCAGTAGTCTGCCAAAGTATTTTTTATCTCTAAAACTTGCATTAAATTAAAGATAGTAATAATTAATAATTAAAATAAAAAATTAAGCGTGGGTTTCCAATATTATTTATAACTTAATTTTAAATTCAATTAATCTTCTCATCAATTAATTAAAAATATTATAATATTATTTTTTATTAATTCCTCAATTAATCCCTCAATCAATCAAAAATAAATATTATTTTTGAAGAATATGAATAGTCAATTTAAACTATTAATTAAGTTATAGAAAATTATTCATTTGTATAAAATAAAAATAATTTGCATTTAGTACTTATTATTCCAAAGCAATTGGAAACTTCCTATAAAGTATTTTGAAATTTTTCACTATCAATTAAATAAATATTATTAATAAAAAATTTGAATAGATAATTTAAATTATTAATTATATCATGTATAGATATATAATTTCTCAATGAATAAAAAATAAATATTTTTTATAAATATTATTAATAAAAAATATTTATAATATTATTTTTGATTAATTCCTCAATTATTAAAAAATAAATATTAATGTATGGATTTTTCAATATTAATTAAGATTTAACTTATCACATTTACAAAACTATGGAACAAAATTAATACATAGTGAAAGAAAAATAAATCAAAATTCATATGTTCAAAGTTTTGTTATCAGTGTAAAATTAAATTTTAAGATTAGAAATTAAAATTTTCAAATAAATTTTTAATTAGCATTGAAAAATTCATGCTTTCTCACATTTAGGAGTTTTAATTTATATTTATATTTATAATTTATAAATAAATATATAATATAATAAATAATTTTACTTTAATAATTAATCAATCATTACCTTTAATTTAATACAAGGCTAATGCATAGATTTTTCAATACTAATTAAGATTTAAAATATTATATTTTCAAAACTAATATATGAATTTTTTAATATTAATTAAAATTTAATTTTTAAATTTATTGTGATTACGCACGGGTGAACACTAATATATATATATATATATCTTTTATTTTCTTGACACCCCTAATTTCAGAGAAAGTATACCTAATATACCACTATATATATAACTGTTTTGAAGAGCCTATTCGATGTGAATGCCAGGATGTATATCTTATTTACCTATAAAAATTGATGTGAAGATGAATTGGGCAAATTATTTTGAGATTTTTTATGATTACATGACATGTGGAATGATAGAATTTTAATATGATGGAATGTATTATGCTTGTGATCGAATATATACTATGCTTACGTTTAATATATGTTTGGACTGAGGAGAGGAGGTAGGTAGAGGAGAAGAAAGGGACTGGACTGAAGAGGAAGGGGGAAATAGAATTGAGGCCTTTTATGGGCCAAAAGATCATTTAAATATATGACCATTAGGATAAGTTAAAAAATTCAGCGAGTGCAAAAATTAGGCTGAAAAAATGTCGGGCCTAAATGAAATGATTTAGGGCCCCCCCTAAGCAGTCCATCAATGATGGTTTAACATTAGGTTGGAGAGTAGGTTTAAGTTCATGGGCTATAATGTGGGAAATTGGTCTCAGTTGAACCATTAAGTGAGCTAAGTTGGACCCAAACAAATAAAAATTGTTGGGCCGTAATTAGCTGTTCTTAAACCTTAATTAATGAATGCCCAAGAGGAGAGGGTTTGGGTAGGAAAAAGTTATATTTGAATTTAAATTAAGTGAGAAATAGGCTTGAAAATGGGCTCAAGGGAGCAACAAGAGTAAAACCCACCCAATTGGACAACCCAAGTATTTAACCCATTGGGTGGGTAACAATAAACCAAGTAGGGGGTTGGGGACCTTGGGTGAGTTAGCTTAACCTTAGGTGGTTAACTTTGGACGAGTTAGTTAGGACTAGTTGAATATTTCAAGGCTTTTCCTCTACAGAAACAAGAAGAAACAAAAAAGCCCTTTTTCTCAAGAGCCTCAAATATAGAGCAATTTCTTTTTCAATTTCTCATTCTTCTACTCATCTTCTCTCTCAAGAATCAATTGATTAATTGATAAAGCTATCAATTGAGCTATCACTGACACTCAGAATGACAATCCCTTCGGAATACAACCCACCTATATATTATATGGCAATGGCATTTGAAACAAATACAAGAATGAATTAATGAACACACAAACCCTATGACTTGATCACCCCAAGAGTGGCAGCTTGAAGAGAGATGGCGTGCTTTATATCGCCGATATGAAGGCTGTGTTCGCCCATCGGAATTCTTCGAATTCCAGACCTATCCACCACGCTTAGATACTTGCATACGTGAATCCTCAACTGGATTCTCTCCTTCGCCCCCGCGGCCACGTGTACTTTCTCGAAGGCAATCAGCTGCTTGTGCGGCGCCCAGTGCCCTGCTGGTGGCGTAGAGAACACTAGCACTGCGTGCGACCCATCCTTCGACCCCGTATTCCTCACGTCCAAGTGTACTCCAATGGACAGTCTGCCGCATTTGGCGTGCGTCACCCTGATCGCCTTGCCAGCGAGGGTGGTGGTGTTGGCCCCACGGCGGCGCCCAGCCAGGGGGACTGCCACCACGGTTGGAGCATCAGCTATCGTGTGAACGAAGTTTGAGTAGCTCATCCCGTGCCCGAATGGATAGACTACCGGGCCCTTGTAGAAGCGGTAGGTCCGGCCTGGGTAGCCTTTGGATGGGTCGGATCGCATGTCCATTGTTGTCATTGGCAGCTTCGACAGGTAGTCTTGTGGGTACCATGTCATTGGCAACTTGCCTCCTAGAATTAAGTAACACAAATTAAAATGTCGCACAATATTCAAACTCCTCTTTTTTTTTTTTTAATACGGAGTACGTGATAAAACTTTGTTTAAAAAGGAAGAATAACCTGGGTTATGTGTTCCGAACAGAATATCAGCAATGGCGAGGCCGCCAGCTTGGCCAGGGTATCCTGCCCAAACCATGGCGGGAATGCGTTCATCGTTCTTTGCAAACAACACGTCAATAGGGCCGCCACTCATCAGGACCAATATTGTTGGGCCCTTGGAGGCCATGGCAACCTTCGACACAAGCTCCTGTTGGCGTCCTGGAAGTAGAAGCCCAGCCCTGTCTTTGAACTCGGCCTCAATAGACTGGTCCAAGCCCATCACCAGAACTGTTGCGTCTGCTTGACGAGCTGCGTCAATTGCCCCATCGAAGAGCTCGTCGGTAGTGCAGGCCACATCTTTGCACCCTTGTTGGTGAATTGTCTTCGTGTACCTTCTGATTCCTTGCAGAGGAGTTGTGTAGCCACATGCCACCCCTGGTTCAAACCAAACATGAAATTGCATTTTTGTTTAATATTTATATTTCCAATTCCTGAACACTATTGGGCTCAAACTTAAGAATTATAAATGGCATGGATTACCGGCGTAGTTGCCGATCATGGTAGTGGTGACATCAGAATTAGGGCCAATAACAGCGACGGTGGGGTGGCGACGCGGGGATAGAGGCAGGGCTGTGCCCCGATTTTTGAGAAGAACGATGCCCTGCCTCGCCGCCTCAAGCGCGAGATCTTGGTGAGCGGCGGTGCACACATCTCCCGGCCCAAGGTTCCCATATGGCTGAGCCGACAGCTCTCCGTCGAACATCCCAAGTCTCATTTGGATGGTAAAAGTATTAACCAGGGCACCATCAACATCGCCTTCGCTCAATATACCTCTCCTTACTGCCTCCTGTGTGTGTATACCCAGGAACGGTCCACAGTCCAAATCCAACCCTGTTAAATTAATAAGACAAATCTATTATATAGATAAAGTTGGAAGTAGAATTTTGTGGAAGAGATTAATGAAGTACCAGCTTTAATGGCGTCTGCGGCTGCTTCTTCAGGGGTTGCTGTATAATGTTGGCTGTCGTAGAAAACTCCGACCGAGTCACAGTCCGAGACAATGTACCTTAATTTTGACACCCAATTACGAGTTAATCAGTCAATTAGGAGAGTTTTATGGGAATGATGAAGAATGTATTAGGCAAAACAATTGTGGTTTTGCATACGATACCCATTGAGGCCCCAACTGCCACGAATGGTGTGGCGGAGGAGTTTAGGGTCAGCGCAAGTGGGGATTCCATTGACCTGATTGTAAGAGCACATCACGCTCGCCACCTTCCCTTCCATTACGCAAGCCCTGAATGGTACGTCAAATGTATCTTTCATGTCTTGCTTGCTTACCTATAAGTGGTCAAATCTCATCAAATTAAACATGTATAGATCAACAAAGGCTCATATACATTGCTAATGTTGATCCTCATTTCTGGTTCAAGTAGGAATCAAAAGAGAAACTAAAAGACAAGAAGAATCGAGAAATAATGAAATAACAGAGGTATTTCTGATGAAGACATTAGATGCTGTGACTGGTAAGAAATTACAGGTCCGGAATCTCATGCAGCAGCTAGCTTTCATGGTGACTGTACATCAATGTGACAACACTGCCATGCCAACTAATGATCAGAGGTGAGGTCACGTGCGTGACATATTTGTTTGTTTTATTATAAAAATACTGATAACAAGAGGAGGCACGAAAACGCATAGCCTACCAGGGCATTGAAGTGGAAGCGATCGACGCCGCTCCAGTTGTCGAGGTCGTAGGCGGTGTAGTGCTTGCAGCAGGCGGCAACCTTTAACCGGTCACTGCCGCCGGCGTCTCCCTGTAGGCCCCGGACGTACCTAGCGGCGTACTTGGCAGCCAAGATGGGATCTTCACCGGGAGTCTCCTGTCCCCGCCCCCACCTCGGATCCCGAAATATGTTGACGTTTGGGCTCCAATATGTCAGCCCCGCCACGCCTCCGTTGTACATTGCCCTAGCCTCGTCCGACACCACCTGCACAACAAGACATGCTTTTTTTTTTTTTATAATTATTATTATTCATTAACTTCTGCTAAAATGCGCCCGCAATATGTATGTGTAATGTGTATGTCTTCCCACTGTGGCCCACCAGCTACAAAGCTTTTCTTCACAATTTTATTTGGAAAGCAGCATGATTGGGCGAGCCCAGAAAAAGATGGGGGAAACAAAAAGAAAAGCAAGTAATTGGCTGGAAAGAAAAGGTTCCATTGCCATATGGCCCATATCTCTTCCTCCCAAATCTCTAGTACTAAATTAAACCGGCCTATCAAACGATTATGACCATTAATGGGCCCCCATTTTTCATTTCACAAGCTATATGTACTTTATTTCTAGTGTATTACTAGATTAACAAATGATAAAAGCATACTGATTTCGGCAATTGGTTTTGGTAGAATTAATATTGATGAGAGTGAAAAAACAGACAGATAATAGCAGATACCGCAGTTGGTATAATTTAAGATGAGCGTGTTGCATTCACTGAATGGGAATCTCGTTTCGATTATTGGACGGCAAGCGAAAAGGGGTTCACGTTTGTGTTCTAAAATTTGAAGAAACAAACAACCAAGTACTTCGTCTTCAGCGAATAACCAATATTAAATTTGATTTATCCATTCAGAATCTTTAGACTATAGCTACCTAATAGTGTTTTCATTCACGGAGAGGGAGCGGACTTACCCGTCCGATCTGTTCCCACAGCGACTCGTTGAAAGAGGCGGCGGTGGAGATCACCTGAGGGAAGCTAGTGGCCGCCGGGAATTCGCCGCCAAATTGGGTGCCGGGGCCGACATTCGAAACCCCATGAAGAGCCTCCGACCACCACTCATACCCTCTGATCCCCAGCCGAGGCACCGCCGCCGCCGTGTTCCCCAGCAGCTTAACCTTCTCCTCCAATGCCAGCCTCCCGATCAAGTCCCTCACTCTCTCCGGTACCGGCAATGCCGTCTGGCAAAACGGCAGGCCCTTCGTGGCCGGGTTCAGCGAGTCGCACGCGAACGGCGGCCGGGCGGCTTCTCCAGCGGGCCAAGAGACGCCAATTAGGAGAAGAACGGAGCAGAGAAAGAAAGCATGAATTGTGACAGCCATGTGTGTTAACTCTGCAGTCTGAGTCATCAGACAGGCGTGTATAGATATCTATATATATATATAGCTAGCTGAGCTTTGAGGTGGGTTTTGGTGACGATGATGTAAGAGATTTGGATCGTCGTCGCCATGCTCTGCTTTTAACTGTTGCAAGCAATGTTTTTTTTCGGCTGTGGATATGCTAGTGGATGGTGGTAACATTTCAAAAGCTCATTTATTCTTTCATCCAGCAAGTTTTAATTATTTTTGACAGGACAACGTTAAGGACGCAGCACTATTTATGTTGTATAGAAAGAAGAATTTATCGTATTCACATTGTTTAGTAGTGCAATTAACACATGCATGACTTTGTGAGCTCCGTCGTTTATTATTTTATATTGAAAGTGTTTTGTGGATATATAAATAGGCAACACTTAGGTTAAAAAGGAGGTTCACACTGGAAACGATTAATCTGATCAGAATCTCGTGACCGTTGATTTTATTATCTACTCTTCATAGAATAAGCAAAATATATATGGGAATTAAATCTCAGTGCAGCCCACCATTCGCTTTGAGAATAATTAAACAGGCGGCTCACGTTGGACTGAAGATATGGTGCGGCCTTGAGCTTATTCCCAGGGCTTTCACCCATTATCTAATGGCCTACAGGACACCTTATTTAATATTATAATAATAATAGATATATATAACCATATTATCAGCAAAATTTAAGTAAACACACTGTTATATATATATATGGATCTCATAGACGACATATCTATTCCTTTTGCGGATGTGTAATGCATGCACTTCATAAAGTTGATCAGGCTTGTTATTTACCCAAATAAAAAGAGAGAGAATATTGGGGGATAAGGGAAGGAAAGGCCCACCATTTCGGATGGAATTACGAGATCAGCCCTGCTCCTTCATTAGGGTTTAGGGATGACAGCGCGGGAGTGAGTGAGTGAGGGACACGACAAAAAAGAATTCACGGGTCACAGCCCACCTCTGATGGAATAAGATTAGGGACAGAAAATGGCCATAGTTCGCACATCTTATTGACGGAAAGGACCTAGCTGTCCAAGCAATTAAAAAGTGAAAGTGACCGAGTGAAGTCAATGAAGTCAAGTGAAGTGAAAGCTTCGCTTGGAAGAGAAATCACTAACCAGGCAGAGATGCTTGGGGAGGGAGGGGACTTTCACTTCAGCCCACCATGCTTTGCTAGGCCGGTGAAGAAAACAATAACATAGAGATATGGGTATGGGTTGCATTACTTAAATTATATATTTCAACAATGGATAATAATTTTAAATTTAATTAATAAAACGTCCACTCTATTGGTGAGTTGAAAGGTAAAGAGTCGAATTGAAATTTTTTTATCCCATACAGATGAGCATGCATCGCTGTCATTTAGTATAGTTATTTTAGTGGTCAACAGATGCCCATTGACTTAGAGAAATCTACGGTATTGCCACCTACAACTAAATCTCCCCTCAAATCTGATCACAACTCACTCAGAGAGAGAGAGAGAGAGACAGACAGACAGAGACAGACTTCTACCGCAAACTCGTGCCTGGAAGTGCTGCTAAACATATCAACAGCTTTTGTTCTCTGCTCTGTACCCTACGAAATGTTGGATCATATCTGGATAATGTCCATGCGGGGCGGGCCTCATTATCATAGGGCGGTGCGGGCCTCATTATCATAGGGCAGGTGGGCCCAGAAATCTTGGCCGTTGGATTATCCCGTTATCAGAATGATCGCCATATCCAATGGACTAGAGAATACCGTCTGGAAACAATTAATTAATAGGGTTAGAATTGATTTGCTAACTTGTTCTTAAGGTTATGATGATACGATATTTGTTTGCGCTGACATTATATTCTTCTGTGGCTGGGAAATGGAGGCGAAGGATAAGGCAAGCGAAGCCGCCCGCCACTTGTCGTTGGGGTTAGGTTTCTTGGGAAAATGCCCATCATTATTGCTATAACTGTCCCAATACTTTATTTTATTCCTAAAACGATACTACACAGTCGGGATAAATGGAAAACAAAACTTAGAAGCATTCCATTTATAAGTATGTGTATGTGATATATGGCTGGCTGTTGGAATGCTTGATATTTTGAATCATAGAGAAAATTAAATTGTTATTATATATTATTCAAGAGGTAAGAGGTGAGAGCTAGCTAGTGCGCTGCACAAGAGTTACTGTACACATGGGCCACAAGAGGTTAATTAATTAGGACAGTTTGGTACGACAGAGTAACTTAGGAGTTAATTAATTATTATAACTGTAAAAGTTGCAAGTTGCAAGTGTGAAAGCTCAAAGCTAGGCCAGAAACAAACAACAAACTTCATTAATTAGTGAAAATTTCAGACGAGCGTTTGTTTGACAATTAAAAAATTGATTGCTTCTAACGACTTCTGGTGGCTTTAGTCTTTAGCAAGCACCCTGGATCCTTCATCCTTGCACTGGGACTGGAGGGCCTACTCAGTGTCAGTGCTTGGTTTGGTTTATCTACCAGAAATCTTACATCTGGAATCCACCATGTACGTCCTCTCTCCCATTATGAAGTTAATGATCATGGCCTCTGGTTGCTTAATTTTGAAGTTTGGCTCACAACACCCAACCCAACCCAACTACTACATAAACAAAAAATTGTGGCTTTAATTAGACAACAACATTAATTATTACAAAATTTTAATTCAGAATAGTGTGGTAGATGTATATATTATTATTATTATTATATATACTTCAGTTTGATAAATCACATAAATTTTTGTTAGTAAAATACAAACAAGAGGAGTTGGGAGAGAGATGGAATAACGAAAGCTAGCTAAGTGTAAGGAGTGTGGGGGAGATAGAGCTAGCAACGAACAAGTAACAACCCAACTGTAAATAATAATTAATTAAATGGTAGCTGGAGGGGGACCCCTTGTAATTTCCACATCTTTTTGTGAAAGGAAACAATAATCAAACTACATCTGGGTTGAAAGGAGGATGGACATATGATAATTAAGTGAAAAGGGCGAGGCAAGTGGGATAACAAAGCCAGCTAGCTAAGGCCGGGATTGGATTTGAAGCTATAGAGATAAGAGATAGACATAGCTAGACAGATAATGCACCTTTTTCTCAATCCTAACCAATAATCATCTCTTTTTTGGCACATTGCACATGATCATTCCAACCAACCACGTTAGCTTCCCTTTCATCCTTACCAAATAATGGAAATTGCAAAATTAAAATTAAGATTGCAAGGGCGACTTCATTATTAATTTGTTGCCCTAATGGAGCACATGCCATGCACTAGCTGCATTCTTGAAGATTGGCCTCATTCTGCTTAGTTATTATATATACTCTGGCAAACGATTCTACAGTGAAATTCTAGTTCTTTTTTTTTTTTTTTTTTGGGAATTCTTAATTTATAAAAACACTCAGCTGAATCATATATATATATATATATATGCCTCGTTACGGGGTACATTATTTTCCTGACACATTAATTGGTTTGTTATATCTTCAATGGACTTCATTTATTAAATAAGACGAGGTCGATCGCCATGGCCCATGGTGACAAAAGCAGGAAAGCAAATGTGGGCTGGCCATCTCCAACAGGCCCATATATATTGGTATGGGTTTATGGGTTTGTTATTCTTGAAGTTGTCTTTGAATATGCTTCTATCATCAAAGCTGATGCCCAAATTACAACAGAATTCCATACCAAACACTTGATAGAGTCAACCGTCACAATATGGCCTGCCACACAACTTGGGATTAACTTCCAAGCAACTAAAAGGCATATTGATCAAGTCTCAGAGCGTCACCTATCCTTTCTTCTAGCTTAATTAATTCCCTGGCAACTTTCGTTTCCGTAGTGATGAATGAATAGACTCAGTCGTCTCTCAGTCTAGAATGACTTTGCAAGTTTGCATGTATACACACACACGCTCATACTTCTACCAACTATTGTTTAAGACCCATTCCACAGGGCATAAAGTGCAAATGCATATCACTGTCCACACTCATGCATGACTCTTCTACGCCAACATATCTTTTTGGCGGGGTGGAGTCTTTGCAAATGAAATCAAACCCAACAAATTTTATGCTAGTACATACTTACCCTAAACCTGATGTGCAATGTTCGTGGACGGCTGAGTATACCCATAAATTTACAATATTGTACATTTAAAGAGTAGTGACTAAAGCTCTTACTAAAAAAAGAAAACCAACCACGTTCTTGTAGGTATCCGACCTTAATTACCTCTATCTACAAGACTACAACAATGGGCTCAGCTTCATCATGGCCTGGTAACATTGAAGAACAACCAGGGAGAAACCTTTGTTTTAACATCCTTCTCCTTGATGGTATCCAAGCTTGGCTTCCACCCTTTCCCGGATAACTGCCTGCTTAAATACTCCGGTCTTCCCTCCATGAGTTCCGGCAAACTCTCCAGTTTACTCCCCTCTTCTTCCCTCTCCTTCATCTTTTCTTCCCTAGGAAGAACAATCCTATGCCCCTCTCTTGTCCCTGCACCGCAAATCCGAGCAAAGAAGGGAACAACACCCGTGGTCGCCGATAGAAAAGACCCAGCATTCAAAACCGAGCTTGACATCAAAAGCAGCCGCCGAGCTTCTTCCGGCGACAATGCCACGGGCTTGCCTCGCTTCCTGGGAACCATGAGGTAAACCCTGCCCATCTCGAGCTTCATGTCGGCCGGCAACGGAGCCAGCCTTTTTCCGGCCCTGTTCACGGCGGAGTCGAATTCCACCACCACCTGTTGTGGGTGCTCTAGCATTAGCTCGGCGGCTATTAGTGGCTTGTCGTACTCGTGAACGGAGCCGTCCGACAGGATGACTTTCCCAGTGGTGGCGCTGGATAGACGGTGAGAGACGTTGTTGCCCATTGAAACTCGAAAATACTATTTGCTACGCAGTTTTGGCCACGATCCTCGGCTACAAATTAGCTGTAGTAGTTTAAAGAGGAGGAAGGGAGGGAGGATACGAAATATATAGCAGCTACAAGAAGTCATTAATATTGGAGGATTTTATTAAGGTGGAGTGTGAGGGAAGTGTTGGTTAAACAGCTCCATCTTGTGATGGACATAATTGTGGTGGACTTGGTACGTTCGTAGAGGATTAGGTGTAATTACGGAACCAAGCTTGTTAATTTGACCTGATCATCAGATTGCAAAGTAATCCAATCAAATGCAGCGCCCAAGCCGCCGTATAGAGAATGAGTAGTGGAAGTTAATGGGGATCGACGTTTGATCTGGTGGTGCTGATGGATTATTCTTGAATTAATATTTATTTATTTATTGCGAGGTGGATATAGGGTTGCTAAGTCTCACCTAACTGGAGACAGTGAAGGCAAAGGAATTAGGAACGGTTCAACTGTATTAACCAAATCGTTAGTGGCGTAAGCGGATCGAGCGTGGTTAGTCCGATGTCGCTAGCTAGCTATATATGTTGGCATGGTCTTCTTCCATTTTTTATTAAACAAACCCATCAATTGATGAAACTGGCCAATTGCTATTCCTTCATACAAAAGCAGAAAGGGGCTCGAAAATCTACAAAACCCAGACCAACCAAGATGGATATATTACAGAAACTACTATATATAGTTTAATTAATTAGTTAGTAATTGATAGATTTCAAATCTCAAGTTGAATTTGTTCATAATATTTTAAATTTGTCTTTCTATACTTAAAAGTAAGAGAATAATCAATGACCAATAGAGATGGGGACTAGGGAGGGATTTTGTGAGTATTCTTTTCTTTGAGTTGCTTTTATTATTATTTCTTATTTAAAAAATGAGTGAATTCCTTAAATTTATCATTAGTTAAATGAAATCAATACATTTCCATTGAAACTCTATTATCACTTTACTCCCCCTTCTCCCTTTTAAAAATACATGTCCATACCATCATCAAAACTTTATCACAATAGTAATCTTCATATTATAGTTAGACTCTTTCTCTCATCAAACACTTATGATTCTACTTTATTAATCTTTCATTTTTTCGAGTTACTTGCATATAATTATTGATTAACATCATAATTTAGTGTTTATATGTTTTGTGTAGGTTTTTCTACTACAACAAGCAACCTTTTCATAAAGAAAAATAAAAGTTTGATATTCCAAAATGGCAAAACAAATAAAATTAATTTTCTTTACACACACATATATATATATATAACTTTTGTCTATAATCTAAATTGATTATAAACAATGAGTTAAGAGCTAGCAATAAAGGTTCAAAATCACCCGTTCTTCCATCGTCTCTTTTCTATTTCTCTTTTCTTCTTTGCTTCATTCATTTAATCTTTAGGAAGAGGCTTAAAGAGTGATGGCTACATGTGTTTTATCTTATAGTTACTTGTGAAGTCTTTTATTTTAATATAGAAAATTTGGATATTAAAATATACTTAACGGCCTATTCTCACCTTGAATTAGTTATGCTCAAAAGTTCTCCTCACTCATTTTCAAGAAGAGTTATCAACTCTCTCACCGCAGAGAGTACTAATAGCTCTTCCCCCACCGTTCACCATTATCAATGACTTAAAGAAAAGCAGCCTTCTTGTCCTCCTATTCTTCCTCCTTGATAGCGTAGGAAAAAGGCTAGCAAAGGTACGTAGTACCTATTCTATTCTATTCCATTCCATCAAGAGCTAAAGATATGGGGAGAATAGGTGAGGTATTTAAGTTACTGATAAGCTATCATGATAAGCTATCATCAAGAATAAAATCTCTTTTTAACTTTTAAAATATTAATTAAATGGTCAGACGAGTAATATATCGATATCAATTCAATAAGTTGTGAGTTCGATTTTCGTGCTGCGCAAAGATTAAAAGCCCAATTTACGATTTACCTCCCCTAACGTAATCGAGAACATAACTATCATATCCGCGCAAATGCAATCATCCCAAAAAATAAAATCTCTTAATCATACTTACTTTGATATAATTTTATATATCTATATATATTATTTTAGCTAATTATATATTCAAAAAAAACCTAAATTTCATATTCTCATAAACTTAAAATATAAACTAATTATAACCTCTCTTGGCTCTCACTCTTGTCATCAACAAACTAGAATGATATTTTTTTATTACTTAATCCATATCTTAACAATTTAAAATATTGTAATAATTTTTTAGAATAATATATATTGGATATATAAGTATCTATTAATTGTTACCTGTATAAAGATGAGAGAATATTAAACAAAATATAAAGGGATATTAGTACAAGATGGAGGACAAGAAAAGAAATGCAAGTACAAAGACAGATAAAAGGGGTTCCCTTCCTAATTGCCATCCCTATGCTTAGAGTAAATATGTTAATTTGTATCCTTCTTCATTTGCATAAGATATTGAGAGAAACAATGTCTTTACTCTTTATAATAAAAATAAAAAAATAAAGTAATGCAAAATTTTATACTAGCTATATGTCTTTCCTAACACAATTCTCTAGTAAATAAATGATGAGATAAAATATCAATATTGTTTTTATATAAAACAAAATCAATAAATAATAGGTGATGAAGATAATAATTATATTCATCACATAGATATTCATGTTACAATGCGTCGCTTTTATGTTTTTATTGTGGTGAGAATTACTTTTATAAAATAAACAAGTGCAACTCTTGATCCTTTTGCTTGTACAGCCCAAAGAGTTTAATGGGCCAGGGACAATAGAGGCCACAAACCCAAACCCATGTCCAAGCCCAACTTTCAACTCCTAATTTCTTCCACCTTCTTCCGGTCGCAGCTAGGGGTGGTAATTCGTGTTGACAGGTAGTAATTTTGTCGTGTCGAGACACATGTATAATACGTGTCAGGCTAATCCGAACACGACCTGTTTAATAATCGTGTCAAATTCCTTAAACCCGAACACGACACGTTTATTAAACGTGTAACACGACACGATCTGTTTAATCTGTTTAACTAAACGTGTCGTGTCGTATCATCTGTTAACCTGTTTAACCCATTTAATTTAAATGGATCGTGTTGTGTCACCTATTAAACGCGTTATTTAGTTTTAAACGTGTTATTTTGTGTATAATCGTGTTAACGTGTTCAAATCAATCCACTAACCTTTTTAATTAAACGTGTCATTTCGTATATAATTGTGTTAACATGTTCGAGTCAACCCGTTAATACGTTTAATTAAACGTGTCATTTTGTGTCTAAACGGGTTAGACGAGTTGACTTGCCTAAGATACGAAAATAATCGTATCATAAATGGGTTGACCCGTTTATAATCCGAACCCAATTAATCCTAACTCTAATCTGCTTAACTCCATATCATGTCATATCGTGTAATCGGGTCATGTCCAAAATTGCCAACTCTAGTCGCAAACTCGCAGCAAAGCAATTCTGATATGGGCATGTTTGATTGTTTATATTTTTTTTTTTTTGAAAAATATTTTTTTTTTTTACCTAAATTTTAATTTCGGTGGCGTGAGGCGTATTTATCGCTTTGGCTGGAAATAGTTTTCCTGGGGGGTGGGGGGTTTAGTTTTAATTTTCCAGGGAATTCACTCGCGTGTTGCATCCACCCAAATTCCATTGCTTCTGTCCACCTCGATTTCTCTAGGGTTTTCCTCTCCCATTCCCGCCGGCTTTGTCCCCTTCCTCTTCGTCGCCATCCACCGCCGAAGTCGAGCTCCGACTTGGGCTTCGTCGCCATCTCCGGCTTCCTGTGAGTCGCCATCCACCGCCGAAGACGAGCTCCTCTCTGTTTCAGCGATCTTGGTCTTCGACCATCGATCTGGAGTCTTCGTCCATCGGAAGCGATCTTGGTCTCTGTTTCAGTGAGCGATCTTCGTGTTCGCCATCTCCGCCGAAGTCGACCTCCGATTCCGACTTGCAGACCGCCGTTCATCCTGGTCGTCATCTTCGTCTACGGTAAGCTTTCCGGCCCAAACCTATCTGGTTTTCGGCCACCTTCCGATGGACGGCCGGCGGCCTTCTATTTCTGGTTTTGCATTTTGGTTTATCCTTTGTTTTCAATATCTATTTTTACCTTTTCTTTGGGGTTTGATGGTGTAATAATTCAGTCTTTACTATTTAGTCTGTGTTAATTATGTGAGTTTTTGTTCACTTTTTAATGGTGAAAATATTTTGTATGTGTCTTATGTATTTACATTATATAATTTATATATTGATTTTATTAATTTATTAATATATATTGTATTAATATAAAATTTAATACTAAAAATGTACAAATTTTCAAGGCAAAAAATGTATTCTTTCTATGAAAAATGTCCATTTTTTAGGGAAAATAATGACGATCAAACACCAAAATTTAGAAAAAATAACTATTTTTTTGAAAAATAATAGCAATCAAACACCAAAAATTAAAAAAGTATAACAATTTTTAGGTAAAAAATTAAGCAAATCAAACACCTTGAATTAACATTTTTCTTGGAATTTAATTCTAGACAATTCAATTGTCTAAGAAATATTTTTTTTTCATGCAAATTCTATGCTTGCAATTTTGAGTAATGCTATTCGGCCACCCTCAAAGCCACCCACGAGATATTGTGATATCTCTCCTTTTATCGACTCCAAAATATTGTGATATCTTGTGATATGAGCAGCCCAAAAGCCACTATTTCAAATTTTTGACCCTTCTCTCACTCTCGCCTGGGTTGAATCTCCTCTCTTCTTTCCAACCGTCGCTCTCTCTCCCCTCCGATCGTCTCTCTCTCTCTCCCTTCTCGCGCTCAAACTCTCTCTCACACTCTCGCCCGCACTTCCCACGATCTCATTCCTCCTTTCTGCCCGTCTCGTGCCACGGCGTCTCCGACATCCTCGTTTCGACCCCGATCTACAAGGAGGTAAGTCTTTATGATTTTCAGCAAATGTCCATGATATACGTATATACTTACCATTTGGGTTTGGTCGAATGTTTAAACATTTGAAAATTTGGTCGTTGAATCTTGCTGGTTTCTGGGTATGTGGGTTGATGGGGATAAGGGTGTTGGGTGGTTGCCTCGGATCCCCAAAAACCATCGACCACGGTGGCCAGTGGCGATTGGTAGTGTGTTTACAATTTGGGTTTGGCTGGAAGTTTAAAGGTAAGATTCGATTGTTGGATCTTGCTGGTTTTTGGATATGTTGATCGATGGGGATAAGGGTGTCGGGTGGTTGCCTCAGATCGTCGGAAACCACCAGCCATGGTGGTCGGTGGCGACTGGCAGTGTGTAGTGCGTTTACATGGGTGTCCTAAAATTTGACAAATATTGCTTGTCATCAACATAAATACATTAGCTTGGTCTATTGTAATGTTAAATATAGTCTCTTTTGAAGTGCAAATTGAATGAGCTTGTGATCAATTAGCCTCTGACATCCTCTATAGAATTTGGAACTAGCATGAATGTAGTGTTTTCAGGTTGAATACAATTCTAGGACTTTGCTGACCTCAATAATGTCAACTTTCAGCTCTCAGGCAATTGTTCAATACCGTTATACTATGTTGTTAGATGTACTATTGGATGAGATAATTTCTATGTAGAACTTCTTGATAGTTGGTAGAGTTATCTTGCGTTTTTGACGTTTAATTTTTGTTTGATTTTGCTCATCATCATATAAAAGTGCCAACTTTTTATTATCTTGTCGTTTAGCAGAAGAAGCAAGATAGTGTTAATTCAGCTGGGACCTTGAAGACCTGAGATGATGAACTTACGTGTAGCGTTTGCTTGGAGCAAGTTACTGTGGGAGAACTCATTCGTAGCTTCTAGCTTGCCATGTTTGCGTTAGGTTTGTTTCACATTTTTACTGCACTCACCACTCTAAAGCATTGAATTTCATTCGATTAATGATATTGGTTGAATGACAAATGTTAGATAAAATAGCATGATTTGCCATTGGTATTTTACTAGAGATCCACCATTTTAGGGCCTTCATTTGTAAGTGATCACAAAAAGATTCATCACATTTTTTTGTTTGTTTATGTTGTTTTTTTGTCGAGTGGGCAGCCAAACCCAAATCATAAACACACTGCCAGTCGCCACCAGCCACCGTGGTCGGTGGTTTCCGGTGATCCGAGGCAACCACTTAACACCCTTATCCCCATCGATCCACATACCCAAAAATCAATAAGATCCAACAGTCAAATCTCCATAGATCTAAGTTTAAACTTTCAGCCAAACCCAAATTGTAAGTATATACGTATATCTTGGACATTTGCTGAAAATGATAGACTTATCTCCTTGTAGATCGGGGCTAGAACGAGGATGCCGGAGATGTTGTGGCACGGGACGAGCAGAAGGGAGGAACGAGGTCGTGGGAAGCGCGGGCGAGAGTGTGAGAGAGAGTTTGAGCGCGGGAAGGGAGAGGGGGGAGAGGGAGTGATGGCCGGAAAGAAGAGAGAAGATTCAGCGCGGGCGAGAGTGAGAGAGGGGGCATAAATTTGAAATGGTGGCTTTTGGACTACTCTTGATATTGCGATATTTTGGAGTCGATAAAATGCGAAATATCACTATATCTTATGGGTGGCTTTGAGGGTGGCCGAATAGCATTATGCCCCAAAACCCTCTCTTTATTTCTGCTTTGTTGTCCGGCAGCTCTCATCTCCAACACCGACGACTATCTCCCATCTCCCTGCCTCAAGCGATCAAACACCGCCTCTCATCCCTGTCTGTTCTCTCGTCTTGCACGAACACAGTCGCCGGTCGGCCTCACATTACCAGTTCTGTGCCCTGACGGTATGATACCTTGATACTATCACTCTGTGATTTAGGTTTTTAATGTTTATTTAAAGAATTTAAGAATGCTGTTCTTTCAAGGGATTTTTGGTCATCAGTTTGGTTATTTTCCCCTCATTTCCTGGCTTTATGTGAACCTCAAAGCAGCTGCTGTGGAGGACTTTTACAGTGCTGTTTCTTTAATTGCTTTCTGAGAAAATTTGAGCATGCTGCTCGTTTAAAACTTTAGGATTGTAGCCTATATGCCTGTTCGGTGGTAAAATAAATCTATACGTTTGTTTAATTTGTTTTCTTCAACCCAATGTCATGTTTCATGTTTGTTCTATGAGTCGGTAGATAATGAAATTAAATATATATTCTGAGACCAATGTCAGCTGCCTCTGACAACTGAAAGCTGATTGTTTTCTTCAAATCGGCTTTATAGTAACTTCAAGTTAGCTTTCAATTTACTGGTGAGTTTTGATATACTGAGCACACAGCAACAAGAAAGATGCATGCGTTGTAAGCATATTATTTTTAAATTTTTATAAAAATTGAATGAGCATGACTATCTGATGGATCTGTATTACTCTTAGGGATGGGGAACTAAGTATCTTTACAGAAGAATGAATCAGATGTTTGATATGTGTTATTGAACTAAATGTTTGTTAGAGTTAATGAAAACATTTAGTACTTCTTCTCCTTTTTTTTTTTTTGGTTTAAATTTTGCAAAATTGGATAGCTTTCTGGCAATATTCTAGTCTTACAAGCTATATAAATAAGTACATAAAAGAGAAACTTTTTTAGTATGAAGAAAAAATAAACAAATCTTAAGATTATATTTTGTAGCAATTATGATTTATCAATAAAATGTTCCATAATTGCCTTAATGGTCTCTTGGTTGGCTCAGTTGACCCAATTTCTCATGGCAGAACTCTAAACAGTGAACTGTAAGGGTTAGAGAAGGAGATTAAAAGAATATGAGATAGTTTTCATTGTTACTTCAAGGCAGGAAAAAAATTTTGCGTTTGAGAAAATCAAACCCCAATTACATCTTTTGTACACTATAAATTTGGAACTAAATGTAGAATTTAATTCCACTTATTCCATTTGGCTGGGTTTTGCTTGAAAGTCTGGAAAATAATTGTATCAACCTAGACACCATGTTCTTTGGTCAGTTAGGATAGAGAAGAGAAATGGGAGCTGTACGAAGCTGGCAATGTGTGGGCAATGAAATTGTTGTGAAGCTGACCACAATCACTGTCAGGTACTGACGAGCAGACCTTGCAACCACCATCAGAAGCAGCCATCCTTCACCAACTATCGAATAAAGCTTTGTTGTTGCCAGGTCTGTCTTAAGGTTTGCTGATTGGCTCTTCCTAAACTTGTATTCTTTGATTTTTCCTTTTGAGTATTGCTCACATGTGAAGGAATTGGAGCCAGATTATGGCTACATCTGTCCTCAATGATTTCTGCAAATATTTTGATTTCATTTCCAAATAAATTTATATAATTTCAATAATCTAACTTATGGAAGGAAAGTGTGTTGATTTGTTAGATTTTTCATTGATAATATTGCCCTTTTGCATGAACTCGTAGTGCTTTCTAGATGGTGTTAATATCTGTGCTTTTTTACCTTGTCTCTGGCCATTTTAGGTTGATTTGCCTTTTCTTTCTTCTTTTTTTGGTTCTGATTGCTATGAGAACTTTCATTAGGTGTAGCAGCTTACCGAGATGAGATTCAATTAATGCTTAAACAAATATTAATAATAATAATGCAACAAGACCACACGTGATTTTTTTTTTATCTAGAAGATGTAACATTTCTAATCCTTGGCAACTATAAAATTTCCTTATCAGCCAATGCCATTACCTAACCTTGATTCTCATTTTGGCAACCATGAACTAATCCTTTAACTTAACTGGTTAACTTATGGCTTGAACCCAAGCTATGATGATCTAGCTTCTATGGAAAAAAAATTATGTTAGTCTTGGAAAAATCATATCTAATTTGTGAATTAGTTTTATAGTTTTTTCTTCAATTTTTCTTTTTTAAATCTTCCTGAGATAAATATACACTAAACTTTAGCTTGGAGTAGGCCCCCCTTGCTCCCCAAACTATGGTTTATATGTTCAACCATGTTTCATGTACCCCAAAATTGTTCATCTATGGGGGTCTTTCCTCACTCGATAACTTAATTTTGTTGCATAAGACAATTTTGGTTTTACTAGAATTTGTCCTTGAGCTAATTCCACTGTTTGATGATTTAATCCTAACTTTGATAATAGTTATTTGGATTATATATTTTACCTCGAGTGATTGATATATCATTTCCTTTCCTCATATTCATCACAGGGGATATCTTGGGTCAATTATCAGCTTACTACTGCCACTTCTAAATCAAGTCGCATTGGCTTTTGGAGTATGTCTAATTTGGACCATTGCAATTACTTGTGATTTAAAATGTCTCTCCGAAGACCTCCAATCCCTCGGCTTCTCCTCAACAATGTTTCTTGCATGAGAAATGCCCAACAAATTCTGCGACATGTAAATGTCTCACTGCATGATGGTGGTGCGCTTGTGCTGACAGGAACCAATGGGTCAGGGAAAACTACTTTCCTACGCATGTTAGCTGGGTTCTCCAAACCTTCAGCTGGAGAGATCCTCTGGAATGGTCATGATATAACTGAATCGGGAATTTTCCACCAGTACAAGCTTCAGCTTAACTGGCTCTCTCTGAAGGATGCCATCAAAGACAAGTTCACAGTCCTCGACAATGTGCAGTGGTTTGAAGTTCTTGAAGGCAAGCAAGGCAAGTCTCTCCCTGCTTTGGAACTGATGGGTCTTGGGAGATTGGCAAAAGAAAAGGCAAGAATGCTCTCGATGGGCCAAAGGAAGAGGGTGCAGCTTGCTAGATTGTTGGCGATTGATCGGCCGATTTGGTTGCTTGATGAGCCTTCAGTGGCACTGGATGATGACGGGGTGAAGCTGCTTGAGTACATTATAGCAGAGCATCGAAGGAAAGGTGGGATCGTCATCGTGGCAACACATTTGCCAATTGCAATTGAGGATGCCATGTACATGAGGTTGCCACCAAGGTTTCCAAGAAGGATGACCTTGGTAGACATGCTTGATCGAGGTGGTTAGATTTTGATGATGTTGACATATGCTAATTCCTATCGTAGGTAATGCAGATTTACAAGTGTTCCTTGAGAGCTTCTGGGTTGGATTTGTTGCCCAAATCAAGGGGCGGCGGCATTTGTTCGAGCTCAAGCAAGTTGATACAATGCAGATTTAAACGTGTTTCTTGAGATCTTGTGGGTCGAATTTTGGTGCCCAAGATTAATCAAGACCATCATCCAGGCAAGTGCAAGCTCTCAAGCAAATCTTCCACTAACACAAGATGACAGTTTGATTCCTCTCCTCGTAACCGATTAGGCTTCTTACCGCTGTGTTTGCTTTGCTACGACTTGTAATTTATAGAAATCAAGCATACCATTTGTTTTGTTTTACTAAATTGTAACACCATTTGTTTTGTTATACTGAATTGTAACAAGTGCTTGCTCTTTAATCGTGATTACTTATTCGTACCCATCCGTTCGTTCATCTTTCTTCGAGTGCCCAATAGCCATGAGAAACGTGGACGCAACCAAGCTACTCCGTATGAATGAAATATTCTAGAGGGTCAAGCTCTTATCGGCCAACTATAACCGCCGTCCACTTGGCCGAATTTCATCGTTGAGGTCAACCACTGAAACCCAATCTCCCAACGCCCATTCTCTGCCATTTGCGACCGACTGAATATATATGTAGACACATTCATTTCAAATTCAACGATTGCGTTATGTCATTCAAACAATATATGCTAAAATATATTTGAAGATCAAAATTAAATAGCTCACAAATAATAACACGTGTATTGTTATGCAATTAATAGCATACTATAATTACCGGAAAATAAAAAAAAAAAGAATAATTTGGTCAGGTCAGGTTATATTTTTAAGTTTGGTATAGAATGTTTGCATGTTTTAAATGAAATTTAAAATCCCAGAAACTTGAAATAAAGCCGCCCGCCATAAGTCTATTTCTCACGGGGACATTGAGAGATTTAATTTAATTTAATTTAATTTATTTACAAGACAAAGACAGAGAGGTGATAAGGTCGAGGAGGGGATAAGCACAATGTCAGCAATTAGAACATGTATATATATATCTCCAAAACCAGCGATCCTCTATTACTATTATTTATTTTAAAAATAAAAATAAAAATAATATAGCATTAAACAATCATTGAAATTACACTTTCATCCAGTGGGACCCGGCCGGCACCAGCAGATACGGGCAGCTCGTCCACTTCTCACGGTCATGGACCCCCCTCCCTCCCAAACCCAATCCATGCATCCCTTTCAAATTTATGGCCTTTCGAAATGAAACCAATGTTTAAACTGAATTTAAATCCAAATCAAATCATTTTGCCTATCCTCCTCTTTTTAGTACGCACAAGTTTTAGATCCAAGATGGGGCAGCTCTTGTTATCATTGCCCATTTGCTTAGCCTCTCTCTCTTCACTACCCCCCCCCCCCCCCCCCCCCAAAATACATCGGCTGATCCCCATCTCCTTCACTTTTCGTCCATTTTCATGCCCACTTTTATCAGGAAAGGCCTTCCCAAATCAATCTACCTATATCCCAACAAAACCAGCCTCTTCGAAATAACCCATAACTTCTCTCCAAATTAACCTTATTTGATTTGATAAATTTTATTTCTTTTTTTTTTTTTATCCGATACCTGTGTACTGTTAATGTTAATGAATTCATAATTCCAAAAATAACCTTACACATTAAATTTAATAGGGGGGGTTTGGCCTTTCCTTCTTGTTCTTGTTCTTTTTAAAGGGAATACAGCAATGAACTTGCTTGACTCAGCAATTTTTAAGAGGGGGCAGTCTAAAACGGAGAAAAAGGGCAAAGGGTCAAAGTCCTTGATGGTGGAGGCTTCTCAAAACGCGTCTGAATTTTGGATTTTGGCCTAGCTGGCTTGTAATGTAAACTTTATTTGCAAGATTTATTTATTTATATATGTTGTTAAGCCGTAGAAGGGCAGTCTGGGGACTTCAACTCTTCTTTTCTTCTTTTATTTAAAGTCCAAGGCACCGGAGAAAGGACGTAGAATGATCTTTTAAGAGGGAACAACTAGAGAGAGAGAGAGAGAGAGAATTTGAAAAAAAAAGAAAAAGAAAAGGGGACATGGGAGACGTTGTTCTGTTCGTGGAGGATTTGAAATCGGCTCCTGCAATCTCTCTGTGTAGAATTTGCCACGAGGAAGAGTTCGAGAGTTGCAAGAGCTTGGAAGCTCCTTGCGCCTGTTCTGGAACTGTCAAGGTATTGCACAAACAGGGCCAACAACATGTTCTTCCTTGGAGGGTTCTCTCTGGTTTCCGTTCATGGCGTCTCATCCGGTTTTGTTTGTTTTTCCGTTTCAGTTTGCTCACAGAGATTGCATACAAAGGTGGTGCAACGAAAAGGGCAACACGACTTGCGAGATTTGTCTTCAGGTTTGAATTCTGATTCCCCAGAAGAAGATTATCACCCGCTTCTTCCTTCTCCCGGAGCCGGATGTTTGTCGATTTTATTTAACGGGAAAAAAAATTCCTTTTCTTCCGATTTTTATCGGTTTTCCCGACATGGGATTGCGAATTTTTGGTGGGTTTGAATTTGGGTTCGTCGTCGTTTTAGGATTGATTTGATTTTGATCCTCCCCAACCCAACCCCTGTTTACATCAAAATTTGGCTTCCATGATTTTCTTTCTCGTTGATTTTCTTTTCTTGGCCACTAAAACAAACCCATATTCGGCCCGTAGCTTCCTTTTCTCTACCGCAAGAAACAGGGCACATCCTTAATACGTACAAATGTTTGGCAGCACATACATATAATGTATATTCTTGCCTGCCTTTACGTCCAATGACAACAACAATGATAATTACAATAATAATTTATAACTTATAAGCTATGTTAACTCGTTTCTTTCCTCTGTTATTTTATTTCCATCTTCATTCCAAAATTTCTTTTCAAATTTTGAAATTTTTAAACAGCCAGATGTTTGGTGCTTATATTTTAGTGCTTGCTGACGAGGATATTTGATTGCTGCAGAAATTTGAACCGGGCTACACTTCTCCTCCCCAAAAGCCCCAGCTTGTTGATTCAGTTGTTACCATCAGGTGGTTTCTCCGCTAAATTTGATGAATTACAGTTTGTCTTTGTCATACTCCAACTCCACGTTGGGAGAGGTCTTAGGTATATCATGTGGTTGAAACCATAACTTATTTTTATCTAGTATTTTTAAGTGAGAACCCATGGTATTGCAAGTTGTATCAGAGCCAACCTAACCTAGTACTGCCACCATGTGGATGTGTTATATTTTTTGATGCATTATAGTTTGACTTAGTTGCATATTTGTGTAATTGACTGTGTCATGCTGATAATAGAGGAAGCTTGGAGGTTCCAAGGAGAGAGCGAGAGCTACAAAGTCCAAGATTGGTAGCCATAGCAGAAGGAGAAGTGCTTGAAAGCAACTTCCCAGAATGTTCGTCGGCGTCTGATCGGAGTGCCTCTTGCTGCAGATCAATGGCTCTCATTGTGAGTTCCCCTGACTCTCTCTCCTTGAAAATTTTGTCAGTAATTTTAGTTCAAAGCGACCACGTGACATGGCAGAAGCAGAGTCTTGGTGGCACGCACGGATTTTTGGGGATTCCCCGTTGTATTTTTAATATTGATTCATGGTTGACAAAGCCAAACTCAATAATGCAAGAACTGTCAATGTGTATGCAATGTTTGACACCCCCCATCCAGCCTGCCAGGGCTACGCCACCAAGTAAAAATTGGTTGACTGAAATTATACAATTCAAATTCAAACTGGGAACAATCTCTTTACCAAAGCCAGGCCATGATAGTACAGCAATCCCAAGCTTTAAAGTGTGTTTCCCAGGCAATAGGCGCCAACTTTATCTTGCCTGACCTACAAGTCTTCATATACACATACATTCTGAATAAAGTCGGTTAAGACTGAAGTTTCGTGTTGTAAATTTGGCAGTTTACAGCTCTGCTGCTAATCAAACACCTAGTTGCGGCGCTTTATTTTGGCGGCATTCATGATTACCCCTTCTCACTCGCTACTGTAAGTAGATAATTTTTAAATTTTTTAACTCCAAGTTGGCTTGCATCTCCAGCCTAATCAGAAGTAACTTGGAAGTCCCATTTACTGAGGCTGAGAGAGAGAGAGAGAGAGATAGAGTGAATGAATTTTTTTTTTTGCAGTTGCTTCTTGTGAAGGCCAGCGGAATTGTTCTCCCAATGTACATAGTCATTCGGATAATCACGGCCATCCAACGCAGTATCAGGCGTCAACATCAGGTTAGTTTCCTGATTTTGGTGACACGAAACTTAGGAATTGGAATGGTGTAGTTGCAACTTCACAGTTGAGATGGGGACGTGAAGTGACGAATAGTTGGTTAACTGCGGTTATGTCTTTCATTTGCTTTGTTTGTTAGGCGCATTATGATGAGACGTCAAACTCAGATGATTGGGACAGCGAGGAGGATGAGCATCACATTCACAGTGTCCAAACACACCCATAAAAACACCCCCCCCCCCCCCACCCCCCACCCCCCCAAACATTTTTACTTCCCACTATGTATTTGTACGTTACAAATGAAAATATTAGAGAAAGTTTATTCTTTCAGATCGCATCGAAATTATGCAAATGTAACAAGAAGCAGCATTTGATGGTATGAGTGGGTCGCATTCACTTTGAACACAAGTTAACTTCATGCGCAGCTAAAATATTGTACAAAAATTGGGTATGGTCGGTTGGCTTGGAAAAGTAGTTTACAAACTCTCACCAACGGAAGACAACTTGGGTCACCGTTGCTGACCAGAAATCTGTCCCAAAGATTTTAGTTATATGTATACAACCCAAGTTGGCCAACTAACAATTGAACCAGGTGATGATGGCAGGGTTCAGGTTTGAAAAAGCAACACTTGAACAACATAACATAGCTAGAAAGAGCTTGGACAGTTAGAGCTGCTGGCCGATTAGTTGCCCGTCAGACAATTTCCTGAAACAGGAATGCACGCCACTGCGCATTGCGGCCATGCATGCACATTGAGCCATAAAAATCCACCGGGACCCGGGTTTTAAATTTCCTTCAAAAGTACTCTTGCCCTGTGCTGCAGTTCAAGCAGTGAGCTGAGAGACATGCTCTCATCTGCCTCTTGGCAACTTGAATTTGATGCAACCTTAGTTATGCCCTGGATAAGATCGATTACTCTCTTCCCTGCTGCACTCTGAGCAGACATGCCCTCTGATACCTTGCTGTGTTTACCGTACATTCCCTCAAACTCTTGAGACTTGGTAGTCGCCTTGTGAAGTACGGTCTCAGGAAGTCCTGAAATGATGTAAGAACTTGAATTTCATTACATAAGGTAATACTGCTGATGGACAAAACGAAAAAAGCCAATGGTCAAGCAATTCTTTGATTTGCGCATGCTCATCACAAATCAAACAAAAATTTAGTCGAGACAATATCCAGGTGATTTAACATTGCTTCTGCCATTGTCACAAGTCATGATAAACGTCACTTAAAATACTGGTGTCTCAGTAGGTGATCCAAATCAATGCTTTCTATGTTTCGATCAGTTACCAATTGCCTGGATGGATTTGAAAGCATAAATGTGAATAGCAGAAAAAGCTTTATTTAATACTCACAATTTCAATCAGTTTCACATTTTGCCTAGGTTCTTAAATTGAAAAATATTTATTTAATACTCACAATTGGCCAGCATATACATAGGTAAACTCAGAACTTCATTTGAAAGCATAATAATTAATTAATGGGATAACCTAACTGTTGTTGTCAAATAACTAGTTTCCAGCTGCATGCCTAAGCTACAAATAAGAAGCCACAGAGTACACGAGGAAACCGTACCAGCTATCCGTGCAACATTAACACCATAGCTTTTAGGGCATGCACCAGGCATCAGCCTGTAAAGAAAAGTAACTTCTTCTGCACCACCAACCCCTTTTCCAACTTGGCATGCCATATGGCATAGAGAGACCTACATGGTGCACAGATAAAAGATTTGTCAGATTATAATCAAAATCATTAGCAAACGCAGACAAGAGTAATGTGACAATTCTTGTCAGTTAATCCAGCCTGATAAGCAAATTACTGAAGCTCGGGCTGTCAATCATATTACTTAATTTATCACATTGTATTAATAGCAGTCCAATCTTATGCAAAGACCAACCCAAAACTAAAACAAGAAGAAACAACACATCAAGCATTAATCCTACCATGGAGAGTTGGTTACATGAATTCTAGCTTGCCAATTATTTATATCATAGTCAAATCTTTTGTGAGGCCCTTATAACCAACTCAAAACAAAAATAAAAAGAAAAAAAAAAACTGCCAATTTAATCTTAATTAGAGAACACAGATCAAAACAGGAGAGAAGATATACATTGGGATCCTCCAAATAGTCTACAGCTAATCGATGGTAGTGAGTAGAAAACATTCCTCGACACTGCACCTTGTGGACAAAATGGTCAAGAACTGATCCCCTGCAAAAGTTTAACCCATAAAAGATAAAACTAGGATTCAAGGACTTGTGAAACTTCTACACTGTGCTCAGGATTAGGATTTTATGGAAGGGAAATAATGGAAAATAGATGCTCTTTTTACACGCGGAAAAATGCATTCATAAATTAAGTCATTTTCTTTTCATTTTCCTTTCTGTTGAAAATCCTTGCTACAAACAAAGAGTTAAGAATGAGCAATAAGGAATATAAAATTGTATTTATTTGACAAAGTAGGATAATTGAATATATCTTTTAGTGGCTTACGCAATGGCTTGTCCATCTGAAGTTGATGTCCCACGTCCAAGCTCATCCAATGCCACGAGTGAGTTGCGGGTTGCAGATGACTGCATAACCAATAAAATCATGTAAATAAGAACATTAAAGAAAAGCAATGCATGCACACTCAACCTCTGTAATTAACAATAAAATCAAGGCAATGCTCCACATTAAACATAAAACATATTAATCATGTTAGTCTGACCACATTGACCATAAAATCATGCTAAGATACTCCAATAATATGAATAAAGATGTGGTCTGGGACTGGCAATATTTGTAAAAGGTTGGAATATTTACTCAAGAGTATGGATCCAGAGACTAGGTTGGTGAATGGTATTAAGATGAAACAACCAGCACAGACACTTTCGTATTACTCTTTTTTTAAATACTAATAATATAAAACACCATTATTTTTATCACAATAATAACTTTTAACTAAAATGAATTTCTTTTTAAATAGACATAGCATTAGTTAAAAATTAACAAGGAATCAACCAAGAGCAATTATAAATTTCATCAAGGGAAAGAAAAAATGCATGGTAGGGACCTAAGTTGTCCTAGGCTAACCAAAAGTATACCGTCAAAATTTTCAATTAATTTGCTGTCCACATAGTGGTATGTCAGGTGTCAGCCAAAATAATATAAAACCATTCATTACATAGTTCGGAGAAAGAAACAGCATAATCACGTTTTTTTGTTATAGGGCTCACTTGCATAATTATAGGGAAACTCACCAGCATAGATGCAGTTTCTAAAAGCTCAGTCAGAAATGTACTTTGTCCTGCCATGATATGGTCTTTTGCACCCATCCTAACAAACATTTGGTCAACAGGTGACATCTGAAAGCTTTCTGCAGGGACATCTGCTCCTATCTGAGAAAGAACTAAAAGTGAAGACAACAACACAATGGAAAAAACATTACAAGAAATGTGAATTACAAACGTACCTGGGCCAGTATCACAGCCAAGCAGACTTGGCGCAAAAGAGTGGACTTCCCACCCATGTTAGGGCCACTAAGTAGGATGAAACTTGAATGACTGTGACCACCAATAGAAACATCATTTGGAACAAATGAGCTCTTGCCTAGAGAATCACTTCTAAGAACAGGATGGCCTAAACTTTTAGCAATGATGAGTGGTGTTTCATCTGGACATTGCAACCCAGAGATAATAGGCTGGCAGGTGGATCCTTCATAATAGTCATTCACAATTGCTAAGCTAATCAAAACATCTAGTTCTGCAGATGACAGGTTGCACCATGTAAGATGAGTAGAAATGTAATAATTTAAAGATGATATATCGTTTTTAATCTTTTTCAAGCACTTGCAAACAACCATGAAGTTACATGTATACCGTTTTCCCCGATGGTTCCAAGGCAGAATGAAGAAACATTTTGTATGACAGATTTGTTCACAAAATTAAGGTTAATAAAGGGGTGTGTGGGTGCCCCCGGGCCCGTGACGCGCGCGCAGAGAGAGAGAGAGCAAGGGCAGCATGTAGTAAACCTAATTATTTTCCATCAAAGCATCATTTGTAACCTAAATCACAGACACTAAGTTAAAAGCAGAGGGGGAAAAAAGGGAGAAAACATGGCAGGCATATGTTGATAAATAAACAACACATGCATATATGAGAATAACAACAAATTTCATTTTTATCCATTACAAAATAATTTATATTTATTATATCAAAACACAAAGAAATTACCTTAAATGTTCTACACATTGGGAAACAAGTGCAAACAAGAAAGTCCAAATAGCCACTTTGCTAAACCCTACTTAAAATAAGTTGAAAATTTTGGTCTCCATAGTTCTTGAAATTAGAAGTTCATGAAGATTTAAAGACATTAGTAACTTTACAAACCATATCCAAACTTATGTTTCAAACTTGTAATGCAGTTCTGATTTCTTCAAGTAATAAAACACTACCATGGAAATACTTTACAAAAATTATCAAACATGTTTGAGCTATTTTCCAACAAGGTATCTAACAATGACAGTATTTATTTTTCCAAACTTATTATGGTTTAATGTATTCAAGTGCAATTCTGCATTTCCCTGGTAAAAAGTTAAAGAAATAATAAAACACATTCCAATGAGTGTCCAATAATTGCCTAATTCCATACACAAGAAAAGATATGCATACCAGCAACTGTTGAAACCAACTGTCTCCACTTATTGTTATGCTCACAGAAATGTCCAACTAATCTTTGCAAAATGTTTTTCAACTTAGACTCCTTCTCAGATTCAGCTTGAGAGAGTTCCCCCATCATCGTCTTAATTTTGGGAGTCCAATACCGGAAGAAGCCCTGCACACCATAGATGTGGGGTAGGGATGTGTGTTTGGGAAAAAAAAAAAAACAAATTTCAATTAAATCTCAAGCAAGCAAGCAGTCATGCCAAATTGCCTATGGCCAGAGATAAGACCCTGCCTGATAGTTAACAGAGTCAGTTTCATTCAATGAAGGCAACAAGATATTGAATTGCAGAAACAATGATTTCATTTGCCTATCAGCAGGAAGCTATCTAACTACATTACTTCCTCAAGTAATTTGGACCAATAAAAATTGAGATTGGAACTGCATGTCATCAACCAATTTTATAATGCATGGGAAATGATCTTGCCAGCACAAATTCTTTTCTTACCTTTCTAGACGATCGCAACTCATAATTCTTTGGAATTTGCCTGCTCAAGCTGTCAGGGACTTCCAAAAGATATGCCTCCTTTCCAACAGTTACATAACTAATCTATAATGAACCATCAAGGAATGAAGTTGGCAACTCCTCAAGGAATCAATATGGAATAAAACTACATTAAGATTAACAATAGAATCATTTCATATTGCTCTTACAGATGCATCTCCAAGTAATTTCTGCTGCTCCTTCAAGTGTTTGCTCAAACTGGACTCCAGCTCTGCAACTCTGCTGCAGGCAGAATCATACTCTACATCAACCCCTTCACAGGGTATTACACGGCCTGAATTATTTGCTTCCACCCAATCAAAGGCATCCTTGAAATGCTTTAAAACTGAATGAACATCAGGAAGACCTTTGCCTACAAACAGTTGATATACTTGAGGTGCAGAAAGATTTGGGCAATAACAGTAAAGACACAAATGGTGCCAAGAGTTACAAAAGAGAAAGATCCTAAGTTCATTCAACCATTGCAGGTCATGATAATAAAGCCATCAATCCAAATTATACCGGGGGTTAATAGATGATGTAAGAGTCTAGATTCAACATTTTCCAAAATGACACCAAGTGAAGTGCATGCAGAGGTCATTAATTCGCAACCACGCAAGGCAGATATGAACTCCTGAAGCTGTTTCTTTGCTGCATCCTCATATAGAATAACTTTATTTGCATTCCTTCCATTAGCCTCACTGCATAAAATTAAATAATCAACATAAAATCATTTTATGAGACAATCCGAAACAATCTTTTATTAAGTTATCAAGTAAATAGCCATGCAGAGCACCTGCTAGCAAAGATGCGTGCAAGCAAGCGTTCCATATCAGGAAGCCTGGACAAATCTTTTTGGAATTCAAGTGCTAAAGGTAGATTCACCCCCTATAAAGCAGATATGGATCAGAAGACAGACCAAAGCCCAACAAATAAACAAAGTGGAAGGAAAATGTACGACAATGTATCAGTCACAAATGTAAATCCTCATCACAGATCTTCATCTCCCTGAACATTTTAATGCATAAAGGGAATAGGAACTGAAAAATATTACAATCTCCTCTTTCAGAAGCTCTACAAAAAGCATCCACAAAATCGGATCTCCCCCTTTTACAATCCTTTAATAATTCAATCAACTAAAAATATACAATGTAAAAACAAGTACTGAATAATTTCCCAAGTCATGCCCATCAAATGGAATGGTGATAAAGAACTGATATCACCAAATCACATTAGCATTTGTGACTATATAAAACTAATCAGTGATCATTAAGGTGACATTTAAGTGATATTTACTTGAGCCTAATAGAAAGTATAACCAACAAAACTAAATTCTTCACTGCAGATTTTGATATCGAAAGACGAGAAGAAAAAGAAAGTGAAGTTTACAGCAAAACTACCAACTTGGGTTTCCAGCAGATAAGATACTTAGCAGTAACTAGTGTTATTTACATAGCCAAACCAGATACTAGATTCAGCTATTAACTTGGTGAATGCTCTTTCCAAGTATGGATGCTGCCCATTTTGATCTTTTGTTAGTAGTGAAATTCATTAATTATGTTTTCTTTGAACATGCACTCCACACATTTCTACAATTCCTCCTCTGTTACTCCTAAAATATTGCAGGCTCTGTCTGATAACTAACAAAACACAGAAACGCTATTAAAATGCTTTGAAAAATTACCTTGACACCAGTTACAGCATCCTGGCGTTCTCTAATTGACTCCAGATGATATAAAGGTCTTGCAAGCCATGTTTTGAGCAACCTCTTACCTGAAGCTGTCACACAATGGTTCAATTGCGCATATAGTGTTCTACAAAGACCAACAAATACAATTAAATTTGAGATATCCATAAGAATAGTTCAAACAAAAGCTAAAGAAGAAATAAAGAAAATGAAAAATATTACTCCATGCAAGAAAATGGAAAACCTACCCAGAAGAGTCTCCATTTTTGTTGTTCTCAAATATCTCAAGGTTCTCCAGTGCAGCTGCATCAAGAACCATGTATGGCTTTCGAGTAATATCATCAAAACCAGAGCAAGGGAGCAACTCAAACTTTGCAAATCTAAGCAAAGTTTCATCAAGAAAAGCTTGCTTCAAGTAGAAGAGTGCGCCTCCAAGAGCTGAGAGTGCATAACTGCCATTGGTGCCTGCATTCACAAGTTCTGACAGTACATCTGGTAAGCAGTTGACATCTTCTGAAGAGCAAACAGTAGCTTTCGACTTTGCTTCATTCAAAGATGAAGATGCTGATTGCTTATATATTTGCCTGTAGATAGCCTTGATTTCACAAACAGTTTTCTCACCATCCCAGAATTCCAATAGTGGAACCAATTCATTAACTAAGGGATTTCTCGTATGTCTCATTAGTACTCTTTCAGTCTCAGAGGTAAGCAGTTTAGCAGGTTTAACAATTTCCACCGGCCTCAGTTCAGATAAAAGACAACACAAGGCACTACACTCTGGATCATCCTGAAACTGGTGAAAGTGAAATTATTAAAATTAATGAATATTAGAAACACCACATTCGACTTGGTACAGAAATCAACAAAATTCCCAAACATGACAAGAAAAACTAAGTGCCATGATTAATTTTGTCATATTGAGATAGTATAAACAAAAAAAGCTCCTCAAGTAACCATTCAAGTTATGCTAGGAATATATTAATCCTCTTATCAGCAGAAATAGCATGCTGAGGAAAACCCATGTAGTTAACCTAATAGAAACAAGAGTTATGATCCTAAGATGCAAGATAACACTTTAATGCTCATCCACCCAGCTGACAGAGAACATTTGAGACTACAAAAACTAAACTTGTCCACGCCCCTGGATCAGGTTCTTATGATTTCATGTGATCCAGTGACAGGTAAATAAACCCACACTACAGAATTGAAAGCATTGGTTTGTGACTTAAGAGTTCAGACTCCAGACTCACCTGACCAAGAATAATTTTGCTTGTGGCAACATCAACTACACAAACACCAAAGACCCGCTCCAGATGGTTTTCTTGACAACTTTCAGTCAATGCCATAAGATAAGAAGCCTCAGGGTTGGCCGACATCATTTCTCCCTCTGTTAAGGTTCCTTTTGTGACCACAGCACATATCTCCCGTTTCACAACCTATAACCAATGTAAAATGTCAACCACTAAAATCAGAAAGCAAAAAAATTCAGGGGAGAACTTTTATCTATCTCTTAGGGTCTTACAGAGATTGAGCTTTACCTTGTCTTTGGAACCCTTCTCCTTGCGACGAAGCTCAAGCTGTTCAGGTGTCTCTGTCTGCTCCACAACAAGAACACGATAACCCTGCTCCACTGAAGAAGCTTGTCAAACATCTCTTAACAATCAAGGAAGACTTGGCAAAGATATATGAGTGTAATAAATCCAGTAACTGAAAATCACGTTTTGAAAACAAAAACGTTTTGAGAAACAAACCTTCCGAGCCAGCCTCTCCACATTCATTGAGAAATTCTTTTCTGGAAACCCACAATGAGGCTGTTCTCCCTGAAAATTCAAGCGAAAGCAAAACATAATGCTACATCTACATAGATATAAAAACAAGGATACAAACTAATTCATCCAACTAGAGGGTACAACCCATAACAAGAAACTAGCATGCATATTCTCTATAGTAACATCCTAACAATTTATCTTACAATTCTAAAGGAAATGACAAAAAATACTATTGAAAAAAGAGGAAGGAAAAATAAATAAATAAATAGAGCAGGGCAGGCTTGCAATATCACGTAAAATCTTATGAAGCACACTGAATTTAGCTGAAGCTTCTCATACCTTCATATATTGCAGATCAAGTTCTTTAGCTCCTAAATGTGCATCCATTTCAAAAAGCTCATAAAATTTTCCCATCTGTTCCAACACCAATGATATTATCATGCATTAGCTTGATTTCAAATGATTCGTCCTATGTAAACAATTCCTACTACCTTAAAAAACAGAACTTTGTCCATGTGCTTAGACTTGAACTCCCACCATTGCCTCTACAAAATAATAAATAGATTTAATATTGATGAATTGCATTACAAGACTTGTTCCAAAACCTCTAAACTAGCTTCTATTAAAAGTATTACCTGGCCACCAGTTAAGCTCTTTAAAAAATTAGGGGGTAAATATAAAGTTCTTGGATCATAATTTACATCTCCAGAGCGTCTTCTATTGGCATCCCTCCGCTCTCTGTTGCAACAGTAGAGTAAATTGCATGACTCATCATAAAATAAATACGGATGGAGTAATACATGCGATCTCATTAGAAAATTAAAATACTAGACGTCTGAAGGAAAAGAAATAAAAACACTCAGGCCTTTGTTTGGACCCATTTGGGCAGAATTATACACCTACCATTAAACAAGACTCAGAGAACTACAACCTATTGATGCAATATGAACTTACTCCCCAAGAAAGTGCAACTTCTGCGCCTCTCGCATGCCAAACCTTTCTGCTGCATCACCCATTAAAACATCATTTACAGCATGAGGTGCATTTCCACCTACAGAAACAATGTCCACACTCATTACAAGTTTACAACACAACATATAGCAAAACTATAAACTGAAAGATCGGGTTAGTCAATCAAACATCACATTTAAGAATTAAATTTGAGTTTCCTCCTTTTTTTCCCTCACAGCATTGTATTACAATGAAATACTGCAGCAAAGTCCTGGTTGCTAACAAGCATTCTAACCACCATCATAGTTGACCACAATCCAATACAAAGGAAACAAAAAAAACTCTTAGGGTGCATCATCACTTACGGCCGTGATCTTTAGGCTCGAACAATCTGTCTCCGTTGCACTCTGGAGAAACCTTACATGTGCCCTTTTTAGCATCCCCTACGCCCTTGCTCTTCTTATTAGAACCCGGCTTCGCTTCCGCGCTCGACTTCCGCTTTCCTGAATTCGAGTTCTTGCCCCGCGCTAGCTTGATCCTTCCCTCGTCACTCTCTTCGTCGTCTTCCAAATCCATATCCTCCGAAACATCCTCGTCGGCCTCTCCGGGCTCCGCTTCGTTCCAATTTTCATCAGCTGAATCATCATCGCCGCCACCTTCCGCTTCGTCCGCATCATGCGCCGACTCTTCCTTGCCTTCGACCACCGAAACGCGACGCAAGCGGCGGAACCGCCTAGTCACTTCTTCAACCCACTCTATCTTCTCCTTCTCGAGATCCAGAAGCTCCTCCTCGGCATCGTCGTACTGAATCAGATGCTTACCAGAGCTTTTATCGAAGGATTTGACACAACCTTCATACCAAGACTGGTCGAGAGGCCAATAAACCCTAATCCTCTTGTTGAGCACCTCTTCGCCCAAACGTTTCTTGTTGGGGGTGAGGTCGGGAGATGGACCAATGACTAGGAGAGGCTTCTTGCGCTTGGGTTGGAGAAGTAAAGGAGTGATGGGGCTAGGGCTCGGGCTCGGGCTCCGATCGGGTTTAGGGTTAGGGTTAGGGTGCAATTTAGGGGATTGTTTGGAGAGAACAGGGGAAGGAGAAGAAGAGGAAGGCTTGGAGAAGAATGCCGTGATTTGGCTTTGTTGATTCACCAAGGGCGATCGGCCATTGCTGGCCCGACGCGGAGGAGCCATTGGAACGAATTCAAGTCTCAGAGAGAGAGAGAGAGAGAAATGTATATGTGGGCGTCGATTGGATTGTGTGAAGAAGGCGGGAAGAAGAGAAGTGTTTCAGTTCAGACGGCGGGATTTTGGCGGGAAGTTGTGGGAATCGCTGCGCGGTGGCCGCGCGCACCCCGTCGACGGTGGAAGTGCGAACCGCCAAAACCACGCTTCTTCTTTTTTTTTTTTTTTAATCTAAAAAACCACAGTTATTAGCTGTCACCACCATGTTTTAACTTTAATAGAAAATTAAACAATTTGTGTAATCATTCCTCCCCTTTTTAATTTGCTCGTACAAAATTAAATTACAAAATATTAGAATTGCAATGTTATCTTTTAAAAAAATTTAAATTTTGAAGTAAAATTGAAACGGTAAAGTGTGTGCATGCTCTTATAAGGGATACAAATTTTATTTATTTGAATATGTATGGAGAAAGAGAATAAGAAAGATAAGTATAAAGATTAGATAAATATCAATGATAAATCATATTTCTTGTTTTGCGTCTAAGTTTAATAATTAATTATTCATTGTATACAACCGATTTTCATTTCTTATACAATATCATATTGCAAAATATTAGGATTGCAAGTTATCTTTTAAAGTAACTAAATTTTGAAGTAAAATTGAAATATGTATATTGTTATAAGAGATAAGGATTTTATTTATTTGAATATAAATAGATCGAGAAAGTGACGAATGTTAACAATAAATTATATTCTTTGTTTTGTGTCCACATCTAATAATCATTTCATCGAATTTTACTTGTTGGTACATAATTAAATTGCTAAATATTATGATTGCAACGTTATCTTTTAAAGTATTTAAATTTTGAAATAAAATTAAAATATTAAAGTGTGTATGTTATTATAAGAGATAAGAATTTTATTAATTTAAATATAAATTGACAAAGAAAATGAGAATAGCAAACATAGAAATTAGACAAATGTCAATAGTAAATCACATCCCTTGTTTTGTGTCTACATGTGATAATCATTCATTGTACACAATTGATTTTCACTTCCTTCCTGATACAAAATCAAATTACAAAATATTATATAAGAGATAAGAGATAAGAATTTTATTTATTTGAATATGAATAAAGAAAGAGAAAGACAAGTATAAAGATTAAATATTTCCTAAATTTTAGTTGCAAGAGCTTTTTAATATTTAAAAATTTATCTTCACTTTTATCATCTCAATAGTAGAAGAAAGTCGTTTTGTAGCTCTTTTTTTTTCTTGTTTAGCATTTTATGTTTATAGTTGTTAAGTGTGGATTCTTAAATATTGCACGAGTATCAACTGTGATAAATTCAAAGATATTTCATAATAAAGTTGAAAACAAATTCAGATTAGTTGAACTTTATTTTTTTATTTTTTTTTTGTCAATATTGTTGCTTAGTTTTGTTGTTTGGAAGCCAAGAAAATGCTTGTTAAAATTACTTAAATTGCATCTTCATTTCATTCTAAACCGTTATTAATTTCCTATTACAATCATCGTTGGTTTCTTTTGATTCATCTTTATTGAGTTCCGGTCATCCATCTAATTAAACCCTAAATCATTATAAACGAGTTTGTTTAACTATACACACATTATTAATTGCAGTATCGTGCATGTTTAGAACTAAATTCATGCATTAAATGTATTAATTCAAGTCAAAGATAAGTGACTTAATACATAGATTTATCAATTAAATAATGTCATTAAAATGCAATTATATTCTAATAAGGAAAAATATAATTCCCTCACAATGAAAAAGATTTGATGTGTAATTAATTTATTCTATTGATATGATTTATTTGATGATTTACTTTTCATCCGTGAAATACTAATATTTTATGACTTAATTTTTATCAAAGTTCAGAAAGTAATATTAGACGGTATTCCATTGACAATAATCAAACAAGTTTCATGGCGTGCAGTTCATTGGCGTTCAAGTATGCTTGCTGCTTCTTCCTCCTGGTAATTTTGTAGGGCTCAACTTCGTATTTGAGTTTTGAATAACACATCGTGGTTGTCAATTATCTTGTTTTTGATTTTTTAATTATGATAATGAAATATCCAACCATTGCTCTCCTTTTAAGTATGGTTGAATAAACTCACGAAAACACAAGTTTTTTGAAGTGCAGATTGAGATGTTGATGAAAAACCAAGTATTTTGGATTCATGGCTATTTAGGCTTAGAAAAGTTCTTTGATTAATTGCACCGTGCAGGTAGTCCTAGTTCTGCTGGTTCCAGGTCTGCTAGCCCCATCTTTTTATACCAATGTCAAGACAACTGAGAAAGAAGCGCAGTTGATTTCCCAAGATTTCAACCATCAAGTGGTATCAGAAATTGAAAGAACAACACACTTGTTATCTCCTGCCAATTCATCGGCAGCAAATTTAGCAAGAATTTTGAACTCATCGCTGGACGGAGGGAACCTTTCAATTTCATTCTCCACAATTGAAACTAGTGTTTGTATCCGTCTCTTTTCATTCTATGAATTTGAAAAGGCAAAACATGACGAAGCTAATTAATGCCAGTAAATGTTCCATCTAAATGTATATATACATACATGCAGGTGGCGCCTGGATTGTTTCAAGCACTATCAACAGTTCCACACTTGTCACAGGTTGCTTATATTGGATCAAATGGTTTGTTCTTCTCGTACTACATCAGTGGCAATCAAACTTCAGCAGTGTATTCCAATTCGTCACGGGTTGCTAATGCGAGTCTCACAAGTTTTAGCGGCTGGTATACTCGACCAGTAAATCGCAACAATGGAAAGCTATATGGAGAAGCTACTAGCTTCCGTTCTCTATTTACAATGAATTCAACTAGCTTGTTGGAAGAAGCCTTGAATAGTACAGATGGTCATGCTTCATTAGGAACTGGGTTCACTCAAGATCTTCTGTTCTTCAACACGGTTGGTTTGGATGGAAAAGGAGCTATCTCTCTAGGGTTTTCATTGGAGTCATTGACTCATTTTTTCTCTAGCATTGAAATCCATGGTGGAAACTTGTATTTGGCTACAAAAGATGGAAGAGTACTAGCTGCAGGAATTGCCAGCCATTCGGTTTCATTTGAATTTCTCAATGCCAATGGAACTCAGAAAGGTCATGTTGGCAATGTTACGTGCGAGGCTAATAACAGCAAACTGGAAGGATCCGTGTTGAACATTGGGGAAAGCAATTACATGATTTACTGCTCACCATTGGATATCCTCGGAGTTAAATTGGTAAGCACCAAACGCTTTCATTATATAAACAACTAAAATGTGCTTCTGTATGTAATGTAGTTGCTATGTATATTTCATGCTCAATATGAAAATTAAGCTGATGACAGGACTTAATTATAGAGCAAATATTAAAAAGGAAAGAGTAACTTATCAACGAATGCTCTACACTCTGTGGCTCCACTGTTACCCTCGAAGGAAGATTTTATTATTTATTTACGTGTCTTCCGTTATCATTCTAAATCCCCCCCATTGATCCAGGAAGATAACAACTTAAAAATTTCCATGCAGGAATATGATTGAAACTGGAAGCAGAGAACAAGAACAGGTGTATATTTCAGCAATGTGAACATTAAACATTCTTATATTTATACAGAAAAAAGTTTCCAAAACTAATTTAATGAATCCCTATGGATATGCCAATTTACACCAGAAATCATGCTAATCAAGCGAAAGATCTATAGGTTTCCAGAAATCAACCCATGATCTCAAGAAATCAAGCTCTAACAGAATAATGGTTTGAATTCTGGTATGGTTTCAGGCGTATGTATTGGCTTTACCACAGAGGGAAGTAGAGGGCCATGTTCACAGCACTATGGTGTATGCCTATGTGCTTCTACTACTGATGGGTTTTAGCATGGCCGTCTTAATTTGTGCATTTGTGTACTTCATTGTTGGAGCGGCCCAAAACGAGATACGCTTGCGCGTTAGACTCATAAAACAAATGGAAGCGACTCAACAGGCTGAGAAGAAGAGTTTGAACAAGAGCCTCGCCTTCGCAACTGCAAGCCACGATATCCGTGCTTTGCTTGCAGGGATCACTGGTTTGGTAGAGATGTGTCACGATGAAGTCCCTCCCGGATCAGAGTTGGACACAAACTTGACGCAAGTAGGGAGTTGTACAAAAGATCTTCTGGGTAAATTTCCCTACCATTTTCTCCATCAATCTTCATAACAACCATTCTAAGTACTCAAGATCATATGTGCACAAGAAAATTAATATCCCATAGAAATTTAAATTGGAAAAATTTTGTCCATATTCAAAAGGCTCTAACAAATAAGGAAAAGTATTATGCAGGTATTTTGAATTCTATTATGGATGCAAGTAAAATTGAAGCTGGCAAAATGCAGCTTGAGGAAGAGGAGTTTGATTTGGCTCAACTGCTAGAAGATGTAGTTGATCTGTACCATCCTGTTGGGATGAAAAAGGGGGTAGATGTGGTGTTGGATCCTTGTGATGGTTCTGTCTCGAAAAAGGTCAAAGGTGATCGGACTAAACTTAAACAAATATTGTCCAACTTACTAAGCAATGCGGTCAAATTTACTTCTGAGGGACATGTAGCTGTTCGAGCTTGGGCTAGGACGCCAAGCCCGAGCAATACAATATTCTCTTCCAGCCCCAACAGCTCTTTGCATTGCATTTCATGCTTATTTCCCAAGAATGATGATGCATACAGTGGCTTCGAATCTATGAAGAGCATCCATGAAAATTTGAACTGCGTGGAAGTTGTTTTCGAGGTGGATGATACAGGACTAGGAATTCCGAAAGAGAAGCAAAATGCTGTGTTTGAAAACTATGTTCAGGTCAGAAAGACTGCTCCTTCCCAAGAAGGCACTGGCCTAGGCCTTGGTATTGTTCAATCTCTGGTATGTAAATCTCACGACAAAGTCAAGACATCTTTACTCTTAATCCTTCCTTTGTTATAATAACTAAAGGGGGCCAATCGTTTACTTTCAACTAACAAATTGAAACTGCTCCAAACCGTTCCTAATATGAAAACCATAGAACTTGTAGGCTTACCATTGATTTACTTCCTCACATAAAGTTCAGTTTTTTTATTTAGTCGTTGCTTGATACAAGGGCGGGTTTCTAATTTAGTTGTTACTTGATGCCAGGTACGTCTAATGGGTGGCGAAATAGGAATTGTGGACAAGGAAATTGGTGAAAAGGGGACCTGCTTCAGGTTTAACATCTTCCTCACTACATGTGAGACTGAACCAAGTGGTGATGCAAGAGAAGAAGATATCGAGTCAAATTATGGTTCTGTATCTGGTGATTTGATCCAACAACATTCAGGGCCCAGCACATGCACCTGCACCCCTAAGAGGGAGGAATCTCGTGTTGTACTCTTTATTCAAAGCGAAATTCGACAGAGAATTTCACAGAAATTCATGGAGAGGCTAGGAATAAAAGTGTCGACTGTGAAAGAATGGGAGCAACTTCCTCGGACCCTAAAGAATATCAAACAGAAGTTGAATAATTTCTACCATAGCGCTTCAAGTAGATCTGAAACAAGTTCGAGGAGTGATCGAGTCTTTAGCCCCAGCACGAGAGCAAAGGGCATCCCGTTGAGTACTTTTGATGGGACGGATCCAATACCAACTCCTTACAGGAGGACTAATCTGAAAGGTGTCCCAAATTTCATATTAATTGTAATTGATATCAATGCAGGTCCCTTTCGAGAACTAAGTAAGGCTGTGGCTGAGTTTAGAAGAGACCTTCACAATACTTGTTGCAGGATTGTTTGGATAGATAAACCAGGCGCTCACAATGTCCACTCAAAAGGCCTGTACGAGGACAAGCTCCCCCCTACTGATATGGTCATATCCAAGCCCCTTCACGGCTCTTGCCTATACCAGTTGATCGGAATGCTGCCCGAGTTTGGAGGTGCATTACCTGATATTTCATCTGGAAAAAGGAGACAAAGTACATATCAGCTTGAAAACATGTCTTCAAAATCATACCATTCAACGAGCCAGGCGCATTGGGGGACAAAGTCAAGGAATAGTATTGCTGCCCAATTTCATATCCAACAGGGAGAGACACAAGAACATGGCAGCCCAAGCAGGGAGAAACCCGCAAGCTGGAAGGAGGCTTTGGTTTCTTACCCCAACCTCGGGGTACAAGCGGGAAGAATACAAGAACATGGTAGCACGAGCAGTGAGAACCTCTTGAATGGGATGAGATTCTTGGTTGCAGAGGATGATGGAGTGACAAGGAAGGTGACCAAGTATAGAGTTTCCCTGCTTGGTGCTCACGTGGATTTATGTGAGAATGGCAAAGAAGCTATAGAATTAGTCTGCAAAGGTTTACGTGGTCACAGGAAAGACGGAGCTACTACAGCCTCTCTTCCTTATGACTGTATTTTGATGGACTGCGAGGTACGGATACTGCACTTCCTATACCTCTTTACACACCCGTCTTTGTTGTGTTGCATTTCAATGGCTTGGCTAATGGCTAATTCTAGTAGAGAATTATTCTTATTCTACCAACTGAATCATCATGCTGATTAAAGATGATTTACTGGTTTGGTACAAACACGTGCATACACACATCAACAACTGAGTTGGGAATGTCCATGCACTTGACATTTATTCATTCTAATGTGCAGATGCCTGTGGTGGATGGTTTCGAAGCCACAAGAAGGATACGGGAGGAAGAGAAGTACTACGGCGTCCATATACCGATCATAGCATTAACTGCACATACAACACTTGAAGTTGAGGAAACAAAGAGGATAAGGCAGGCTGGGATGGATTTTCAATTGGCTAAGCCACTGGACCAGGGTCAGCTTATGGAAGCTATCGTATACATCAATAATAGCAAATTAGCAATCAACTAACATACATTGATACTTGATAGTGTTTCTCTCTCGTGTTCCCCCGTACTTACCTTGCGCACTTCCTTATGTGCATTAGATGCACTTTATTTTGTAACTATATTTGGATACCATTTGATAATTTGAACATCTTCCTTGTAGCAATAATCATATCATATATATGATCAAACACAAAACACCGAAGTGACCAAAAGGAAAAACAAAGCTCTCCAATTTCTTTAAGCCAGTCTCAAATACACAAACGTAGCTTCCACACACACGTTCCTGGAGTTCAATTTAAGCTAAAAGCATATAAAAAGCTATTTCCTCTGCTTCTTTGGCTTCACCGGAACCTTTTCATCTTCCGAGGAGGTGCCATCCAGCTCGTCAGGAACATCATTTGGAACATTATGTTTGGTGATGAAGTCCTTCAATATGTGCATGCTCTCCTCTTTCATGGAAACTAACTGCTCAGAAAGAATTCCTTTGTTTGCATTAACAGAGTATGTTTCTGATCCAAGGTGGAATACGGCTTTAACTCGAGGCTGAGCAGAAATAATTTCACATGCTTCGCCCTCCATATTACTCCTAACTCCTCCTGCACATCATTCATCAAACGTCCACCTTAGCACAACAAACAGAAAAATAATTACTCGTAATGCTCCAGGCAAGGCAACCCAGGGTCGCCGAGCACCGTCGTCGATCGAAGAACCTGGTGGTGGTTTAAATCGCAAGAATCAAAGATCAAAAGAGAACAGAAGAAGGGGAGCCATCGGTGGGATGCCCGGAACTTACCAGCGATTAGCCGAAAATAGCCCAGAACAGAACAGAGTAGCAGAAGAATCACGAGGAGAGAGATGACGGCGGTCCTTCGGGGTAGAATGAGAGAACCCTAGGTCAGCCTATGCCCTTTTTCTTTCATTTATATATATATATATATATAATTTTAATTCAACATACTAAATAACATTATGTGATCTCAAATATAATAATTATATAAAATTTATCTATTTAATTCTTTTGATACAATAAGTTGATAAAGTAAATTTATATAATTATATTTAAATTATCACATCGTTATTTAGTATAAATAAAAAACGTTATATAAGAGATCAAAATTCTATATATATATATATTATTATCATTGTTCTCATTATTATATATATATATGTATATTATATCGTTTAATTGGTTTGTTTATTTATTTATTTCTAATTACTTGAATTATTACATTTACAATGGTGGTCATCCAACACACACAACCCTCATCTTTTAAGGATCAACTATAAATAAACTTTATGTGTGTTATTTTCTAATTACCCTTTACACTTCCTCTTCTAAACTTAAAAGGGCATAATTTGAACAAATAACGACTAAAATTACAGCTTGTTTAATTATTAGATTTAAATTACTTAATAATACGATGTAGGAGGAAGATATGAAAAATAGGAGAAATAAAACTTTATTTCTTGTTAAAGTCTTATGCATGTAGAATTACAATATTTTTTTTACATTAATACATACCCCATAAGAAGCTTTATTTTCCTTTTTCTGTCTTTTCATTGTACAAGGTTCCTTGGTTTAAAATGCCTATTAAGCCAAGGTCAAGGTCTGCTCGTACCACAAATTATGCTTCAATATCCAAATTCAAACACGTCCTTCTTTAATTACTGAAATAGCTTTAAAATTATTATTATTTTTATTTTAATACATTTTTTAAACAAAATATGTTAAATCTAAATCAGTTTTAAGTATTTTCTTGAAGAATTAAATCTCAAGTAATGTGAAAAGAATTATGTATAAATAGCAGAATACAGAGAAAATAGATATTAGACCAAATAAACAAATTTAAATACAAAATAATATATATATATATATATTCAACCATTGGGGAAAAGAGATACTAATACTATTAAAATTAAAGAAAATTTCTAGCAGATTCTGCATTTTCTCATTAATAGAAGAAAAAATATTGCATGTTAATTTAATATTGCTACCCACTTTATTTTTATATAAATATTTTTTCTTTCTTCCACAAATTCTAGTATCAATAAATAAATAAATAAATAAATTTCAAATGTTAACCAATGCATAAATATCGTAAATACATTAAATTGCTTCTTATTTGCTAAACATCAATTTTTTTGTTTCCCCCACTAAATGCACCGCACTAAAAGCATTCATTGGAATCCCAAAAGAAATGGCAGCAGGCGGCAAAGGCCACCACACTAAAGCAAATACCAACAAAATCAAAGCAGAAGAAGAAAGCAAATAAAACACGCAGAGAAGACGCAGGAGACCAGTCCAAAAAGTAGGCTCTAATTTTCCAATTTTCCTTTTGAATTGTTTCTATTTTTGTAGTTTAAGAGAAAATGAATTATCACCTGTACAGTAGAAACTATAAATCCTCCCTTGACTTGAGCTTTTCAAGCGAAAATAAAATAAAATTAAAAAAAGGATTCTTCTTTTTTGGGTGCTGTATAAATGAAAAGGATTTGATTCCTCAAAATTGGATCATTCCATCAGACATTAATTGCGAAATCGCCCACTAAAATCTCTCCAGTAAACCATGAGTTTTCACAATCTCTTACTAACCCAGTCGGATAGGCGCTTTCTCTTGTCTGCACCCAAATAATCTTGGGCATTTGCCATCATAACCATTAAGTCATGCTTCACTGCTTTCAAGCTCCGGTAGTACTTCTTCTTCAACCTCAACTCAATTAAACCAGGAGACAGCGGGGCTGGAACTCTGCAGGCATCCCAGAGAAGCACAAGGAAGGAAATTCAATTATGCACCCACACCCACCCATCAGTTTACTATAATCAAATCTCAGAGAAAATATAAACTACAATTACAACTAGTAGAATTTAGTGACTAGAAAAGCTTAGTTCAAAATTCAACTAGTACCAGAAAATTGGAGAGATGGAAGGAGAGAAATGAAGATAAGGCCTCACAAAAGAAATACCTATTTATGAATTCTGGCTTCAGAGCAATCTGGTTGAGTCTTCGGATTCCATAAGGATCCTGCACAACAAGATTAACTCGGAAACAATTACTTCAATCCAATAGCGCTTCCGTCCTTAATATAAAAGCAACTCAAACATAAGAGGAACTAAAACAGTAAAAGAACGACCTGATTTCTGGCAGACCGCTGCAAGTGATCCAAGGAAGATAGCAGCTTATCTCTACTTTCATTGTCAATACGGGGGTGCTCCCATGGACTTTCCGGATCATGTAGTTCCCAAGGGGAATGTTGTTGTATATTGGTTGTATCACCCTTGTACAGAACAGCATACCTTTCCCATGGGCTGCCAGGGAACTCATTAGACTTATCCTTTGAAGAAAGAATCCGACCTCCCCACCAACTTCCACCTAGTTCACTTTCATCCCTCCACCATACTAGGCATCTATCCCTACAGGTCCAATTTCTCCTAATAGCAGCATCATACCGTGTTCTCTCAACCACAAAATCAGGAAAATCATTCAGTTCAGGCAAGGTGAATTTAAACACTTCGCCCAACACACTAGAAGAATGATCAGTAAACTTGAGTGTGATTTTACAACAGCTGTCTCCAGATCCAGGAAGTATGGCATAATCAAGGCTTTCAACTGAGCAAAACTCCACCGCTCTAATTCTTCCTTTAATTGATTCCCAAGGACCTACTTCTGACAAGGGACTTGATTCTAAATATTCCTGATGACCCTGAAAATCACGTGACAGTAGTTTAAAAACATTCACAGAAGCAACTTGATAAAGGCAAAAATATAAGAGAGAGATATATATGAAGATTTATGTTAAATGATCAACCACCATCTCATCTAAAAACTTGAAGATGGAAAATAGAGGGTTAAATTTATTTTTTATAATATTATTTTTACTCTCAATATGCCCCTCACATATAGCCATACTTCACTGCATTAACTAGTCCAAACGCATGCAACTATTTATGTATTGGGTTAGGAGTGAGGTTTGCACTTGCTATGATATCATGTTAAATTGTCAAGTACCATCTTATCAAAAAGTTTAAGTTGGTAGAGATGGTTAACTTTATCTTTTATATTATTATTTTTACTCTTAAACAGTTTAATACTGTTAATCAAGACAAATCAAAAAAATTACCTGTCTCAAGTATACAACTTCATCAGCTAGCTGAGGGATATAACGATAACCATCCTCCTGCTGTGGTAGAGTTAGCCAGTTAGATGCTTTTTGATGAATATGAGATTTCCTTCCAGCTGATGAACATTCATCATTATCATAACGAGCACCCCCCTTGTTTCTAGTAGACCTGGATCTGGTCATCAGTTTTGAATTTGTCATCCAACCTTCAGAAGGCTGTTGATTGAATTTCTTCTTTGAGAATTTATCAGCACAGTTATGGTCCACTGCATCCATCTCTCGGGAAGTTGCCTTCAATCCCATGGATCTGGTTCGGCGAGTAGCATTAGTTGCAGCTTCAGGAAACTCAACTCCCGTATCAAAATTATGGCCATTCTCCTCCAGATCTATACTGCAGGCTTCTGCCTCTGAAATGCTTCTAGACAAATTTGATTTTGCCCTTCTGCAACCAACATCACCCAATTTTCCCTTAGAATCAGAACAATATGGCAGCACTGAACTTGGTAGGTCACAACCTTCATCCTCTTTCGATACTCCTGAAATCAGATTGCGTTCTGTGAATTGTGATCTTTTAGACATTAAATCACCTCCAGCACTAGTTGGCTTATCAACTGGGTGAACAAGCTTTAGTTGGGAAGGGCTGTCAGGATCCTTGAAAATCTTTGATTTAATCCTTATCTTTGTTGGCTTGGGAGGTGGGTTGCCTTTCAATTCATCAGAGTGGTTAGTGACACCAACCAAATCATGATGTCTGCACGCATCAGCTCCGGAAGAACCTCTGCATTCATTTATGAGGTCTCTATCACCCAAATGGCAGATATTTCTGCTGGCTTGATGGTGGTCACTTGGGACTATAGGATCACATGATAAAGATCTATTCACATCTTCAGTAGAAAGTCCCGTAATTTCTGAACAGTCCATGTTCTCTAATACACCTGTTTCAGGCCGTTCCTCATCCCTGCAATCTCCATTCAACAGCTTGCCTCTTCCATAACTTTGGACTTGAGAACTGGGGAAGGAAAATCCATACTGATTCTGAAATTTAAGAAAATTGGCAAACTCATTCCGGTTTCCATCATGGGAAACGAAGTTTCCACTTGACCCAATAGATGCATCAGGTTGCACAAGATCTCCTGGTTTCATCTGCTTGGATGTTCGTACCTTGACCTCCCCCCATCTGATTTTACTTTCCTTGTATCCTATAGATGTTTCCAAGTGATTCTCAACCTTTGGAGGTGCCCTATCGCTCAGTTCAGTTCTGTTGCAGTATCCAGACAGCTCTTCTGAATTGGTAGCATTTGCAGATGATGACCCAGGATCCTCAGATGTCAAATTGACCCAATCTTCTTTTGGGGTTTGTAGAGTAGGTGAAGATGATGAAGCTGCCAAATCAACCTGACTGCCATTCTGAAGTCTGGTCTTTCCTGAAGTAACAGACTTCTTAGAATCACGGAGTGAAAACCTCACCACCAGTTTCCTTGGTTCAGGATGCTTGATTACATCTTTAAGCCCATGTGAGGATGTTTGATCAGCTTTCAGATCTTTCTGCAAGTTGCACTCAGGCTCATTGCTCTGCATATCTGAATCTTGCAGTGCTGTTTCAGTTCCTGATGAATCATCTCCTGAGACACTTTCTTCTTCATTCGTAGAAGATTCTATGTGATAGAAAAGATTTAGTGCATTACGAGCAGCAACTCTTTGAGGTCTTGATGATTTTGCCTTAATAGTTTTCCTCTTGGAAGTTGCCCTGCTGTTCCTGTGTTTCTTAACCCTTTTAGTCCTAGATGGAGTATTATCATGCCCATCCAGATTCCTCCTCTTTATACACCTCCCAGAAGATGTCGTCAACTTGACCTGAACGAAAATTATATATAATGCAAGGAAATGCAAAAGTAGAATGGACTGGCAGGATGACAACACTTACTTCTGACTTGGGTTTTCTTCTTTTTGATCTGCGGAGGCCATCTTTATGACCTTTGTCAACCATATTGTCTTCATCACTGCACTCCGGATCACTAGGAGAGATGGAATCAAAACTTCCCTCCTCTGCCTCACTGGAATATTCCTCGGTAACATTGTACTCCGAATCAGTGTCATCATTTATAACTTCATTCTCTGGCTCCCAGTACATAGCGTCTATGAACTCTGGTAGTGGATCAATCACTACATCCAAGTCTGCTAAAGGTAAAATTTCTTGGCCCAGGCCAATATCTGTGCCAATAGCAAATTTTACCGAAGACGGACGCCACTCAATACCCAGTGCACCAAGTCGCCGTCTCTGATACCTACTCTGATAAGGTTCTGGATATGGTATCATACCTGATAATTTTCATTAAACAGAGACAATTAGTTGTATCAGAGAGTATTTTAGAAAGAAAACCTTAACATAAATTTTGCCACCAACACACTTGAATCACAAAGGGCATCTTGAATATTCCTTCTGTATGGAACAAGTTGTGTCTCCTGCATTACATGTGAGATGCTATTAAAATATTTAAATAAAAGTAACAGTTTCAGAAAAAAAGGGCGTAAAAAATGCAATAGTTTCAGAAGCCTTGAGTTGAACATATTGTTCACTAACTTAATGCATGATAATCTGAAAGTTTATTGATATTAACCTAGTTGATAACCACAGACAAAAACTATAGCAAGTTGATAAAAAATATAATCAAACTGCTCCACTTAAAAAGTATCTGGTCTCATACACAGCATCATAAATGAAATAATAGCATTTCATATCATATTGCATCCATAAGATACAGATAACAGCTGTAGAAGATACACCCCAACAAGGACAACAATATGACTATTATTCAACTCACCTGATCTATTACATTGCCATGAGTGTCTTGGATGAGGGGGCGATAATCACCTAGAAAAAACTGTTGGAAAGTGTAAATAGAAACAATCATCATATATAGTTGTAAAATTGATGAAGTAATAAAAAAATGCTATACTTCTCATACCTGATCATATTTGGCATCCTTCTGTGATTCACCTTGGCCAGTGTTTAGAAGATAAATTTGTCCAGCATCATCTGAAAGTACAATGGATGTTCCATCCCTATGTTACAAAGAAAAGCTATCCATTGTCAGGGACAAAACTTAATAGATTAGGAGAACCATCAGGTTTCAAAATACAAGAAGCACCAGACAACAAATTTATCCCATGGGAGATAAGACATAAACAACAAAAGCAATAGTTGTAGCAGCAGTAGGACAGTTATACTGAAAATAATAGATATATATACTTGCTCATTAGAGCAGGGTATAGGATATAGCGAATTCAAGTAACTACCAGTGGATAATCCATTGTTAACATATTCATAGGAAGAGAAAGACCTATCTTTTCCTTTTTGGGTGGATGTAATTTATGAAAACTTCACCTACAATGAACAAGACAGTAGGCAGAACAAGATTACTTGATGCAAGTTAAGTGCCATGTTACATGGACCCAAGTGTCGGATACTAATATGCATCCAAAGGTCATATTGTCAATTTTATGAATTTTAGGATACGGGGATACGTGTCTAGATGTAGGACATGGGTATAGGGATATGACATAGAGACCAATAAATCTCACTAAACTACCCCTATACTTATTTAGTTATATAACTAAAAATTAAGGTTATGGATTAATGAGGATGCATTAATTGATAACTATATGTGTGTGTGTGTAAATTTATATTATGTCGGTCAGAGCCAGCCATGTCGACCTGAGATGCCAGTTCTGACTTGCATTCTGTACCAGTACCAGTTTTGTGTCAACACTGGTACAATGCCTAATAGTGTCAAGTCCATGGAACATAGATTAAGTAAATTTTTGGATTATTTGCCCAAACAGAAAAGGAAATATTAGGATAGATGTCACTCCACAATTGATAAGTCCTGATAAAGAAACTGAGAGTTAACACACTTCAGGAGGTATAAGGAGTGAAATTTGCATCTTTGACTACTTCAAGTGGCATAAGCCTTAGCAGATCTGTGTCAAAACACTTCACAGCCGCCTCACCTTGAGACAAGCAGTTGGTATGATTATTGCTAGAACCATGCTTCGCAGATTGACATAAAATAGTCCTGTAAAACTTAAACATGATAGGATATGGTAAACATAAGTTGATTGGCTAAATAGCACTGTTGACAAGGTACAAGGTACAAGCTATATGTTTATGGCTATTTTTCTTGTGGCACTAACTATCATCCCAGCTGGCTTTTTAGGCTTGTAAGCAGCATAGTTGAACAAAGACTGGGCTAGCAGAAAATGAACGGAGCATTGCCAGCCATTGTGTCATTGCTGAAGCAAATTACTGCTGAATGGTCATTTACTGCTGAAAAGTGCCAACAAGGGGGATTAAAGTCATGATCAAACAATCAGAATAATATTTTGAATCTTCCAGCAGGTTATTGTTGACAGGTTACTTGATTAGAGAAAAAAAAAAAAAAAGATTCACTGGGGTTATTGAAGAACACTTAAGTTGGGTGGACAATGCAGACTGACAGGAGTCTAATATGCTTCCTAGTGCCATGTTAAGCCCTTAACCAAAAGACTAAAAGATAGACAAAAAGCTCCAGTATTGTACCTTAAGAATAGAACAAGGAAACTTAATAGCATAATACTTAATAGAAAAGAGGTAATTGTTTGTGGCACATCATGTCCTAGATAATTTTTACAACCAAGCAATATCATAAATTTCAAGTGATTCACTTAAAATTTATATATTTCAAATTCTCCTGCTTTCTCTGTTTCAATTCTACCTAGTTTCATAACAAACCATACGCATCTGACACCAAGTATCCACAAGCAATGGTGCAGTGGGGCTTCCCTTTGTAGTTCAGATTCTCAGAATCTGTTGCTTTATATTTTGAGCATTCTCAGAATCTGTTGCTTTATATTTTGAGCAGTTAGCATGGCTAATTTACTTTATGATGTCTATTTATAGATTATGATGAGGTGTCAAAGATCAATGATCAGAAGCTTTGCAAACGACTTGCATAAGTTTAATGACATTTGGTGTGAATGGTTTTGACAGCAATACTTCTTGCCAGAGGAGTGGGGGTTGGGTCTTGAGGTACTCACATAAGATCCTGATTTCTCAAACTTAAATTTATTAGAAGCATTTCCTATATACCTGGATCCCACACCTCTCTCTCTCTCTCTCCTTCTCTTCTTAAATAATATGGCACTTGTCTGTTGTCAAATTTCTTCTTTCTCTTCTTAATCGACACATGGATTAAGTAATCCCTGTAAAACTTCTACTTTTAAAGGTATACTCCTTAATGCAGCAGGTCCGAAGCCTGGATTAAGGAAGAGGGATGCACTAGCTAGTGAACAAACAGAAAAAAATCATTGAATCCTTTTATCATGGATTCTAGACAAAATAGAGATGATTGGCAAGCTAGAATCCATGTAGCTGACCCTACCTAGAGGGACTAAGGTTTAGTATATTGTTGTTGGTCTCTCCTTTCTCTTTTTTGTTAAAAAACTGAAATGAATGAATATAGTTTACCATAAAGTAATTTGCGCCCTTCCTTTTGTTTAAAAATATGAATTTTACCAATCAATAATAATGTCAGTTAATTCAATCTGGTGGTATGGACATTAATCTAAATCTAAATAGCTTATGTATGGAATTAAAATTTTAACACACAAAATTGGATTTGCTGGTAGTGCTTTCTTCTTTGCCCTCTATTAGTCTTCTTATTTTCCTCTGATTTTTCTTTCTTTTGGTTCTTTGCAATTCTCTTCATAGTTTCTCTCACTGGTACACAAGTATCTAGCTCCATAATACAACATTTACTCCATGGATGGTACACAATGCGGTAGGAAGCATGCCATTTATATTTATATGCAATATTTTAAAAGACAATTTCGATAGTAACCAGAGTGAGGACAAATTCATAAAGTTATTTATTTGGCCTTAGCATCATTTTAGATCACAAGCCTCAAATTACTTTTCATTTTAGCACCCTAGGTTTTTCTTAATCATATTTCTTTAAATCGACATCAATCTCTCTCACAATCTGGAGCATGAATACACCATAATCAAGATTGCATGACCTAGATTATGGTTCCATGTGAGGCCTGTGATCCTGATATCACAGTTTCTCCTCTTCTTACTTGTCTTTGCTCTTTGTTTTCAGGTCTCTCAACTTTTTTCTTTTTCTTTCCCCCTTAACTCTATTTCCTCCAATTTATTGCTTCTCTCCACTTCGTGGTCCATAATTTTACACCATCAACAGTTAAAAAAATGATAAATGGAGTTAAAGGTCAATTATTGATACACTTTTTATAAGTATGAGGTATTTATTCCTCCTCCTGAAAACATGTGATAGGTATATAAGATCTTAAGTCTAAAATAACCAATTTAGTGACTATTAAACTGCCATCCAATTAATACTTTTTTCCTTTTTAAGGTGTCTGTTAATTAATTTGTCCTTGGGCTCTGAAGAATGTGCCTCAGTCTAAATAACTTTATACAAAATAATCAAGAGCGGTGAATTTTTTGAATACATTATATGCCTATTTATAGGCTGAATTCCAATCCTAACTATAACATAATTATGAAATCCTATCCTAACTATAATCATCTCAACAAAATAAAATAAAAGATAAAAACCTAACTAAGATAACATCCTAAAACCTAAACCAAATATGACACTAAAATCTAATCAAAAGATAAATAAAAATAAATCATCCAATATCCTATGGTCCTAACAACCTCCCCGTGAAACCAAGAAACCTGAGATTGGGTGTTTTTCCATCTGGTGGAAGTGAGATGCAATCAGAAGAAAGTTCCAAAATGTCAGGTGATAGAGCTGGTCTCCACACAGTAACCAACTGGATACCCTTGGCCTTCCTCTCAAGCTAGTCATAAGAGGGTTCCTCAAGAAAGGAATTACACTATTATCACGAGCATCCAATCTGTTGCCACCCAACCATAAGACCTCCACTAGCTCCATAGTGTATAAGCACTTTGGAATCCCTCCTCAGACAAGTGCTGGAGCTACTTGAAATGCCTACTTGGTCAGCTAAGTTAGCAAACTGACTCCTTCAATAAAAAGAATTCAAAATATGGAACTGAGTGAGTAGGCCCAAAATATATGACCTTCGACCCCAACCAGTGGGTTAAGATCAAGGGACCTCCAAACTGAGTGCACGTGTACCTACACTAAGAAGTGACTTATCAATATATGAGTGTGGTGTTTAAATGTTGAGATGGATCATTATAGAATCAGAAAGGACAACATCAGGAGTGAATCTATTTGTTAGATGGTAGAAGCAAAATGACAATAGACAACCGAGTTTATAACAAAATAGATTTTAAATAAAAATGTATTACCAAACAAATATAGCAAGACTGCAAACATCATTTCTTTCTAGAAGAATAATGACATCAAATAACTTATTCAATCAAAATAATGAAACAGCAGAAAAATATAAATAAATCAAGAAGGTTACTGAATTACTCACTGAGAAAACTTTCCATCCACCAACTTAAAGCGTCCAATTTCATATACCCGGATAGGCATACCTTCCCAGATCTTGAAATACAGTACACAAACTACTCAATCACCAAAAAGTAAAGATGGTACAGCAACATATATAGAAGAACCAGAAACTCACATCCCATATTATTGTTTTCCCATCATAACCAGCACTCATGGCAATCCGGGGGTTGAAAGGATGAACGTCCAAAACATAAGTCTGCCATGGATTAAATTGAAGCAGTAAGTCATCAGAAAACCAAAGTCCAAAGTGAAGTTCATTTCAAATGAAAAAAAATTGGATGGAACTATGGAAGGAGAAATTTGGTGTAGAACAGTCGTTGAGTAGATAAAGGCACTATCATGGGCCATTGAAATTCACATCATGTTTTATCGTGCTTGGCCATACTATATCATGATTATGCTAGAAAATTTACAGAAATTTGCACTGCAACTACATCCTGATTTTAGAAACCAACCATAGAAGATTTATTTTTACATCCTACCATGGGTTCATATCAATTTAGGTGCCTCATTATGTTTATGGGTGTATGCTACAAACACTCAAAGATGGTAAAATAGCAATAATACAGGTCAACAACCACCCCCCAACAAAAAATAAATAAGTAAAACAAAGAAGAAAAAGAAGCAAATACTGTCAAGAACATGACCACAGTGAAGCAGAGTCGCAGTCTTCTAGCCAGCCAAAATTAGATCAAGAAGCACAGATGGATGGATACTAAAGAAAATTATGGTTTGAAATCTCCTAGGAATTATACACGCTGATCCCAAGCAGTCCAAACAAAGGAATCCAAGATACAATCAACCATGATATTCTTCAGAAAGTTGGCACCACTTACAGATTGAGTGTGACCAGTCAAGGAATGTACCAAGCTACCATCACTAGCATTCCAAACACAGATTCTGCAATCTGAATATAAAGGCACCAACAATAACCCATCAGAGAGAAAAAAAGAAGAAACTTTACCATTCAAAAAAATTGATGGCATAAATGTCGAAAGAGAAATTAGAAACGATCGCCCAGTGACCATGGTTTAAAAAATAGCAGAGCATTAATCCATATAATGAGAAGCGGGGATGATTCTAAATGTGAAATTCAAGTGTTTGAATAATTAGTAAGTACGAACAAGTATTAGTCAGGTACATCTGGAGTATCAAACTATATGACCACTGAATGTTGGAGCTTGAAAATTGCTAAAAGAGAAAGTCAATGGCCAAAGTTAAAAAGATCAATCAAGTGCATGAAAAACCATCAACCAACCAATGAGACCATTAAAATGATGAAACCTGAAAGTTGCTAAAAGACAGTCACAGACCAAAGTTCAAAATGTCAAAAGTACGCGCATGAGAGACCATCAACCAAAAAGCAGTCACAAAAAGGTTTTCAGCTTCCAAAATCAAGGTCGCCGATTAGCAGTCAAACCATTGACAAGTACAGTTAAACTATAAGTAGTAAACAAATTAATCATATGTTTCTCCTTTCCATTGTCATTTAATATTTTCCAATTATCATTACTGGACATCTAATTTGGCATCCTTTTTAAGAGACCAAGCATGAAAAGATCCACAAAGCATGCCAATTAATCAGTTACTGAAGGGGGCACATGTGATTGCATAAACATCCAATTTCAGGAGAGCTAAACAGGTGTCCAAAATTACAATAGCATGTCAGGGCATCTGGTCAGATTCCTGAATATGACAGATATAAGCACTTGAATGATATTAACAATGATCTTCTAACATGTCTTTTCTAGTGTTTCACTTCCCATTTTCCCTTCTGGGTCTATGTATTACATCATTAAATTTAAAAGTACTAAAGTTGTCCCAGAGGAGAAGACTACTAGAGAGCCAAATAAATAAATATTAAGCAATTGCATGCAGCCAATAATTGAAGCAGAATAAAGGTCGAATTTAGCAGGTTGAAAATTCTAATTCACGTATATTAAGTTCATCATCCACCAAATAGGAGAAAGAAATAGCATGAGGGTGTGCATATTTAGTAGGTTACCCATGATGGCAGCAAGCACAAAGCGATTGTCCAGACTCCACACAATCATGTTAACACCCCGAGGAGTTGGAAGAAATCTCTGACGAGGGCCTCCTCGAGGAGGCTGAGGCGGCATAGGTGGAGGAGGAACTTTCAGATGATAAGCCCGTGTCCAGCGTACAGCTTTTCCCTGAACGGATTGGGTGGTTATTATGGAACAGTAAGCCAAAGTTATGACAATACATGATTAGCACTTTATCAATTCCAAGGACATTGAACTTCAAATATAGAGCAAAACATCTACAAAGAAAGGCTCTAAGCGAAACAGACTTGCTTCCAGCAAAAGTACACGTGCAGCCAAATATGTGACAAGCTGTCCTGAAAGAACTCACATGAGATTTACGTGACCTTGCAACCCAAATAATTGCACTGCCATCACGGGAGCATGTAACTATATTATCATGATTGAACCTGCAAATATCATTCAAGCAAAGAGAAATTTGATAAAGGAAGTAGGGAGTGGAGGAGAGGGAGGGGGAGGGTAGTAGGATTTATAGTCAACCCAAAATTAAGTAGTAATGGTGCCAAGGAGGCAACTTTTGCAGAGTATATATCATGTAGGACAGATAGGGAGGAATATATATACAGACCAAGAGTTCTTAAATTTTTGTTTGCTATCATCAGGCAAAAAGTCAGGTGATGAAGATCTTGGAGCTACAGCACAGCCACTGCAAAGAAGAAGAGATTATAAGAAATTTTTGCAAGAGATATATCAGTTATTCACCATTCTGACTAACCTGAACTGCACATAATTGACATCATTCTCATGACCAGCTAATACATCAATTTCATGGTTTGGTTGCTCTGACCCCTCTGTATTAGACTTACAAGCATTCCAAACCTGTAAATACCTAGTCTTTCTGAAATAAATCCAACTATATTTTCAATGACATTTAATAACACCATTGAAGTAGATAGTAACAGCATACACATGAGATAAACTAGTCTAAAGATCTTGAGTCAGAACGTACCCTCGCAAAAGTGTCAGAACTACCCGTAACAAAGACGGTTCCACTAGCATTGTAAGTGCAACATAGTATTTGATGGCATGGCACACCATTGCTTGAGGAGGAACCACTATTTTTTCCTTTATTAAAATCAATTTTTCCAAGTAAGTTCCAGTGCACAGATGTCATTTAAACAATCAGAAAAATATAAAAGCAATAATATGAGGAAAGACCATCTGTTGGCTTTGGAAGGTAAACTCGTGGACTGCATTGGGAGTATCTAGCATCCCAGATCCGACAAGTTCCATCATCTGATGACCTACAAATTTGAAAAAGAAAAGAATATAAGCAAAATATATCAAGTTGCGGGCATAAAATTGACATGCACTAGAAGGTTCCAACAAGAAATTTTCTTCAGCCTAGAGCCCAGTAAAATGCTTTAGCTGAAACAAAAAACTGGGAAAAATAAAAAAGAGAATAGATCATGACAATCAGTGGCCCAATTTTACCTACGATAAGAATGCCTCACGAGGTTGACAACCTTCATCAAATTCAACATAGCACAAAAATGTTGGGCAATAAAGCATCATAATGCGCAAAATATGTGTATCAGATATGAGGATGTTACAATAGGCGTACAGCCATATAAGAAAAGATAAAACAATAAATGAGATCATGCGTGAAAAGATAAAATTAAAAGTGAGTTTAAGTTTAATAAGATTAAAGTAGCTCCTATTGGAGATAAGATCCGTGAAACACAATTAATATTGTTTGGTTAAGTGAGAAGAAGACCAATGAAGGCTCTTGTGAAAAAAAGAGTGGACAAAATGGAACAAAGTCATTACCAAAAGAGGGGGAGGAAGACAAGAAAACTTAATAAGAGACTCTTCAGTGTTATAGAAGTTACAAGGACCTCATAGAAAATATGGCCATGGATAGAAATGATTTAGGAGCTAGAATTCATGTAGCCAACCCCATCTAGTGGAATTAAGTCTTGATATATTGTTGTTGTGAGGTGGGATATTTATTATACGTGATATGGCATTTATATCACAGGAGATAAGACATGGGTGTTTTATATATGAAGAATAGAAGTGAAATAATAAACTTGAGAAAATGTATTTGGTGAATCAATTCTTAAAATTTTTCAACGAGCTTGTCTTATATGCCTAATTTAGAAACAAAAAAACAAAGTACTTTTGGCTAGTTCAAAAAATAGTAACATATGAGAAAAGAACATATCAGATTGATAATGTTTTCAAATTTTCCAACGTTTTTGGAAACGAAAACAGTTAAACAGAAAAGAAAAAGAATACAAAAAAACCATAACCATAATACACTTAAGCTTTTCTGTCAATGTCTTAGTGCCTAGTTCATATTTGATTATTTCAGATCTCACTACCACATTGGCCACCAAATCAAAGCCAATATAAAGTATGAATCCAGATGCTTGTAAGATGTGACATTGCTAGGTGCAAAATAGTCAAGAATTCTTTTTGACAGTCAATTCTAGGATTGGTTTGGGTAAATCAACTGGGCAACTCAAACCGTAAGGACAGAGTAAAACAAATTAAAGTGAACCAAGCCAGCAAATGAAAATGCAGAAAAATCTAACTCATCCTACTAAAGTGAACTCATATTAGATCAACCAAGAAACCATAACGGGCAGAACAGGCATTCAGAAGTACAAAAGCAGTTACTGCTCCTACATGAAAGCAATAGCATAACTTACGAGAGAAGCTGGTAGACAGAGCTGGGCCTGGGACTGAAAGCAATAGCAGTTACCGCTCCTACATGACCACGCAAAACTGAAATGGGAAGTCCATCTGGCAAGCGCCACTGTAAAACAAATTATAGTTTAGGTCAGCAAGTAATAATGAATATGACAGGTTTATCTTGTTAAGTGGAAAGACGAGGGAATTCTTACAACTCGAATACTGTAGTCATTTGAAGCAGATGCCACCAAAGCGTTGTTTGAACTCACAGCCAAGTCAGTAATGTCGCCCTTTAAGTATAATGGTGAAAAGTAGGTAAGTAAAATAAGGAAAGAGAATGCACTTGTACAAAATACATTATCACATAATCCATGGACATTCTTCTCTTACTTCATGTCCTCGGCAGCTGGCTAGGCAAAATGCAGTCTCCATTGACCAAATCTTGACTAAACGGTCATCCGATCCAGTAATTACATATCTCCCTGAGCGATCAAAGATTGCTGCAAACAAAAGAAATATTTCAAATAAATTTCATTTAGAAAAAAAAAAAAAAAAGAAGAAGAAGAAGAAGAAGAATTATTACAAACACACCACAAATATCTTATTTCTGTTGTAGTACCAGCAACATGGAAAATATTTAGTACACTTTGGACTAATAAATAATAGTGAATAGCCAGGAATAACTTGTTTCTCTAGACGCACACTTACAAGCAAAAGAATAGGGAGTAGACAACAGCAAAATAGGAAAAACCTTAAAATAGTGAAGCAAAAAGTAATTGTAGCCAACATCAACTAATTTTTAACAATTATAGCCACCAGAAAACTAAATTATTAAAAAATGGCATTTGAGAAGATGCAATCCCTATAAACAACTAGTTCAAAAAAGTTCAAAGTTCAAGGATGAGAAGATTACCACAATATACAGCAGAACGGTGTCCCCTTATCTTCTTTATGTTTTGCATCTTTTGCACCATTGTCGAGGGTTTAGCAACAGTGTAACAGGCATAGTGAATTGATGGAGAACGATGGTGTTTCTGGAAACCACCTCCTATTTCTCTAAGATGTAGCCCACGCACCTGATCAGCCTGCAAGTGAGGCCAACGCAAGTATCGAGGCAGAGGCTTGAATTGCCTGTTTACTTCCTCCCTGTCAGCTGCATCATGCAAGTAAAAGTATTACACAGAGAGCAAATGAGGAATTTCCATCAATAATACAACACCAACAACAATCACAAGCCTTTAATCCCACTAGGCGTGGTCAGCTACATGAAATCTGAATCTCCAGTCATCTCTTTCCATGGCCATATCATCGATAAGGTCATTATATCCTATGTCATGTTTAAGGGTTTCCCACCAAGTTTATTCAATATTCCTCTCCCTCTTTTGTTACAAATTTTCTCCATTTCATCCACTCACCTCACAAGTACTTCTATTAGTCTTCTCCTCATATGTCCAAGCCATCTTAATTGTGCCTCCCTCATTTTATCTTCAATAGGCACCACTCTAACCTTATTACATATAATCTCGTTTTTCATTTGTCTTTTCTTGCATGACCACACATCTAACACAAAATCCTCATCTCAGCCACACCCATATATTGCATATTTTGGCGCTTAACTACCCAACATTCTAAGTCATACAGTAAAGATGGTCTTGTAGTTGCCTAATAAAACTCCCCTTTCAGCTTTAAAGGAATTTTACAATAGCATAAAATGTTGGCCGCACTTATCCATCTTAACCATCCTACATTAATCCTATGAGTAACATCCTCCATAATCTTCGCTTTCATTTTGAACAATTGATTCAAAATACTGAAATATTGACCCCTTTTTTCTTGGAATAACCTTTGGATTCTAAGGTTTTCCTTCATAATTTAAGTTTATTATCCATTCCTTCTTTTGTCTCATCTATCAAGACAAATGTCATCCACAACTAACATACAGAAAGGCACTTTTCCTGGATGTGTGTTGTCAAGTAATTCTTAACATATACACATGTATAACATCAGCCCACCAGTCCATAAAGTTGCTGCAAAAACCATTATACCCTCAGCATTTCAATTTACATATTTGCCCTGTTTAAATTATTTCATAAATTCTATCTAAAGATTTGAAAAGAAGTAAAAAAAGGCTCAAGTGCCAACAGGGACAAGTTAATGGGTCACCCAGAAAATCCAACACCATGCTTGCACCTAGATAACCAGTAACTCAGAGAGACTCTTCTTGAGGGCCTCACAAGTACTTACTATAAAAGTAAAAGAAAATAACTCATTATCTCTCAAGGGTATGTTTTGAAATCCACCTACTTAATTGTTTCCATTTACTATGATGTACAAAAATAATGATATTTCCTACTAAGACAAGGTTAAAAGTGGCCCCATTTAACCTGACAACTATCTACAATAGGGAAGTTTTTGAGCATGAACTAAATTTGTTCAGTTTATGCTGTAAGTATCATAACAGAAAATTAATAAGAAAGGTAAAAAAATAATTATGGTGCTATACAGTTTGATCTTGACATGAGAATATACTAGTTGTGAATAGTTGGGCACTTTGAGGCCCTTTTTTGACGTAGCATGTAGCGCAAGTGTGAAGAAAACACACAAAAATAAACTTTTGAAAGAACAAACTTCAATGGCCGAATCTTGACTTTTAAGAACACGCAAAAACAAGATTGTTTTGCTAAGAAAATCCAAATAGGTTGCTGAAATTTGTATTGAGAAAAACTTGATTACAAATTCTAGATATTTATAGTGTTTGGGTAATTCAAATCCATCTAATATTTGTAAACAAAATCCAACTAGAATCCTAATAGAAGTAAATCCTAAGTAAAATTCAACTAAATCCTAATAAAAATAAAACCCTAATCAAATATAAAATAGAAACCTAAATCAAGTAGAAACATGAAATAGAATCTTAAATCAAGTAGAATTCTAAAAATTAAGAAGTCTTAAAACATTGTTCCGACATGGTCAGGCCGGCCTTGGACCAGGTCTTGATCAGTGTCCGCATCATTCACCTCCACTTGAGAATAATTCGTTCTTAAATTATGATCCGGATATGATAACTCAACATCTGGCAAATACAAAAAAAGATCAACAACATTGAATGTTTTGAAAATACCCATATGATTAGGCAAATCCACAACATAAGCATTATCATTGATCTTCTTTGTAATCTTGTAAGGACAATACTTCTTTGACTTGAGCTTGTTCTGGTGTCTTGCTAGAATTCGTTCCTTCTTTAAAAATATCATGACTTCATCTCCAACCTCAAATACTTTGTGCTTCCTATACTTGTCAACTACTGCCTTGTACTTCTTATTCGCCTTGTGCAACTTTTTCTTGACATCTTTATGAATTGCTTGAACGTGCTCGGCTAAGTCACTAGCTGCAACACTGAAACCTGGTACCTTTGGTAATTTTACCAAATCCAATGCATGATTAGGAACTTTTATGTATACAATGGAAAATGGTGATTTTCCTGTTGAGCTATGCACGGCGTTGTTGTAGGCAAATTCCGCTTGAGCAATAACTAGGTCCCATTTTCTTGACTTCTCTTTGCAAACACTGTGAATTAGATTTCCCAAGGTACGATTCACCACCTCTGTCTGTCCATTAGTCTGGGGATGTGTTGTGCTGCTGAAATTCAAAAATGAATCGAACATCCTCCACAAAGTAATCCAGAAGTGACTCAAGAACCTTGTATCACGATCCGAAGTAATAGTTTTAGGGACTCCATGTAGTCGAACAATCTCCTTGAAAAACAATTTGGCTGTAGCTACTGCATCTATTGTCTTCTTGCATGGAAGAAAGTGCGCCATCTTGAAAAACCTATCAACCACTACAAAAACAGAATTCATACCTCGTTGGGTTCGCGGTAGACCCAACACGATGTCCATAGACAAATATTCCCAAATAGCATTAGGAACATGTAATGGCATGTAGAGACCAGCGTTAGAAGATTGCCCCTTAGCTGTTTGACATATATAACACCTCGCCACAATAATAGAAACATCTCTCCTTGCTCTTGACCAATAATACCTTTCCATAACAACTTCAATAGTCTTGTCTCTGACAAGATGCCCTGCTAAGGCACCACCATGCAAATCCCGAATAATTTTCTCACGAAATGATGTGCAAGGGATGCACAACTGATTTCCCTTCATGAGAAACCCATCACGCATATAGAAATCTCCTAACAATTGCTAAGACATGCATTGTTCCGACACGTGTTTGAAATCCTCATTTGTAGCATATAATTCTTTCAAGCACTCAAACCCAACAATCTCAACACTAAGGGTCTTGATCAAATCCACACGCCTACTCAAAGCGTCCGCCACTCGATTATGCTGTCCCGACTTATGCACAATTTTATATGAAATTTATCAATAAAAGCAGACCATCTAGCATGCATATCACTCCTCAATTGCTTTTGGCTACTCAAATACATAAGAACTTGGTGATCCGTGTAAAGAACAAATTCTTTGGCAATCAAGTAATGTTCCCATGTTTTAAGAGCCCTCACCACTGCATAAAACTCCTTATCATAAGTAGACCACTTTCTTCTGGCTTCGCACAACTTCTCATTGAAAAATGCAATTGGTCTCTTCTCTTGGGACAACACAACACCTATACCCACTCCACTCGCATCACACTCAACTTCAAACAACTTGTCAAAGCTTGGCAAAGCTAAGACAAGAGTGGTACATAACTTCTCTTTTATCAAGACGAAACTTTGGTCTTGTTCATCCCAATGGAACTTTCATTTCTTTAAACATTCAGTAATTGGAGCCACAATACTACTAAAATGTTTGATAAATCGTCTATAGAAAGTTACTAACCCATGGAAACTCCGCACATCACTGACATTTTTAGAGGTTGGCCACTCTCTAATAGCTCGTACTTTTTCCTCATCTATCTTTATGCCCTCTTTGCTTATAACAAAGCCCAAGAACAACAAGCTCTCACTCATAAAAGTACACTTCTTCAAATTAGCATAAAGTTTGTTTTCCCTCAACACACTCAACACATCCCGAATATGCCTCACATGCTCATTAATAGACTTACTGTATATCAAAATATCATCAAAATACACCATAACGAATTTACCAATGAAAGGGTGTAATACTTGATTCATTAGTCTCATGAAAGTGCTTGGTGCATTGGTTAGTCCAAAGGGAATGACTAACCATTCAAACAACCGATCTCTCGTCTTGAAAACTGTCTTCCACTCATCTCTAGGTCGAATTCTGATTTGATGATAACCACTTCTGAGATCAATTTTGGTAAAAATCACAGCCCCATCAAGTTGATCAAGCATGCCATCGAACCTAGGAATTGGAAACTCATACCCAATAGTAATCTTGTTGATGGCTCTACTATCAACACACATCCTCCAACTCCCATCTTTCTTTGGTGTCAATAATGCTAGCACTGCACATAGACTCATGTTAGTCTGAATGTGTCCTTTTCTCAACAATTCTTCTACCTACTCACGCAAAATCTCATTCTCCCTATGACTCATCCTGTAGTGTGGTAGGTTAGGCAAGCTAGCACCAGGAATCAAGTCAATGTGGTGTTGAATATTCCTCATAAGAGGTAGCTCATTAGGCAACTCCTCAGGAACCACATTGTGAAATTTCTCCAACAATCCTTGCATCTCCACTGGAATTTGATTCACCTTTAGTGGCTCACTTACGTTCTCTCCTTTGACAACCAATAAGTGAACCTCTTGAGTATCCTTACACTCCCTCACAAACTCAGTGTGCTTATGTGTAATGGTAAGAAAACTTCCCCCCTCCACTATAGAAGCTTTGGTTTGATTTTTTTCCACTATGGGTAACAAAATATAACGTACACCTTCTTTCTCAAGCTGATATGTGTTCTTCCTACCCGAGTGCATAGCATCCACATCAAATTGTCAAGGCCTCCCAAATAAAATATGGCAAGCATCCATATCAACAATATCACAATAGACTTTGTCAGAGTACTTACCAATAGAGAAAGACACCATGCAACGTTCATCCACATGTATGCCACCAACTTCTTTGATCCATCCAATCATGTAAGGGCTTTGATGTTTCTCAGAAGTTAACTGCATTTTCGCCACCACGTCTCTTCCTATGATGTTCTCCTGACTTCCACTATCAATAATCAACTCAAAGATTTTTCCTTTCACCGTACACCTCATGCGAAAAAGCTTATGCTGCTGAGTAGTATATGATATTTTACTCTTGGAAATTAAAATAGTTTTGATAATGACTAAATGTTATGAAAATCAATCTTTAAATCTATATGAATGAGTTTGAAGTAAAGTTATGAAAATTAATCTTGATCTCTATAGGAAGTAAGGTTGAGTGTTTAAATTCAAAATATCTTTTTGATAATCTCAACTTACTTTCAAAAGAAATAAAGTTAGGATATGTTAAGTGTTCAATTTTTCTAAGTGAATAGTCGACTATGTGTTTATGCTCTGTTGACTATGCCTGTGAATAGTCGACTATGTGTCTATACTTTGTCAACTATGTCTGTGAATAGTCGACTATGTGTTAAGCTTCTGTCGACTATATTTCGTTCTGTTGACTATTGTATAGGTTCTATCGACTATGAAATTTCTTCTGTTGACTATGTATGTGTATGATGTTATAAATTTTCTTCATATTTTGGATGTGTCGACTATGTGAAAGTGTTTGTCGACTATCAGTAGATTTGGTTGGACAAATGTCGACTATGCTTATTTGTCTGTCGACTATGCCTTAGTTTCATTTGAAAATATAGTCGACTAACCTCTTTTGTCTGTCAACAGTTTGTTTCTCAGAAATTTGTAACGACTAGTTTTTGGCGCATTTAATGCTTGCTCAACCACCACAACGGTCGGATTTTTGTATTTATCCGCCATCAACTATAAATAGGAGTTGGGAGAATCAATTGAAAACTATCGAAAAACATTTAATATCTTCAACTACCGAGCATTCAAGTTTACATTGAGCGTTAAATTCTTTTCCCTCTGTTTATATTTTTGAGGCTTTGTGTCTACACCGTTACATTCATTGTAAGCCTTGATTTTTCAGTTAGAGAGAGCTTATAACTAAGAGTTGTACTCTTAGATTTTCCTTCTCATTTATCTTGTATTTGACCTAGCGTAAGCTAAAGGACCCATTAGATTGGGAGGTTTGTAGGTTTTCCTGGTCACGGACTAGAGGACCTACTCCGGTTGAGTAGGGGGTTGATAGTGGATTTACTTCAAAATCCTTAGTGGGTAGCTAAGGTAGTGGACTAGGCTTGGAAAGCCGAACCACTATAAATCATTATCTCCTGTGCTTTCTGTTTTGTTTGTTCTTGTTAGCATTTTTATCCCGATTTAATTTGTTCTTACATCCATTAGATTTCATATTCATTTTTCACAAAACGAGATTGTCTTTACACAGTTGATACCTCATCGTGCCATTTTAAGGTCTTGAGGTTTAACGAATCCGTGGTCTTAATAGACGACATCTTTGTTTCTCAAAAGAATTATTTTTATTATACCAATTCCCCCCCCTCTTAGTGTGTGTCATAGCATTTCAATTCTATCAATATCTTCATTCTTTTGAGATAACATTATCTTCCTCACTACACAGGTATACTCCACATATCCATAATCTTCTTCTTCATCCTCCCCATCATGCCCGTAATATACTTCCTCTACAGCAACATCTTCCTCTTCCCTTTCTACAATGTTAACTATTTTCCTCCTTGGGCAATCACTAGATCAATGCCCAACCTCATTGCACTTGAAATACTTTAAAGAAATAGGCTTTGCATAAGGATTAGGGAATTTTGGAAGATTAGAAGTAGTACCTTGAATGTTTCCCCCCGTTGTAGCCTTATTAGGGTTGACTATATGAGGTGGATTAGAGGGTTGCGCTCCCTGAACCGACTTACCTTTATCAAAAGTTGCTTGTTTATTTTCATTCCCACTATACCGACGATAGTTGTCATTACGGGCTCTCTCACTTAACATTAACTCAGCCTTTAAAGCTAAATTCCTTGCTTCTTGCACACTCAAAACAATTTGAACCCCAATTTTATCATGAATAGCAAGTTTCAATCCATTCAAGTAACGAGCTGCTTGTTGATTGTCACTTTCTGGCAATTGGTTTCTCCGCCAATCGCAGAAACTCAGAGGTATATTCACACTTCATTCCTTGTACACATCTTTGATAAGCTTCAAACATGTATTGTTCATAGTCAGGGAGAAAAACCTACCTCTTAACAGTTGTTTTATTCGTCTCCATGTCTGAACTGGCTGTCGGCCTTCCTTCAATCTCGTCTCCCTCAATCGCTCCCACCAAACAGATGCACCACCCTTCAATTTGTAAGTCACTAACTTGACTTGTCCTTTATCTGAGATCTTCATATATTCCAAAAAACAGTCAACCTCAGCGATCCAATCTAGGAACCCCTAATATCAAGATCTCCACTAAAGGTAAGAATATCAACTTTTAGTTTATACTCATCATTGCCCCAATGGTTGTGCTGATGCGCATTCCTCCTAACCCCTCTGCCACCAAGGTTAACTATTGCTCGACTAAAATCATCATCTTCATCGCTATCTTCAATCACTGGCCTTTTAGGATTAACAAGGACATGATTAATGGGTGGTCTTCCCGCTACGGCTTGATTCATCCCATTATTCAGGTTACTGTCATCATCAACTCGTAGTAAGGTGCCCAATTGGTTGCTAATTTGCTCCAATCGTTGCTGGATAGTACGAGTTACTTTCCGTTGTTCTTCGATTGCTCTTCAAACCGCATACAACCCCTGATCACCGTCACAAGGCTGGTTGTTGTCGTTACCTTCAAGATTAGCTATCTGATTGGTTGATTAACCACTCTGATACCACCTGACACAGTGTGTAGCGCGAGTGTGAAGAAAACACACAAAAATAAACCCTTGAAAGAACAAACTTCAATGGCCAAAGTTTGGCTTTAAAGAAGACGCAAAAACAAGACTATTTAACTAAGAAAATCCAAATAGATTGTTGAAATTTGTATTAAGAAAAACTTGATTACAAACTCTAGATCCTAGGCATATTTATAGTGTTTGGGTAATCCAAATCCATCTAATATTTGTAAACAAAATCTAACTAGAATCTTAATAAAAATAAATCCTAAGTAAAATTCAACTAGAATCCTAATAAAAATAAACCCTAATCAAATATAAAGTAGAATCCTAAATCAAGTAGAAATATGAAGTAGAATCCTAAATCAAGTAGATTTCTAAGACTTAAGAAGTATTAAAATATTATTCTGGCGTGGTCAGGTCGGCCTTGGGCCAGATCTTGATCAGTGTCTGCATCATTTTCTGTTGTTCAAACAGTTAAGAGCTGTTAAATCTTCTGCCAAAAAACAATGACTTAACCCTTTTAGCTAGCAATTCCACATTTCTGTTAAAATAGAGAATCAATAGAGTCCCAAGTGGTGGGAGATTGAAACAAGTGACTAATATTGTTGGAAACATGTCATTTTTTCCTCAATTTGTACACCATTATTTTATATACAAATATGTATGCATCTCAATATATGCTAGCATATGAAGTATCGTTATAGGCACACATATACACATCCATAAATACCTACATTTACATAAACCAAAAATTGGAGTTTCTGTGATCATAGTGGCAGGTACATTAAACTGTGAAAGCCATTTATTCCATTTAGGAAGGTTGTCAAACAAGGCTAGTACACAAATTTTATATGGCCATGTATGAATATGATGAAATGCATGATACAAATTTTCTATATAGCATGACACGACACAACCATTATGTGATTTAATTTCAGAATTACTGTTGGAAAATTAGAATTAAATCCTGGTGTTAGTGGGGATTAGAATAGGGTCAACTTTCCTATTTGTTGTTTTTGGTAGTTTATTGATTTTATGGTCCTAGAATTATGGTATTTAATTTAGGAATGTATATGCCCATATATTTTAATCCTTTTCCAAACGAAAGGGATAAGCGTGAATACTTTCAAAACCTCTTGTTTCATGGTATCAGAGTGGCGTTCCTGCTGGCATTTTTTTCCTACCCAGCCAGAATAGAACCAAACAATGGCTAATACAGCTCCTTCATTCACAGTGGAGTCCCCAGTGGCTCCGACTGTCTCTAACCTTCAAGCAAATCCTGGACCCTCTATGACTTTTTCTCTAGACATCCATTCACTTTAGATAACCCAACATAAATTGAACGGAACAAATTTCCATGAATCTTTCCAGTCCATATTGCTAGTTATCAAAGGCAGAGGCAAGATGGGATATCTTATTAGCACTATTTCGATGCCAGAAACCACAGCTGGGAACTACAGCACTTGGGAAGCCAAAAACTCAATAGTTACGGCTTGGCTTATCAACTCAATGGAGCCAAGCATCGGGCAAACTTACCTTGTTTTACAAAACAACAAAGGAGATCTGGGAGGCAGTCCAGGAGATGTACTCCAACCTTGAAAACACAGCCCAATGTTTTGAAATTCGCTCAGCCATTCACACAACAAGACAATGAGTATGTCAGTTACTAAATACTATAATATCCTGTCTGAACTTTGGCAAGAGATGAATTTATTCTATGAAACAAGTTGGTAGTGCACAGAAGATGGCGTGAAGTACAACAGGATGTTTGAGAAAGACTGTGTTTGATTTTGTTCAAGGTCTTAATAAGGACCTTGATGAAGCTCGTGGACGCATTTGTTAGGTCCTATCTAACAAGGTCAATTCTCCGCTAATTGAGAGAATTAGGGCAGAATTTAGGGAGAAATGGGAGGAAGATTTGGAGAAAGAGAGGAAAACAGAAGTAGGCGAGAGAGAAAGCAAAGTCAAGAGAGAGAAATTGAGAGAGAGAAACAGAGAATTTCTGGAAAAATGCTTTCATGATCTTCCATTCAGCTGGATTAGGTTTTTATACTAATCCAGGTGGTTTAGTTTGGCACCAATAAGGCTGCCAATACAAAGTACAACTTTGAATAGCTTGTTACAATCCAACTGCTGTAACTACCATGCCAAAAATACCAACAAACCCTTATACAAACATTAGAGTGCTGCCAAAAACAGTAGCATGTTTGAGTTCATCCAAAAGATCCTCAATAATAGGAATGGGAAACTTGTTTTTGACTGTTATGGTGTTTAATTGATGGTAATCAATGCAAAATCGCCAAGAGCCATCTTTTTTTCTTGACAGTAACACTGGTGAAGCAAAAGGACTATGGCGGGGTTGAATAATAGATTTCTGGAACATGTCTTTAACTAATTTTTCAATTTTGGTCTTTTCAATTGGTGGATAGCGATATGACCGAATATTGACAAGTTCTGTAGAACTAAACTGAAAAATGTAGAACAAGACTGAAAAACATGGTATCTCTTTCTCATTATTTTTACTAGGATTGATTACAATATATATAAGAGAAAGAAAACAATTAAATCCCTATAACTAAGGAAAAAAATGAAGGAATCTTTATTACATCAATTACTAATTTGCATCAATTAATCAATCTCAACAATTAAAGTTGATTATAATCAATCCCATAGATTGAGGGATAAGATTGATTATAATCAATCTCATAGATTGCGGGATAATTGGGATTGATAATCAATTCCATAAATTGTGGGATCTTTCCAACAATATTAATACTATAGTCATGCACATGCACACATAAATCCCTATATATCACGAACATACCAGCTCATATAATTCTACTATTCACAACACTCCCCCTCAAGCTGGGGAAGTGTATGCCAATCATACCCAGCTTGCTTACTAGAGTTTCAAATTGAGTACTTGGCAGCCCTTTGGTAAGAATATCTGCTATTTGATGACTAGAGGGAACATAAGAAATTTGGAGAAGACCGGAATCCAATTTTTCCTTAAGAAAGTGCCGGTTAATTTCAATATGATTTGTCATGTCATGCTGCACAAGATTATGAGCAATACTAATAGCCGATTGATTGTCCCCCAAAAGTGCAATAGGTCTTTGCACCATAACTTTTAAATCTTCTAGGATAATTTGTAATCACAAAAGCTCAGACACACCGAGGGCCATGGCTCGAAATAACACCTTAGCACTGGATCTAGCCACCATCCCTTGCTTCTTACTTCTCCAAGACACCAAATTCTCCCCTAGGAAGACACAATACCCGGTTGTGGATCACATATCCACGAGGGAACCACCATAGTCAGCATTTGTATATCCTTGGATTTTCAAACTAGCTCCTTGAGTAAATAAAATTCCTTTACCCGGTGTAGCTTTAAGATAGCTTAGGATCCTTCTCACAGCATTCATATGATCTTCAATCGGGTTATGCATAAATTGACTCACTAGACTAACAACAAATGCTATGTCAGGCCTAGTATGAGAAAGAAAAATTAGTCTTCCTACTAAACGCTGAAATCTCCATTTATCCACTGCCTTTCCACTAGAATTCCCCTACAATTTTATGTTAGGATCTACAGGTATCCTTGCTCCTTTTCCCTCTAGCAAAGCAATTTCAACAAGTAAGTCTAGCACATATTTTCGTTGGGACAAGAAAATCCCTTTCTGTGATTAAGCTACTTACTTTAATGCCTAAGAAATATTTTAATGGTCCAAGATTCTTTATTTCAAATTCCCAAGCCAAATTCTATTTTAGAAGACCCTATTCATCTAAATCATTCCTAGTTATTACAATATCATCAACATAGACAGGTAGGGCAATTACCTTCTCTCCTATGTGCTTGAAGAAGAGGGTATGATCCCCTTTACTTTGGTGATAACCCATAGATGTCATAGCCTTCGAGAATCTACCAAACTAGGCCTGTGGGGATTGCTTGAGCCTATACAAGGCCTTTTTAAGTTTACACACTTGCTCATGCCCTGCTCCCTCATGCTGAAATCCTGGTGGTATTTCCATGAAAACATATTCTGCTAAATCTCCATGTAAAAAAGCATTTTTGATATCAAGTTGTAACTTCCACCCATAATTGGCTGTCAATGCTAGGAGAACCTGAACAGTAGTCATTTTAGCTACGGGAGCAAATGTTTCAAGGTAGTCTATGCCATAAGATTGTGTATAGCCCTTGGCAACAAGACGTGCCTTATACCTGTCAAGTATACCATCGACTTGGTATTTCACATTAAAGATCCACCTGCAGACTACTGGTTTTATCCCCTTGGGTCTAGATACCAATTCCCAGGTATGATTCTTTTTAAGAGCTCTCATCTCCTCTAACATAATCTCCTTCCATTTGAGATCTTTCAAAGCCTCTTCCACGATTTAGGAATAACAATTGCATCCAATGAAGTGAGGAAGCCCCTATGGTTTGGTGATAGGCGATGGTAGGATAAATAATTGGCCAATGGGTGTTTTCTACAAGTTCTAACCCCTTTCTAGATAGCAATGGGCAGGTCTAAATTTGTAGGTTCGGTCTAAGGAAGAGATGGGTTAGAAGTGCTGGGAGAATTCTCATGATGTGCTACTTCCAAACTAGGATCAGGGGCTGATGCTGGTGTTGGTTGTGGCTCATAAATGGGCTGTCTTCTCTTGTACACATGGGGAGAACCCTTGTATCTAATAGGAGATAACAACCTAGTTTCTACTAGTTCCTTGTTGGGAAAAATAGAATGCATTGGAGAAGCATGCATGGGCAAAGTAGACAGAATAGAATCAGCAAGCTGATTAGATCGACTAGGACCCGATGGTGTTGTTTCAAGGATAGGGACTAGATGCTCGAGTTCTAAATCAGCATGTCTAAGAAATTCCTCCTAACGTCTAGATTGAGAAGGACCAAAGAATGATTGAGATTCAATAAAGGTCACATCTTTTGAGACGTAGAACTTGCGAATAGTAGGGTGATAACATTTATAGTCCTTTTGAGTAGGAGGATACCCAAGAAAAACACATCTAAGAGCCCTAAGATCTAATTTGTCCCTATTTACTTTGGGTATGTGGACAAAACAAACACACCCAAACACTCTAAGAGGTAAGGGAGTATGAAGATTAAGATCAGGGAAAAAAGATGCTAAATGCTGGAAAGGGCTTTGATTATTAAGCACCCTAGAGGGAACCCTATTGATAACATAGGTAGCTGTTAAAATAGCTTCATCTCAAAAATGTTTTGGGACATGGTGATGATGGAGTAGGGTCTGGGTGACATTGAGAAGATGTTTCATCTTCTTTCAGCTACTCTATTCTGTTGTGGAGTATCAATGTAAGAGGATGTCACAGCCCAAGGGCTGGTATGTAATTAGAAGGGTGTAGCCAGGTATTAAAGGCTGTTATAACTGTAATAATTCACTTAGCACATGGCCACTTGGAGATTCTAGAGAGTTAGTTAGAAGAAGTCTCTAGTGTAACCAACTCCTATAAATAAGAACCTGCTCGTGAGGATGGGGATATGTGAAGATTATTCCACAAGTCCTTTCCCTCCAATTCAATCTCAATTCTCGATCTCTCTCATTCTCTCTCCCTCTCGCTCTCATTTCCTTCTTCCCGCCACTTCCTTCCCTAAAATTCTAGAAAAACATCCAGTCAGATCCCTAGATCTGACAGAGGATTCATGAATAATGCACTCTTGTTGGAAGTAATGATGCAAGTGATTATTGAAATAATCACTTGCATTATCAGTCCTAAACTTCCTCATAGGAGTGCCAAATTGAGTGTAAATCATTTTGCAAAAAGAGGGTAAAATAGACCCAATGGCAGCCTTATCTTTTAGAAGAAACACCCAACACATACGAGTACAATCATCAATAAAGAATATGAACCATTTTACACCAAAACAGTTTGATATTTTAGATGACCCCCAAATATTATAATGAATTAAACGGTCTTGAAGAAAATTTATTACTGATTGGATAAGAGACTCAATGATGTTTAGCCATAATACATTCATCACGTTAAAAGCTACTAGGATCTAGAGTATTGAACAAAGTAGGAAACATTTGTTTTAACAAAACAAATGGGGGATGACCTAATCTAAAATGATGCAACCAAATAGTAGAGAGATTATAAGCTCCTTGGGAGGAATAAGCTATTCTATGCTGTCTCTTTCTAGAACATTTATTCTTTCCTTCCAAGATATAGAGCCCATTGTGTTCCTTAGCCACACAAATCATCCTCCTCGTGGCCTAAAACTTACACATGTGAGGAGAGAAAATAGCAAACCAATTCAAGTCTTTAGTCAATTTATGAATAGAAATTAGACTTCTTGTTAAACTTGGAACATGAAGGACTTGATTAAGTGGCAGCCAAGGCTTAAAGAGAAGGCTGCCTTTTCTAGAAATAGGAACAGAGGCTCCGTTTGCAATGGTAATGTGTTTAGTGGTTTCAAGGGTTTCATAGGTTTCAAAAACATGGAGATGAGGCGTCATATGATTAGTGGCTCTTAAATCAAGGATCCACATGTTATTCCTATCAGATTTAGAAGCTGAAAAAGTCTCATAAGTTAGGGTTTTACCTTGATGATTCCTATTAGATTTAAAAGCTGAAAAAGTCTCATAGGTTAGGGTTTTACCTTGCTGCACCAATGAGCAAGGTGCTCCATCTTGGAATGTTCGAATGAAGGTATTTAGCTTGCCTAGCTCCTCTGGATTTAACTGAATAGGATCAGCCTCAGTTGGGTCTCCTTTATCCGCTACTTCCTCTGGATCCTTATTGGAGAGATAGCTTTGATGCTTCATGTTTTTAAAGCCTCCAATCTTGCTCAAGACTACTACTTTATCATGCAATTTGAAGCATGTTTCCTAAGTATGCTTTGACTTCTTGCAATAAGTGCACCATTGCCCCACACGATTAGAACTATGGTTTTGGACTGTTGGTTTTCCAAATTTGACTCCCCCTCCTTCTTTGTTACTAATCATCAATGCTTAACCTTCAGAGCTATGCTCTGTAAGCATGGCACATCTTTGGTTTTCCTCACTCCTAATGATGGCATAAACTTCATTTAAATTAGGAAGTTTGTCCCTATTGAGAACTTGAATTCGAACTTGATCAAACTTGGGATTTAAACCTGCTAGAAACTCAATAATCCGATCTCTTTCGAAGATCTAATTGAGGGTGGCAACATCCTCACTACACACCATCTTTATAGCTTGATAGTGATCAAGCTCCAACCATAACCCTTTTATCTTATTGTAGTACTCAGTGATTGTTGGCTGACCTTGTTTAGTAGAGCTTATCTTAGTTACCTCAAAAATCATCGAAGCATCTTTGACCTTGGAGTATGTTTGTTGAACTATCTCCCATATCTCCCTTGTCATGCTCGAGAACATAAAATTCTTGTTGATTTCTAACTGTATAGCACTCCACAGCCAATACATGATGTGAGAGTCTTCCATATCCCAGGCTGTAAAGGTTGGATCTGCCTCCTTTGGTGGAAGTCTTGTTAGGTGGTTGCCTTTCCTGCGACCTTTGAGAAACATCTTGATAAGTTGAGCCCATTAAAGATAATTCCTACCGTCAAACTGATAGGGCTGATGAACACTAGGTAATTCACCAGCTACATTGGATTGATCAACTCGAATTACATCTCCAAATGTTATGGTAGGGGCAACAACTTCAAAGGTTTTAGACATGATCTCTGGACAAGTTGAAAGAAGCAATAAAGGCTTTGATGAAAGGAGAGGAGCTTTAGATAGCACAAAGAAGGGGTTGTGCAATAAAGGCACTAGGCTTTTAGGCGTATCGGACTGAGATCGAGTGCTCTGATATCATGTAGAACTAAACTGAAAAATGTAGAACAAGATTGAAAAACTTGGTATCTCTTTCTCATTATCTTCACTAGGATTGATTACAATATATATAGGAGAAAGAAAACAATCAGATCCCTATAACTAAGGAAAAAAGAAAGGAATCCTAATTGCATCAATAAATCAATCCCAACAATTAAGGTTGATTATAATCAATCCCATAAATTGTGGGATAATTGGGATTGATAATCAATCTCATAAATTGTGAGATCTTTCCAACAATATTAATACTATAGTCATGCACATGCACACATAAATCCCCCTATATCACGAACATACCAACTTATATAATCCCCCTATTCACAATAGGTTCGATATTAGGTTTAAGTGGTATAGCATGGTCAAACAATCTTCTAGGTGATAAGGATGTAGGCTCTACAAAGTGGTCCTCATACTCAACTAAAAGCATGTGTAAAGAGTCAAGTTCATGTACCTTCCACTTCGATTGAGTTGCTGACAGTCACAAATAATTCACTAGATATCACTTGTAATCCTTCCATTTCTTCATTGGCCTATATGGAGAATAGCAGTGCCACTTGTGCCAACTTTTTCTTCAACATCTTCTGCAACTTTTTCCCTATGATCATCTTGCATAAGCCCATATCTAGGCTACTTGCAAGAGTTAACTTCCTTCCGACTCTTTCAAAAGTGACTTCCAATTTATTTAAGTTAAAGTTGATTGGACTGATTGTTTTCATTCAATCCACTCCTAACACTATATCACATCCATTGAGTTTCAATAACCTCAAATTAGTTGCAAATCTCTTCCCTTGCATTTCCCACTGAAAGTCAATACAAGAGAATTTACTGATCACCTTACTGCCATTGGCCACTATCATTGATAGAGGTTGAGTACTGGTAAGCCTACAACCTAGTTTCTTGGTTATATTTTAATCCAAAAAACTCTGTGTGCTTCCACTGTCAATCAACACCATTAACTTATGGTTGCGTACCTTTCCTTCCACCTTAATAATATTGCTCTTGGCTAAGCCTCTTAGAGCATGCAATGCTATTTCTCCATTATCTACTTCTTCAATTTCAGTTTCGACTACTGGAACTTCCTCTACTTCGTCTATTTCCTCCTCTCCTTCCAACAGTAACAACTGCCTCTTACACTGGTGTCCTGGCATGTATTTCCTCCACATTTAGAACATAAACCGGCTTGCCTACATTACTCCACATTGCCAAACTTTCCTCCCGTCGGCTGATTTGAAACAATGGTTGGATGAACTGTTAAATTCTTGAATTCTAATTGTTCTGAGCTGCCTCTCTGTTAAATCCACGATTCTGTTGGGATTCCAAACAAATGCTCTGAATTTCTATTCAATTCCTCAATTCCAATTGGAGTTTTTACACAACTTGCTACAAAAAAAAAAAAAAAAAAAAGAAAGAACAATAGGGCATTCGAGAGGCCCCAACTCTCCAACAACCTTCTACAAAATTCCACCCCTCTCTCTCTCTTATTTATACCCCATCCTACTCAGCATAACTGCCTCTGGTAACACATGCTGGTTTGTTACAGACAAACCAGTTATTTCCCCTACTACCCTCCACCCACTTTGCCTCCTTGCCCCTGCCCCTTGGGCCGCCTTTGGTAGGTCCAATGGACTGGGGGCCTATCATTATCCCCCCCTCTCACTTTCACCTTGTCCTCAAAGTGGAAATCTGGAAATTGCTGCTGAAGGAGGTTAACCAGTTCCCATGTTGCTTCTAAAGGGGGCAGCCCCTTCCATTGAATTAAAACCTCCCTGCCTTGTAGATTACTTCCCGTTCCCGATCGAACCCCCAGAACTGCCTCGGGCTCCACCAATAGCTCCAAATCTGCACTCAGTTGGCTGGGAACTTGCACACTAGCCCTTAACGCCCCTCTTGCCTCGCGTAATTGGGACACGTGGAAGACGGGGTGAATGTTGAAATGGGAGGGCAGTGTTAATTTGTAAGCAACCGGTCCTACCTCCTTTTCAACTTCAAAAGGACCATAAAATCTAGGAGCTAATTTCTCGTTGGAGCGACTAGCCAGCGATTTCCGACGATATGGCCGCAATTTCAAATAAACAAAGTCCCCCTACTTTGAAGTTTACCTCTCTTCTCTTCTGTCAGCACCTCTCTTCATTACCGATTGAGCCCTCAGCAATTGAGTCTTCAAGTCATCCAAAATCTTATCCCGTTCAACTAGTTGTCGTTCCACCATTGACACTGGTGTGGTACCTCTTTCAAACCTCACCAAAGCTGGAGGTTCTCTGCCATACACCACCTGAAAGGGGTCTTCCTTGCAGCTGTATGGTAGGATGTGTTGTGCCATAGTTCAGCCCAAGGTAGCCACTGGACCATGATTTCGGTTGAGAGGAAGCAAAACAACGCAAGTATGTTTCCAAGGTCTGACTCAGTACCTCTGTTTGCCCATCAGTTTGTGGGTGATAGGCAGTGATTCGATTTAGTTTAGTACCTTAGAGGTGGAACAATTCCTCCCAAAATTGGCTCATGAAAATTTTGTCCCTATCCGATACAATGGACCTTGACCTTGGGAGGCCATGTAATCTTACTATTTCCTTAACAAAATTTCCAGCCACTTCCCCTGTAGTAAACGGATGTTTCAGCCCGATAAAGTGCCCATATTTACTTAGTCGGTCTACTACAAGCAATATTGAATCCATTTTGCCCGATCTTGGTAACCCCTCAATAAAATCCATAGCAATATCTTCCCAAACTTGATTAGGGATGGGAAGAGGCTACAGTAATCCTCCAGGTGTTAAAGCTGAATATTTGTTCCGTTGGCAAATAGCACAACTACTCACATAGTCGTGAATGTCCTTCTTCATCCCTTGCCAATAAACACTAGCCGCCACTCGCTTGTAAGTCTTCAAGAAACCTGAATGACCCCCAAGATTGCCATCATGTCCCTCATGTAGAATCAATGGAATGAGAGATGACCCTTTCGGTATGTACAACCTCCCTTTGTATAGCAGTTGGCTGCCCACCCACTGAAAATTGGGTTAGGAAGCAAGATCAGTGTGTAGATCCTTGATAATTTGCTGCACCCTGACATCTGTTCCTACTTCACGGGCGAATTGATCCAGTTGGATTACTTTTGGTACTGTCAAAGCCATGAAGGCTGCTGTATGGTTGATGCGTGATAACCCATCAGCGGCCTTATTCTCCAATCTCGGCCTATAATGAATCTCAAATTGAAATCCCATTAGTTTCACCATCCATCTCTGATACTAGGGGCTTACCAACCGCTGTTCCATCAAGTATTTGAGGCTCTTTTGGTCAGTCCAAACCTCAAATTTCCTCCCTAAAAGATAATGTCTCCATTTTTGCACCGCAAAAGACTATGGCCATCAATTCCTGCTCATAAACTGATTTCGTTTTTCCTAACTGATTGAAAGTTTGACTGAAATAGACAATGGGTCGGTGATTCTGTATTAAAACAGCCCCCATGCCCTCCCCTGAAGCATCCACCTCTACCACAACAGGTTTATCAAAATCCGGCAAAGCGAGAACGGGTAAGGAAATCATCTTCGCCTTAAGCTATTGGAAAGCTTGCTCGGCTGCCACATCCCAATAGAAATTATTCTTCCTCAACCGTTCAGTTAAGGGTCTTGCCATCTTGCCAGTCTTTCACGAAGCACCGATAATATCCCATGAGCCCCAAGAAACCTCTCAATTCCTTCATTGTTGTAGGAGTAGGCCAATCTACCATCACTTGCACCTTAGCGTGATCAGCTGACACACCTTGTTGAGAAATGGTGTGGCCTAAGTATTCAACCTCCGGCTACTCGAACAAGCACTTTTTCCTGTTAGCAAGCAGCTGATTTTCTACCAACACTTTTAAAACACAATGTAAGTGTTTTGTGTGTTGCTCTAAACTCTTACTATACATCAATATATCATCAAAAAAAAACCAATACAAATCACCTTAAATACTCCCTGAAGATATCATTCATTAATGATTGAAAGGTTACGGGTGCGTTTGTCAACCTGAACGGCATAACTAGGAACTCGTAGTGGCCCTCATGTGTCCGGAAAGCTATTTTGGGAACATCTTCAGCCTTGACCCTAATCTGATGGTAGCCAGATTTTAGGTCCAGTTTGGAGAAAACCACAGCTCCGTGCAGCTCGTCCAGTAACTCCTCAAACACAGGTATAGGAAATTTATCGGGGATGGTTACCTTGTTCAAAGCCCTGTAGTCGATACAAAACCGCCACCCTCCATCTTTCTTCTTAACCAACAACACCGGGCTAGAAAATGGACTGCAACTTGGCTGCACAATCCCAGCTCCCAGCATCTCGCCCACCAGTTTTTCAATCTCATTTTTTTGCATGTAAGGGTAACGGTAAGGTCTCACATGTATGGGTGTTGTTCCTGAAATCAAGTTAATAGCACGGTCTCTTTTTCTGCATGGTGGCAACCCCTAGGGATTAGAAAATACCCCTTCAAACTCTTCCATCACTCCTTGCAACATCCTAGGGATTGCCCACTGTTTTTCTTCAAATTTGGCTATAATGGCTCCCAACTCTAGCGACATCCCCTCCCCACTTCCCTTAAAAGCTTTCAGCATGGCCTTCAAAGACACCATGGTTTTACTTAAGCTTGGGTCTCCCTGCAATGTTACTACCATACCCCCCACTCGAAACTTCATTGTTAAAAGTTTTCCAATCCACATTCATTTTCCCAACTGCGGCTAACCACTTCATTCCTAAGATAACATCCGAGCTACACAGCTCTAAAGGTAAAAAATCCTCCACGATTTGTAGGTTTTGTAGGTGCAATTTCACCCCCTTGCACTGCCATTCCCGTCCCCATAATCACCCCATACCCGGCCGTTTCTATTCTTGGCAGCCCCAACCGCTGCACCAACTCGGCTACTATAAAATTATGTGTCGCCCCTCCATCAATAAGTACTACCACTGGCTGCCCTTCAATATCCCCTTGCAGCTTCATGGTTTGTGGCGTTGTCAATCCAACAACTGAATCCATTGAGAGTTCAATGACCTCGCTGCCTTGCCCCGCTTCTTCTTCCCTCCCTTCCCCAGTTTCAGCCTCGACTCCTTCCTCTTCCATCTCTTCATCATAAATCATCATAACTTGTAGCTCCCGATTCTTACACCGATGGCCAATAGAATATTTCTCATCATAACAGAAACATAGACCCTTCTCCCTTTTAGATTTCCACTCGGCCTCGCTAAGTCGTTTAAAAGGGACATTGCTGCCACTCCCAGCCACTGGCAGCTTGTTGCTCGCCTGGCTAACAACTCTCGAATGAGAAGTCAAGCTTTTTGATTGTATGGGAGGGGGTCGAAAAACGTTAGGTTGTAGAGTGGATAGGGAAACTACTCCTCGCTAGCCCGAACGTCCTACTGCAACTGAGCATGGTTGCATTCTTATCCTCGATACATTGAGCCATCGACATGATCCGATCCAACCCCCTCGGTTGCAGTACCCTGATCTCAGCCCGTATTTCCAGCTTAAGGCCATTAATGAAATGGCCTTCCAAGAACGCCTCAGAGACTTCCGACACTTGCACGACCAAAGTCTCGAACATCAGCCTGTAATCCTTGACAGTTCCTTCTTGTCGGAGAGCTAAGAACCTCTCCTCTAGTGACCCATCTTGGGTTGGGCAGGAATTGATTGAGAATACCTTGCTTGAGCCCCTCCCAGCTGCGGATTCCCCTGCGCCTAGACTCCCACTGGAACCAAGTGAGGGCCCCTACTGCGAAGCATAACGCAGCGGACTCGATCTTCTCATCATCGGACAATTGGTTGATCGTGAAGTACCTCTCCGCCCAGAACATCCAGTCATCCGGATTGTCTCCCTTGAAGGTCGACATCTCCAGCCTGTCGACCTCTCCCGTCTTGCCGCCATCCGGCGCTTGTGCCCCCCTCCATTCTTCGGTTCATGCCGACTCCAGGGGTCACGTCAGAATCTTGGGTAAACTCCGTTGGCCATTCGCCCCCATGGGTCTTCGCCTTCCTCTCCCATTCCTATTCATCCCATCTTGTTCGCATGATAGCGAACTGTTCGAGCATCTCCGCTATGTTCTGGTCTATGGCTTGAATCTCTCCCCTCATCATATCGACCTTCTCCTCCAGGTCCCCCACTCTCTCGCTTAAGTTTACCATGGTGATCGACAACTACTCTGATACCAAAATGTTGGGATTCCAAACAAATGCTCTGAATTTCTATTCAATTCCTCAATTCCAATTGGAGTTTTTACACAGCTTGCTACAAAAAAAAAAAAAAAAAGAAAGAACAATAGGGCATTCGAGAGGCCCCAACTCTCCAACAACCTTCTACAAAATTCCACCCCTCGCTCTCACTCTCTTTCTCTTATTTATACCCCATCATACTCAGCATAACTGCCTCTGGTAGCACATGCTAGTTTGTTACAAACAAACTAGCTATTTCCCCTACTACCCTCCACCCACTTTGCCTCCTTGCCCCTGCCCCTTGGGCCGCCTTTGGTAGGTCCAATGGACCGGGGGCCTATCAGATTCACTGCCACTAAATGATTTCCTTATTGATTGGAATTTGAACTTGTTCCTCTTTTATGAATTCTCTGCTTCTTTATTAAAGCTTTTACAGTGAGTTCCTATAATCTAGCACTGTCAGCTGCTTGTTTTACAGTCTTTGGCTGTAGCATCTTAACTGTAGGCCTTAATTCTTCGCTCAAGCCACTAATGAAACTGGATACGAAATATGCCTCGATTAAGTAGGAATTAAGGTTTAGCATCAAGGACTTAGGCTCCTTAAACCTCATCTGATAAGTTTGACAGAGTTCTCCTGCCTCAGTTTATTAAATTCTTCCACAACATTAGTCATGTTTCTATCACCAAATCGTTCACAAAAGTCCTCCACTGTAATAGGCCGTATCACACCAAAGACACATGCTGGGAGATTCATGGCAGACCAACTGATTGGAAGCCATGAAGCCAAAGAAAGCCTAGCCAGTCAGCCTGTGATTGTGTCTGTTATAACTTATAACCACCGAGAAGTCCAGCCAACTTCCCTTCACTACTAAACAGATCGAACTCCTGAGGAACCTCCTGACGCCATCCAAAGCCAGTAAAGAATCATTGTCTACCCCACCTTCTACTATAGCCATTGTGAGTTAGCGAGGTAACTCAAGACCTACCTCATCTTTTTTATCCCACACGGTTCCAACTGAAGGTTGGATTATTGATACCGGTGCATCTAACCAGATGACAGGTTCATCAGTTGTTTTTTCCACCTATGAATCATGTGATGACAACATAAAAATTGTTGTTGTGATGGTACATTTTCAAAAGTTGTTGGTCAAGGGAATATTGAGCTTCCTGGCATTTAATTAAAATATGTTCTCCATGTCCCTAATCTCACGTGTAATCTCTTTTCTATTAGTAAAATAACTAAGGATCTAAATTGTGCAGTAGCCTTTTTTCCTTTAGACTGTGAATTTCAAGATTTGTCTTCAAGGAGGATGATTAACAATGCTGAGGAAAGCAATGGTCTCTACTACCTCATGAGTGTTGATTCTTTTCCAAGACCAAGATCACTTCCTTCCTTATCTACCATGTCAAATTCAGATGTTACACTTTGGTACAAATGCCTAGGTCATCCAAGCTTTGCTTATTTAAAGTATTTGTTTCCCCATTTGTTTATCAATAAAGAACCCTCTTCATTTCAGTGTGAACATTGTATTTGTGCCAACCCCAGAAAAGTCATCCCTCTCACTCTCATAAATCGTCAAAGCTTTTTCATCTCATTCATAGCGATATTTGGGGACCATCTCACTCACCTAACTTAACTGGTAGCTGTGGTTCATCACCTTTATAGATGACCATACTTGTGTGTGTTGGGTTTCCCTTATGAAGGAGAAGTGTGAAACAAGTACTACATTCAAGCAATTCCATAAACTTTTCACTAATGTTTTCCAATCTTCTATTCACATTCTTCATATAGATAAGGGAAGGGAGTATTTTTCACGTAACTTTAATAATTACCTTGTTGAACAAGGTATTTTTCATCAAAGTCCTTGTGCCTATACCCCTCAGCAAAACGAAGTTCTTGAATGGAAGAATCGCCATCTCCTTGAAGTAGACTAGTCCATCATGCTTGCTTAGCCATGTTCCAAACTCTTTTTGGGGAGAAGCCATCCTTACCACAACCTATCTTATAAACCGGTTACCTTCCAAAATCTTCTAAAACTGCACTCCTCTTTAGCTCCTTCCAAGTTTTCCTCAAGTCTGAATTCTTAGTTCTCTTCCACTCCAAGTATTTAGATGCACTGCTTTTGTCCACAACCAACAGCCTACTCGTGGAAAACTAGACCCAAAAGCAATCCAATGCATCTTCTTAGGCTACTCACCTACACAAAAGATGTACAAGTGTTATTGTCCATCTTCCAAACATTTCAATCTCTTGTGATGTATCATTTCTGGAAAACCAAACCTTTTATCCCAATGCCTTTCTTCAGGGGGAGAATCCTCATGAAGAGAAACATTGGGATTCCTATATCTCTTTGCCTATTTCTCTTTCGAATTATCCTATTCCTTCCCAAAGCATATTAGATCCATCCACTACCATTCCTATAGGATGTGTCAGGCCTATTCAAGTGACTAGTCAAGGGGGAGAATCCAAATAGATTTCGGTTTACTCAAAAGGACCACAAGCTCCTTAAAGCCAATTGTCAGAATCGAAGCTAAATCCTCCAATGGAGTTCACACAAGAAGATATTGCAATGATTGATAATCGAGACATTCCAATTGCTCTTAGGAAGGGGGTAAGATCTTGTGTTAAGTACCCTATCTCTAATTATCTGACCTATTCCAAGTTATCCCAAGATTACAAGGCATTCACTTTAAGAGTTGTAGTGTGCAAACACCTAAGGACATTCAAGGGGCTATGCAAGATCCTAGGTGGAGAGAAGTTGTATTGGAAGAGATGAAAGCCTTAATGGATAATGAGGCATGGGAGATAGTGGACCTGCTTGAAGGAAAGAAGCCCATTGGAAGCAAGTGGATATTTGCCATCAAATATGGTTCGGATGGAAAGATATAGGGCCAGGTTAGTTGCTCAAGGGTTTACTCATGATATATGGAATAGATTATGGAGAAACTTTCACGCCGTCAGCAAAACTAAACTCTATTAGGGTCCTTTTATCTCTTGCTGCAAATCTTGATTGGAATTGACATAAGTTGGAAGTTAAAAATCCATTCATAAATGGACATTGGTAGAGGAGGTTTATATAAAACCTCCACGGGGTTTTGAGGCATAAGAAGAATCGAGCACAGTATGTAAACTAAATAAATCTCTCTATGGTGTCAAACAGTCTCCTAAGGCATGGTTTACACGATTTATCATTGTCATGAAGCAATTTGGATACAAACAAGGGCAGACTGATCATACATTTTTAGTTAAGCTTGCTAAAGATGGGAAAAAATCAATTTTAATTGTGTATGTTGATGATATGGTACTTACCAGAGATTATGTGTAGGAGATAGAAGAACTTAAAAGGAAGCTTCAAGTTGAATTCAAGGTAAAGGATCTTGGTACACTCCAGTATTTCCTAGGAACGGGAAATTGCTAGAAGTAGACGGGGTATTTTTTCCTCACAAAGAAGGTATATTCTCGATCTTTTAAAGGAAACAGGGAAAATTGGGTGTAAACCAGCTGGAACTCCTCTTGAGAAGAATTGGAAGCAGAAAATTTTAGAGGAAGATCCTCCAGTAGATCGGGACATATACCAACATCTAGTAGGTAAACTAATTTACCTATCTCTCACAAGGCCCAATATTGCCTTTAGTGTGAATGTGGTAAGCCAATTCATGCACTCTCCCACCAAAAGGCATTTAGAAGCTGTAAATCAGTTTCTTTGTTACTTAAAAGGCACCACTAGGAAATGTCTTTTATTTCAGAAGTCTGAACAGAGAGACAGAAGGATACGTTGATGCTGACTGGACTGGTGCGATTAAAGACAAGTCAACAACAAGGTATTGCACTAAACAATGGGAAAATTTGGTGACTTAGAGGAGCAAGAAACAAACACTGGTAGCCCGAAATAGTGCAAAAGCAGAGTATAGAACCATAGTTCAAAGAACTTGTGAGCTTATATGGTTGGTAAGGCTACTAAAAGACCTGAATGTTCCTCTAACCAGTCCTATGAAGTTGTATAGTGATAGTAAATCTGCCATCAACATAGTTCACAATCCAATTCAACACGACATGATGAAACATGTGAGGATGACAGGAATTTCATCAAAACCGAGATAGAAAATGTGACTATAATCCTATCCTATGTTCCATCTCAGTCTAAAGAAGTTGATGTTCTCACAAAGGCCATGTCAAAACCAAGATCTGATTCCTTTGTAAGCAAGCTATGAATGATTGATATCTATTCTCTAGTTTGAGGAGTAGTGTTGGAAAATTAGAATTAAATCCCGATATTAGTGGGATTAGAATAGGATCAACTTTACTATTTGTCATTTTTGGTAGTTCACCGATTTTATGGTCCTAGAATTATGATATTTAATTTAGGAATGTATATGCCTATATATTGTAATCCTTTTCCAAAGGGATAAGTGTGAATACTTTCAAAACCTCTTGTTTCAATTACATATTCTTATTTCTTATTCACATCACAAATAAAGAACAAAGAATACAATGGCATAAGGATTCACTTCCTTTTGAGTTCTTCCGTTTATGTGTAGTGTTTTCTCTTAATATGGTACTATTTCGTGAGTTCATAAAAATATTGGAGTCGGCAAGTGCCAAGTAGGTGGTAAACCACTAATATAATTAACCATCATTTAATTGTGGATAGCCAACACTAAATCCAGAGGAAATTAAACATTAAAACATGCTCCCAAGTTGCTAAAGATTGTGTAATAATACAATGGTATAAGAATCACAAAGATTCCATCTTTTAGGTCATGATTCAAACCCTCCCTTAAGCTTATTCTTGGCATAGTCAAACAATCAAAGGTTAAACTCCACCATTCGCAAGCATGACCAGGATGGAATTAATTCAGAGTAATCCTTCCTGAACTAAAAGAAGTGAAGACATAAAGATCATAAAACAACATACATCCCAGAAGTGAAAAGGAGCCAGCTCCAAGCAGTGTAGGAACATCAACTGCACTAGGAGCACTCCTTCCTCCCATGCTGTCCAATGAAGGGGCTGCACTGAGTATCAGTTGTTTCAACAGCTTTACCAAGTGATCCATTTCAACATGTGGATACCTGAAGGTGATCCAAAAGTCAGTCAACCCCTAAAAGATTATAAAATCATCTAGAGAAATTAGGGAGGAAATAAAGGAAAGAAAGAAGGCATAGATAGGAAGGTTAGAAAAACAAAAAATTGAAGTAGCATGGCTCCTAAAATGTATCTAACATTTTTAAAGGGGTGCCATGTGCATGTCAGACACAGAGGGACTGCTAGATTTTCTTTTCAGAATGCCAACTTTTTTGGGAAGGAAACTTGATTTAAACACTTTTACACACAAATCTCCATTGGTCAGGCACTAATGAGTTCAAAGATAATTTCTAAAATGTGGAGTTGTACCTATTAATCTCTCTTCAACGTTTTTAGTTTTATGACACTTTTAAAACTTTCAATTATATGTACAAATTAGAGCACGCTAAAATATATATTAGGAAGTTTTATTAATCTTTTTAGGCAATACACAGACTGTAAAAAATGATTTCTTCAAAATTTATCTCATAAAGTACAGAAGAGTTTAGCATTAAAAAATGGAGTATTAGTTAAGAAGTTCATGCATATGCATATTCCAATAAGGATTATTTCGATTTAATCCATTTTCGGCTAAAATAAAATCTGGAATATATTTGACATGCAATCATGATGCAGAAAATATGCCAAATCAATCTATCCTCAGTGAAACAAAAAAATAAACATATTAATTAGAAGAGAATGAGTTCCTATTAAGATTCCACAAGAAAAGCGCAAAGAGAATGAGTTCCTATTAAGTATCCAGTGCAGTTAAAGACTCTAACTGCATTCAAGCACAAAGGCCTTTTAGTGCTTAATCATGAAGTGTAAGGCGCAAGTGCACAGACAATTGAAATAAAGTGCAAATGTTAGAACAAGAAAGAGAATAATAACTGCAACTAACTTACTAAATAATACTATCAAGAAAAAAATTCCAGCTAAAAGAGAACAAAAGAATATTTTTTATTCATTTTCAATGACTTAGTTGAGATTAAGAAAGTCATCTTCCTCATTAATGCCATCTGACTGACTTCTTCAACCAAAACTAGCCATTAACTATAAGTTGAAGCTGGTGTTCAAATTGTTGCATTGCCTCCTCTGCTTCTAATATTAAATCAAGACTCCTCAACTCTAGCTGTATAAGCAACAACACCCCATGCCAAAAAATCATAACCAAATATCAAATCATTCTCTTCTACAGCACTCCACGATAATTTACATAATAGATGGGTGTGTTTTGGTGTATCAGGGGTTCACAATAACAACTCTCTTCTTTCTTTCTTTTTTTACTGTAAAAGAATAAGAAAAAAAAAATAAATAAGTGTGTGTTTTATCATTTGTGCTTTGCTTTGACAAGAAAAAGCACTAAAACTGTGCTTGGCGCTTTATCTGCACTTAAGCTCGATTAAGCAAGCTTTTAACAACACTTCAACTATCTATATTTATTTGCGTTGTAACTCTCCCTGCCTTGCATATTTTTGGAAAAAAAAAATGAATGATCATAGAGACTTCTTATTTGTGTACTGTACTAATATCCTGCTTCTTAGATAGGCTCTAAAGTAATATCACCAGGTCTCTTGATTGCTTTGAAACACACCTTATTATTCATTCTAATAGGTTCACATAAAAAAATAGAAAATTAAATGTTAAATCATTTGTATTAGATTAGTTGATTATCTCAGGTGAGCAGTTAATGTCAGGGATGTATTCGGTGTATTTGGTTTAGTTGTTCTGTTAGTTGGTTAGTTATAACAGCCAAAGTTGTTAGTTTATTAAATCTTGTTTGGTCCGCCCTTATGTTCTATAAATAAGGGGTCAAAGGCCTTTAGTTCTAACTGGTTTATTTTCTATCTTGGGAATTTCATGCGAGTATGTGCTGTGTCAGAGGAAAACAATTGAGAGCTTTGTAATCTGTTATAATCTCTGTATAGGTATAGGGTTGTGAGAGAGTTTGGTTTCAGTACATGTAATCGTTTCTGAGATTCGAGATAGTGGAGAAGAGGCTAAAGGCAATCTGGATGTAGGTTTCCTATAAGGGAAACTGAACCAGGATAAATCTCGAGTCTTCGCGTGTGAGTGTTCTTCTAATTTACTGCATTCATATTCTGTTCTCTTATTTCTTTCGTGAGTGGGTAATTCCGATTATCTTGAGAGTAGAGTGTGTGACTAAGTGAGGCGAAAGATTGGGACAACATTAATAACATTAAGAAGGCCATAGTTGTGGAAACACTAGGAGGAATATATGGCGTGTAAAAAACCTCCCTTAGACACCAAATTTGACACATGTTCCCATGGGATAATATTAGTTTTCAAATTAGGCATCCAAATATATAATTAGGACTATGGCTAGTTCAACAAGAAAAGAACTGGCCAAAATCCATAGACAAAATCCATGAACAAGAACCAGAAAAAGAATGTAAACATTAACCTAACAAGGTGAAAGAAAATTAAGACCAGCATTACCACTATCTCCTGTTTTTGGTTCCCAATCTCTTAACTAGGACAAAAACTAATGAAGGAAGCAAGACATTTACACCATAGTTACCTTTGAATTAATTCATCATAACTAGAAGGAAAGGAGATGCCATCATCATTTTCTTGCCCACTAACTGCACCATCCCTCGAATACCAAGCATGATATCTCCTAGGTAGAAGATCATGCTCCAAAAGTTCTTTCCCCAATTGTCTTAAAGTTCGCTGGCATGGCCCAGCTGATAAAAAATGCAAAATCAAGAAGTAAACTTCTCTAAGGTCAATATCTACATCGGCAATAACAGCATTGTCTGAAACTTTCTCCTGTTCTTCAAACTGAGCCTTCGCATGCCACTTGCTGGAAATTTTCAGCGGTACCATACTTAGGGATGGTGCATCAATAAAACGAGCGCACTTCTGGAAGTCCATAATTTGGTCTGCAACCTGAAGCCGAAAAAAGAGAAACTAGATCAGATCTCACCTAGAAAGTCCAAAGGGACAGGACACTTGTACACACTCAAAAGCAATGGCATCAAAAAAACATAAACTGTAGAATTCCTAAAATTATATTTGCAGAACTCAAAACTCAAACAAAGCAAATAAAAAATTATTCAACAGTGAAAAAACTAAAATTGAACCAAAAATCATCAAACCAAGGCAACTTTTGGAACAGAAACAACCATAGGTGAATCACCGAATCAAGGGTAAAAAAAAAAAAATCAAGTGTTTGCTGTTGTGGCAATATGTCAGTGGTAGTAGAATGATACATGCAATTCCTACAACTCACACGTACTGAGTATGGTGCAAGTGGGGAGATTGAGTCCAGCAAAGACCTAGTTAAGTTTATTTAATTTGTCTATTTAGTTGGTTAATTGAATAAACCCACATGAGCTGATTTCCAGCTTGAGTGGTAGTTGTTTCCCTATTTTTCAGCTTGATTGTTATCTCTTCTTTAAGGCTGTAAGACTATAAATGTAGACGGAAGTACAGTGAATAATTATGCTGGAAATAAGACTCAAAGCTTCCTACCCTCTCTTCTTCCCGCTTCTTCCTCTCCCTCTCAAATTCATTCTTATCAATGGTATCAAAGCGTGGTTCCGACCATAGACACTCACGGAAAAACAAATGCGGAGTTTCACAATGAGGTCAACAAAATCTTAGCACATCATGAGTCCAGTTTGGACCAAGTTCATGCTACCTACAAACTGTCTTAGCAGAACTTCAATCCCTTTGCACCTCCCAAGCTTCACATGCCATGGCCACTGAAACCAACCCCTTTGCACCTGCTGAATCGTCCCACCAAGCTGTGCAACCAGTTACCTCACATACCTCAATCATTACTAACCGCAACCACTACCTCAAACTTACCTTCCCGAACTTCAATGGTGAGGACCCGACTGGATGGATCTATAAGGCGGAGCAATTTTTTTAGTTTAAAAATCTTGCATTGGCACAACAGGTGTAATTGGCCTCATTCCATTTAGAGGGAATCGCCCTACAGTGGGATAGGTAGTTAATCAAATTCTGAGAACCGCTTACTTGGGCTGAGTTTACAAAGGCAGTCCACTCACAGTTCGGACCAATGGACTATGAGGATCCATCCGAAGCTATAACTATAACCCGTCTCAAGCAGACTTCAACAGTAGCTGACTACCAAGAAGCCTTCGAAAAGCTTTCTCACAGGGTTGTTGAGAACCTTCCAGAGCATTTTCTTGTGGGGTGTTTTATCACTGGGCTGCGAGATGACATTAGATTGGATGTCAAGGTGAAACAACCAAAGACATGTCAGATACAATTGGAGTTGCTCATTAGATTGACGAGTGAAATTCCTTGCAAAAGAAGTCCAGCAACAATAACTCATTCAGGCCATCGAACACGACCCCAAACCCAACAGCCAGTGTACTTGGCCCTCCACCAAACCAGCGAATGAATCCAGGTTCAAATTCTACTCCAATAACAGTCCGTCAAATTACCAATCAAGAGGCACAAACATCGAGAGAAGGGGTTATGTTACTATTGTGATGAGAAGTTCTTTCTGGGCCATCACTGTGAACGTCCACAATTATTCATGATCGAAGATTCACCGCATCCAAGCCTCGATGATGACAACAACACTTGACCAGAACCAGAAAGTCAGGGAGCACTGCCAGAAATAGCTTTTAATGCAATTTCAGGAACCAATCACCCACAAACCATCCATGTCCTGGGAAAATGAGTGGCTCTTTACCAAGTCATATCCAGATTTCATCCTTGTGGACAAGGATCCTCAGGTGGGGAGGGATGATACATGCAATTCCTACAACTCACACGTACTAAGTATGGAGCAAGTGGGGAGATTGAGTCCAGCAAAGACTTAGTTAAGTTTATTTAATTTCTCTGTTCAGTTGGTTAATTGAATAAACCCACATGAGCTGATTTCCAGCGTGAGTGGTAGTTGTTTCCCTATTTTTCAGCTTGATTGTTATCTCTTCTTAGGGCTGTAAGAATATACATGTAGACGGACGTACAGTGAATAATTATGCTGGAAATAAAACTCAAAGCTTCCTACCCTCTCTTCTTCCTGCTTCTTCCTCTCCCTCTCAAATTCATTCTGATAAGTTTTTTTCTTGTTAAAGATGTGGCAGTAGTTGCCTAGTTTATAGGAATGAGTTGTGTTAGCGGTCAGAGCAGTGGTTCTTGTCTTTTGCTATTTCTTTGTTTTTTACAGTTGTGTAAGTGCCTATATAAAAGGCTGTTTTGTTTAATAAAATATGCTCTGCAGACAAACATCTTTTGTGTATGTGTGTTTGCTGTTGTGGCAATATGTCAGTAGTAGTAGAACTTCGCGTTTGCAAAATGCATCATGCTAAGAGCAGATGCTGACAGCTGATATCCTATGAAATGTTAAACACCACAATTGGGACAGTTTGTGACTCAAAGCGACCCAGCCCTTCCAGTCACTTGAAGCTTTGGATCGCCGTTTTTGGCAATCCAGCTTGCGACCCAGAGCAACACAGGTCATTTTCGACATGCAAATTGGATATTCGACCCAATTCACGATTCCAGAGGTGGTACCGCAACCCTGGAATCTATGGATTTAGGATGCTTTGGATGAATAAGTACTCAAGTACCCTTCTAGAAGCTTTGTTAGACTTAGCTTTTATATTTTATGCATTAGGTTAGTTTTCTTATTCTACATAACGATTCCTAAATTCTATTAATAACTCCAGTTATGTGTTTAGGTTTTATATGTGATATTTTTTCCTAGTCTTATTCTTAGTAGTTTTAGTTTTCCTAATAAGAAAAGAATTTTCCAACCCTACTAGGGATAGCAATACTAGAGCTCGATAAATACCAATGTAATTCCTCTTTTCAGTAGTGAATGGAATAATTACTGCAGTTTTCTCTAAGCATGTATCTTTCTTTGAATTGTGCGATGTAATTCTAACCCTAAGTGTGATGAATACGGAATCCTTGGTGTGATGCCTAGAAATTCTGTCTTTCCCAATCTTTAAATTTCATATTCTTTGAAATAAAATGAAACAGAATCTTTGAAAGAGAAAGAAGATCCTCGTCCAATCTGATTGGGTAGAATAAAATGAATCTCAATACTGAATACAATAGAAAGACTATCTTATATATAGCCTTGACCATCACTTCTACATAACATAACTAACTAACAATCCTCTACAACTGAAATCACAGTCTAATAATACAACCAACCAATCACAAACACAGCATCCAAAATGACAAATGATATAACAGAATAAAAGGCTACAACTGATCTGCTTCAGTCTCTTCAACATGCCCCTTCAATCTAGACCTCCTTGAAGCATTCTTCAGTGCTGCTGCTGTAGCCGTTAACTGTTGATACATAGGAGTCATTTTAAGACCAAGCTTATCACACAAGAATAGAAACCTATCCATAAGCAAACCTTTAGTAAAAATATCAGCAACTTGGTACATCGTAAGAACATAACGAATCTCCACAGCACCACACTCAACTTTTTCTTGAACAAAATGCACATAAATTTCTATGTGCTTGGTTCTTGAATGAAAAACTAGGTTTTCAGATATAGACTTTGCTGCCAAATTATCACACCAAAGTATAGGAGTATTAGAACATGAAAACCCAAGCTCATGAAAAAAAGATTTTAACCACAATATTTATGTAACTCCTTCTGCGACAACCCAATATTCTATCTCTCCAACAGATCTTGCAACAACCGTTTGCTTCTTAGATCCCCAAACAAGGATATTATTCCCAAGAAAAGCACACCAACCACTAGTAGACCGTCTTGTAATCTTGCAACTAGCATGATCAGCATCAATATAGACACTTAGAGGCAGATCAGTGGATGATGGAGTAAATACCAGACCTAAGCCAACTGTCCCTTTAAGATAGCGAAGCAACCGCTTACAAGCCTGCTAATGTTGATCCTTAGAACAACTTAAAAACTGACTTAACTTGTTTACCACAAATGCAACATTTGATCAGTGGATGATGGAGTAAATACCAGACCTAAGCCAACTGTCCCTTTAAGATAGCAGAGTAACCACTTACAAGCCTGCCAATGTTGATCCTTAGGACAACTTAAAAACTGACTTAACTTGTTTACCACAAATGCAACATCTGGTCTGGTATATGTACGGTATTGAAGAGAACCCACAATGGTTCTATATAGAGATTGTCAAAAAGTCTTTACTGAAAATGTGAATCCCTTGATTAATTCTCTCTTGTGGGAGTAATATATACATACAGAACTTCCTCTACTAATTAGGAAGTTTCTAAATGCTAGCAAGATTCTAATCATAGAATAAGGAAAGAATACAAATCTGTAAGATACAACTATGGAAAGAATGACAATAAAAGATATACAACAAGAATAGGAAATAAATCAAGAAATCATTGATTGATTTAGGAATCAATCATTGGCACCAGATCTGGAACATATTTATTAACACTCCCCCTCAAGCTTGAGAGCGGATATCATCCATTCCAAGCTTGCTAATAGTTCTTTGGCATACGGCTGCAGGTAGTCATTTAGTGAGAATATCTGCTAACTGATCACAAGAAGGTATATACGGAGTACAAATTAAGCCGCTATCCAACTTTTCCTTGATGAAGTGCATGTCTACTTCAACATGTTTAGTTCTGTCATGTTGAACTGGATTGTGAGCAATACTTATGGCTGATTTATTGTCACAATAAAGTCTCATAGGACCTGTCACTTCAATTTTCAGATCATCTAGAAGAATTTTCAACCAAAGTAGTTCGCAAACACATAGAGCCATTGATCTAAACTCCGCCTCTGCACTAGACCGAGCTACAACATGATGTTTTTTGCTCCTCCAAGTCACAAGGTTGCCTCTTAGGAAAGTACAATAACCCGAAGTAGAGCTCCGATCCACCATTGAGCCAGCATAATTTGCATCTATATAGGCCTCAATACTCATACCCTGACCTCTTTTAAACATAATTCCCTTCTTCGGTGTTCCTTTCAAATAATGTAATATTCTATAAACAACTCTTAGATCGGTCTCTTTAGGCTCATGCATGAACTGGCTTACTACTCCTACTGCATAGGCAATATCTGGCCGGGTATGGGCTAAATAAATCAACTTGCCTACCAGTCGTTGGTAAAACCCCTTGTCAACTGCCTTCTCCTCTAGGAACTCTCCCAACTTGTGATTAGGCTCGATTGGAGTTGCAGATGCCTTGCAACCTAACAACCCTGTCTCATTTAGAAGATCCACAATATACTTTTGTTGGGAAATGAAGATACCTGCCCTAGAATGGGCAACTTCTATACCTAAGGAGTATTTTAACCGCCCTAACTCTTTGATGTCAAATTCATGAATCAAGCAGTCTCTAAGTTTTCTCCTTCCTTCCTCATCATTTCCCATGACTACAATGTCATCAACAAAACAATTAGCACCGTCACTCCCCCTGTGGCCAAGTGATAGATAAAAAGAGTATGGTCCCCTTGACTTGGTTTATATTCAAGATTTAACATAACTTGTGCAAACCGGCCAAACCAAGCCCTAGGAGACTGTTTAAGGCCATACAAAGCTTTGTTCAACTTGCATACCATATTCCCCCGAGTGTTTGGACTGTACCCTGGTGGCAAATCCATGTACACCTCTTCTTCTAGATCCCCACGCAAAAAAACATTTTTAACATCAAATTGGTGAAGTGACCAACCTAAATTTGCAACTAGGGACAGAAACACTCTTACAATATTGAGCTTAGAAACCAGAGCAAATGTATCTAGATAATCCACCCCATATACCTGAATATAGCCCTTGGCCACAAGGCGTGCTTTGTACCGATCAAGAGACCCATCTGATTTGTACTTTAAGGTGTAAACCCACTTACATCCAACCGGCTGTTTACCCTTGGGCAATGGAACTAAGTCCTAAGTATTGTTTTTTTCAAGGGCTACCATCTTGACATCCATAGCATTTCTCCAATTCTCATCCTTCAAAGCTTCAGAAAAATGTTTAGGAATGGGAATGTTGTGAAGGCTGGTTAAAAAGGCTTTATGTGGAAAAGATAACTTGGAATAGGACAAGAACAAGTGTAAAGGGTGTTTGGTACATGTTCTCGTGCCTTTCCTAAGGGCAATGGGCCAATCAAGGTCATTTGGAGGTTCACAAACAGAATCCATAGGCACAGGAATATAAGAGTTACCTGATGTGGGGTTAGAAGGGCTAGCAATGTCATCATTTGTAATAGATTGAGGACTAATAGCAGGTGCGGGAGATGTATTAGATGTAGTGTCACGACCCTAAGGGTAGTTAGGGAATAAAGCCTACATTGTATGTTAGTTAGGAGCTATAAGGCGGGAAGCTGGCCATAACCAACTATGGTTATTCTGTTAAGGATTGGTTGTATAAACAATGTCCATGTAAAGAAGAAGGCATCGAATAGAAGAAGTATTTTCAGTATTCTCTCTCTTTTGTTCTCTCTCTTTCTCTCTCTTTGCTGTTAATTACCAACCGAGTCAGGCCCAATCCTCAGGTTCTGACATTGTGGTATCAGAGCCGATCGAACCAACTGTGGGTGACTGGAGGCCTGCGACGGGCAAAGGCAGACGGATTGGAACGAATGGCCGAAGGAACATGGACGCGGCAGATGGAAGCGCGGATGGAGGCAATGGAGTCGAGGTGCACCAGACTCAAGAGGCGATGACTCAGATGCGAGAGGAACTAGTCGCAATGAAGGACGAGATAAAAGGAGATTCGGAAAGAACCTGTGAGGCTTTAGAACAATACGGGCAGAGACTGAACAGCGTCTTGGGCATCTCATCGTCCTTGCCGCAATTCCGATTGTCACCGGAGTTTCCTCTTAGGGAAAATTCGGAACCTTTACTATCAACCCAGGATCATGCACCCAATCGAGACCAGCTAAGGGTGGAGTAGTCGAGGTCAAATCAAGAAACTCAAGTGTGAAACCCTCCATATAATTCTCATAACCATACCCCTAGCCCACGATTAGAAATCCCTATGTTTGAAGGAACTAAGCCTAGGTGGTGGGTGAGGCGTTGTGAGAGATTCTTCTAGTTATATAAGATACCAGAGGAGCAAAAGGTTACGATGGCCGCAGCCTATCTAAACGATACGGCTGACTGTTGGTACCAAGGGTGGGCCCAAAAGCACAATTAGGAAAGAAATTGGGGTGTTTTTCCGAAAAAACTATGTGCAAGATTTGGGGAAAGAAGCATTGGGGATGTAATCAAAGAGTTCAGTAAACTAAAACAAGAAGGGTCAGTGGTGGAATACCAAACAAGGTTTGAGGAATTGAGAGCCATTGTGTGCTTGGCTCAACCGGGGTTAACGAAGCAATACCTAGTCTCGACCTTTATTAGTGGATTGAGGGATGAGTTTCGGCCAATGGTGAAGATGATGATGCCAGCGACTGTAAGTCAAGCGGCAGAAAAAGTGAGGCTCCAAGAGTTGACAATGGAAGCAATTTTCAAGAAACACAGAGTGTCCCTAAGACCAGGATTGGGAAATGGCCAATCGGGTGGGGGTAATTTCAAGACTATGACTCCCTTAGTGACTCAAGGAACACCTAAAGGGGCCTACAATCCGCAAGGGCCCAAGAATACAGTTATGGAACAGAGGCAACAGCTAGGGCTCTGCTTCAAGTGTGGGGACAAGTATAGCTTTGGGCACCAATGTAAGAAGCAAATAATGCAAATGGAAGGGGATCAAGAAGAAGAAGAAGTAGTGATGGAGGAAGAAGAGGGGAATCCAGAGGAATTACAAGAGGAGGAAGGGGGTGAGATTTCGTTTCATGCTTTAAAAGGCAGTCCCATGGGGCAAATTATTAAGGTAAAAGGTCATGTGGGGAAAACAAGACTAATGGTGTTGATTGACAGTGGGAGCACACACAGTTTTATCAGTGAAACTACAGCCAAAAGTTTGAAATGGCCCTTAACAGCAACTACTCCCTTATTCGTAACAGTGGCTAATGGTAGTAGGATGTTCAGCCATTACAAATGCAAAGGGTTCAAATGGGTGATGCAGGATCAAGATTTTGTGGCTGACCGAAGAGTCTTGGAGCTGGGAGGATGCGATATAGTCCTCGGGATTGACTGGATGAAGACAGTTAGTCCCTTAACTTTTGATTTCAATAAATTGGAGGTGACTGTGGAAGTGGAAGGTAGGAGGCTTACCTTGTTGGGCAGCCTGGAGCAAGGTGAATGCAAAAGGATTAAGGGAAACAAGCTGCACAAGATGATGCTCACTAAAGGGGGACAAATCGCACAGCTATATTTTATACAAGCCGTGGCAGTGCAAGAGGAAGGCCAGCCCCAGAATGGCCAACAGCTAGCGGATCAAACCATTGAAGCTCAAATCTCCAAGAAGGTACATAATTCAGATACCTTGCGCCTACTTTTGATGGATTTTAAGGACTTACTTGATGAGCCCCATTCCTTACCACCCCAACGCTCTTTGGACCATTCCATTCCTTTGAAACCACATTTAGACCCTATTAACATTAGACCTTACAGATACTCTCCCATCCAAAAATCTGAAATAGAAAAACAAGTCAATTCTATGTTGAAAACCTCTATAATTCGTCCCAGCCAAAGCCCATATGCCTCTCCTGTACTTCTTGTTAAGAAAAAAGATGGCACATGGAGATTTTGTATTGATTATAGGCAACTTAACTCACACTGTCAACAATAAGTTCCCTATACCCTTAATTGAAGATTTACTAGATGAACTCCATGGGGCCAAGGTCTTTTCCAAACTGGATCTCAGATCTAGTTACCACCAAATCCAAATAGCACCTAATGACATCCACAAAACCGTTTTAGGACACACCAAAGGCAGTACGAATTTACTGTCATGCCCTTTGGGTTAACCAATGCGCCTGCTACTTTTCAAGCTTTAATTAACCAAATCTTCCAGCCCTATTTGAGAAAGTTCATCCTTGTTTTTTCGATGACATCCTCATTTATAGCCTTGATTTGACACAACATAATGCTCACCTTCACCTTACTTTTGAAGTCCTTAGGATTCATCAATTGTATGTCAAGTTATCTAAATGTGCCTTTGTTGAAACTGAAGTAGAATATTTGGGACATATTGTGTCAGAAGAAGGAGTGAGGATAGATCCAACTAAAGTGGCTGACATGGTGGAGTGGCCAAGACCAGCGGCTATAAAAGAATTGAGGGGATTCCTAGGATTGACGGGGTATTACAGAAAGTTTATTCAGAATTATGGGACAATAAGCAAACCCCTAACTGAATTACTTAAGAAGATGCTTTTCAATGGAACTCTAAAGCTGAAACTGCTTTTGTCTAGCTTAAAAAAGCTATGACTAAGGCCCCGGTGTTGGCATTGCCAAATTTTACAACTGGTTTTGTAGTGGAGACAGATGCTTGTGACAAAGGAATTGGAGCTGTGCTGATGCAAGGAGAGCGACCAGTGGCATTCATTAGCCAGGCTTTAGCTCCAAAACACCAAGGATTGAGTGTCTATAATAAAGAACTACTAGCAGTATTGGCAGCAGTAGAAAGATGGCAACATTACTTGGAAGGGTTACCGTTTGTGATAAAAACAGACCACCAAAGCCTTAAATTTTTGTCACAGCAACGATTGCACACACAATTATAGCGAAAAGGCATCTCCAAACTGATGGGGTTAGATTTTACAATTCAATATCGGAAGGGTAGAGAAAACTTAGTGGCGGATGCATTGTCAAGAAGGGATGAGAAAGGCACTTGTCATGCAATATCTATTGTTTTGCCTATGTGGATTCAGGAGTTAGTACGAAGTTATGACACCACGGATTGGATTACGGAGAGGGTGGCCCAATTAGCAGTGCAACCAGCAGGGCAGCAAGGAAATCCTAAGGGATATACTTTAACTTAGGGGGTGCTTCGTTACACAGGCAGATTGGTAGTTGGAGAGGACCAAATGCTTAAAGAGCATATTATAAAGGCCTTACACTGCTCACCAATAGGGGGACATTCTAGAGTAAGGGTCACCTATCAAAAGGTGAAGCAGCTCTTCTTTTGGCCAAGATTGAAACGGGATGTGGTACAATTAGTGCTGTCATGTGACATCTATCAGCAGTGTAAACATGAACAGGTCCCTTACCCTGGGTTGTTGCAGCCCTTAGCAATTCCGGAGCAAACATGGGAGGAGATATTAATGGATTTCGTGCAGGGCTTACCTAGATCGGAGGGGAAGGATGTGATATTAGTAATAGTAGACCGGTTGACCAAATTCAACCATTTTATCAGCTTAACTCACCCATTTACAGTAGCAGAGGTGTCGCGAGTCTTCCTAGATTCGATGGTCAAGATCCATGGGGTGCTCAAATCCATCGTATCTGACCGGGATACCATTTTTACCAGTCGCTTTTGGCAGGAATTATTCAAAAAATTAGGTGTCGGGTTGCATATGTCAACTGCATACCATCCCCAAACGGACGGACAAACAGAGCGGGTAAATCAGTGTGTCGAAGCCTATTTGCACTACATGTGTTTCACAAAACCCAGGAGCTAGAATAAGTGGTTAGGCCTAGCTCAATGGTGGTACAATTCTAGTTACCATAGTACCATTAAGAGGAGTCCTTTTGAGGCTATGTTTGGGTACAAACCATCCCTCCTACCTGCAATTTCAGGCCCTAATCCTACTATGGCACCAATGGGCGAGTATTTCTCACAAAGGCAGTCGCTGATAACTATTCTAAGGAGGGAGTTAGCCACTGCCCAGAATCGTATGAAGCAGGTGGCGGATAAAAGGAGGACTGAAAGATCATTTGAAGTGGGCGAGCAGGTCTATCTGAAGTGGCTTACAGGTTGTAGCTTCTAGAAGGAGTGCAAGTTCACCCTGTTTTCCATGTTTCATTACTAAAGCCAGTTAAAGGGCCCCTAGCCAATGTCAGCATAGAACTACCTCCAATAACCGAGCAGTTGGAGGAAGAGGTGGAGCCTCGCGCCATTGTGGAGAGAAGGATCATAAATCGGGGCAGTTTACCTACTACACAAGTACTAGTTCAGTGGACTAATCGGCCACCGAAGCATACTACTTGGGAAAATTTACTAGAACTGTTGCAACAATTTCCCAGGGTTGTCGGACTCTTATAATTATTGAGGACAAGAATTGATTAAAGGGGAGGGCAATTGTCACGACCCTAAGGGTAGTTAGGGAATAAAGCCTACATTGTATGTTAGTTAGGAGCTATAAGGCAAGAAGCTGACCATAACCAACTATGGTTATTCTGTTAAGGATTGGTTGTATAAACACTGTCCATGTAAAGCAGAAGGCATCGAATAGAAGAAGTATTTTCAGTATTCTCTCTCTTTTGTTCTCTCTCTTTCTCTCTCTTTGCTGTTAATTACCAACCAAGTCAGGCCCAATCCTCGGGTCCTGACATGTAGGAACCTGCATTGGGCAAGGAGCTGATGGCTATCGTCTTGAGTAGACTTGCAATGGGTGAGGTGTCTTAGGGTCAAGCTCCTCCTGGGTCATGTTAGGAACATCTTTAGGATCAGTAGGAGAAAAATTAGAAGAATTGGGCTGAAGGTTGGGAAGAAAAAAAAGTAGATCTTCATTTGTAGTAGACTGATTTTGGATACCCTGATTATTGCTGAAATACAATAAATTTTCAGCAAAAGTCACATCAGCAGAAACAAAGAATCATTTAGTAGGAGGATGATAACATCTATACCCTTTTTGAGTAGAAGAATACCCAACAAAGATGCATTTTAGAGCCCGAAGATCTAACTTACTCCGATGTGGACCATGAATATGAACAAATGCAACACAGCCAAAGACTTTAGGTTTCCAGCCACTAAGAATATGAAGATCAGGAAAAAATATTGTCAAGAGTTGAATTGGACAATGGAAATCAAGAATTTTAGAAGGCAATCAATTTATAAGAAATGTAGTTGTTAGGGCAGCTTCTCCTCAATAATGCTTAGGGACATTGTGATGGAAGAGAAATGCTCTTATGACAACTAGTAAGTGCCCATTTTTCCTTTTCGCCACCCCATTTTGTTGGGAGGAGTAGAGACAAGAGGACTCATGAATGATTCCCTTTTGCTAAAAGAAAGCTGTAAGGGATTGATTGAAGTAATCTTTAGCATTATCAGACCTCAATCTCTTGATTTCTACTCCAAATTGAGTACTAATCATGTTGTAAAAGGAAGGAAAAATTGTACTCACTTCAAATTTATTTTTCATGAGAAAAAGCCAAATAACTCTGAGTACAATCATCCACAAACACAATAAACCACCGTGCCCCTGAAATATTGGGGATGGTTGCAGGGCCCCAAACATCACTATGGATTAGAGAAAATGGAAGGGAAGTCCTCTTATTTGATGAAGGATAAGGTACCCTTTTATGTTTGGCTAATTCACAAACAAAACATTGGAAATCTTTAATATCAAGATCCCTAAATAAAGCTGGAAACATGACTCGAATAGTAGAAAAAGAAGGATGACCAAATCGAGAGTGGTATAACAAAATCTGATCTTTATTGGACAGAACTAAACATGACATAGGGTGAACCTCCTCCTTTGTCTCCTTCCCATTTGGTCCATCTAGATAGTATAAACCAACCTTTGCCCTAGCAAGCCCAATCATCCTCCTCAGCTCCTATCCCTGAATTTTACAGATATTAGAAGAAAAGTTAACACTGCAATTGCTGTCCAAAATTAACTTTTGGATAGAAATCAGGTTAGTGAACAGTTTTGGAACATGGAGAACATCTTTAAGAATAAGATGTTCATTGAGAATGATATGTCCTTGACCAGCAACAGTGGTCAAGGATCCATCTACCATGGCTATCTTTTTTTAGCTTGGACATGGGTTGTAGATGATGAGCGGATTGGAAAAAGGGGTCATACGATCAGTTGCCCCGGAGTCTAGGATCCATTTATTAGGTTGAGTAATTCCCGAAGCATGAAAAGAGAGAGATTGAGATGAAATACTTGAAAGTGCAAGGGAACAGGTACCTTTTTCAGTCCTTTTGTCAAGAGATTCCAACAAACCTCTTAGCCTTACAATTTCAGCTTTATTAAGTTCATCTTTTGGTTCTAGTTTCTTTTCCTCACTTTCCTGAGAACTGCTGGCCATATAGGCTTGACCATGTCCTTGGCCCCTCAATTGTCCTCCCTTGGTAGCTGGTTTTCCATGCAATCTCCAATACTTGTCTATGGTGTGCCTTGGTTTTTTGCAAAAAGTACACTATAGAGTATTTTTGTCTACCACCTTCCTATCATCTCTAGGCCCTTTGCTGGGACTCTTTAGAGAGATTAGGGCAGAATTTTCAAGTTGAGGAGTGTCTAACATTACTACTCTCCTTCCTTCTTCAGCACGAATTAGAGAAATTACCTCATTAAGGGAAGGTAAATAATCTTTTCCTAGTATTTGAACTCTTACCGGGTCAAATTCCATGTTAAGACCAGCCACAAAATCATATATCCTCTCCTTTTCTACAAATCTTCTTTGTAGTGCAGCATCTTCACTGCATTTCATCTTGAAACTTTGATAATGATCTAACTCCTGCCATAAGGTTTGCAGGATGTTAGCATACTCGGTAATGGATTTCCCCCCTTGCTTGGTTGCTGCCACCTTGGTCCTTATTTCGTATATCTGGGCAGCATCCTTAACCTTTGAATAAGTGAGGTTAGCAGCTTCCCAAATATCCTTGGTTGTGGGTAAAAACATCACGATATCACTTATTTCGAGTACCATGGAGTTCCACAACCATGACATAACCAAGGCATCTTCTTCATCCTAAGCCGAGAACATAGGATCTCCCTTCTTCGGACCAATTCCCAGCAAGTGGCTAGCTTTCCCTTTCCCCTTGAGAAACGTACAGATGAGTTGGGACCATTTTAGGTAATTTTTTCCACTCAACCTATAAGTCGCTTGGAGATTTTGCAATTCTCCTCCTGATCCTATACTTCCAGAACCAACAAATGGAGTATCTATTGTGCTGCTAGTAGCAATCAATTCTGGGGTTGTTGTCGGATTAGGAGTGGTTGACATATCAAAAAGAAAGGTTGTGAATGAAGCAACAACTTCCCAAAGATAGCAAGAAGGAAAAAAACTTAGCTACGAAGAGAACAAAAGGTAGCTAGAGATAGCAAGAGGAAAGAACACGTCAATGAAGACGGAAAAATGGAAGGAACGCACAAAAACTGAAGCACTAGGAACTCGACTCTGATACCATGTCAAAAAGCCTTTATTGAAAATGTGAATCCGTTGATTAATTCTCCCTTGTGGGAGTAATATATACATATAGAACTTCCTCTACTGATTAGGAAGTTTCTGAATGCTAACAAGATTCTAATCCTAGAATAAGGAAAGAATACAAATCTGTAAGATACAACAACTATGGAATAATGGAAAGAATGACAATAAAAGATATACGACAAGAATAGGAAATAAATGAAGAAATCATTTATTAATTTAGGAATCAATCATTAGCACCACATCTGGAACATATCTGTTGATAGAGATGGATCAGAAAATAGATCTCCTTTATCAGTTAAAGAGGTGGCAGAACTTAAGAGGAATAGCACAAGGCTTACAATCAGCCATAGTAGCCTTTTTGAGTAAATCTAGGGTATATTTTGACTATGTTAAGTAAAGACTTATGGAGTCTCTATAAGCTTCAAACCCTAAAAAAAAATTCACCAAACCAAGTGTCTTCAAGGCAAAATTTTTATCCATATCACCAATAAAATCATGCAAAGCAACAGAGTTTGACCCAGTTATTGAGATATCATCAACATAGACAAACACAAGCAAGACAAACTTAGAGGTCCGTTTAATAAAAAGATATGCATCTGATATTGCTCGTAGAAATCCCCAACTCTGTAGTGTTGTCCTGAGTTTAGCATACCACGCTCTTGGAGCCTGCTTAAGACCATAGAACGATTTCTTCAATCGACAAACATATGAAGGACATGACTGATCAAGAAAACCTTCAGGCTGTGACATGAAGACTGCCTCGTTAAGATCCCCATTTAAAAATGCATTATTCACATCAACTTGCTAAATATCCCAACCATATGTAACAACCAAGGAAAACTACACTCTAATGGTTGGTGCCTTGATCACTGGACCGAAGGTTTCAGCAAAATCTATACCAAGTGCATGGAGAAACCCCTTAGCAACGAGGCGAGCTTTGTGCTTTAGGAGAGAACCATTAGGATTGTATTTAACACAAAAAACCCACTTGCAACCTATTAAATTCATCTCCGAGGAAAATGGAACAAGTTCCAAGTCTTATTCCGAAGTAAGGTTGAATATTCCTCCTCTATGGCTTTAGTCCAATTGGGGTCTAAGAGAGCGTCTTGAACATAATTAGGCTCTAGAGAACTCACCAAGGCATAAGGTGAAGTGAGGGACAGTTGTTTGGCTTTTGCACGAGTACGAATAGGATGTGTAAGAAGTGCTAGTCTTTTCAGGTCGAGGAGCAATAGGTGGAAAAAGAGGAGATGAAGACTGCTCGAGAACAACAGGATCATCATTGGTGACAGGACTAGAAATTAAGGGATTAGGTGAATCAGGTTGCAGTGGTACCAGAGGTGAATGGCTGGAAGAAAAATAAGAACAAGAATGCAAAACAGCAGTGGACAAGCCTATACTGGATACAGACTAAGGAGTATGAGACTGGGAAGGAAATAATTGAGAAAATGGGAACTCCCCAGGGTTAAAAAGAACATGCCTAGCAATATAGACTCTACTCGAATGATGTAAGCATTTGTATCCAGCTTGAACATGGTTGTAACCAAGGAACACACACTTTGAGGTATGAAAATTAAACTTGTGCTTGCTATAAGGTCTAAGGTAAGGAAAACAAGCATAACCAAAAGGTTGTAACTGCATGTACCTTGGTTGTTTGTGGTATAATTTCTCGAAGGGAATAAGAAATCTAAGTGGTGAGGCTAGAAGCAAATTGATAGTATAAACAGTTGTCTAAAAAACTTCAACCCAATATTTTAAAGGCATATTAACATGTGCTAAAAGAGTTAAGTCTCATTTCAGCAATGTGTTTATGTTTCCTTTCTACTACACCATTTTGTTAGTGTGTGGTAAGGATAAGAAAAACGAGATTGAATACCATAGGTATGAAGATAAGGTAAAAAGGCTTTAAACTCTCCACCATTATCAGTTTAAAGATCTTTGAGTTTAAACTGATATTGCAATTCAGCAAACTTATGAAAAGTTTTGAAAATGGATAAGGCTTCAGACTTTAGTTTCATTGGATACAGCCAGGTATAACAAGTATAGGCATCACAAAGACAATATAATATCTATAACCCTCGACAGACAACATAGGAGCGGGACCCCACAGATCTGAATAGACTAATTCCAAGGGGTGATTTGTTGTAATTGGACATTGTGCAAAAGGTAACTGATGTAGTTTACCCAACTTGCATGAATCACAAAACAATAAATTAGTAAAAGAACAAGGAATACTGATTTTATTTAGAACTTGTTTCAATATAGAGAAAGAAGGATATCCCAACCTAGCATGCCACTACTGACAAAATCTATCAGTACAAGATACTTGCATGCTAGGTTTATTACAATTTCCCTGACTATTATTACAACTTTCTAAACATAATACAGAAGACATAGAAGGCCTTAAAGGCTCTGAGGAAGAGGTAGCAATAGAAGAGCTAGGAACAGCTAAAGGTGCAACATGAACAAATGCTAGATTTAGCTAATAGAGACCATTTTTAAGAGTTCCTTGAGACCTTGCCCTTAATCAAGCAAAAATTATAATGAAATTCAACAATGACATTATGATCATGTCACGGCTGATCCTGACAAACCTTCCTTCTTCCTATTCGATATGAATGGGAAGATATTCTCTAAGAGACTAAGTAGTGAGTTGAGGGAGAAATGACGTAAATAGAGAGAAGTAAGAGAGAATTGGGAGAGACAGTGAGAGGAATAGATGATATGGTATTCTTTCATGAAAATTCTAGGGAATGGGTAGAGGGTGATTTATACAACTAGCCAAGGAAGATTCCTTACAGCCTGGATGTTGCAACCGCCTCTGCCAGCTCACTCCACTAGCACGTGGATTCCTTTGAGCTAACAACCTCTAACAAACTAAGAATCACAACAGTACGGAAATTGAAATTACTGAAATAACACCAACAGAAATAACACTAACAGAATGCAAAAAATCTATGCTAAGGTCTGTTTCGTAGCGTGACATTTCCCCCGTTGTTCAAGAATTCTTGTCCTCAAGAATGTTGAGGGGAACTACTTGAGCAAATCAGGAAGGTATTCCCAAATGCTATCCTCAGCTGTCTTGTCTTGCCACTTGACTACCACCTGGATTAGGGGTGCCCCTTGCTTATAAATGACTTGCCTGTCCACTATGGCCTCCGCTTCTAGAGTCTCACGGATTTCCCTAGGTAGCGTAGGTAAGGAGGGACTCACCCTTTGTGCTCCTACCGACTTCTTCAAGAGGGACACAAGGAACACTGGGTGGATGTGGGAGTTCTCCGGAAGTTGCAGTCGATAAGCTACCTGTCAATCTTAGCAATTATGGGAAAGGAAGGGCCCATAATATTTAGGGCTAAGCTTAGACACCTGCCCTCGGGATATAGACTTCAAATGAGGGTACCTGAGCCGCAAATACACTTCCTCTCCCACCATAAAGTTCCTCTCACTCCTCTTGCGGTCTGAAAATTGTTTCATCCTGTTTTGGGCTGATCCTAACTCCCTTTTTAGCTACTACAAAACCTCCCCTTTTTGCTGCAAATATTCCTCCACGGTGGCCATTGTTGAATAATTTCCCACTACTGGTAAAATAAGCGGTTTGTAACCAAATAGGACTTTGAACGGGGACATCTTAAGGGATGCGTGGTGGTTAGAGTTGTACCACCATTGGGCTACAGATAACCACTTGTGCTAGCTCTTAGGATATAGGAAACTTACACTTCTTAAGTATGTTTCCAACCCTTGATTAACCCTCTCTGTCTGGCCGTCCGTTTGCGGATGATAAGCTGTGGACATGTTCAACCTTGTTCCCGTCGCTCTCATCAGCTCCCGCCATAAAAGGCTGGTAAAAATTTTATCTCAGTCTGATATTATGGTCTTAGGAACTCCATGCATTTTCACCACTTGATCCAAGAAAACTCTAGCCACATCTTAGGCTATAAAGGGGTATGTGAGTCCTATAAAGTGTGCAAACTTGGTTAGCACATCAACTACCACCAAAATGTTGTCCCTACCTTCCGATTTTGGTAGACCCTCAATGAGATCCATAGATAAACTCTCCCATGCTTGGTCCGGAATGGGCAGTGGCTGCAAAAGGCCCGAATAAGCCACGGTTTCACTCTTGCACCTCTGGCAGATGTCACAAGCTGCTACGAACTTCTTCACTTCCGTTTTGAGCCTTGGTCAAAAGAACAACTGCTTCACTCTAATGTAGGAATTCTGCACCCTTGAGTGCCCCCCTACTGCAGACTCACAAGGACTATATTATCTTTTTCTTGAGTTCACCATTGTTTCCTACCACCAGCCTTCCTTGATATCTCAACAAGCCTCCCACCAAGGAGTAGTCTCTGCCCCCATCTCTGCTGATAACTACCCTTTCCAACAAGGCCTTTACTTTCTCATCCCCTTCGTAACTGGCTATTATCTCTTGGCACCACTCAGGAACTAAGGCAGTAATGGTAACCAAACTTCCTTCTTCATGACATCTAGAGAGGGCATCCGCAGCCATATTTTCCTTTCCTTTCTTGTATTGAATACTATAATATAATCCCATTAACTTGGACATAACTTTCTTTTGAAGTTGGGTGTGCAATTTCTAGTGCAGAAGAAACTTTAAGCTCTCATGGTCTGTCTTGATAACAAACCTACCCCCCTCCAAATAATGTCTCCATTTTTCCACAGCTATTAACATAGCTAAAAACTCCTTGATGCTAAGCCCCACATGTCTAGAACCAAGGGCCTGGCTGAGGAAGGCTAATGGCCTCCCCTCCTGCATTAGGACTGCCCCAACTCATGTTGCACAAGCGTCGGTCTCTAGGACGAAAGGCTTGTTGAAATTTGGCAACCCGAGGATAGGTACCCTACTCATCGCCTCCTTCAGCCTTTCAAAGGCTGTTTCCGCCTCTGGCCCCCAATTAAATCTCTCCTTCTTCAAAAGCCCAGTCAATGGTTTGCCAATAACCCCATAATTCTTAACAAACCAGCAGTAATAACCAGTCAATCCAAGGAATCCCCTCAACACCTTGACTGTTTTTGGTCTTGGCCAAGCTACCATGGCTTCCACCTTCTTAGGATCTTTACTAACTCCTCCTTTTGAGATCAAATGTCCCAAGTATTCCACTAGAATTTGACCGAAAGCACACTTGGTTCTTTTGATAAAGAGCTTATTGGACCTGAGGACTTCAAAAGTGATTCTCAAGTGGCTCAAATGTTGATCAAAGGAAGGGCTATAAATGAGGATATCGTCAAAGAACACTAGTATGAATTTCCTTAAATAGGGTTCAAATATTCGATTCATAAGGGATTGAAAAGTGGTTGCGGCATTGGTGAGCCCAAATGGCATCACCAAAAATTCAAAATGGTTGTGGTGTGTCCTAAAGGTTGTTTTATGGGTATCCTCGAGTCTCATCCTTATTTGATGATAACCTGAGCGTAAGTCCAATTTAGAGAAAAACTTGGCTTGATGGAGTTCATCCAAGAGGTCTTCCACTAATGGTATAGGGAATTTGTCCTTGATAGTCATGGCGTTAACTTGGCAATAATCTACACAAAACCGCCATGACCCATCCTTTTTTTTTTACTAGTAGGACAGGGGATGCAAATGGGCTATGGCTAGGTTTAATGAAAGACTGTTGCACCATTTCCCTCACCATTTTTTCTATCACTGATTTCTGGACAGGTGGATAACGGTAGGATCGAATGTTGATGGGTTCTAAATTAGGTTTGAGGTTAATGGCATGGTCGAATTCACGGGTAGGAGGAAGGGCTTTCGGGTCCATGAATAGATCCTCAAATTCAATCAACAATATATCAAGGAAAACTGAATCATGTACCTGGTCAAGCATGCCCTCTGGCGTGCTAACTTGGAAGTGAATTTCTCTTTGGTTCCCCTTACTGCTCAGGTCCTCCTCCATCGCCACAATGGAAAATAATTGGGTTAGATGGTCCCACCTGCTTTTGAGCACCTTTTTCAACCTCTTACCGGTAATCAATTTGCAGGTTCCTACCTCCCTTCCCCCGGTTAGAGTCAGCTTTCGTCCTTCCCTTTCAAACGACACCTCCATTCTGTTGAAGTCAAAACTGATGGGGCTAACTCCTTTCATCCAATCCACCCCCAAAACCACATCATAGCCTCCCAATTGCAATAACCTCAAATCTACCTCGAACTCTTCTCCTTGCATTTCCCAGCAAAAGCCATTGCAGGCAGATTTGCTTAATACTCTTTGACCGTTGGCCACTGTTACACTCAAGGGGGGTGTCCTTGCGAGTGACACTTCAACCTCCGGGTCATGCCTTCATCAAGAAAGTTGTGGGTACTCCCACTATCTATCAGAATCATGAGGTTGCCCCCATTGGTCTACCCTTCTACCTTAATAATCTTCTTGTTGGCAACTCCCTTCGAGGCATGAAGGGATATTTCCCCATTATCTTCCTCCTCGACCTCCTCATCGTCTCCTTCTTCCACCCCCCTTAGTTCCTTCTCTTCACTTCCTTCCAACAACAGAATCTGCCTCTTGCACTGATGGCCAAAGTGGCATTTGTCCCCGCAACGAAAACAAAGTCCAGCTAGCCTCCTCTGTTCCCTTAGTTGCTCCCCAAAAGGCATTGAACTCGGGCCCGAACCTTTACCACCACCGTTCACCTTTGTTGGTTCCCGGCCATATCCTCTTCCCCCTAAGTTAAAGGCTCCTGCCACCATCCCTTTTGTCTGTTGTCTCTGTTTTTTTAATAGAGGCTCCACCACTAATTCTTGTAGGTGGGCATTTTCAGCAGCTTGTTCTATGGTATGAGGCCTTAGCACCTTTACCATGGGCCTAAGCTCATCATTAAGTCCACTCAAATAGCTAGATACAAAATAGGTTTCTGATAGATAGGGGTTATGCTGGATCATGAGTGATCGCAGCTCCTCAAAACGCATCTAGCATGCCTCCACACTCCTGGTCTATTTGAGCTTATTAAACTCTTCTATTATATCCACTGTTGAAATATTGTCTAGAGTATATGGTATAAGAAGAAGGAAAGTGAAAGCAGTGAGTGATGGCAGTGTGCTAGAGGGCCATTGAAGAATTAGATAGAAGTTTATATCCCAAACTGTAATTAATGGAAATTGGGGGGGTTAAACTGTAAATATCTAATGTCTTCTCTAGAAATAACTGCCAACTCTATAAATAGAGTGCTAGGGGGAGTGTGTGGCTATTCTATTCTCTTCTATTGTAACGAGTGCATTGTATTCTCTGAGAGGAAGGCTAGAGTTCTGTTTTTTAGCTTTGTAATTGTAACACCCGGTGTAACCGGTGTTAAGAGAACAGGAAAGGAAGTAAGTCAACTTCCAAAAATACCCTTGAGGAAGTGATGATCCTTGAGATTGAGAATGCCCATGAGAAGGGTATTTTGGTAATTTGGATAGAAAAATCCAATAAAGGGTATTTTGATAAATTAAAAATAATTCCTATGTGGAATTAGGTGTGTAAGTGAATAAAAATCCCAATTTGGTATTTATGTGGAGATATATGAGATTAATAAATTCACAAAGAGTATTTAGGAATTTTGGAATTAAATTCCATAAAGAAAATTTAATTTTGAAAATAGGGAAAATGGTGGATATTAAATTATTTGAGGAGAATAATTATATTTTCCCTAAGTTGTGAATTAATGTGGTAATGCCACTTGGAGAGATGAGATTAAACTTGGAAGCCAAGGTTAGTGTCTTATTGTGACACTTGGCATTTTGTGGTTCAAGTGTAATTGGGAGATTTAATTAAATGCAAAAGAAAAGTTAATTGGTCTTCCAAGCATTTAATGAGAGGCATAATTATATGGATTAAAGTAAATCCAAAAGAAAATGGTAAATGGTCACCATTAATGCCTTGGAAATTATGAGAATTAAATAAATCTAAAGAAAAATGGGAAAATGGTCTCCCATTAATGCTTTGAAAAATTGTGGGATTTATTTAAATGAGAAAGAAAGTATTATGTCTTTCAAGTGGTCTCTCATGTGATGGTGGAAATTAGTCCCATTAATTTAAATGGGAAATAAATATAAATTCAATGGATGAGATGTATTCTTGAATTAGTGAATAAATCCTAGGGTGGGGATTTAAAGAGAAGAAATGGCATGGATTGCCAACCTATTAAAGGTGTGCTTTCTTTTAATGGTGGAGATGAAGTCTTGTAAAGACAAAGTAAATCCAATGGATGAGAGTAATCAAGACCAAAGCACATGGATTGTGCTTTCTTGTGTGGTTGGGATTCTCTTTCAAAAAGCAAATGGAAATCAAGGGCTAAGATCAAGTCTTGAAATTGAGATTTCAAGACAAGAGCAGTATTTAAAGAGAAAGTAAGCCCTTGTCTCAAGTTTTGCCATTTCAAAGAGAGAAAGAAAATGAGAGGAAGGAAGAGTTGTCTTCCAAGAAGAAGAAAGGGAGAAAATGAAAGAATGGAGAAGAAATGAAGATCAATCAAGGTAAGTTCCATTCTTCTCTTCTCTATTTAGTATTCTTGTATGCAAAGTGAGTGACAAGTTGAAATGCCATTTTAGGTGGGAGAAAATGGTGTTGGAAGCTCTCTTGAAATAAAGATAGGGAGGTTCAAGAATAAGGTAAGGGATCGCCCCAAGGGATGGTGGCCTTGCATGGTTGTAAGTATGTTTATAAACTTTTCATGTTGTATTAAGCATGCTCCTCATGTACATAATAGCTATGGCCATAGGGATTGTTAAGATACATGGTGGAAAGGGATAGGTTAAGGCTTCAAACCTTGAGAGATTGTGAGAGCATGGAAGACCTAACTACATTGCATGCACATACCATTACATGATTTATGTTTATGTTCATACTTATTGCATAAGCACCCTTATTGAGCTTAATAGCTCATGAGGTTTTTACCCTCACATGTAGGTTGTCAAGGCATGAGAAAGAGCAATGCAAAAAGGGGAAAGCTTATGGATGAATGAGAAGTTTCAAGGATATGTTGTAATGGCTCGATAAAGCCTTAAGCTATATGTATTTTCATTTATGTTGTATTAAGCATCAAGAGAGTGTATAAGCTTCATTTATGGGAAAAATTTGAAGTTGGAGTGTATATTTATTGATTTTTAATTCTGAAATTTTGAATAAATTTGGCCTAACATAGAACTCAAAGTGTGAGACTTGAAGGAAAGATGTATTTTTGCCTAGTGTGAAAGGCATCTAGTTGGATAAAAATTTGAGGGTTTTTGGAGGCCAAATTTTGGAATTGGGAGCCATATATTTCAGAAATAAGATCTGGAGAGTTTGAAAAAAAATATATATTTTTTTGGAAGCAGACAGCAGCCTGCGCGTAGGCGGGGCCGCATGGGCGGTCGCGCGCGCACAGGGAGGCGCGCACGGGCTGCCGCGGCAGCGCGCACAGGCAGGCGAGCAGCCGCGCGCGCCAGCCCGCAGCCCGCGCGCGGGCCAGCGGGCCCCGCCGGCCATTTTTTTTTTTAAAAATTAGATTTTTGGGGATTTTGGGCCATTTCTAAATTGAATTTGGACCCCGGAGAAGTTTTCAAAAATTAAGGGATTTTCGGGCATTTTTGGAGAAAATGCCGAAATTTTTGGAAAATTAAAAATTTGAGTTTTTCCTCCAAAAGTGGTAATCAATCAATGGATTGGTTTTAAATGGTGATTTATGGAGCCCGGTAAATTCTTGGATGGGAAAAGAATTAAATATAAATAAGAAATAGTGGTTGGGCATTTTCATGAGTTTTCTTTTTAGCCAATGCAGTGTGGTTAAAGCCCAATTTCGCTAGTAAATCCTGGGAATGAGGGAAGAGAAGGACGAGCCTAGTTCCCACCTAGGGCGTTTCATCTTGAAACATGGTCCACCCTTCACTTAAGGCCGGGCAGGTGGACAATTTGGGTAATTGTTCACGAGTAACACCCGTAAGTGGGAGCGGGGCATTACAGTAATCTTGGGAGAGAAGTTGTTTTTGTACTCAGGAATAGGGGGGAGATCTTGCTGCTATACTGGTCTTTCTTCTCCTTAATAAGACTGCTAAGAGGGCTCTTTGAAGGCTGGATGTAGGTTTCCTCAAAGGAAACCGAACCAGGATAAATCTGCGCCTACTTGTGGTTTGATTGTTTCTTGTTTTTATTTTCATTCTGTTTTGATTGCTTATGTTTCTGTTTTCAATTCCTATTATAGTTGGGAATGGTAAAGAGTGTTGAGAGAGGCATATTTCATCTAAGGGTAATTCCGTATAGTCCTAGGATAACATCCACCATGCTCCTCTCCCCAAACCTTTCACAAAATTTCTCCGAGAGCTCTTCCCACGTACCATTCCTCCTTAGTCTAAGACACCCCTGAAACCAGGCATCCACAGTTTCATTGAAGTAAGCTGACGCCAACAACACTCTTTGCCCCTAGGGAATGTTATACCAATCAAACATCTTTTCACATTTTCTCAGCCACCAGCAGGGGTTGACGCCATCGAATGTGGGAATGTCCATCCGAGGCAAGGGAAACCCCGCTTGGTGGGGATTAACTGCACCATCCCTTCCCCTATCGAGTAATCCTTCCAACTCTTCTTCTGGGTCAGCCTCAATCTCCAAGGTGCCCTGTCCCCTATCTCTCCTATTCCCCTGTAGGATTGGCTTTGTTCTCTCTCTAGGGGGAAAGTCGGGAGATAAACTTACCCTGTTTTGGCGAGCAAACATCATCATAAATCGCTGCATCTGGGCACCCAGGTCCTCTCTCACTCTTGCTATGGAACCTTCCAATCTCCACTCCAGACCTTCTATGGACCTCTCTACCTTGCGATCCATTGCCACGATCACTTCATGATTCCGAGTAGCACCTAACTCCAATTGTTCGATCCGATTCTGGGTATCGGCCATAGCTAAGTCGAACTGTTGCATTTGCGACTCCAATGCCTTCGTGCAAGTACCTTCTACCATGGTTTCAGCTAGAGTTGTCGAGGACCAGTGCTCTGATACCAATTTGTCACGGCTGATCCTGACAAATCTTCCTTCTTCCTATTCAATATGAATGGGAAGATATCCTTTAAGAGACTAAGTAGTAAGCTAAGGGAGAAATGACGTAGAGAGAAATAAGAGAGAATTGAGAGAGACGGTGAGAGGAATAGATGATCTGATATTCTTTCATGAAAATTCTAGGGAATGGGTAGAGGGTGATTTATACAACCAGCCAAGGAAGATTCCTTACAGTCTGGTTGTTGTAACCACCTCTGCCAGCTCACTCCACTTGCACGTGGATTCCTTTGAGCTAACAATCTCTAACAAACTAAGAATCACAGCAGTACAAAAATTGAAATTACTGAAATAATACCAACAGAAATAACACTAACAAAATGCAAAAAATCTATTCCTAAGGTCTGTTTCGTAGTGTGACAAATCATTAGTAAGGTGTGAAACACTCATTAAATTCTTTTTCATGCAAGGAACATGAAGAACTTGAGGTAAAGAAAGAACAGAGGGAGGATTAGTTTGAGTAAAGATTTTACCGGATCCAACATTAGCAATAGGAAGAGCCTTACCATTTCCTACTGCTACTTTGCCGTTGCCACCATAGGGAGTATGAAGAGAAAGGTTGTGAAGGCTAAAGGTGATATGGTTTGTAGCACCAGAGTCTATACACCAGGAGGTATCACCAATTTGATAAGATGATGAAGACAAAGGTTGATATTGTTCGTTCAAAGGCTGAGAGGATAAACCATGATGAGTCTCAAGTGCAAACCCTAAGTCTGTCAAGGAAGTGTCATGACCCTAGGATCTAGCTAGGGTCTTAGAAGGAATTTGGGGAAGAATAGAGAAGAAATGAAAGGGGAGATTGAACAGAATTAGGGAGAAAGTAAAGCGAAATGAGAGGGAGAATGGAGAGAAATTTAGAGAGGAAAATGAGAGTTTCATTAATCAATTCAAGCACATCCTCACTTCTTACAATGGGCCTTTTTATAGGCATAGTAGCTAGTTGCTTAACTAATTTCTAACAACGTCCTAACAGCACCCATGTGCTTCTAACAACTTGTAAACATATCCTAACAAACCATTGCAACCCTATTACAATGATGTCCTTCTATTATTCCTTGAGTCATGACAATTCCCCCCTCCTTGAAAGAGTTCTTGTCCCCAAGAACATGTAACAACTATTCATTGCTTTTCATCCAATACCCGCTTTCTCAATCCGTTTCATTCCTCCTTCTTGCTTGCGTCTTTTAGGCCTCTTCTTCTTCGTTCTTAGGTTTCCAAGATCCATCTCAGGCATACTTTGGCCTAGATCTTCAATGGAAGCAACCTGATAGCGTTCAAATCCAATACACCCACCTTCTACAATAGCTGCACTATCAAGCTTGATCTCCAATCTATGGACATGATCAGCAAATTCCGGACAGACATACTTAATAGCAGAAACTTGGAGTTCAACGTAAAGACTATCTGTGTCCGTTAGTAGTTCTTTACCATCCAATACATGTAAGAATGGTAAACCTTCATCCTTAGTTGCCGTTATTGTCTTCCCTTTCAACCCACAGCCATGCTTCGTTACAGAAATATCAACAGCATCCTCAAAACGCAGCAATGGAGAATTGTAGACTTGACTTGGATACTCATACCAAGGTTGTTTGTGAACATTAACATTAGGAGCTACTGCAACTTCAATTCCAGCCAACGATTTCTCAACAATTGACACCTGGCCAAGAGTCTCAACACTAGTAAGAGTGCTTGAGAGGCTGTCAATTAATTGAGTGCCATCCTCCAATTCCTTTTCCTCACTCTCTTCTTCCTCTTCTCTTTCTTCCTTAAAGTTGGACTGATCTTGTTGCAGAATCCCAAAAACATCACCATCGAGAACTTCTTTTCCAAAGGAATCGGTGTGTTCCTTCAATTCTCCTTTTGTCTTTGCTTCCCTATCAATCTATTCATTACAGATTCCCTTTGGATAATGCCATTCACCTTTAATATCATTTCTGATGTTGCACTTCTCCTCGAACTGCTCCATTTTTAAGAATTCCTCTTTGTTAAAACTTCCGTGATAATCATCAAAATATTCCACCGGAAAGTTGTAATGATACTTTTTAATAAGTATCATCACAAACTCTTGTAGCTTCTCACGTATCATAAGGCCAAATTCCTTGCTCGTATCATGTACCCCACTGCTTGTTCTCTTGTCCCATTGGTTGATCTCATTCTCAAGCTTCTTTTCCCCTGTTTGTTGCTTCTGGCCAACTGAAAATGCAATCTTCTTTGGCTGCCATGGAGGCTCCATTCCAACTAAAAATGAAGCATTTTGCTTCATGTATGCACTGTCACCCCTAGTTTCACAAGTAGGACACCCCACTGAAAATGCAGCATTGTTCCACTACAATTGAGGCTACTCTCTTGCTTGAAAATTAACCACATCAGCTGGCAATAGCCTAAACGGATTAGAATTCACCTGACTAGCTAGCCATCGAAGTCCGCCTCCCGAACTCCAATCCTCAGTGCTATGGCAGCCGTCCATCACCCCAGGCATCGGATTCACTCTCCGAAAATCAAACCTGATTCCAATACAGAATAATTTGCACGTTACAACAACTTTGGCTAGCCTTCAAGAGCTGCCTAGGGCTATCAATTCTCCTTTCACGCCTGTTGCAATAATTCCTTATACTTACTGGAATCACCAATCACCGTCGGACTCGCCTTACCCAACCACTCAAATGTATTCCTCTAGAATGGCCTGGGTTGCTCGCCTCCCTTGCTGGACTGTGTTGTAACCAAAGGAATTTCCCATAATTAAGACCTGATGGATGCACTAATTTTATGAATTGGTTTATAAATCCGTCGAATCTGCTTCAGCCTCCCCACTACAAGTAAGAGACCGAAATTCACAACTGAGAGTCACGAATCCTTTCTGTTCTGCAACCATTACCTTCCATGATCTCCAATTAATTGCTGATCAAGAGTCTAGGACTGACAGCAATCCAAGCTGATTGCTGAAATTCACTACAACGGACCACTACGAATCAGCTATCGCTCAAGATTTGCTCCACTTGGATCAGCAAACGTGGCTAATATGTCCTTGATTTCCGCCACCAAGATAGTCTGAATTTGCCGAAATTCACGTGTATTCCTTCCACTCCCCAGAATTCCGCCCGATTGACGGCGTTTCTCCAATGGAATCACCTGTTGCAATCGTTTCCAACACTCGATCACAGCAAATCCAAGATTGCCCAGACTCTGTACGACTGTTGTGATTAGACGACTGCCCCCACTTGCTCTGAATCACTAAAAATCTCAACCGAAGTCAACCTGTAGATTTCGCCTAATCACCATGCAGTAGCCGACAACCACTGACTCTGAACTACCTTCAAATCGAATCTTAATCACGCCAAAATACACCCCTGGAATCGCCGACCGTGGAGTGAACGGAAATTACAAAGTAGTAGCCGAGTACCGTCGTTAGGAAACAACAACCAAGAACGCCTGGGTTTGTTTGCCTTTACCACATGCAGCGACTTGGATGCAGCCGATACGATAGCCGAAATTTCCTCGTACATCACGGTTGGATCTGAAAAATAGATCATGTCCTTCAAGTCACCTCCAAAAGTCGAGCAACCTCTGAATTTCCAACCCCAAGTCAACCACTGGCTTCATCTTCAAGACTTGGCCTTGGATCTACCAGTAATCATGAAATTCGCTAGAATCTACTTCACCTTCACATGTCGCTTGATAATTTCTGTTGAATCGATAGTAAGAGTTGCTACTAGGAAGCGCCTCCAACACTGCCTCCTGAATGGATTGGCTCCGATTGCACTACCTGTTGTGGATCGGCAGTCCACAATTCCCAGCCAATCGTGGTGGGTCACCGCAATTCACCTATTCGATCACAATCGTTAGAATCCTGATAGCTCGGATCTGACTCTAATACAAGACTAAACATAATTCACTATTAGAATCGACGGAATCGCAGCCGAGAATTGTTGGCTCTGATACCATTTGTCATGGCCCTAGGAATTGGAAGGAATTTGGGGAAGAACAGAGAAGAAATGAAGGGGGAGATTGAACAGAATTAGGGAGAAAGTAAAGAGAAATGAGAGGGAGAATGGAGAGAAATTTAGAAAGAAAAATGAGAGTTTCATTAATCAATTCAAGCATATCCTCTCTTCTTACAATGGGCCTTTTTATAGGCATAGTAGCTAGTTGCTTAACTAATTTCTAACAGCATCCTAACAGCACCCATGTGCTTCTAACAACTTGTAAAAATATCCTAACAAACCATTGCAACCCTATTATAATGATGCCCTTCTATTATTCCTTAGGTTAGGACAAAAAGCTCCATTAGCCTCATGAGAAGCCATAAAAGCCTGAGAATTTGATTCATTACCACCTTTACCAAAAGACGGTCGCTGAAAATTGTTGTCAAATCTATGAAAACATCTATTAGCTAGATGTCCAGGTTTTCCACACAGTTGACAGTAAATTCTCCTACCATAAGATCGGCCTCCGCCTCTACCTCCTCTAAAACCATTTCCTCGACCACCTCTATTTTGAAAACCCCTCTACCATTGTTCATAGTGCTATTTCTAGCTTAGTGTGGAGCATAGTTAACATTCATAGCAGCAACAGAATCAAATTTATGCACTGTACTAGACATATTCTTATTCTTTGTAGCTAACCTCTGTTCGTGCATCATCAAAAGATACTGAACTTTTTCAAGATCAATATCATCCATTTGATATGTAATTAAGCCAACAATTGTGTCATAATCCTCATCTAATCCATGCAAAATAGTCATTAACAAATCCTGATCATTTAATGGTTCTCCAATTACTGCTAGTGCATGATTAATAGTTTTGATTCTTAAAACATAATCAGTCACCGTCATGTCACCTTTCTTAATTGACCTAAATTGTTGTTTCAATTAAAACGAACGAGCAACTATTTGATGAGAAAACAAACTGTCAAGAGTAGTGAGTAGTCCATACCTCTGCTACAGATTCACAGTGCATAACTTGACCGATTACCTCCTTGTCTATTGTCGAAAACAGCCATCCTAGCAAAAGTTGGTATGACCTCATCCAATTGAGAAAATCAAGATTGACAATTGGCTCGTTATCTTCCGATTGGATGTATTTTGGCAGTAGATCTATTTTGTTTATGAACGACGCAGATCGAAACCCCTAATTGTGGCTAAGATCTGCGCCTTCCAATAGAGGTTCTTGTTTGAATCAAGTTTTGTAAGAAGGAAACTAAACGTTTTAGAGACAGAAGCAAAATCCGACAAAGTGGCAGAGGATAAGGAGAAAGAAGACGAGTTTGAACCACGAGAAGCCATGGACATGAGTCGCGATGGTTCTGATACCATGAAATAGAATGAAACAGAATCTTTGAAAGAGAAAGAAGAGTCTCGTCCAATCTGATTGGGCAGAATAAAATGAATCTTAATACCAAATACAATAGAAAGACTATCTTATATATAGCCTTGACCATCACTTCTACATAACATAACTAACTAACAATTCTCTACAACTGAAATCACAGTCTAATAATACAACCAACCAATCACAAACACAGCATACAAAATGACAAATGATATAACAGAATAAAAGGCTACAACTGATCTACCTCAGTCTCTTCAACATTCTAGTTTTTGTAACCCTACTTTTTAACCCATTTTCAGCCCCAAAATGTCATCTTTGCAGCCTTATTTTACCTCAAGATTGCCTACCAACCTGTTAACTCTAGTTATGTGTTTGGGTTTTTATTCATGGTATTTTCCTAGTCTTATTATTAGTAGTTTTTGTTTTCTTAATAGGAAAAGAATTTTCTAACCCCACTAGGAATAGCATTACTAAAGCTTGATAAATACCAATGCAAAATCTCTCTTCTTTATTAGTGAACGGAATAATTACTACAGGTGTCTAAGCATGTATGCTTTCTTTGAATTGTGTGATGAAATTCTAACCCTAACTCCCTAAGTGTGACTCCAACAGAATCCCATGCGTGATGCCTAGAAATTCTCTTTCCAAATATTTAAATCTCAGATCCTTGTTTTACTAGCCCTACTTTCAAACCTACTTTCAGCCCGTCAAATTTCATCTTTTCAACCATATTTTACCTCAAAATTTCCTACAAACATGTTACATATCTAAACCCTAGCCTTTTCCACGATTTTCCCAAGCCTTCTAACCTTAAATAAGCCTCCAATCAGTAAGTTTCCTCATGACACCAGATCTGTCCTGCATCACATTGACTTAACTGGCCAATTTATTTATCTGCAAAGAGCAGATACTGGCACTACCATGACCAGCTTGTGCAATTATTCCAAGTAAATAGAAGCATTGAGTAGTATATCCCTTTATGCTCCTAAAATATATGCCTATGGGCCAGACATCCTCAGACCTTTGCACCTACTTCAAAACCAAAATGTATCCTCATAGAAAGCCTTTTCCTTAAATAACAGATTCCCATAAATCACAAAAGATGCAAATAAAAACCCCTACACTCTTGCATGAGAAGAAAATAGACATCAGGAGATTATTTTAATTTTGTGCATCCCATCTTAATTTGAAATGCATATTTATTAAATAATCACAGCAATGTTTAGGCTGAAGGTTGTGGACCTCATGGAGAAACTTAACTTCCATGATTATAGGACACACAGATACAGAGACCAGGTTAAAGAAATAACTTATTTGACGATTTGTTAAAAACTGGGGCCCGAGGGGCCTGGGCTCTGTTTTCATGCTCCATTGGCCATGTTTACAAGCAGAACACATGCCATGTTAGCTCTCAGCACTGTTCAGAGCCTGATACACTTTTTATATGAGTGCCTCCATATGTGAGGCTTGTACCAGCTCCGGAACAAGAATTTCAGTGTACATAGAAGTCACCAACATCGAGCATGTACGTCATACAAACAACTATGTTAGAAGCCCGAGAAGGCTTAATCATTAACAGAATTATAAAATTATGGTTTATGCCATAAAAGCTGAACAATGTTAGAAGACTAACCACCTAAAGGTTAGTTTTCATGGAGCTTCCTCACACCATGAGTAAACTTGAATGAGTTACTACTACGTACTCACTCTAAATTCTGTTTATGAAGTTGATTTAAAAGAGAGATTCATGGACCCATATAAACAGATATTAATTGTGACAGTTTTTTGCCTCTGCACATATATATAGATTCCACCAAATCGTATTGCATCCCCCAAAAGCACTCTAATAACCCGATATCAAAGGTAATTATACTTAAATCTTTCAACTTCATAACTCAGCCACTAAAGTTGGACGGCTGCTATAATCAAATAAGAGGAGCGAGAAAATAGCGACATAATTGCTATGAGATAGTACCAGTAGACCGATTACACTAAAATATATAAATGCAGCACACAAAAAAAAAAAAAGAAATAAACAAAAAATCAAGGCACCGCTGATGAAACTGAGAAAACACATAAGCGAGCACTAACCCTCCATTTGCGTGCTGAGAAAACCAATAGAAGAAAAGAGGAGAATACATGGATCTTGTGTTGTGACGTCTTCCGTTCCCAAAAAAGTGAGAAGACTCATTGAACTAGGCGACATAGAGCACGAACGCAGTCGGAGGAGGTTTTGCCCTCTTCGGGTTCCTGACAAGGAAAATTTCAATAACTCAAGATATCAGTTTGTTATGCTTCTGCATTTTCTCAGCACCCAAACGGAGGCGCAAACTAAGCTACAAGGATAGATGAGCTTGCAACAGAGATCTAGTGGTTTTACCTTTCAACAAGATTGGGTTGGACTTGGATATGCTATCAGGCGAACTTTCATATCTTGATAAATTGGTAGCCCTAGAGAGCTTTACACGGAAACAAACTTCGCCAACAGCAAGCGACGCCGAGTTGTATTCGGATTATTATGAGCTGGTGCTGATCTCGTCGTACTCTTCCTGGTGGTTTTCTCGCAGAGCGCGAACGAGGGAGAAAATGGATGAGAAAACCTCCAAATATTTCTCACAAAAAAATTTATTAACACAAATTGGGGTTGAAACCTGGATGCTGCACGACGAAAGAGAAAAGACGAATACACCCCTGATGTTTTCTGAGACGTGTCCAATTTCAACTGGGTCATTATTGTCTTTTACCCCTCCAGAAAGAAAGTCCCTGGAGCAAGATGTCATTGTCACTGGCAATAATAATCTACTAGTTATAGAATCGCCAAATTATTTTACCCAATTCCTAAAATAGAATATACATTTTTAGACTTTTCATAAAACCATTAATTAATATCACGGTAACGGTCTTTTATAAAAATAAAACCATTAATTAATTATGCCACCAAATAATTCATTAATTAGGAAAAAAAACTTTATCCTTTTGTATACATACTTATTAACTAAGAATTCCCTTTCATAGTAAACTTAAATCAACCACAAATCTCCTCTATTATATAAATGTAAATGTAAGTAGTTTAACCTTCACTATATATGCTAAATTGAATTAGTGTTGAGATACATAGATACATTAATATAGTAGTAAACTAAGAAAATAAATAAATAAATAACCTTTTTAGAATTTCTAAGTCATTTATTTACTTCATCACAAAGTGCAACTAAATACATTCAACCTCAACCTCAGTTCTTGCCTTCACAGTCAAATTGAAATAACTTGAAATTTCATTTACTTATAAAAATTTTCTTAAATAACGTTTGTTAATCAAAATATAGACTAAAAAATATAAAACATGAAAAATATCTCAAATAAAAATATTTTTCATTGTATAAATATAATTTTTAAAAAGAAAATCACATAATTTCTTATATTAAATTTTTAAAATAAATTTATTTATTTCTCTCGTTCAGATAACTTATTTTGAACTTTATAAATAAATTATTATAAGTTTTATAACCTAACATATTACTCAATTAAACAACATATCAAGCATAATATATGAAAATAGAATCAAAAGATCAAAACCACAACTCACACACACAAACCAGTAATACAGCGAAATACGTATTCATATCAAAATAGATTCTACTTATGACAGAAGCTTCGCCTTTAGTCAATTCACTAAAATCTCAAAATTACAATCCATTACAAGATCTCAAACAGAAGTAAAACAGTATTACAAAAACAACAACTGAAAACAGAAATCGAGAACAAGCATAGTTTTGTTCATATTGATATCACAATCAAGGCCAAATATCTGCTCTATCAATCTACCAATCTCTCACGTCTTCAATGCTTAAACACAATAGATATTAAAGCAACACCTTACTTACCAACTAATCTTACTATAGAAACAACGAATCGATCAATCAAATAAGAGAGAAGGATTCACAATAAGTGTCTCGTTTCAAGAGGCGCCGATTTAAGATTTTAGAAAGTGAGCGAAAGATAACGAGAGAACATTATGGAGATTAGGGTATTAGTCTGCCATTTTATAACAACGCCAAATGGACTGAAAAAGATTAGGCCAACAGATGATCGTAACATGGAAATGCATACGAAATTGGACTCGGCCCATAATAATCTCAGCCCACATATAACCAATGGCTCACATGATTTATATCAACATAATATATATATATATATATATACAACATTTAAATTCAAATCAAATAGAAATTAAATGCAACTCAATTTCATATAAAAATTATGTAGTCAGATTTGATAAATCAAAATATAAATGAAAAATTATTTAAGCAATTTTGAATCACATAAATCAATAATTATCTTCATAAAATTGTCTTATTTATTGTAACAAATCTTATCTTGACAAATTGTCCTCAAAATCAATTAATATAATAAGGGTGGAGCCAAGATTTACGATCTATGGGGGCGAAAAAGAAGAAAAAAGAGAAAGCTAGGAGTGGGAGGCCTAATGGGGTGGGCAGTGGGCTTTGGGCTTAGCTTCCCTGGGTTGGGCCTTTTTAAAAAATGAAGTTTAAAAGTTAGGGTTATAACTTTTTTTTTCAAAGTTAATATTAATTTTTTTTAATAATATAATATTTTTAAAAAAAATTATCTACCCCACTGGGCCCCATGCGACTCCGCCCCTAAATATAATACCACTTTTAACGCAACACAAATCTACAAAAGATGTTAGAAAGCTACTCAAGTTCAAACACAACTACTTTGAGAAAACTTGCGCTTAATAATTTTTTGTGTCCCACATCTGCACAATAATACACTAGATAATTTGGTCTTGAACAAAAACTAGTTACTAGCTAGACATCAATGAAGCGGATGTCGAAGGTGTTTGGATGGATTTGCCACACATTTAGGGCTGCATATTCCTCTAAGCACTCTTTCAACTGCGCTTCACTGTATCCCTGTTAAGAAACAAAGATATCCAAATTTATGAGATTATGGAAAGTTCAGGCTCAACTTAAAATTCATTAAGAAATTTTAGCATCCCCTCGACCGGGATCCACTGCATGTCATATAAAACTCCGAAAACCCACATGTCTTTTGTTCTATATTTACTTTGTGTTGAAGGGGGCCAACCAGGATTATTTTCTTTTTATGCACCCAGAATAATTTAATTTCTCAAAAACTGGCAACTGAATTCCAATCCCTATTCTATACAATAGCATAGCGAAATTTCAAATTAAAAAACAAGCACATTCTGTTTAATATAATGCTCATGATTCAACTTAATTGAAGGATCCAGACAGCATAAATGAGCATTTTAGAATTCTAGCTATAGCTTTGACCCCTGGCCCAACCCCTTTCATCTGACAAAATCAAAATGCGAATTTGAAGCTTTTTAACAAGGCATCAGATCTCTTTTCCCATTTGTTCTACCTTCCATCTCTCATGGATTAACCAAACCAAAATGTTTCAATTCAACAATACATTTTTGGCCTCTATATCAGTTTCCAAGTACACTAATACTAAGTTTGGGACTAGGATTTGTGAAAGGATAAAAAATGAAAGAAATAAAAATATTTTTTATGGTGCATAAGTAAATTATTTTCTTTTTCCTTTTCGTTTAGTTGAAAAGCCCTACTTGCACGCATAGCCTAAGGAAATTCTAGCATGAATGCAAATATCCAGCACCAATTAAATTCAACCTTTTGTTAACTGACCTTCCGAGAAATCCAGTTAAGCGCATGTGCATAGCTTAAATCCATCCTGTTAGTCCTTGAAGCTTCATCCCGCAAAATTGAATAGATATCTGAAATCGCATCCAAACCAGATCTTTGGCGATCCTCTGAGTATAATGAAAACTTGGACATCTGCATTAATCTGAGTGCCTCATCCACATCACTCTGTGCAACAGTAGCTGAGAACCGGAGTCTTGCCAGTGCCTAAAAGAAAATTGAATTTGTTGAAGAGCAACTATGTTTTGTAAAAAATTAGCTATTCTCAATCTTAAATGGGACTGTCTTCATCCAGCATATACAGCCACCTGATTCTTTATCCAAGTTGAGGCTGGCACCAACCAAGGTTTCAGATGCTATATATACCCTTGTTATTTTGACCTCAGGAACCCAATCCCAATCAGGTAGCTCCGCTACCTCCCACAAGAATCTCAGCAAAAAACATAAACTAAATTATTAGGATACTGCTATTAGTATGAGCACGACACAAGTAGAAGCAGAACTTACAGCTGCTATCCGAAGAATACTGAGCAGCGTCCTAACAGTTGTATAGGAATGAGGAGCGTTAGATTTTGCTTCCTCTTGCCGGATGCTGGAGTATGCACTAGCAATATACTCTTCGAGCTCTCTTGGGACACAAGGAGTCAATTTTCTAGCAGCTGAAATATATGCCCTAGCAAAATCAACAAAAAACTGATTTTAGGTTATGGACACAATCAATTTTTTCATCAGTAGGGCATTACAAGATGTGCTGTTTAGTTTTACAATGACCGCATGATCAAGTTCTCTTTATAAAACAAGTTAGCAGCCAACAATATACCACCAAAAAGATGACGAGTAAGCTTTACCTAAGAACAGATGGCTCAAGAGGAGTGAACCCAAGAGCTGGAGATTCTTTATTCTGGTGTACATATACAACATGCCTGGCCAATTCAAGATCATTATCCATATCTGCTCGATCTAAGATCAGCCACAGAAGATCAAATCTTGATAAAAGAGCTGGAGGTAGATTAATATTCTCAGCTGGAGTTCTTCGCATGTCATATCTTCCCCTTCAGCACATAAACAAATCATTCAAGTGTAATACAAGTAAAAATTTCAGAATAAATTAGCTAATTCCACAGGAAATAAAAGATTTTGTTGTTCACAGGAATCAGGCTTCCTCGGGTCAGAGCAGAGAACAAGATGAATAGAAATAGAAATGGAAATGAAATGGCGGTGAGCACAACTCTAAGCTGTAGTACCATGCCGGATTTGCAGCAGCAAGAACTGCAGCTCTTGCATTTAAAGATGTTGTGATCCCAGCCTTTGCTATGCTAACAGTTTGTTGCTCCATTACTTCGTGTATTGCTGTACGATCTAATTCATCCATCTTGTCAAATTCATCAATAGCACAAATTCCCATATCTGCTAACACCTGAAAGAGTATGAAACCATCAATTATAAGAAAATCCCCCCCCCCCCCAAAAAAATAAAATAAAAAAACCCATAAAATCCCTTCTTTTGGCAGGAACCAAGAACGGAGAGAATCACTAAAGGATTCACTCATGGCAACAATTTTCCAAGATCAATAGTTCTTTCTTTATTTATTTCAAACTTACAGTTAGTTAACACATGGCTCCAATATCCAGATCATTATGTGCACGCAAATTATATATATATATATATATATGTTGGAAAGATAAAGAGGAAGAAATCAAGCTTCGCATGAGAAGATAAAGAAGAGAAGACTTCGGGATACAAAAGGATAAGGATATTCCTTAAAATAGATAAGGAAATCCTTGAGTAATCCTAATTCTAAACTGAAAATATGTAGTTGTAATCTAGCCCTAAATTATAAGAGTTTTTCTAGGAGTCTTGTGTATATATAATCACATCTCTTGAATTAATGATTCATGGAAGTTATTTCCTTCAAATTGAACTTCCACTCAGTTTATTTTTTCATGGTATCAGAGCCACAGTTCCATGGCAAGATTCCCTACCTATCCTCTTCTTCCTACAGTCTTTAGACTCCTTTCAGCTTACGATATGGCTGAAAATCAAGCAATAAGCGATGCTTCAACCAATTTACCTCCTCCAGCAAGGAATACTCAAGTTCTATCGCCTTCAATCTCTCTAGACAGCCATAAACTGAATGGAACCAACTTTAGAGAATGGTTCCAGTCAATTTTGCTGGTGATCTGAGGAAAAGGCAAGGTTGGTTACCTAACAAGGACAGTCTCTAAGCCAAGCACTGATGCAGCAAACTATAGTGTGTGGGAGGCTGAAAACTCAATTGTGATGGTATAGCTAGTTAATTCTATGGAACTAGGGATTGGAAGAACTTATCTATTCTATAAAACAATTTAGGAGATATATGAAGCCGTACAAGAGATTTATTCTGATATGGAGAATATAGCCCAGAGTTTCCAGATTCGATCTACAATTCGAACAGCAAGGCAAGGTAATAGCTCAGTCACTGAATATTACAATGCTCTAACTGAGTTGTGGCAAGAGATGGATTTATTCCATGAGATTAAATGGGCATGTGTTGAAGATGGGAAGAAATATGAAAAGATGGTAGAAAAAGAAAGAGTATTTGATTTTTTGCATGGTCTCAATGCTAATCTTGATGAAGTAAGGGGGCGGTTGCTTGGAACCAAACCCTTTCCATCAATAAAAGAAGTCTTAGCAGAAGTTAGAAGAGAAAAGAGCAGAAAAAGGGTGATGATGAGTCCTTCGAGGATGATCAATTCTGATGCAAGTTCTCAAACATCAGCCTTGGTCTCCTCAAGGGTAAAACCATCTAGTCCACCCAAGGGAGAGCCCCAAAAAGATAGGCTATGGTGTGATCACTGCAACAAGCCATATCACACAAAGGAGACTTGCTGGAAAATATATGGAAAACTAGTAAATTGGAAGCCAAGAAATCAGAGGAAAGGGAATCAAATAGCCTATGGGGGAGAAGTAGAGACTGGAAAATCAACAAGTCTGACTTTATCAACAAATCAGTTGGAGATCCTACTGTCACGTACCAAGGCTATAACCTTTTACTTTGTTGCTATCTTTTACTTTGTTGCTATTCGTAGCTATCATTGTAATTTTGGAGGGATTTAGCTTGCTGGTAGAAGGTTCCAAGCAATGCAAGTTGTATGTAGATTGTTAGGCAACTTGACTGATTCTAGAAGGGACTTGGCAACCGTTTTGGCACCAATCCCAAGTTAAGGTCATATAAGAGATCAGCCCAACTCATTGTGAAGGCATGATTTGATAATTGGAATCAGAATTTTCCCTCCTAATTTTCTCGTTTTTTCTCTCTTTCTAATTTCTCTCCCTATTCAACATTTCCTCCCTTATTCCAGCAAATTCTCTCTCGAATCAAAGAGAATTCCCTCTGTCAGATCAACGATCTGACACCTACAATAGCTATTGAACCAAACAAAGGTAACTAAACTTGAGGCAACCGAAGTCCTTAACTCAACAGTGTCTCTTGCCAAACAAGGTATACTTAGTCACTCTTTAATCTCCCTCAAATTTCCTACAGATTGTTAGATAATTAACACATGTGCTTCAGATCATATAACTGGATCTCCTGAGGTACTACTAGCCTATGAACCTTGTTCTCAAGGTCTAACCATCTCAATGGCTGATGGTACTACAACAATAGCTTAAGGAAAAGGTACAACTAGTGTGGGAGGCCTAAATCTGAAGTCAGTCCTATAAGTTCCTGATTTAAAGTGCAATCTTATGTCAGTGAGTAAACTAACCAAATAAGAGAAGTAATTGGTGACATTTTTTCCTTCCTATTGTGATTTTTAGAACCTATCTTCGGGGAAGACGATTGGCAATGCTGAGGAAAATGGAGGTCTCTATTATATATCAAAGCTTGGACAAGCCCTTGGATCTAGGTCTCAAATTCAATCCTCTTTGTCTACTATTTCAGCTTCTCAACTTATGTTATGACATCAGCATTTAGGGCACCCTAATTTTAGTTATCTCAAAGTTTTGTATCCTTCTCCCTTTATTAATAAAAGAAGCAGCCAGTTGTTTCATTGTGAACAATGCATTCTTGCAAAAGAAACTAGAAGCTCTCATCCTTCTCATGACTATAAACCCACAAAGACCTTTTATCTTATTCATAGTGATATTTGGGGACCAACTAGGACTCCTAATTTGACTAACACTAGATGGTTCATCACATTTATAGATGACCATACAAGAGTTAGTTGGGTTTTCCTAATAAAGGATAAATATGAAGCCTATGATGTATTTAAGAGGTTTCATCAAATGATAAGCAAAGTTTTTCAAGCCTCAATCCATGTTTTGAGATTAGATAATGGCAAGGAATATTTTTCCAATAATTTCAGTCATTATCTAGCTAAACATGGCATTATTCATCAAAGTTATGCCCTTACGATCCCCAACAAAATGGGGTGGCAAAAAGAAAAAACTGCCACCTCCTTAAAACTGCAAGGGCACTTATGTTTACAAGCTTGGTTCCTAACACATATTGGAGGGGAAGCTATTCTTACATCTTCTTATCTTATTAATTGCCTCCCCTCCAAAGTTCTTGGCTTCAGAACCCCTTTAGGTGTCCTCCTTGATTTCAATCCCCATCATACTAGGGTGCTGAATTCTCTGTCTCCTAAAGTGCTTGGGTGCACTATCTTTGTTCATAAATATCAGCCCTCCCAATCCAAACTTGAACCTAAAGCCCTCAAGTGCATATCCATTAGTTATTCTCCCACTCAACAAGGATACAAATGTTACCACCATTCTACCCGAAAATTCATATATCTAGTGATGTATCCTTCCTTGAAAACCAACCATTTTTTCACACTATTTCTCTGCAAGGGCAAATGCCTAATACAAAGGAACAGTGGGATTCCACTTTGTCTCTACCTATGGTCTCAAATTCAGAAACCTCTCCTGTTACTGAATCAGTCCTTGAAATTTAGCCTTTTACTCAAACCTCAACACCTAATCCAGGGGAAAACGATAAAGATCAAATTCAGGAAAAGCCAACTTCTGATAAACCTCTTTTGGTATATTCTAGAAAGCCTTGTGCCCCTCAGCCAAACCCATTGTCAACTCTAGAGGTATGTCCAGAAGCTGATGACAATGTCAGCATGGAAAGGTTGGCAACTAACAGGACTGATGACCTTGATATTCCAATTGCACTAAGGAAAGGGGTCAAATCATGTACTAAGCATCCTATTTCAAATTATGTGGGTTATTCAAAGCTCTCCCCACAATTCAAGGCCTTCACAACAAGCACTAATGATATGGTAATACCTAAGGATGTATATAATGCATTTAAAGATGAAAAATGGAAGGCAACAGTAATGGAAGAGATGCATGCCCTGGAAACTAATAAAACCTGGAATATTGTCTATCTACCAGATGGGAAGAACATTGTTGGCAACAAATGGGTGTTCACAGTAAAGTACAAGTCAAATGAAAGCATTGACGAGTACAAAGCAAGGTTAGTAATTCAAGGGTTTACCCAAACCCAAGGGCTTAATTATGAAGAAACCTTTGCTCCAGTGGCCAAGCTTAATTCTATCCGAATTTTATTTTCATCGATTGTTAATTTAGATTGGAGGTTACATCAACTAGGCATCGAGAATGCATTGCTAAATGGTGAGCTGGAAGAATAAATATACATGAGGATTCCCCCTAGTTTTGAAACGGAAAACACAAGAAGAAAGGTGTGCAAGTTAAAGAAGTCCCTATACAGCCTCAAGCAATCTCCAAGGGCTTGGTTCAAGAGATTCAGTGATACTATTATTCAGCTAGGATACAAACAAGGGCTGACTGATCATACCCTATTTACAAAAGTTGAAGCTGATGGCAAAAAGACAATTCTTATTGTCTATGTAGATGATATTATCATCACAGGGGACAATGTTCTGGAAATTGAGAAACTCAAGGGGCAACTAAGGGCTGCATTTGAAGTAAAAGATTTGGGAGAATTAAAATACTTCCTCGGAATGGAAATTGCAAGAAGCAAGGAAAGAATATTTATCTCTCAAAGAAAGTACACACTTGATTTGTTGAAAGAAACTGATAAACTTGGTTGTAAGCCGGCTAATACTCCATTAGAGCCTAATTGGAAGAACAAGGAAGATAGCATAACAGAATATCAAGTAGACAAGGGAATATATCAACGGTTGGTGGAGAAATTGATCTATCTATCACTCACACGACCTGACATTGCATATGCTGTGAGGATAGTAAGTCAGTTTATGCACTCTCCCACAAGAAGACATCTTGAGGTTGTATATCATATTCTAAGATACCTAAAAGGAACCCCTGAAAAAAGGCTCTTGTTTAAGAAGAGTCAAGATAAAGGAATAAAAGCATTTGTAGATGCTGATTGGGCTGGTTTTATTGAAGACAGTAGATCTACATCTAGTTTTTGTACAAAGTTATGGGGGAATTTGGTAACTTAGAGAAGTGAGAAGCAATCAATGGTAGCAAGAAGCAGTGCAGAAGCATAGTATAGGGCTATTGCATAAGGGTTATGTGAAGTGATTGGGTGGAAAAAGTACTAGAAGACCTACACCTATCAGCACCCTCTCCAAAAGTTCTCTATAATGACAACAAATCGGCAATTAACATTGTAAATAATCCGGTTCAACATGACCGGATGAAACACGTGCGAATTGATCGACATTTTGTTAGGCAGGAAATAGAGAAAGAAGGCATAAGTCTCATTCATATTCCTCCTAAATTCCAAGAAACATATATCCTTTCTAAAGCTATGCAAAAGCAAGGATTTGAATCCATTAGAGGCAACCTGAGAATGATGAATATCTATTCACCAACTTGAGGAGGGAGTGTCGGAAAGATAAAGAGGAAGAAATCAAGCTTCACACTAGAAGATAAAGAAGAGAAGACTTCAAGATACAAAAGGATAAGGATATTCCTTAAAACAGATAAGGAAATCCTTTAGTAATCCTAATTCTAAACTGAAAATATGTAGTTGTTGTAATCTAGCCCTAAATTATAGGAGCTTTTCTAGGAGTCTTGTGTATATATATTTACATCTCTTGAATTAATGATTCATGGAAGTTATTTCCTCCAAATTGAACTTCCACTCAGTTTATTTTTTCAATATATATATACATCTTCTATCTTCCTTAACATATTAACATAACGAAGCAAACTACCCTGACAATTTGATGGACAAAGAACATAGGCTTACCAAAGCTCCCCCTTCCAGGACCATCTCATTTGTCACTGGATCTTTCTGAACAGCCGCAGTTAGACCAACCCCACTGCTTCCTTTGCCCGTAGTATACACTCCTCTTGGTGCAACATTTACTATGTGCTTCAGAAGCTGACTTTTTGCAACACCAGGATCACCCATTAAACATATATGTATGTCTCCCCTAATCTGCATCAATAGCTTTCCATAATCAAACATTTTAAAATGATAGAGCACAGACATATTATAAGCATGAAGATACAATGGAAATAATTTGAGGAAAATACAAAGGCTACTAACTAAAAGAAGAAAAGGAAAAAACAGCCAGCTAAAAACATATAGGAAGGGGAAATTTTTGACATTTTCATAGAAGCACATACATAGTCTTCCACCTTGTTCTTATTTCATAAAAATCAAATAAATATCAAGTTCTCATACAGTTTTTAAACAACAGCAGTGGCATTTATTTACCAAAAAGAAGAGCTCAATAAGCCTTAATCCTGAAAGATGGGCTCAACTAGAAGAATTCTAACTTGCAAGTGTTGTATCCCTTTAAAAGTATTGACAATGAAGAAAATTGTAAACACAAGATTATTAACAATGCAGTGGCCACAGGCTTCATCAAGTACAGGTCTGGAGTTCAAGCCTTTTTGTTTTTTTTTTGGTGCTCCAAACAATTGAAAACTTCCTCTTTGACTGATTGGAACCAGACAGCCAGCCAATTCCCACAATTGATCTGATTCTAATCATGATAATTTACCTTCATCCCATCTTTGAGATTCCGATTGGGAGCGCCCACAAGAAGAAGAAGAAGAGCCTTTTTAATATCTTCGTGGCCAAAAATTTCTGGAGCCAATGATCGTGACAGTTTGTTATAGATATCACCATCCTCGGCTAAACGAGCTATTTGTTCTTCCTCATCTCCCCTAAGTTCATACCTGCAACAGAACTAATCAATCCACTGACCAGTTCTTTGGCCAAATTCAGATGATTGCTACCAATACATTGAATGATGCATCTGCATGGAATTGCTTCTTTGGCATTAAATACACTTCTTATCATTTACATCAATTACACTAGAGAGGATAGCTGGATTTAGCACTAGAACACTGTGTTATCTTAATCTTAGATGGTGGGAGTAATCTACATTCTGAACATGTGCTTGTTTCTCAATTCCAATCAAGAATGTTTGGTTATAAGATTTCTAATGTAGCCTTTAGCAGAAAAACCAAATTAGTAATATCTTTCTCCTTGTCACAATCCAAATGATTTAACACACTGGCATCTAGGATGCTACTTTAGCTATAGAAATGTAGTTCTTTTTTCTTAAACATGCACGTTTTCAAATATTCTCTAGTTCTTACAAATTTTTAGTTACTATACTAAACCCTTTGTACCTACCACAAAAATATTAGGAAGATTAAGTAAAAAACTGGTTACTGCATAGAAAAGGATTCCCTGTTCCACCTTTGTTTTCCCTTTGCCCCTTGTTACTTGACAAAGCAATAGCTTTGAATGGTTAAAAACACCCTGTAGTTCACATACAATTGGTAAAGACATAATTTTTCACCAACAGCTTCCAACGTGGAGAAATGATACATCATTCAAAGTTAGACTGGACAGAAGGAATGCTGATGAGAAACTATAAAAATCTCTTTCTTGCTATTTCCATACAGAAATAAAATAATCTGGACTTAGAAGGAAAATAATGCAAGTAAAAATAGACAATCCCTTGATTAGAAGTGCCTTAAGGTAAGTGATAGAAATGTCCATACTCCTCATATTTTTTCTTGAAATGGAAGACAGACATGGCCTCCAAATATGTATCTGCAACTAAACCTGCTCGCATCGCTCTAAATCCAGTGTAAGGAATAGGAAGAAAAATCCCTGACAACTCAACAACATCACCGGGAGCTACCTGGAAAGTTTGATAAGACAAACAAATTAATAAAATAAAACAAGGTTGGTAGGCTTGTGCAAAAGATCTTAAAAAACAGAACATGAAATAGAATTTTAGTGACTGCCCCATTGGTGGGAAATGCATGAAAAATTATGTAGTGCAAAGATACTGTCAGATGGTAAGCATGCATTCAATAGTATATATCTGAAAAAAGACCAGCATAAAAAACAACCAACCTTTCTTGTAAGTTCTCCCCTAAAATGAACAGTCATTGTCCGAGGAATATGACCTTTTGGAACATGTTCAGCCAGCTCTTGTATCTTAGCCTGAAATGAGACAAGCCCATGTCATTGTGACACATGAAATAAGGCATCAGAAATCATTTTTTATCAGAGCCACAAACTAAGGATGCATGAAGCAAGGCTAAATAATATTTGTTATAATCATTAAAACAACTAATCAAGAGAAAGAAGTACCTCCTGAAACTTCAAGAACTTTGATGCCCTGAGTTGAAGGATGAGATTGCCTTTTGTGTTGTTTGTCTTACATCTACTAGACGGGCACTCAAACAGAGGCATGAATACTCTAGCAGTTACCTCCTGTTTTGTCACATAAAATGCTGATTATCCAGGATATAGAACAGTGAAAACATAACAGTGTCTTATTTATGTTAAAATGTTCTGTAACTTCTGTTGAATTTCCTAGAGGAAGAACCTTGACTAAGACATAATAGCCTGCCGGTAACTTGCTATGATGTCATCTCAAAGTAGCTAAACTTTGATTCTTACATCAACTTTCTTTTTTTTATTTTAGAAAAGGGCTGTGTCTTGGAAAACAAGAAATGAACCGTGAGTAGGGATGTAAATGGGGCCTCAATTAACCCCATTTACAAGCTTGTTTTGATAAATTATCAAATGTCTTGTACCCATACCTCATTTTATATTCGTTTTCACTTCAATTGGGGTTAATTGGACTTATTTGGGGATCCATTTACATCGCAAAGGATTACATGAGCATGAAGGATTCATAGTTGAAGAGAACATGAAAGGACAAATACATAAAAGAAAACTTCAGTTACATAACGACAACAGCAAATTACGTTTTTGAAGCTGCAGAAGCAGACTTCAGCAGAGGGTGCTTGTTGAGTTACCTGGTAAATTTCAAAACCGCATTCTTCGCAGGTATATACAGCTACCTGCATCAAAGGCTTCACATCTGCACAGCGCGTGACAATGCCAGAGATCCTCACGAGCTGGCCAATATAAGAAGCCTTAACTTCCCGAATCGTAAATGGCCGTCCCTTTGAAGATGCCCTAATATAAACCTCACTGGGTTCCATTTCAAGGAGATTAAGTTATTGTTGAGCCATCCAAGACGAAAATATATCCCAAAATTAGAACCAGATATGCCAATAGACAAAGTAGACAAATTTTCTGATGACCCTTACTAGAATCGTTTAATTTCCAGCGGCATCTTCTGAAGCGGGTCTGAACGATCCGTGTTCTCTGTTCCATCCAGAGACCTCTGTGTCATCAATATATCATGGTCGTCGTCTGGAAAAGCCTCGGTGGGTTCTGGCATGAGTTCATCAATTGCATTGGCGAAAATACCAAGGTAACGGCGGGTATTTTCAGTTACCCGTCGGAGAAATTCTTCATCCAAGTCCTTGTACTAAAAGGTACATGATGCAGAATTAGGGTTTTTCCATATCAATAAAACAAATAGCAGCATTAAGGGTCAAATTAATTTATAAGCAGGCATTGGGAAATTTACATTAACAAGGTCTTCGAGATCAATCTGGACAGCCTTCGTTTTATGATTTGCAACATCTTGCTGCGATGAGAAGAATAATTGAAGCTCATTCCCAAGTTTCATAATCTATTTTGCTTTTCCAATCAAATAATCTGAGCAACCAAATGTATCGCACAAGTACAGCGTTATGAACTTACGAGAACTTTCATGTACTTGGCTTCTCCATCAGCGTCGGCAAAGTTAGAAAGAAAATCTCTCGCGATATCTGTAAGCAAAAATCTTTCCATTATAGATACATACATCGATTCACATCTCGAGAGGGCCAACAGAGAGATGAAAATGATTACCTTTGTCCCTGTCGAAATCAAGGTCTTTCATCATTTTGCTTTCCTGTGAGCACGAGGTCGCTGAAACAGAGCGAAGTGGCGACGGAGAGAAACTAAGTCGAGGACTTCGATATTTGGCGCCAAATGAAGCAAGAGGTAGGAGAGTTTTGGCGGGAAGAGACCACCGATGGTGCGTGCGATGTTTTGCACGTGTACGATCATAATCGGAAGATGCTTTATTGCGGAAGCCCACTGCATGGATAAAATTGCACCGGTTTTTATTTTTTAAAATATTTTAATTTGGTTCATTTTGCTGTAATATAACTTTAAAATATAAATGCCAAAATCTTTTAATATTCTCTAAATTTAACTTGTGTATAGTTTTTGAATAATAAACAAATATATCAACTAACAATAATAATGTGAAAGTCAATCTCATATTGTGTAATTGTTATTGTTCAACTATAATAATAAATTTATACTATAAGTTAGTGGAATGCAAATGATCTAATAAATTAAATAGTGATTCCAACACTTTGGGTATGACTTTTATAACTCCAACAACTTGAATATAAATTTATTGAACTAAGTAATCTTAACAAGTTAGGTGATGAGAAAGTCTCAAAGTGACACAAGACTTAAAATAATCAAGAGATATGTAAAAAAATAAGTTAAGGGCACAGTTGATGTCACAATTGGACCTCCAATGCTTAACCTGACATTTGAATGAATTGAGAGCAAAAAATAGATATTTGAGTGTCATGCTAAATATATTTTGAATGAAAATACGATTCTCTTATTTATAAAAAAAATAAATTAATAGGTGATGTATGAGTTACATTTATCCCTAAGCATCTTAAAAAGTGTTTGATCAAATCTCACAAACCAATGGCTACATGATTTGTGGTTGGGCACGGCTTCTCTGGAGTGGTATCATTTTCAGAGATTTGAGAAACTCTAAATTATTGGTCTCATCATAATTTGTGAGTGAATGAGGTGACACTCACTCGGATATTAAACCTTCGCACGAGCTTTTCGTGTATAGGATGGCCCGATGCTCGCATGGAATGGCTTAAAGCAAGTGAGAGAGCCCCAAGCCAGTTATTTGGCCCACTTAGGCCACTTGGCCTTGGACTTTGATGGCCTTGGCTCTCATTAATTATGAGCCCAACTCTATCAGTTGGGTAGATGACCAACTTTCGGGCATAACAATAATATAATAAATTTTACATTTAGCAACCGTTAAAATTATTACTTTAGAACAGTCTTTATTATATATATATATTTTATTCTAATGACAATTTTTACGAATACTATAAATACCCGTATTCTTATAACAATATGTTACATTTATAAATGCCATTAGTATTTTATGACCTAAAATTTATACAAATTTGTAAATAACATTAAAATTAGTGACTGTGACCCTTTGAAATGGCACAAATAAAAAAATAATAATATAAAAATATAAAAATATTAATTGTTGCATCTCAAATGCCACGAACAATAATGATGTACCGGACAGTGATATTTGAAATGTCCAGCATAATTTGATTGAAACCTAAAATAACACTAAATATACATTTTAATGTCTTATTTGTAAAACTAATATAATTACAAAGTAACACCATAGAGTTGATAAATAATACACCATAAAGTTACAACTCCATTGACAAAGTAACATAATTCCTCACAAAATAATGTTAAATACAAGGCCGACGCCTCTTCATGAATAATCTCTTTTTACATTTTAAAATAATAATTTATTCAAGTATAGCTTTATTTTTATTATCGATACATGATATTAAAAAAATAATAAATCATCAATTCATTCAGTGAGAAAAATTAATTGACATTGACTTAGAGCTAGTTAGTTGCGAGAAGAGATTAAAAAATATGTAACTGATATTAAAGATGTGTTAATTAATTATCATATCTTATTTACAAATAAACTAATTTTATCTTATTTTAAATTCATGTGAATTTATCCAAATAAACATATAATTAAATTTTTAATGTCAACCTTACACACACACACACACACACATATATATATATATATTAAGCTTTTACATTATAATAATGCAATTTAAGTGGGTCATTGCTAAAAAATTATCATCAATAATAATTACTTTTTACCTGCTTTGAAATGTAAAAATAAAATAATTATTGAATTGTAATAATATGAGAATATTATAAAGTAATAAAAAAACAAGATTAGTATTGAAATTTTGTAAAAAAAAAAAAAAAAAAAAGGCAAGAGATGAACAACTTAATATTTTAGCGAGTGGGTTGGCAGCCAGATGACACCCAAAACTGGTCGATTAAATAAATAAATAATTCATTCAGCCATGGGCTGTTGCCTGTTGGCACCCCATTGCCGCTTAATTAAGTTCCGTTCTGTAAATCACCTCAAGTTCTTCTTAACCTCATCGACCGGGGAATATTCTCATCACTCGGGAATATTCTTCATAACAATTATACATGAAGTGCACGTGCTACTAAAAATAGTAAAAAAAAAATTGCCCGTTGAATGGTCTAAGTCCGAGATCCGTATGTCAAGGATTTAGAAATATTAAAGGACATAATGCACGTTTACAATTTATAAATAATTTTTTTTCATTATAAATATATAAATGACAGATATACTGAAAATAAATTCGACGAAGCCTCATTATTTTTGCCTATTCTAATGGTCAATTCAGTTAAAAGATTTTAAGTAAAAGAACTGCCAGCTGTCTTCGGTGCCACGTCATGAGCTGCGTCAGCATTGTAATATAATATTACACCGACGGCACTCTTTAACGAAACCCAATTAAAAAAGCACGATGAAATGGCGGAAATCTCCCCGAACCAACTCGGAAACCACTCGGGTTTTAGCTATAAAAGGACCATTCCAGAGCGTGGAAAACCTTCTTTCTTCTTTTTCTTCTCCCTTCGTGGCATCCATATCTCGGTAAGTCTGCTCTGCTTCTTCTCTTCCCTTTTCTTTTTGCTGCGTTCTTCTCCCTTAGTTTATAGTTTCTTTTCGTTTTCCTTTGTGCTTTTCTTATTTTTATTTTTTATCGTCTGGTTTATCAATTTCCTGTGATTTTGATTTATGATTTTGGTGAAATCGCAGGTCGCTTGCTAATCGCGTTCTCGATTCAGATCCTGTGTTTCATCGTCTTCCGATCTAATCTCGGTTTGATCTCGACCGCGGCTATGTGTTTCTGTTTGCCGTTTCAATGGTAACGTATTCCTAATGAGTTACGAAATTCTCCTGCGCCGGATTAGAATTCTGCACTCCTTCTCGGTTGTCTTTCTCTACTGGTTCTACGTCTTTTCATGAACTAGTCCTCTCACTCCGTCCGATTATTTTTTTTCCTTATTTAGTTATTTCCCCCTTTTCTCACTCTAATTCTTAAAACCCTAGTTTTCGCAATCTGTCATAAGGACTCGTCTTTTCTTTGATTCGATTGAGTTTAAAAAGTGTAAATACTCAATTCCATTCGAAGCGTTTCTGGAGGAGCTGTTAGCTAGAAAAATGGCTTCCATGAAACAGCCGCCGAGTTCAGGATCGGAGGGGGACCCGCGGTATGCGGGGGTCGACGAGAGGAAAAGGAAAAGGATGATATCAAACAGGGAATCCGCGAGGAGGTCCCGGATGAGAAAGCAGCAGCAAATGGAAGGTTTGATCGGCCAACTCAACCAATTGCAAAATGAGAACAAGCTAATTGAAGAGAAGATCAGTGGGGTTGCCAACACGTACATTGGGCTTGCATCTGAAAACAACGTTCTGAGAGCTCAGCTTGCTGAATTGGCTGATAGGCTGCGATCTCTGAATTCGGTGCTTCAGATCGCAGAGGAGGTTGGCGGCTTTGCAATCGACATTCCTGAAATTCCGAATGCTTTACTTGAGCCCTGGCAGCTCCCTTGTCCAATGCAGCCTGTTGGAGCCTCCGCAGGAATGTTTGAGTTTTGAGTACTCCTATCAGCGCCAAAATCCAGTCCTTGGGACTCCAGATTTGATTTTATGTGGATTAAGTTGGTTTATCCTTATGCCCTTGCCTCCGCCCCCCTTTTGGTGTGTAATATTTTGGTGTCTATTAGGTGTGGTTATGGTCTCTACAATGGGAGTGTCCTTAGTTCAGACTTACTATGTTACTTTTGCTTGGTTTGAATGTAAACACTGGTTATTCTCTAGCTGTCATGCCTTCTTTTTGGTGCATATGTGATGCTTTTTTTATTTTCTTAATTCCTGGATGGGTCCATTATGCTGATAAGTGTAATTTCAAATGGGTTTATATTTCCATTAGCATGATAAAGAAAGGCTTATATGTGGAATTGATGATCAGTTGGATGGGACTGTCTGAATGGGTGATTTTCACTTTGGTTGAGAATCCCATTTGCTGCCTTGATTGGTTAGAATGTGGTTGTTTTATTTTGAGCCTACCGTATGCAGTTATACTGTAGTGTTCAATCAAACTTGGGAGGTATCCTTGTATCAACTATCTCCATGTTCTTTTTTGGTCTTGTTTGAATGCTATGGAGTTGGTTGTTCTCTGCGAATCAGGTTCTTCATTTTGGAACTTAGGTAACTTAACCGTGGTCTAATCTGCAGTCATTTCCTTTTATGATAAAGAAAACATACCGTAGCATAAATGAAATTAATTTGATCGTTGATGTCTCCCCTGTTGTTTCTGGCTGGTGGTAGAGTTCATCAGTTTCTGTTTGCGAACAATTTGCGTTGTGCAACTACGAGCTTTGAGTTGTAGTTGAATGATTCACTGAAATTGTAGAACTCTGTGTGGAACTCTTCAGCATGCATTCATATTTACATGTGGATTGATTGCCCAAAACAAATCAAGGTGGGTGGTTGGTACACGGTTCTCTTTATAGTTGATGCATGAATAATATGTTGTTTAAATTGTTGGAGGATGCAGTCGTATTATTAGATATACATGAAAAATATGGTGATGTTTGAAGAAAGAAGTAAGTCGGGTTAGTTATCATGGTGTGGAAAACTTGTTTGGTTACGATTCAAAGCCTTTTTATGTTTTGTAGCCATGGGATGATCCAAATCAGAAAGCTACGAGCTAACATGCCATCAATCTTCCATGATCAGTCCCACCTCAAACAAAGAGTCTGCCTCTCAGGGTACAACATGCGACACTTAGTTAAGCATAATATCGAATCGAATCTGTTGGACGTGCGGATGGTTCAGCAGATAAACTGGAGAAGGAAATTAATGATGGTATTCGCTCGCTTATTATTAGATATTGACTAAAACTAGATGTATGTACTATGATGTGTGAGGTTATCAATCGACAATAGGGGTATGACATATGTATGAGGTAATCGACTGACTGTTGGAGACAGTAGGGGTATGATTATGGCATGGCAGATTGCTGAAACACGAAATAGAACAAGGTCTCGTCGTACATATGACAAATCAACAACAAATAACAACTAATTTAAAGGGAGTTGATTGACGCAGGCAGGCAGGATCAACTATCATAAGTCCGGCACTCGTCGGTCTCTGGGTTATCCTTGCAGTAATTCTCCAGCGGGTCGGACTCCTTCTTCCTGTCCCTGGCATGGCTGGCCGCCGCGCTCACCTCCTCCACCTCATCCCATGCCGCCACGCACTCTCCACTTTCCGGGTTTTCGGCGCAGGTCTGCTCGGCGTTCTTCACGCTCTCCGCCACCTTCTCCGACAGCCCTTCCGGCGCTGCTTTCACCGGCCGAAGCCGTAGGACAAGCCCCCGCCCGAATTGCTGGTTGCTTCTCCTAATCCACGGCGTCTTAATGGCCTGGACCTTGGCTGGCTCCGGTGCCTTGGCCAAGACCCTTGGTGGGGCTGAGAGGCTGACGCCGGCATTAATGGTTGCCATTGTTGTTATTGTTGCGGCCACCGCTAATAAGCTGGGTTTCGGGGGGGACTGAGTTAGAATACTGGGGTTGGGTTGAGGACGCAGTGTATATTGGGGAGGAAAATGGTTTGTGAGCGCACATTTCTTATCAGAAGTGCGCCAACCGTAGGGCTCCACGCAAGATGATGAATCAAAATATCAGTTTCCGATTTTTTATTGTCCAACAATAGTAAAGGGCTTGCTAGTTGCTTGCTTCTGGGGCTTCTCCGTAATTTAGGTAGCGATCGAATATGGAATTTGAATTTTCTTGATATTTATTTATTTTTCCCGTTCCACAATAATACCATTGTATATTGATTAACCATATGATATTAGTAGGAAAGTCTTTTCCAACCATCACAAAATCCCAATATCACCCACACACTTGTAAAATATCCGATTACCCCCCCCCCCCCCCCCCCACACTAGGATTCTCTTCTTTTCCTACAAGTCCAAAATATTGACTTCTCTTATATATATATATATATATATGTGTGTGTGTGTGTGTGTGTGTCACGTGAAGATCCCATGAATGGAACGCCGCCACCTCTAATTTTTATATTTTTTTATATTTTCTGAAAAAATTGTAATTATTTTGTTTGTCTAATAGCTTGATGGTGCCCTTGTAAACGTGCTCAAGAAAATTATGATATTATTGGACTAAGTTAGACGGGTAATTAGAATATTGATTTAAAATATTATAACTACAACGAGGAAAAAAATTATTATGTTTTAAGTCTATTTTATTTTTATAAAAAAAAAAACGAGACTTACCTCTCTTTATCAACCATGATGATCATGCTTTACTTTAACTAATAATGTTAAATTTTGTCAACTTAAATCTCAAATCTCCAGTTATAATCATGCCTGGTTGCAAATATATAAGACCCCCTCCAATTACCCATCGCAACCTTCAAATAAAAGCCAGAAAAAGAAAAGGGGAGGCAACTTAACCAAATGAAATTGCATTTGGGTTATATATAAGGCCCTGCTCTGCTCACACAAACATTCAAACTGAGTTTCAAGTTTGATCATGGATGCGGAATCGATGCTTGCTTTGCGTCTCAACGTCCATTAGCCCTTTATTCAACGTGTGCTTGCTCCTATTCTTTTCTTTCCCACCCGAGCTCTCTTCTATCTATAATCTATCTATCAATATATATATATATATATATATATAAACACCAAACCTACTGCTACTTTGCATTCTCTCTTTATTCTTCCAAGTCCTCAATTAAGTTTTTGATGAAATGAGGGCACAGGTGCTCTTCATGGCCTGCTTCATTGCACTCCACATTGCAGGTAAAATTTACGTCTTTCCCGTCTCCAAAACGGGCTCTCTCTCTCTCTCTCTCTACATATATATATATATATATATTCTCCTCCTCTTCTTCTTTAAAAAATCTTCCGTCGCCGCTTTACAGCTGAAAAATGCCGGCAGCTAGTGGGAGAAGAAGCTTCCTCAAAGAGCAGTACAGAGAGGTTCACATTCCTCAACTGCTTCGACATGAAATTCGGAACCATGGCCTGCGTGGTGAAGGAGTGCGTCAAGCTCTACTTCTACTACATCAGAGCCGTCCATGTTCGCAAAATAAGAACTGCCGCAACCGAGGTTGCTCTGAGGGAGAAGCTGTCGCAGGGCCGGAACAACGAAGAAGCCATGAAGGCGGCCCAGAGATCCGGCGAGGCAGCGGCCCGGAGAGCATCCAGACAGGCCAAACACATAATGGGCCCGGTTGTGTCGTCGGGATGGGACTTTTTTGAAGCCATTTACGTCGGAGGGAGCATGGCAGAGGGCCTACTAAGGGGGATCGGAACGTTCGTTGGAGCCTATGCCGGAGGGATCACCGGAGAGGCCAGGCTTGGGTGGTTGGGTTTTATTTTGGGAAGCCAAATGGGGAGTTGGGTTGGTGGAAGGACAGGGCTAATGGCCTATGATGTGTGGAATGGAGTGCAATTCTTGCTTCATCTTGTTCACAAAGAAAGAATCTCTTATTTGGGTCCTCCCAATGGTTAATTAGTGCTAGGAACAAGATTCAGTGAGCTAACTATGCTTGTTGCAACTAATTAAAGATTCGATGTTTGAATTCAAATCATTTCTGTTTTGATATCATGTTGAAAAATTCATTACCAACACATGCACAGTCCTCTCACAAAACAACATTCAACACGCGTAATCCTTGTCCATATCATATAAATAACTAAAAAAGGCAAACGTTTTGACGCAGAACAACTAGAGACCAGAGTTTTCTCTCGCTTTTAGCTTCAATGAAACTGCCATAAAATTTTACAGCTAAACGATCAGCAAATCCTAGGTCAAGCAGCTACTAGAAACCGAGACCAAATATTTTTTGGGCTCCAAAGCAATAATGCGGCAAACATGATTAACAAATTTCTTTATTTTTCCCAAATCCCAGTCCAAGCGTGCTTGTTCCAGATTAAAGTTGCCAGAGTAATGACGAAATATTCATTTACAGAAACTCTGGAATCCTTATTTGTTCAATGGAAATCCTAGCAGGAACTCTGGGATCTTCATTCTTCTGCAACAACGCTGATCTCACCTTTCTCTAGCAAATCGTAGAAAACCCTTGTTTTCCTCTGCTCATTCCAATGATGCATCTTCCATAAACCACCTGCGGCGAAGCCAAGTGTAATGCCAATAATTATCTCCTTCACCACACTTGGTCCTGTCAAAGTGGCATGAGCAACCCTTTGTGCAGCCATTTTACTTTACTAGAAGTAGAAGCTGGTAAACCTGCAAGTAGAAATCTCATACAACCTCTTATTAGATGAATTGGGGAGATTTCCAAAAAGCGAGGCAATTAAATCAACAGGCCAACTAAAGTAGGTTTGCATTTTGCATAGAAAGCATTATCTATGAGAGGTTTAAGAGAAATCCAACAGGACATGGGATAACCGTATGGTCTATGCTGTGTGATTTTGTATGTATTAGTTGTATACCTCCATTGCATTAGTTGCATTGGTATCGGCAGTATAAAGGTTTAAGTTTTCTTATCTTAAGGTGGGCTTCCCCGCATATTGAATTGTTGTTTTGGCCATTTTAGCACTTGCCTGGAAAGAAAACCCTTCCACACACTCACTCATGGCACAACCTCCAGAGTGTCCATTCCAAGGTCCTCAGATTCTAAATCAGAATAAACTAGAGCAAAATCTGAACAATATTGGAAAGATAGAGTTAGCAAATTGGAAACCTCTTAAGATTGAAACCAATCAGATCTATCACAAATCAGCCTTTGATTTCAGATCTCTTCTCGCCATCAGAACTGTAGAGAAAATTGTTTCTTTCCCTACTACTTCCATCAAAGGAAAAGAACATTTCCAAACCATCCAGCTCTTATCAAAAAAGGCTTTAAAGAAATATCACAACTTCAGCTATAAGTTCATACACATAGGTTTAGTCCAGATAGGACTAAAACCCGACCCTACAAGGAATAAACAATTCCTTGTGTGTAGGACATCGAGATGCTAGACATACAAACTATCAGAACTCCATCATCAGTATAGCAGAAACCAGTTTGTGTAACGGTCCTATCTACATAAATTGTTATCCAGATTTTACTGTCTCCTTTTTAGATCAGCATTGTGGACAAAACATTAACTCTCAACATACAAACTCATAATTATGAGTTTTTATCAGGATCAGTCCCTTACGAAGTCATCTACAGAATTCATTAGAGTTCTGACAACAGGATTAAATCCACACTATAAGTCTCCATCAGTTCCATTAGGACAAACCATTTGTTATGAAACCGATCAGCATGTAAAAATGCATACTCCTAGTCATTAATCACAGTGATATCAGTTATCCAGAAAAGTGGAATTTTGAGCAAATTACTGAACCAACTCCTCCTCCACAAAACACTCAGATTCAGTATATCCAACAGGATGAATCAGGATCAGTATCTATCAGATTTGGGAAATCTAGAAGCTTAAATCTAGGACCTTCTAGCTCCTTTTGTCTAGAAGAAACAGAGGCAGACTCTAGCAGACAATCCTTACACACTCCCAGAACTCACATCAGTAATATTAGCAGATATCAGGGAATAGCTCGACCACTTTACGAACATGAACAGAGAATGTCTCCAACTCAAAGTGAAGTCCAAAACACATATCAGTTAAATATGATTGGAAAACCCTTTGAAATTGATATATCTGCTCTAAAGAAAGATTTCTTTAGTCCAGAAAATAAGGTCTTTAGAAAACAGTATGATAACTGTTTCACTAAAGAAGAAATTCAAGAACACAAACATCAGTGCATCAGAATATAAAAATCCTAAAAACAAATATTCCTTTCTGACTTGCTCGCAAAACTTCTCATGATTACAAAACTGTAATCCCGTGGAGATAATGATGTTAATCAGTTCTCCATAGGTCCAATTATCGTAATCTATAGACCCTCCTGTAACTGGTTTCGTTTCTTTGATCAGGTTTTCTTTAACCATATTTGCAAGTGTGTTGGTAGACCATTAATGAAGATTTCTTTCCAACGGGCTAATTTACAGTCATCCCGTTCATATAGCCTACCGAGAAAAGTATCTTTGTACCATTTAAGATCTTCCAACTTCCTACATCTTAATTTTGTGAGAAGTTCTTTATTTTGAGCAATAACATTGGTGGAGGTACCTATAAAGTGTAGAACTATGTTCCGTAATAAGGTATCTACAGCATTTGGAAATGGTTTGTTTTCAAGATCTAATATGGGCTGATTATTAGTATCAAGTTGGACTGATGAGTATATCTGATCTCTCTGAGTGAGGGGTTAAGCCTCTAACCCACCATCCTTGCAGCATGCCAGTAAAGCTACTGGTGAGAGCTTGAGCTGCTTCTGCTTCTGATTGACCATGTTGTTTGTGATGTCTTCTTCAGACTGATCCTGGTTTAGAACACAAACTCTTTTGTCTGTGATGCTTAGTTTAGCTAACTGTTCTTCTATTAAATATACTAACTGTTCCGGGTCTTCAGACTGATCCTGGTTTAGAACAACACTAACTGTTCTGGTTGGGCTTCTAACCGATTCCATCCCAAGGGCCTTCTAAACATCCAAAAAAAAACAGAACAAGATCAATTTAATTATATTTTAGAATGTGTAAGTATATATTGTGAATAGATGAATTATCAAATGTTATGTATTTAAGATATATGTGTGTATACATATATATGACAAAGTATAAATTTACTAATGATATCATATTAGAATAATATTATGGTATTACAATTACATTAAATATCTTATGGTCTTCGTAATACAAATTTTGCATTCGAAGCTAATTATTTTGTTCATATTAAAAAAATATATATATATATTCTTACAGATTTTGAGCAAAATACCTGTAGAAACATGATAATTAATTAGGGAAACGTATTTTTATTATTAATAAATGAAAATATAAGTCAAGTGGGAAACATGAAAACTGGAAAGATTTTTATTTGCTACAAGAATTATGAATTCTTCATAATAAATTAGTCTATCAAGCTCTCAAGAGACGGAAGCAGGGAAACGATGAAATCAAAGCATAAAAACACGATAAAGATTCGAGACCGAAATATCGATAGACAGAACAAATTAAAGGCCAACATCAAACATGAACGAGAGAAGAACCTCTCAAATCAAGAACGCTTAAAAGCCAGAAACAAGACTCGCGTCCAAGAACAAAACCCAGAATCACAGCGAAGAAGCCGAAAAATTCAAATCGAAAACCTAATCAGACATTCATAATTTGAAATCGCTAGACAAGGAGGCTTACCTCTCAAACTTCACGACCGATAGATACCTTCGCCTCTCTCACTCTCCGTGAAAACAAATTCGAAAAGTTTGCCAGGGATGGAGGTAGAGGGCTATATATAGATAGGGTCGGGCATGGGTAGGGAAAATTAATCGGACGATGAAAGCTCGTTATCCTTGTGCTTCCTAGAAAGGAGATCGGACGGTGTGGGAGTTGCTTGGATGTGTTTCTAAACTGAAGTGGACGGTGAGGATGTGAAGTTGAGTCTCGATCGGATCGAAAGGTTTAAATACTCGATTGTCATTCGCGGAATGGAAGTGGTAGGTGTTGCCAGTATACCGAGGAGGAGGGCCCGAGTAGGAATCGGATCTATAATTAGTTATTTATGGGATCCGATCCTTTTAAATCGTTGACCACAAATGCGACGGAATCCTAATTCCTGAAACGCCAATACATGTAACTTATAACATGTAACTTACTGTCTATAAGTACATGTAATTACTTACTTTTGTCACTCTTTCAATTCAATCAATGAAGGCCATCTTATATGGTGTACTGAAGATAGAAACACTGATTGGTATAAGGTCAATTTTGAGTTCATTTCAAATTTAAAAGTTAAATCAAGCGAATCTTCAAGGAATACATCAAAATATTTCTCTTAACATCAGCAAATGATCTAAACAATCTTTGTCAACATCTTATCAACTTGTATGCTCAACCATCTTCAAGGCAAGGCACTATATATACTTATCTATAATTTACCAACATCTTACCTGAGTGCACATGACATCCATTCTCAACATCTTAAGAACTTAGATAGCCGAAATAAACCCTAGTCGAGAGATCTTCTCACCTTTAAGAAGAACGCAAGTTGTTTACTTGAGTTCTTCTTAAATTTTCAGGAGGAAATTTTATTAACTAAACAAGAGAAGCGCGGGCTAGCGGGTGGGTCCCTGACGTTGACAGATTTATTGGGTTGATAGTATACCCGAATAAACTCGAACCAATTTTTACCCGATTATGATTAATAAACTCAAAATGGGACAATTTCGGGTCCACCATGGCTCGTTTGCCATTTCTTTCGGCTAGCGGCCCAGCCATCACAGACAAGAGAGAACTGCATTGGTAGTCTCAGATCAATGCAAGAGCTCTGAGAACCCAAAAACAGCCGCCGTTGCCTGCAAATATCTTCTTTCTAGTCTTAGAATACTAAAATTACACGTACACGTACAGAACATGTCATTGAGGTTGGAAGCATTTTTCAGTATCTTCAAAATAACATTACTTGTTTATCCCTTCCTCTTCCGTGCCAATCCAGATTACTTGTTAACAGATTCATGAGCAGAGTTGGCTCGTCTCTTCTTACCTTTTTCCCTACCATAATGATAATGGCCATGTCTTATGAGATCCTTCCTTGTCCACCTCAGGCACAAATATAATGTCAGGCAAATGCGTTCTTACTAGCTTTCAGCTTCAACGAAACTGCCACTAAATTTTACAGAGCGCAACCAACAAAACACAAAATCAACGTTAGGCTCTCCAACACCAACACAACATCTCAGTTTCAAGGAGATATTGAAAGCAAAAATCGGAAATCTTTTAGGGTATCCAAAGCATTAATCCAGCAAACATGATCAACAATCAATTTATTTTCCAAATCCCAAGCCCAGTGTGCTCGTTTCAGATTCAAAGCCAACTAACTGGATAATCAATTACTGAGTTGCCAAAGTAATGATGGAATATTCAATCACAGAAAATGGAATCTTTATTCTTCGGTGGAATCATTCCAGAAAATCTGGGATCTTCATTCTTCTGCAACTACGCTGATCTCACCTTTCTCCAGCAAATCATAGAATGCCCTTGTTTTCCTCTGCTCATTCCAATGATGCATCTTCCATAAACCACCTGCGGCGAAGCCAAGTGTGATTGCAATAATTATCTCCTTCACCACACTTGGACCCGTCAGAGTCGCATGAGCAACCTTATGTGCGGCCATTTCACTTGACTAGAAGCTGGCAAACCTGCAAGAAACAATCATACGAACTCAGTTGAGGAATTGAGGATATATTTCAGAAAAGTGAGGCAATTAGATCAACAAGCAAATTAAAGTAGGCATCGCTATTTTGCACAGAAAAAGCTGCAAGAAAAAAAAGGGCGGAGAGGAACCAACTTTGCTAATAAATTGCTTAACTAATCAAACAATCTCTTTCCAGATTATAAGCCAATCCAACAATGTGGTAATAATGGGCCATCAAGATGTCTCCAGCTAAATCATGCGTGCATGTCCAAAAAATGTTTTATGTGGTTTTAAGATGTAATTCAACTGGCAGTTTTCCTCCAACACAATAAATATGTTTATTATCTTGGGCCAGCCACCACTCTTAAAATAGAATTCCTTGGCAAATTACATCTTAGAACAACATAAGCAAACTCAAGTACGACAAACAAACTATATGTAGCCCCCCCCCCCCCCCCCCCACACACACACACACGCACGCACGCACGCACGCAAGATTTTGACAGAAACATGCAGCCTCTAATAATCAGGGATGACAAAGTTGGGATGCGAGACCGTATGAACAACATCTCAAGGCTTGCATTGCTGATGGCAGACTGCCAACTTGAGGACTTTTAGGTTTGGTTGCTTCAGTCAAGAGGCTTATTCTTTATGGCTCCTTTATGGATTCTTAGCAATAACAGGAAAACCACACTGATAAGCTTTAACTCAACACTTATGTCACGCCCCAATTTCGGAGGCTGTGACCAGTACTCCCCCCCCCCCCCCCCCAAAGAAGCCACAGACTCCAATAGGGAATAGTAAACCTTACAAGGCCAAATCCCTCGTACACAAACAGCCTAAACCAGCAATAACCGCTGCCGCCAGCCAGAGATTCCCACAATCAAAGCCTACCATTAGAAACGCCAAGCCAAGGGGGTTAACATACACAAAAATGGGCCAGATTTAACAGCTGGGCTTTCATAGATCCGATTTTTAATTTTCGGCCAGAACTGAAAAACGCACTAGCAGTCGCCAATCAGAGACAATCACCCGACACCCTTATCCCCATCAACCAATATTCCCAAAAACCAGCAAGATCCAACCACCAAAACTCCATAAATCTAAGCTGAAACTTTCGGCCAAACCCAAATCGCACGTATATATGTATATATCGTGGATTTGTAAAATACTTCTAATAAAACTAAAAGACTTGCCTCGTTGTAGATCGGGGCCGCTTTCACGGTGAAAAGACGGTCAGATGCAAGATCAGACAGTTGGATTTTACAAAATCAGTTATTTACAAAAGTGCTCTTGGAAGAGAATGACTGAGAGAGAGAGAGATCATGACAGAAAAGAGCAAGAAGAGGAAGAGGAAGAGAGCTGGGAACCCTAGTGGGTTTCTATTGTCACATTGGCTTGGCTCTTCTTGGGCCTTCTTAAAATTAAGGCCCAAAAGATGGGCCTAAAAACTTGAATTGAATTTCAAATATAAATTCATATCATCTAAGAACATTGTCATCAAAATAAATAAATAAAACCACTACTTCAAAACAAACATTTATACATTGATAATTCTTAGGAGGTTGTAACAATGGATCAGCTTCCTTAAAGTCAATTCCAGTGCTCTTATTGTACTTTAAAAATGATAAATTAAAATATGAATTCACAACTAAATAAATGCTCATCCTTGCAATATGTAATACTAAGTTTGAACATAAGAAATTTTTTTTGTCAAAATAATAACATACTTTTATGTCAAAATCTTTTCCAATACATTCCTATTTATAAAAAAATTTCCTATGTAATGATTAGGGTTTAGGGTTACAACAACAAACACTCAACAAACTTTAAAATTAAAAAAAAATAAAAAAAATCTTATGACAGAGGAGAAAGCTTAGAGAACCAATGTGAATGTCCCATCTCTTGAGTTCTATTTTTTGGTAAATAAAATACCCAACGGATCCACTTTGCATTTGGAGAAAATGGAACTAGCGGTAATTTTTCTATGTCAATCTGACTGAAGTCATTGCGATACTACCATAGTGATCAGAACCTCTACTACTAAGGGTTAAAGTCAATCCTCTAAATTATCAAACTCATTGTACTTCATGCTTGTCATGAACCTAGGGTTCATGACGGCTGAAATTGGTAATCGGAAGGATCCGATTGAATTAAGATCAAGAACAGAATGTATAGAGGGGAAATTGAAGAAGAATGGGGGAGAAATTAGAGATGAAATGAGGGAGAGCAGAAGAGAGAAATGAGAGAGAGATTTGAGAGAATTCTTAGAGAGAGAATGAGAGTTTCATTAACAATTCAAGTATAATCATCTCCTCTTACAATGGACCTTTTTATAGGCATAGGTAGCTCTTTAGCTAATTTCTAACAGCACCCATGTGCTCCTAACAAACACCAAAATATCTCCTAACAAACTAATATAAACCTATTACAATATTACTCATTTATTATATCCCTATCACAATATTACCCTTCTAATCCTCCTAGGGACATGATAATTTTCCCCCCTTGAAATGTTTCTTGTCCTCAAAAAACTTATTACCACCTAGCCGCTGTTTCTTTATCCAATGCCCATCTTCCCCCAGTGGTTTCTTTTTCGCTTTTCCTTCATATCTTATTTTTTCATTTTTTTTTGCCTTCTCTTTTCTTTCTCCTCAACAACAACAACATTGTGGCTTGTTGTCACACTAATGGAAACATATGAATGAGCAAAACATCAAGGGTCTCGGCCCCTTCAACAAAGAAGTCCTTTCCTTTCTTCCTTTCATCTTGTTTCGCTTTATCTTTCTGTGTCCTCCATTACTCCAGATGCACCGTCAATCCTACAACCCCATCCTCCAACTCTTCGGGCTACAATGTTAACTTTGTTTTATCTTGTGTGCCCGTGCCAATGACATACATGTGGGATGTTCCAAGCAAGGTGCCCGGTGCAATCCTTTGTTCCTTCTCTTTAGACTCCTTATTTTGTTGTTTTAGGAGATCAATGGCATTAGGAGTCTCAGCACTAGTGGCAATGCTTGAGAGACTGCCAATTGATTGAGTGTCATCCTCCACTTTCTCCTCCCCAATCTTTTCTTCCATGTACTACTCAGTCTTCTCCATAGCCAAGACCAAGGGAGTAGTATGTTTAGACCCTTTCATATCTTCAGTAGGGGCCTCCTCTAGTGGAAATACTTTTACTTGCTAGTAGCTAGAGTACACCAATGATTTACTTTCAGCAAGGCTGTCCTCCTTCGGCTGCTCCACTTTAAAGAATTCTCCTTATTAAAACTCCCGCGATAATCATCGAAGTATTCAATAGGAAAGTTGTAATGATATTTCTTGATTAGTATCATTGCAAACTCCTGTAACTTCTCGCAGAACATACGACCAAATTCCTCGCACCCTTCATGAATCCCACTACTTGTTCCCTTGTCCCTTCGACTAGACTCATTCTCAAACTTCTTTCCCCGTGTTTGATTCTTTCGACTACACTATTGCTTATCCTTGTTGCTATCAACTGAAAATGCAGCATTCTTTGGCTACCATTAAAGCTCCATTCCAGCTGAAAATGAAGTATTCGTCTGCTGCAATTGGGACTCCAATGGTCTCATATATGCACTGCTACCCATGGCCAAATTTTCACCAACAACATACTTCGACGGCCAAGGAATGGGAGTTCTATATATGCTTATGTTTTGCCTATTATACCAGTTCCTATACTCACCTCAATTGCAACTCAAGAGTTGCGGCACCTGCTCTTCTTCGCCTTTCCGCTTTGACCCAAGTTAGCCAAAAATTTACAGCCAAAATCTACCTCTTATTTCCTTTGCTCACAGCCTCAACGCAATTCAATAGCCAAGGCAATTCGAAAGAGGTTAACAATAATTTACAGCCGAAATTTGCCTCTTGTTTCCCCTTACTTACAGCTTAGATTTTTTTGATTGGAATTACCACATGCGGAATTCCTCTTCATTGATTCGCTGCTCAATCCCTTCACCGGAGCCACGGACAAGTCGCCTTAAGCCTTACTCGCAGCTTCCAAAGTCACCAGCGCTTCAACACTTCAACATTGAATTTCGTTTCTATAAACACCTACCACAAAGCGTTCAACTTCTGCTTTTCCTCCACAATCTGAACCAAGACTCTTGTGACTTGATCTGTCTCCTCTTCCCTTAAATCGAATTGACCCACAACCGAGGCTAAAGGATCTACTAATGGAACTGAAATTTGCGGCCAAGAATCAATCTCCGGCTTCTCCTTCAAAATTGAATGTAAGATACGCTCACCCGCTCCACATCTGCCACTGGATCACCTTCGGATTCCAAAATCACCAGCACAGGTCGGAAGGCAACCACAACCGTAGCACACACAGTGCCTTCCGATCAAAGCAACAACGCCCCACAGAACTCCGATCGGAATTCTCGATCAAAACCGCAACGCCACAGCCGCGTCGCGCCTACAGGAAGTTTATTGGTCTGGTCGACTGGTCTTCTAGTCTGGGCCGCCTACTTCACCTTGGACGGACTCACGCTCACCTTGGACAGTCACAACCCTCTGGTTGTCCTGTTGCCAACTTCAGCGGATCTCTCGTACCAGTCGTTCGCTCTAGTTGCAAATCCTCTTGGCTTGCTCGTCTTCGATTCCGGACAAGATTACTAGAATCTTAGCCGCGAGTCCATCCCCTACTTCTCCTTCAGATCCGAGCCAGCACTCCCTTCCTCGTGTATCGGAATCAATTCCGAGATTCAATGGCTGGGGATCATAGGCTCAGTTCAGCCTCCAAACCATTGGCTCCAAATCTGCCTAAGCTGCTATGGACACCTCCAAGAAAATCAAACAACTCTTCCATATCATAAGCCGTGATCACCTGTAGCTCAACTTACCCCAATCGCGTAACTCCTTGAGAATTGGTTGAATGTTGCTTCCCTCCTAGATCGCTGACAATCATAGCCAATATTGTTAGAATTGCTTCACCTTTCCCTTTCGATCCGTCTCACCAGATTTCCTCACCGAGAGTCCTTCGTTGGAAACTACCTGCGTCTAGAAGCAGTAGCCCTTGACCCAATCAGAATTCGTCTGGCTAGCTCGCCGCCAAAATCCGCCTTACCGCAATCGCCAAGGGAAACTGCTCACCACAATAGTCACCTTCAATTGTAATCAAATCCACAACCAATGATTGACTGCTCTATTACCATTTGTCATGAACCTAGGGTTCATGACGAGCTGAAATTGGTAATCGAAAGGATCCGTTTGAATTAAGGTCAAGAACATAATGTATAGAGGGAAAATTGAAGAAGAATGGGGGAGAAATTAGAGATAAAATGAGGGAGAGCAGAAGAGAGAAATGAGCGGGAGATTTGAGAGAATTCTTAGAGAGAGAATGAGAGTTTCATTAACAATTCAAGCATAATCATCTCCTCTTACAATGGGCCTTTTTATAGGCATAGATAGCTCCTTAACTAATTTCTAACAACATCCATGTGTTCCTAACAAACACCCAAATATCTCCTAACAAACCAATATAAGCTTATTACAATATTACCCATTTATTATATCCATATCACAATATTACCCTTCTAATCCTCCTAGGGACATGACAAGCATAATATGGGTATGTCCCTTGGAAGATCTTGCCACCGTAGTAGCTACACTGTATCATATTCAGTTGGGAGTCTACCTCCTCTAGCCAATGATAAGATAGGTAATATCTCTAGTGGCCAAAGTCACTCTGACTCCCTAGCAATGAAGTCTTTTACTTAAACTTCATCTATCATGGTCCTTTTCTTTCCAATTAAACCACCTGTAGGGCTTGACTTTCTTTCGTATATTACTTGTGGCTCAGTCCCTATTGCCACTGGCATATCTTAGCAGACAAATTAATTGCTATCAGACTATCTTCAATGCTGCCAATTTTCCCTCGCTAAGCCAAAATTTTAATGAGGGGGACACTGGAAGCTGCTCTAATGCAGCTCTCCATTCTTAAATTTCCTCATTATCCAAATAATGAAAGCCAAATCCCACACTTTTTTGGCGATTGCGATCGTGCAACACAACCATAACCATCTCTATCAACAACGATCACCACTGGAGTCATCGCCACCGTCATGATCACTGCAATTGCAAGTGTCACCATCAAAACACGAAACTTTGTCGGAGAAGACAAACAGAACGAAACACGTTGCAGCTGATTTGTCTTTGGCTTTGGAGATGACTATTGAAGGTGGTCAAACACGACGAAAAAGAAGAGACCCACGCGAAGAAGACAAAAAGTCGCGACAAATGAGGAGACGAACAAACACGGCAGAGATGGAATTAATTCGAACAAATTATTTAAATAATTTTATTTAAAAAATATTAATAAATGTATTTAAATAATATTAAAATTCAATATAGTAATATTTATTATTAAATTAGAAGATAAATATATTATTAAATTTTTATAGTAGTCAAAATTATAGGGAAGGTAAAAAAATTAGAATTAAAGTTTATTAATAAATACATGAAATAGAGAATCAAATATAGAGTAGAATAAAGAGTGTGCTTGGAATAAACATAATTTTTAAAATAAAAAAATATTTATAATATAATAGAGTGCAGAACATAAAACGTGATTGGAGATAATAAGAAACTGGTTAAAGAGAGTAATAAATAGTTGAAGATTGTTATGATCCTAGGGTTTACTCTAGGATTAGATCGGAAATCGAAAGGATCCGATAGGTTTAGAACCAAGAATTGCCTGGTTTGGGGGAGGAAATGAGAAGAATGAGGGCGAAAAATCAGAAGGAGGAGGAAGAAACAGAAGAACAAAAGAGAGGGGAAAGAAGAACGAGAGGGAGAGACAGGAGAGGGGAAGGAGAATTAAGAGAGGAAGAGAGAGAGAAATAAGATTTTCATTCATTCAACAACCTCCTTCCCTTCTCCTACCAAGGGCCTTTTATAGGCGGCCTCTAACAAAAATAACAGCATCCATGTACTGTAACAGCATTACAAAATATCTCCTAACAATTTGCTAAGTCTATTACTATAATGCTCTTCTATGGAATCTTGGGTCATGACAATTCCCCTCCCCTTGAGAGAGTTCTTGTCCCCAAGAACTTCAACAATTGGTCACTACTATTAACCAATTCCATCTTTCTCAATCCCTATCATGCCTCTTTCCTTCTTTCTTCTTCTTCTTCGTTTGTAGGTTCTCAAGATTAATTCCAAGACTAAGTTGGCACAAGACTCCAACAAAAAAAACTTTATCAAGTTCAAGTCCGATGCACCCAAGTCCTACAATGGTTGTCCAATTACACTCAATCCCCCCATCCAATACGAGGAAGGATGATATACTTACCTCCATAGCAACCTCTACTCTATTCTCATTCATCCCATGGCCTTGCTCTATTTCAGCAATATCCACCACACCCTGTACATACAGTATTGGGAAATTGTAGACTTGCCTTGGATACGCAGTCCCAGGTTGTCTGTGAGCCTTAGAATTAGGATTTGCTGCCACTTTAATCCCTGCCAATGATTTCTCAACGACTGCCATATGTACTTCATCATTTCCATCTTTACCCACACGATTTATAGCTTGCTTATCAACTAAATCCTCCGCTTCCTCTTCCTTCAATAATCCTTCATTTTTTAACTGCTAGTTCTAACGAGGTATTAGCTCTTTCCATTGTTGCAAAACTGGTTGCAAAGCAGCTATGGTCGACTTCATGTCCAAGTCCCAATTTCTTGCTGGCTCCCATCAGTACTGTTTTCTAATTGACTTCCCCAATCATTTCTTGGTTTGGACCTCCTCGATTATCACCTAGAAAATCCTTAATGATGACTGCAGTTTCAGTTATGATCTCTTGATTCCTTGCAAGTAATTCAGCAACTTCTTTTCCCTTTTGTTGGCTACAATTCCCCTCTATTTGGACTTCTTTTTCAGCAATATCAGATGATCCCTCTGCATTGGCTGCCCTATCAATCTGTTCATTACAGGTTCCCCTTGAAGGATGTAATCCATCACCAATATCATCTTTGATGCTGCCAACATCCTTCTTGATATTGCTGTCGAATTCAAAATACCCAAGCATATACTCGGAAGTCAATGATGAATAAGTTTTCCACCTTCTTGTCTTCTCCTTCGACTTCTCCATTTTAAGAAACTCCTCATTATTAAAACTTCCATGATAGTCATCAAAGTATTCGGTGGGAAAACTGTAATGATACTCCTTAGATAGTATCATTGCAAACTCTTGCAACTTCTCGCGAAACATTCGACCAAATTCCTTGCACTCTTCATGTATTACACTTTTTGTTTTCTTGTCAACTTGGCTGATCCCTTTTTCCTATTCCCTGTTGCTGCCAACTGAAAATGCAGCCTTCTTTGGCTGCCATGGAGGCTCCATTCCAACTGCAAGTGAAGCATTCTGCTTCATGTATGCTCTGCCTCCCCTAGCTTCACTAGTAGGATACCCCATTGAAAATGCAGCACTGGTTTGCTGCAATTTAGGCTGCTATCTTGCTTGAAAATTAGCCACTGAAAATGCAGCATCATTCGACTGCAATTGAAACCACATCTCCTTTTGTTATCTGCTTCACAGCAAGCACCTAGGATAAATGATTGCCTCTCAACCCTCAACGGTCTTCAATTTCTCAGCAAGATGAGCCGCCTGCCTTCCAATTCAATGCTTATGTCAACAGTCACCAAAGAAACTGCTGTATAGCTCACCTATGTCGGCATCAATTCAGCAAAATAATCGGACCCCAAATCCTCTTCTTTCTCTCTAATTTTCCTTGTTTTATCCTTTGAATCTCATCAAGTCAAGGGAAACAACTTGCTTAGCAACTTGAATCTACCTTTGTCACCGTCATAAATCAGCTGGCATGGCTTCAATGGATCTGCTTCAATTCACTCTTCTTGCCCAATCACTGACAGTCTTCACAATTCGCCAAGAATTGTCGGTGCCGTTCCTTCTCAACTCAGTCACCTCTACTTCAATAACCCACCGAATTTTACTCGCCTGAAGCATCGACAATCACCGGGCCCATAGGAATTAGATGAGTTGAATTGCCTTGACTTTAGCAGCTTCGATCGGAATTGCTGCTCAATTAATCGCCCAATTCCTCCTTGCACCAGTCGCCACCCAATCACCGTCCACAGGCTCCCAGCCCAATTGCGCTCGCCTCTGGTATTTCCGAAATCTAGTAGCAACTACAATGGGTTCAAGAAGTCGCCTAGATCCACTTCTTACCGTCTGGGTCGAAATCACTGACCAATCAAAGCGGCAGTACCCCACAGAACTCCGGTCGGAATTTCTTGATCAAAATCGCAACACCCAGCCACACCTACAGGAAGCTTATCGGTCTGGTAGCAACTCTCTGAGTCATCCGCTTCACCTCCGACGGACTCACACTCGCCTCAACAGTTGTACTTCAGTGGTCGTAGACCACCCTCCCTTCGTTGCCTTCCAGCTGAACCAAGAATCTCCTTCAAGAATCAGATCTATCACCGTCTAGAATCACTGTCGAGGACCACCGTCAACCCAAAGATCCCCGTCGACCCTTCGTTGCCTCCCGAGGTCGAGGATCACCGACTCAACGACCCAAACCTAGTCGCTCCAGAATCACCGTCAAAATTGCCTAGGTCAATTTCGCCTTCACCCGTCGACTCCTTTCAAAATCAAATCAGAAGCGACCGGTTACCCGCCATCAATCACCTTCCTGCCTCGTGCGTTGCTTCTATGAGTCGCTTCTAGAACAGACTCCTGAATGCATCGACTCCAATCGCACCACCGAAATGGTTCGACTATACTGTTTCCGGAATCGCCTCCTGCAACTTGTTACTTTCCGCCACCGATCGTTGCTCAGCGTCAAAATCTACTATGGATTGGTGTCTGTTCTGCCACTACTATCTTCTCTGAATTCCGCTGCCAAGACAGTTGGAATTTGCAAACACATAAGAAGTGAAGGCTACGAATGTTCAACGGTATTCGCCAAAATCACCGTCGGACTCACCTTCAAAAGTTAGACACACTAACTTGATTGCCGAACTCACAACCGATAAATGACTGCTCTGATACCATTTGTCATGATCCTAGGGTTTACTCTAGGATTAGATCGAAAATCGTAAGGATCCGATAGGTTTAGAACCAAAAATTGCCTGGTTTGGGGGAGGAAATGAGAATAATGAGGGGGGGAAATCAAAAGAAGAAGGGGGAAGAAATAGAAGAACATAAGAGAGAGGAAAGAAGAACGAGAGGGAGAGACGGGAGAGGGGAAGGAGAATTAAGAGAGAGAGAGATAGAAATAAGATTTTCATTCATTCAACAACCTCCTTCCCTTCTCCTACCAACAATCTTTTATAGGCTTCCTCTAACAAAAATAACAACATCCATGTGCTGTAACAGTATTACAAAATATCTCCTAACAACTTGCTAAGTCTATTACTATAATGCCCTTCTATGGAATCTTGGGTCATGACAAAGATTTTCTATATTAAATTATTTTTGGAAACTTGCTCTATCTTTATCAATTACTAGAACATACCAAATTACATAGACTTGCATCAATCACAAACACAGAACTATGCTTCTTCTTTATAAATATGTCATCAATGCATGGCAGTGGATACTGTTTCTGATTGTGAGTTTGCTCATATCCCTATAATATATTTTCAACAACATGGAGCTATCCTTCTTCCCTACAAAGCAGATGGGTCTGCAGCCTATGATAAAATATTTGGTCTAACAAACTTATTGTCCAGGAGTTCCTGTAATTGCTCTTGTAACTCCTTCGGCTCAACGTGTGCCATCTTATATGGTGCCTTAAAGATAGGAGCACTGCCTTGGTATTAGGCCAATTTTGAGTTCAATTTCACATTTGAAAGGTAAGCCAAGTAAATCTTCAAGGAATTCATTGAAAAATTCCCTTAACCATCAGCAACTACTCCAAATCTTTGTCAACATCTTATCAACCGTATACTCAGTTATCTTCAAGGCATCATTATACTCATCTATCAACATCCTACCTAAATACATATCACACCCTTTCTCAACATCTTATCAATCTGTATTAAGATTTGCTCCTTCCGATATATGGGTCAGAGCAAACCTTAAGATTAACAAAATAAAAATAGAAATGGAAAAGAATGTGCGCCAACCCATACACGAGAAGAAGCAGATCTTAACATGAACAAAAATCAAAATAAAAATTGCATTGTGTCCAGATCTAAGAATAAGGGGAGAAAATAGACAAAAAAGAAGAAGAAGAAGAAGAAGAAGAGATTATTCAACCCTAGATCCACAAATCTCGTAAATATCTATATATTCTCTATTCTGAATTCGATTCGAAAAAGAAGTATCAAAATCGCACGATATTTTTGTACTTTGCGTAAATTACCTGCGCGAAGAGGAGGTGGCCGACGATGATAGATGGACGCGAACGAAGAATGGAAGAAAGCTTGGGGTTCGAGAAGAAAGTGTCCTTTTCCACGGCAGTGGCAGCCTTGTAAATATGATCAATTTTGTAACCTAACAAGAGGTGCAAGCAAATTAACTGGCACGAGAGAGAGAGAGAGAGATATGATAGGAAAGTGGTTAAAAGAGTACTAAAGACCATAAACAACGAGTGGCATGGAAGGGTCTTCTATTCTATATTAAACCATTTCTAAGCCCTTTGCTTCATCTTTGTGAATTACTATAATAATAGAATAAACCAAATTACACAAACTAGCATCAACTACAACTACTGTAGACCAAATGGAATGGTAAGGTGCATAGTCTTAGTCATCACTAAAACCAAAATATAAACACATCACTTGACTTCTTTATGTAAATATATTTTTTTTTTTTTTTGTTCGCATCATGATATTTAAGAGATAATAGAATGTATAATCACATGATACCTATAAAAAAATCGTCACATTATCTACTTAATAATCGTACATGCATATATAGAGATATTCATACAAAGAAAAATATTGATTCTTGATGCATTTAATATCTATTCATATAATATAGATCATCATGGGCACAAATTAAAATGTCAAAACATTTTAACACAAATATGATGCAAGAATGTGGAGACAAATAACTATAGATATGATAAAAAATAAAGCTAGGGTTTACCTAAGAAACGTATATAATAGGAAAATGTTTAATCCAATGTAAAAAATAACTATCTATAATTGTAAATAGTTAACAAATAATGAAAAAAATAACAAAATTAGAGATAAATTCAGCATGATTTTAATCTTAGGTGGACTCCTTGTATTGTAATTGGGTTGGGCTTCTAACCCATTCCATCCCAAGGGCCTTCTAAGCAACCAAAAAATAAAAAAAATGATCAATTTAATTATTTGATCTTTGTGTAAGTATAGATAGTGAATAGATGAATTATCAAATATTATGTATTTAAGATATATATATATATATATATGATAAAGTATAATTTTACTTTTGATGTCATATTAGAATAATATTATGATATTACAATTACAATAAATATTTTATTATCTTCCTAATGCAAACTTTGCATTTGAAGCTAATCGTTTTGTTCATATTAAAAAACAAAAAATATATTCTTACATATTTTGAGCAAAATATCTGCAGAAACATGATAATTAATTATGTAAATATAATTTTAACTTTTAATAAATGAAAATATAAGTGAAGTAAAAATGAAAAGATTTTTATTTGCATGATTTTTGAAGTACAAAAATTATGAGTTATGCATAATAAATTAGTCTATCAAATTCTCAAGAGACTTAGTCACACGGAGACATGAAGGACATTTTATATATTCCATTTGACGGCTTAGATTCATAAAGTTTAACTATAATAAACTTTAAAAAAAAAGAATGAATTAATTTAGTGTTAACCTCAAGCTCAAGGTTGTTGTAGCAATTTATCTTATCTCTTAGATAAACTTTTATGAAGTCAACTTAATTAAGTTTTACAAATAATATAATATATCACGACTAGGACAAATATAAATATAATAAATTTTGTTGGATACTCTCATTAACTAAACTTACCTATTATAATTTAATAGCAAATGAAATGATAGTTTGTGAAAGAGATTTAATTTTTAGCAACTTTTAATTATAAATCTTCAAAAATACTTTATATATACACCTCAAGTGATGGCCCGATTCATTGTAAAATTCACAAAAATATACAAGAGATTAAATTACACTCTCAAATAATTGCTGCCAGAAACAAAAATACAAAGCTAAAATTACTTACAGACATGCTCATGTGCATGGGATTTTATAATAATAATAATACTATAACGGTTGGTTCCATAAATAAAAGCCAACAAAGACGACGGCGGCTAATATCTTCTTGGCTGTTGGCTCCATAAAAAGGAATCAAGAACACACATAAAAGTCCAAGTCCAAGTCCAAGTCCAAGCGAGCTACTCCGCCTTCTTGGAATCCGGCCCCCCACTCTCACCCATTCTCCACCCGCTTTCATCAAACTCCTTTCCTTTCCTTCCAGTATTCATCTACCACTACAACCTCTCTCTCTCCTCCCCTTCTTCTACCCGTACACACCCGTCTTTTTCCTCCCATATCTCTCTTCCATCTCGATCGCTCTCCAATTATGGCGTCCTTCTTCTGCTCCGCCAAGTTCTTCTTCCTCATTTTCCTGGCATCGGCCGTCCCAATCGCCTACTTGATATCTCTGGAGACTGCCAAGCCGACCACACACGTTTACCACTACCACAGCACCGGCTGGATGCGGGAGTGCGGCAAGTGGGACGATCTCAACCGCCGATTCCTCGTCTCTTTCATGGAGGGAGGCGTGGGCCAGATCCCGGTCCCCGACGACGGTCAATCTCCGGCCGCCGTCGTGGAGGAGGTGCCGGTGATCAGAGACGCCGATTTGGCTGGAAACGCGTCGCTGGGCATTGTGATTGACCGGCCGAGGAATCGGCTGCTGGTGGCGGTCGCTGACTTGTTTGGCAGCCGATACGGTGCGCTGGCGGCCTATGATTTGTCCAGCTGGAACCGTCTGTTTCTCGCTCAGCTCAGTGGTCCAGGTACATCTGCCGATTGTTTTGATACCCTGCTCTTGAGGTTCATCGTTACTGGGGCCTGGGGTAGTTTACTAAAAAAAAAAAAAAAAAAACAAAATTAATTTAAAAGCTAATAATGATTAGGGATTTTGTGAGGCGAAAATCTAGGTCTTATTTTCTTCATCCATAAAAATGAATATTTAGCTTTTAATTCCATTTTGATTTTGGCGTTCATTTTTATTTTCCATCCACACTAGTTGTGGCCTAATTTTGGTGTGTGTGGGTGTGGGGTGTAAAACTGATGTACTTGCGCCGAATAGCGGGTGGAAGTGAGAAGATCCTAATTAGTGGGGTCAGAATTAAATAGTCTAAATAAGGTTGTTGGCTTTCCCATCCGTCATTCCATATCAAGTCTCAACCAACCAAAATAGGAAGCATTAATCGTTCGTTATTTCATTTCCCCCTCTCTGCCTCTTTTCATATTATTTACGAAAAATCTTCTCAATCTCCATATAAATATACATATTTATTGCTCTAAAGATTGGCTTCTTTGTGACTAAAAGGAGGGTTAAACTTTTCTCAAAACAATTAAGCTTCTCTAAATTCCACCCCCCCCCCCCCCCCCTGCCCAAACATAATGGCTGGGTATTTTCAACGATAACAATGCTAATATTGATTATTTGCGACGTTGGTTTCTTGTTGATATATTCATTATTGCTCTTTTGGGAATCTAAACAGGAGATGAGAAATCCTTAGCAGATGATGTAGCAGTGGATGCAGAAGGCAATGCATATGTGACCGATGCCAAAGGGAGTAAGATTTGGAAGGTGGGGGCGGCCGGAGAGTTCCTAGCCACCATAAGAAGCCCACTCTTCGCCGCAAAAGAGTGGTACAAAAACTTGGTTGGGCTTAATGGGATTGTTTACCATCCAAACGGGTACTTAATAGTGATCCACACTTTCTCCGGCAATCTGTTCAAGGTGGAGTCGGGAGACGGAAATCATGAAGTGAAGTTAATTGAGATGGTCGGAGAGTCATTGCCATTTGGAGACGGATTAGAGCTTTTATCGCCCACTAAGCTTGTGGTTGCCGGGAACCCGTCAAGGTTAGTGGAGAGCTCTGACGACTGGAAAACGGCGGCGGTTGTGGGCAAGTTCAAGGGGCCAGCGCACCGGTTGACGACGGCGGCGACAGTGAAGGATGGGAAGGTGTATTTGAACCATATGTTTGGGTTGGGATATCCTAAGAGGAAGCATGCTCTGGTTGAGGCTGTTTTTTCTAGTTAGGAGAATGGCGCGAGATGAATTTGGTACTCTTTTTAATTGGTGAACAAGTGAGTAACTTGGGTCACCATTTGAATGGCTTTTTTCTCTTTTTTTTTTTTTACAATTTGTTGGATAATTTAAATTGGCCATGTTATGAGATATTGGTAATGCCATCTATCTGTTTACAATAATATTGACAATATAAAGTATACAATTACCCACTTTTAAGGTTTTTTTTTTTTTCACAATTTTATTATTTGGTAGAAGACTTTTAGCAGACATTTTCTTGCTCCAATCTATTGCCTAAAAGGGTCCTCCTAATTCAATTGGATTCTTAAATTTGGTTTCTATTGGCTACTGAATTTTACCACTAGGGTGGTGATTTAGTTATAAGTAATTGTATTGATAAATCTAAGATATTGAATTTGAATCTCCTAATATCAAACAAAACATGAATGTCTTGTACGGTACGTACAGTCTATCATCATTACGTTAAATTAGACTTAAAATAATAAAAAAATAAAGCTGCAGAATAAAACAAACTCTCTCTCAAGGTTAGTTTTTTAATGAAAAAAAAGAAAAACTCTCTCTCAAGGTTAGTTTTTTAATGAAAAAAAAGAAAAGAAAAAGAAATGGGCATGTGATTGGACGACTTGGTGACGACTGACGAGACCATCAGGGTATAATAACCTGCTGAGCTGTGAGGACACGGGCCGAGCACTGTACTCGGGAGAATCATCATACGTGTGAGAGTGCACGTGCACATCCACTGGACACGGAGACCACGGAGACTCTTCGTGGGGAGCCCCACACCCGATAGATTCTCAAGGCCAATACCCCGTTACAGGAGTCGGTCACTTGAGGAAGAGAATCTTGATCTTTCCCTTATTCTTTTAAGGATCCACACTTCCCTCCTGCCCACTAACGCATCATGGATGGTCCACCATTGTCCTCGATAATGACGCTTAATTACAAAGACGCCCTTTGCAACGAATCCACTCCAACTCCTCAAGTATCTCCAAGTATGTGTCGTAAGCCGGTAGCTAAAAAATTTTAAGATTGTTAATAATGTTAAGTTAAGAATTTATATTTTTATATTTAGTATAATTTTTTTATAATAAAAATTTTAAAAAATAGAATTCTTGAAAATGATTTTTAAGTAACTTTCTTATAAATTTTTTTTTATGAGGAGTTAGAAATCCAAGTTTCTCATGAATTTGGGAATATTTTTAACAAAAAATAAAGATTAAAACACTCCTAATAATTTTATAACCTCATACAAATATATTATATATTAAATATAAACATATATATTATAATATATTTATAAAATATTCTATATATATATTAGAGTAGATATTCATACAAATATATATATTATGTATATATATACATAATGTATAAAAAATGACATTTTTTTAATTTTTTAAAGATATGAGTTCTAATATTTTATATAGTAAAGAAATTTATTATTTTTAAATAAAAAATCAAATAAAAATAATTTTGAGAAAGGAATATGAATTTTTAAAAATATTATATTTAAATTAAATATAAAAATATAAAATTCTTAAAAAAAATTTAATATTTTTAAAAATATTTAAATCTAACCAAATAAGTAAGCATCGGAACGGAAAGATCTCACCCATCCTTCCTCCTCAGATGCATCATTCGAAATAAAAATGGAGAAATAAAATTCACGGCAAGAAACTCAAATAAGAGAAAAAGATGGGGGCATTTCTCAAACTCAAAGCACCTGTTCCGCGTTATCTGCCTCTCTTCTTCCACGTCAAAGCGGCAACGCCTGGTTGGTTATTGCAATTTTATCCATTTTATTTTCATCTCTTGTTGATTAACGAGTACACCAACTCTCCACCAGTGTTTTCTTGACTTAGAGATAGTACCTGGGAAGCATCTTTCTTGCAAGTGTGTATTGTCACTGTAAATGGAGAGGCAGCGAAGTTTCTCTGTTAAAACCAGTACTTTTTTGGTGTTTTCTTTGGCAATCTGTTCTTCTGTGATCTTTCTCGTCGTCTTCTCCATCTGGGTCGTCAAGGCCATCCCTGCGGTTCACCAAGAAACGCATTTTCAGGTCAGAAATCCGGCTCTTGGTCTGGCTGTCAAACCCTTAACTGTTCATTCCTCTACCGCTTTTAGTACAGATAATCTTTCAACTAGTGGAGTTAGTAATTCGGTTCTGGTTGGAACCCAATTTCGGATACCAAGAAACAGATCCGGCTTTGCTAATTTTTCAAGAAATGAGGTTTCGGGGGATGAAAAAGATGAAGACCATGTTGTAAATAGGGATTTGGCAGATGATGGAGATGATACATTAAGTAGGAATACTTCTGGGTTTTCCGAAGATTCAATTTTTATGAGGCTTCATAAGATGGAAAATGAGTCCAAGGTGTTAGTAGAGGGAATGCCCATGGGTGATGCTGTGAAAGGTAATGTGACCACTGGGCAACAGAATGTTTCCTATACTTCATCTGAGAAAGACGAGGTTTCAAATGGTGAGGGGATTAAACAAAAGAACGGTAGCTTTTGTGATGTCACGAAAGGGAGGTGGGTATTGGATGGGAAGCTACCTCTGTATACAAATGGTTCGTGTCCCTTTATAGATGAAGGATTTAATTGTGAAGGAAATGGGAGATTGAATAAAGGGTACATGAAGTGGAGGTGGCAGCCGCAAGATTGTGAAATTCCGAGGTACTACCACATTTGTCTTTCTTAGGATTTACCATTTGTGTCAAATTGCAAGCTTTTACAAGAAATGGTTACTGATTGTAGGATAAATTGTAATGTTTCTGTTCTGGTAATGTTTAGGTTCAATGCAACCAAAATGCTCGAACTGATCAGAGGGAAGAGGCTAGTTTTTGTGGGTGATTCAATTAACAGGAATCAGTGGGAGTCCATGTTATGTTTGTTGATGGGAGCCATTAAAGATCCTAGGAGGGTGTACGAGGCTCGGGGCCGGAGGGTCACCAAGGAGAAAGGAGATTACAGCTTCAAGTTTGTGGTAGTTCCCCAAAACGCCTTATTACCCCAAATTTTTGTTGGTTCTACTTGTGGGTGTACGCTGTATTTGATTATTGAGGTTGTTTTTTACAGGATTATAAGTGTACAGTTGAGTACTATGTAACCCATTTCTTGGTTCATGAGAGCAAGGCAAGGGTTGGCAAAAAGAGGGTGCAGACTTTGAGGATAGATACTATGGACAGGGGCTCATCAAGGTGGAAAAGAGCTGATATTCTGGTCTTCAATTCTGCACATTGGTGGAACCATTTCAAAACAAAAGCTGGGTAAGCGTGTTTCTTGTTTGCTAGTAAGGCTCCTATACTTAACAATTTTCTAGGAACAATAAAGTGTGTGATCTTTAGGGAGGATGCACATGCAAACATAGAATTCATGGGAATAGCACTCAATATTTGCTCTCCTACAGTAGGAGGGGGAAGGAATAACTGCTTAGAGAAACTTCAGCAGGAACTAGCATGCCCTTAAATATTAGGCCGAAGCGGTCCCCAGTTATGCAGCGTTATGCTAGTTTTGAATGAATTTAGAAGTTTGAGAGCTAAGCATGGGATAATGGAAACTTCTTTTTTTTTAGCCTTTAACATTTGCAAGGGAACTGGATTGGAAGCACGGGAGCTTTTAAAGTTCTAGTATAGTATTTAACTGAACAACTGAAGTACCTAATGGCTTTTGTGATTCTACACATTCAATTTTCCTCTTTCTTTGTAGATTTCATGCAATCTTAACCATTGTCATCACTGCAGCACATAAGGAAACGTAGATTTCATTTGAAACTACGCATTATTGATTATATAGACTCTTGGCTTTTGTGGCTTAACTTCAGAAATGATGATAGATACTGCCACTGACATATTTATGATGCCAATATTTACATTAATGCAAGTATTGATTAGACTAGAAGTGGGATGTAGAGAAAGATCTGCCATGTAGCAAAGGTTTCTTTTATAGTTCCTGTTTTGTGTTTCTTATGGAAAGTCTGCTTGCGTCTGAACAGGACCAACTATTACCAGGAAGGAGATCAAGTTCATCCTCGTCTTGATGTTTTGACTGCCTTTAGGAGGTCTATAATAACTTGGGCATCATGGGTAGATAAACATATAAATCCAAGCAAAACCCGAGTTTTCTTTCGAAGTTCTGCACCTTCCCATTTCAGGTTTGGCCTTGCATTCTAAACTAGAAGCCAGTTCCCAGCATCCTCCTCTCATCATTTGCTGAATAGTTCTTAATTTGTCCGGATAGGGGAGGTCAATGGAATTCTGGCGGCCATTGCAGAGAAGCTATTCAACCACTTAATGAAACTTCAGGCTTCATTTACCCAGAAAAGAATCGCATTGTGGAGGATGTCATAAGGCGGATGAGAACTCCGGTGACATTCTTGAATGTGACTGGTCTTTCAGAATACCGAACGGATGGCCATCCATCTGTTTATGGAAGAAAGTCTGGAAAGATCTACTCTTCAAGTGCGGAGGATTGTAGCCATTGGTGCCTTCCCGGCGTTCCGGATACCTGGAATGAGTTGTTGTATTCCCATTTGCAACTAACATGGAAGAGAGATTTGTAGAGTGAGATGGCTTGGTCTGTCCAAGCACCTTGTAAATGGTCACATTTGGATTCAATTCTTTTCAAAGTGGAGGAGTTCATTTTGCTTTGTTAATTGTAGAGGGGCTTTATAATACACGTAATCATCTCAACACAAGAAGCTTCTCGTCATTCAAAGAAATAATAATCATCTCAACACAAGAAGCTTCTCATCATTCAAAGAAATAATATTGTACTCAATGGCTAAAAAATGGCTTTATAGCAGAGTATTATTCTTTCGTGGTATTTCTATTTCCATTGTCTTATTTCTTTTAATACTTCAATAAGTAGCTAGAGAATTTTCTAGCCCATCTCCAATGTGCTTAAGTCGAGCTATACAAATATATAAAGGCACACCATGTCTATGCTACACAGCCTAGACCCCTTAAGAGATGTAGAATCTTAACGGTCTACCCCCATAGGAGCAATAGGATGGAGCACTACTACAGCTATACAATATTAAGCTTACAGCGAGAAGGTTCATCAATGAGACTGGTGTTTCTTCGCTCGACCTTGAGAAATCGATGAATCATCTCTCTTTGAATCCTCTGGCTTTCGAGCCCAGGCAGGAGCTTGATCAGGTCCATACCGGTAATCATAGAAGAGCTCCTCGCTAGCTTCAATATGCTCCTTGGCAAAAATGCCAACTCGATGATCACCAGCAACCAGCATTACCTGCACACAATCATCTCGGTGTACTTGATATGTGATATTCGCAATAAGATTTTAATGGACTATACACACCTTTGCATAACAGTTGGGATTTGACGAGTGGTTAGCAAATTTCAGCTTGTCACCTTTGCGGTAGGCATCAAGGACATACTGCGGAAAATGCAAAAGGGTACATTTTAGATTTCTCACAGCATAATAACCAAGTTTAAAGCTCCAAGTTCTGTCTTCTGTCATTCACCCCTGTTAACTGGCAACATTTCATGTTGGCTTTTGCAGGAAGTTTTGGGTTAAAAAGATGCTAAACATGAAGGCAAAGGGGAAATTCAAAAGTGAGGATAAATGAAAAGCAAAAAGACTACAATGAATCGGGTAAAAATCTGAACTTCGATATTTGAGAGGAAAAAGAAAAAGGAGTTGGGGAGGGTGGGGTGTTCAAGATGTTCGTTGTTGCTACATACTGATCAACAAGCATCTAATAACAAATGCATGTAAAGAACGCTTGATTTAGTTTTCTTATCTGGAAATAATCTTTTAAAACTAGCAGAAGATAATTTTAAACTGGTTCTGAAGCAAGAAATGATAGTGCAGAGTAGTAAGGTACAACACTGAAAGGTTAAGGTACATCCAGAGTAAAGAAGTCATTATTGAAGGACTCTAAGCAACTACAATCTCATCTTGAAGAGCAGTTACAGGGTTTATGCAATATGGGTAACAACAGTTACAAAAATTCTCTTGTCGTGGTGGTTGCTACTAACCCTATCTCTTATGCTGCATATGAAGTATATGCCAATTATTTTATTTCAGATTCTAGTATAACTTATAAGCTATTTATCTGCCAAATCTAACTGAATAATAATCCAATTCTAAGCTATTTATATGAATATATATGCATGATCCAATTAAGCTTTAACATGACTACTTATGGTTCGTTCCTTGAATTCTGTCACTATGTGTTCCATTCAAGAAAAAAAAAACTGTTTTTTAGCCATAGCCATCATGTATTGCTATAATACCTCAATCTTTAGACTTTCACTTTGTTTTATTTTATTTTTGATTCATTTATTCACTGTTTATCCATGTAAAATCTTTAAACTCAATTATCCTATAGTTCATATTATTGCACTGAACTGTTTCTCCTTGCATGTGGTTTAACTAGTAACAACCATTCTCCCCATGCAACCCTCCAACTTCGTATGAGTTAGATGAATTCCATGTAGCCAGAAGGGTCAACTAGGAACAAAACCAAGTTCTCAAAATGTTAGTACATAGTGGCTGACACAGCTTATGGCAGCCTGAAATTTTATCATCAACATACCAGGCAACTACCTGAGATTGTGTATACCGTACATCAAATAAGTCATCATGCTTTGCCTTTGAGAAGTAATGTAATCTACTCTGTAGGATGATGATTAACAGGTACAACAGTATTCTCTTGTCTGTATTTATTTATCATAGATGCCATTCTCGTATATTGCCAGTATGAGGAAAATCAATTGTCTGCAAGTCCTTATTAAGATATATTTGCACAACAAGAAGGATCCAATGATACATCTATCCATAATTTCATGAATATTCACACATCTACATATGTGTGTGTGTGTGTATTAGATAGAACACATATTACCCGAGGTGTTTACATCTTGCAAAGATGTCATTTTCACCACAGTGGTATCCATCTAAAAGTTGTGTTGCAAATTTGGTACATATCAGAAAAATATAGAACTCACTATTACATGATATGATCTAATTTAAATATTTTATAAGTTTAACTAGAAGATGTACTTTATTTTATTCTGGAAAATAGTAAAACTCAATGGGAAAAAAGAGCATGAAACCTATTGCTAAAGATTAAAAATGTACCAAGAACCAGGGGAGGATCCAAGACTTTTATATAGTGGAGGCATAAGTTATAACATAACATGTGCTCTGTTGCCACACACGTACAATACTGGCTGAAAGCTAAGCTATAGAAATCAATTGGGTTCATTGAACTGTTGAGGCTTTTGCAAAGGGATACATAATTACATAAAACCCACCTTTAGTTTACTATAACATTCACTTTCTGTTAACCTTACACAAATCTACCTACATTATTTTTAATCTAACAAAAAACTACCTAAGTTCTAGATCTTCATGGAGGAAAATTTAATAAAAAATAGTCAGCACATTTCAATAACATAGAAAAAGTGTTAGCAAAAGTTACGAAGTTAAAAAAAAAATTATTTGAGGGGTTTTACAACTATCTCCTGTTGCTGACATTTTAATAGAACTCCTCAACTGATTTCTCTTGGACTTGCAACTTTGCCAACACTTTTCTCTACCTTTAAAAAAATGTATAGACTGTTTTTGCAAAAAAAATTTCCATGAGGATATAGATCTTAAGAAGGTCTTTGTTAGGTTAAAAATGATCTAAGTAGTTTCTTGTAAGGTTAACAACAAATTTAATGAATAATGAATATTATGTTAAACCGCAAGTATGTTATGCAATTATCCTTTCTTTTTAAAATTGCAAGTGACGAGTGACATTTCACAAATTTTCTTGGACGTTTTTGGTCTTGAGTGTGTGTTGTGTTTATGAAAGATTTCTACAATTCTTCTTGGGCCCACATAATACAATCTAGTGATGTTAGACACATTATAATTTTTTTATGCCATACAACTTAGACAAAAAGAGAAATTTCTAGGGAGAGCTCGCCATTGCACTGTGTGGGCTTGTGTCCATCTTAAATTCGATAAAAATTACTTTGTATCTCACCATCCATGAGCTTGATTGACTCAAGCTCCATATTATAGGAAAATTTTCAAGATGCATTGTGGGGGCTTCATGCCCCCACCCTGGATCTGCCTATGCCAAGAACATTCGATTAAAGCCACAAAGAAAAACAAAAGAATGAAACATTTAAACAAAATAAATTTCACTTGCCTGATCATTCAAGTCAAAGAGAAAAGATGAGTTTGCACGATCATAAATCTTCCCACGTTTATCTGCTTCTCTGTGTGAAATCAATTCACCAGTGTATTCTCCAAGATAATCATTTTTGTTGACAGGGTTCTGAAGTAAAAATCATCCAAGTACTAAGAAAAAACTAACAAGGAATTTACAAAAACAATAAAAAGAAAGTGAGAGATACTAAGCTTCCTACCTTTAAGAAGGCTCCCCATCCAGCAACCTCAGATTTTGCTAAAAGGATCTGACAAGAAGAAAAAGTGGTATTAAACAAGCATGATTATTAAAATCACATGCACAATGCTTTTGTGAAAGTGAAATTTTGAGAAAAGGTCACCCTTTGTTGTTGTCTCAGAAGGAGTCTCATATTTCCACACTGGCCATCTCCTTGCCTTGGTGGCTCACCTAATGAACCATCCCCACAGCTGCATAAAGCGTGGATTTTTCAAAAAACTGCTCAATGAAAAAGGTTTCCAAAATGAAAGCAAAAATGTCAATCCAGTGTAACAGCTCATTGTTTTGTCCTGAGTTATGCCCTAATATAGGTGAATTAAAGGTTACGTGCTCCTATAATCATGATTGGTATGTGGTATTTGAGTGTGAGAGGCCTAAGGATTGTGCTATGCCTAAGTGTGAGAGTTGGCAAAGACTGTTGACAGATGACATAGATGGTCTACAATTTGCCGTGGTGGACTTTTGAAAGCCTAAAGATAACTGTTGACAGTTTGATGATTGGTTGACAGGAGAATTGAAGTTTCGATAGAATGGCTGGGGTGTTGAGAATGTCAAAACATTCCAAAAATTCATGAAACCACTGACAGTTTTGAGGGAAATCTTGACAGTTTGGTTGTTTTGATGGTTATGGGGATATGCTTGAGAACAATGTAGCATATTGAAAACACCTAACTCACAACTACAATAGCATAAATGTACAAGTGTACAGGATCATTACCTAACCCAACAGTTTCTACAAACATCTGGATCACATTCCCGTCCAGCAGCAAAGCATGGGCATTGCCGGCTTCTGCATTGACTCTTTGCACAGTGGCATCCCCTGAACCGGTTTTTACAGCTTTTGGAGCACCTGAATTAATCGTTTGGAATGAAGTTTTTACCCCCAAGTGATCATTAAATTGCAACAAATAAAATTCCCAGCTAGCACAAAGGATATAAGAAAATTATGTGATTATTAACTTATTTATGAAACTAGATCAAACTCGAGAAAATTATCCCTCATACAAGTGACTTTTGTTTTCTTTTTCTTCTCTTGGTATTACTTTACCTCATTCTGTTATTGCACCTAATCAGATCAATTAATCCTTATAATTCCTCGAGATTGGCTGGAGAATGTCTATTTTGCCTTATCATCCCAAAGCATGGATTTCATACAATTTACCATTTAGCTAGAATTGCTCTCTGACTTGGAATGACATCAACATTTTTCAAGGCCTTACGGCATTTAATTCATTTAAGAGCTTACCCACAGTACTTCTCACAGCAAGTTCCATTATGCAGACAAGGGCATTGCTTTCCACACATAGGCTGACATCCACATGGTTTATATTGCTTACAGGACTGGTTTTTACCACCTGCAATTCTTTTCCACATTGATGGATGGCCAGCTGACTTCCACGAATATTTAAGCTTCCGTGTTCTGCCCCTTCTACGGATTAACCTTGACCTTGTTGGTGTCTCTCGCTCCTAAGACAACCAAAAAGAGAGGTCCAATATTAGCACCCCAGTCCATAGGGAAAGTGATAATGATTAATTGTCTAGTAAGGTGTACAGAGGAGTTCCCCAAGATTGACCTTCAACCATTAGCAACAACAGGGAAACTCTGGCACTTCTAAGTTCAATTAAGCAAAAGAGTCATCATCACTAGCCATAATTCGAGATGTGGTCAGTTACACGAATTCTCGCTCTTCAATCATCTTTTTGTTTTTTAATCTTTTTAGAATTCATGATGGGCCTTAAAAAGAGTGACCTAGCAAGTTTAATTCTAACAAGCACGGACACTTCTTGCAATGTGCAGTGTCTATGTAGAACTGCATCAGACACTCTCTGCCACATTTGACTCCTGTCTAAATGTGTCATATTATATTTTAATTTACTAAAGCAAACTCTTCAAGCACTTGGGGACACTTGGGAATATGCATGTACATAGCTTAAGAGACAAATGAAAAGCATTGTAAATTTAAAAGAATGATTTAGAATCTAATAATGAAATAAGTAGAAGAATGGGCTTTATTTAAATAAGCAAATATGGATGCATAAACAAATTGGAATTAGATACTAATATCTTTTCAATAATAGTTCTTTTGCAATAAATGAAAAAATATGATTTTTTTTTACTGTTTTGATATAATACATACTTCTCTATTTTTATTATTTTTAACAAATAAAAATACATCTATAGTGCCAAAAAAGTGGGAAAAAAAAGTCCGCTTATTCATAGACACATACAACCAAATACTAATTTTTGGAGAAGATAGGAATTGTATCTTCATATATATCCAAACAAAATACAGCAAGCAATAAAAAAGATTAATAGTAAAACAGTTGGACCAGATGATATCTCAATAAAATCATGGAAATATTATTCATGGACATATAAAAATATAAATTGTCTATGCCTTTATTTATTGTTATCATATTTTTGAAATTTTCCTTCTCATGCCACATCCATGTCACCTTCTGTGTCCTTCCGTGCTTACAAGGATTAGTTTTGTCTAAGAGTAAGATGGTACGAATAAAAACCATATTAAGACAATAACACATGGTCAATCTCATAAAACATGTGCACACAATCAATTGGTCTACTGATATGTCCTTGAAAATCCTTTTGTTCTTCAAATAAAAGAATCATAAATAGGTTATACATCCCATGTCAGTCAACAGCATGCTTCAAGTTCACAAAGTGGTAAGAGGACAGGATATCCCAACTAGCTAGGGGGCGTATTCTGTTGTGGGTGGCAGCAACCAAGTGCTTTAGTTACTGATATGTCCTTGAAAATTCTTTTGTTCTTCATACAAAAGAATCATAAAATAGGTTGTAGACATCCTATGTCAGTCAACAACATGCTTTCAAGTTCACAAAATCTGATGTGGTAAGAGGATAATCCCAACTAGCTTAGCTGGTATTGCCTGTTCGTGGCAGCAGCAACCAGTCCTCTCATGTGCCTAAATCAGCTGGTAGACCTACGGCCTACTTATTCAGAAAAGGTGAAAAGAAAAGGAGTGAAAGAATACAAACCATAAATTCTGCATCAACTTTATTGTTGTCTTCTGAAAATGAACTTGGTAAGTCAATAGCTCCACAAGGCAGTGCAGCACTATCATTGTACATGTAACTGGAGACTTCTATGCAAGTCTTCAAGCCAGAGAGTAAGTTCCTCGCTATAAGACAACTGAAAAGCATGAGCTCAGACACAATTTATCAGCTATGGATTTCAGGAGGTCCAAAAAAAAAAAAAAAACCATATAAAAACTGCAAATGAATCCATAATATTGAAATATAAATACAAGCATGTGCATGATGAACAAACTGCAATCATATAAAAATATAAGTACTCCACACAATACGGTTGCAATAGTTATGGAAATGAATCCATTTATAGGTTGATTTGAATTCTTCTAATGAAACTTTGCCAGGGTAGATTTTCTACTATTTCTTTAAATTCCAGATTGATATATAATTTAAATCAGAGTCCAGTCATACAAATAGAATTCCTGAATTACTGGCTTTTATTGGCAGGTTGTTATCTAAGTTTTGTATGCTCAAATGTCATGTTCCTTAATTTCTCTGCTACTTGATCCTCCCTTGGGGAAAAAAAAACTGCATGGCATTTAAACAGACACAGAATATAACAATTTCCAGTAAGTGGTAAATGATGCTGTCTTCCAGCCGTTATTAAGGTGAATAACAAGATAGTACACAAAATGATCATGTTCTATGTATCGCATTTGATTCTAGAATTTGAAGGGGCAGGGGGTTGCAGATGTCATAATCCAACCAGTGTCTGGTTAGGGTGAGGTAAGAAAGTTTGAGTTGGGTTCTGGGTGAGCTCAGTTTAAATGACCCCAAATTACCTGCTCCATATAAATATGGCAGGCACCAACATATAAATACTCTGTTTTACATTCCACCCATTGTGACCTGCCCCACAAATCTGTCCCAGAACCCATGATAGCACAAATGAGCACTGTCAGGAAATAGACCTTATTTTGGTGATGGCACCACAAATGAACTATCACAGGTTCTTGGACAGATTTGTGGGGCACCATTTCCCGAAAGGGCTAATTTGGGCTAGGCCATATGAAGGATGGGTGGATGAGAGTTAGAGCCCTTGCCCATACCCACCCAGTTGCCAGCTCCTACTCATGCTGATTTCAAACATAACAATGTTAGTTATAGCAAGGAAGGATTATGCCACTACCTGTTTCTCCCAAACATCTCTATTCCCTTCAAGTATAGTTCTTTCTCAAAAGGTTTCCACTCACTGTTGTTTAAAACCGCTTCAACTTGTCCTTCCACAAAATTGGTTGATTCCTTCAAAACAGGCACTTCTGTACCATGGCTAATCCCTTTTGCTTCATATATGACACGATCCTCAAGCCCAGGCCTGGGAACATCAACTGGACATCTGAATTTATCTGAAGCAGATTCATATAATAAATGCTCTGCATCTTTATTGGGCATAAGGAGCTCATTTTTATACCCTGTCTCAAATTCAATGTCTCCAACTTCTGTATTTGAACTTGAATCCACATTCAGAAATCCTTCACAAACCATGCTATCGGTTTTCTGAGCTGATAAACTTTTCTGTTTTTTGCTAGAACCTTGGACATCATCTGAAGCCAATACAAGGCTATCTGGCTCAGTATTTGTACATTTTTGGACCTTACGTTTCCCCATTTCGTAATGCATCACTGCCATGAGATATCCAAGCTTAGAGATGAGGAACATTTAAACTATGAAAAGATGCTGATGTAATAATCATCATTTTCTCAGCAATGCAACCATTTTCAGGATGAAAGGATGCGCATACAACCATCACCTGCCTCCTCAGAACTGGGCAGGACTGGGGTCCTGACTGCCTCGTCTGAACTTTTACTTTCAGGTCTATGTAAGGTATTAACCACTGAACTTTCTGGCAAGTCTTGGACAAATTTTAACTGATGACCACCGTAGTAGAAATTCACATGTAGAAGTGGTAGAAACTCAAGTCAGTAAAATAGGCTAGTCAATAACAATACTAATAACCAAAAGAGACTTTCAAGCAGGCATTTTCTCTTCCACAATACAACAATATGGCTTTCACTTCATTGGAAATCATCTAAGCAATTTGTTACTAGTTCTTTGCTTCATGACGCAAATGTACATATCAAAAAGAGACTAGGCTTGATGTGTTTATGAGCAAGCAAGCAAGAAATACATAAAATTTAGTTAGTTTTTGTGGCCACAAAAATTTTTGTTATCTTATGCTAAAAGAATTAAGAAAAGATTGTGTTAATAAAGCTAAAAAATTAAGGGATTTGATAGCTGGTGCAAAAAATATGGCAGAATATGTTCAAAATAAATCCATTATCTCTTCCTTTTCAACAAATAAATATGAAAACTGTCTATTACTATGCTTAATTACAGGCTAAGTGTTAGGTTGTACAGATCATCAAAGATTACCAAACATGATATGATGATTAAAAGAAATTCATGGTATAATCATACCCATAAGCTTCAAATGACAGAATATATCAGTCTTGTGAGCATGTCACCATGGACAAGAAGAGGCCCCTCAACAGAAGAAGGGCACCATGTGATTTCCTCACAAAACCCAGTACTCATTCAGCAATAAATCAAGCTAGAGCTCATGCAATCCCAAAATAAAATTTTAGCAAAAGATTGCTAATGAAACTTTACTTTTTTTATGCTTTCCTCTTGGAATTTTGAATATCAATACAAAGAAACTCCAAAAAATTGAAACTCCAATGAGAAATATTATCTAATATGATCAAAAGGCAAAGAAATATACCCACCCTCAGGTAACACTGATCACTGCAAGGTTTTCCATCTTCATCTGATTCAGAGGAATATGAATGCTTTTCATTCTGTCAAGCAAACCATCTTTTTGGCTTAACAAATGGAAAAAGAAAAGGTCAGATCCACAAAATGTTTGAAAGGCACCACTTCTTACAGAATAAATGGGACTCTGGGAACAGCCATGCAGACGGCAGTCAAAAACCTGAAAGGCAGATGAGCATGATTCATGAGTCTTGAAGCAATCCAAACAATATTTTTTTCTTATTTTAGTTTCTTAAAAAACCAGTATAAGTTTCAGATCAATTACCAAACACCGACGACAAAACAGATTGTCAAAAGAATCTAATGCAGCACTAAGACTTCTTTCCAGCAAGTTGTTCTTCTCTGATCCATTCTCCTCATCTCCATTAAAGTCTTGGTCATGTTTCTCCTGATTTTTTTCCTTGAGCATGTAACAACGCTCCTGCAAATCCCGAATATAAGTACATCTGACAACAATTAACTTAGTGATTGGGACAATACATTGACTTCTAAATTATGAAACACGCATCATGCCACATTAAATGCAAGAATGATTATACCCATAACTATCCAAGACATACTGACTATGATGACCAAAAAAATTTACCTGGATTTCAGAAGTGGTGCCTCCAATGTATTGACTAATAATGTTGAGCACTTCCTCATTGAGCCCATACTCCTTGAAGGTCATCCTAAACGATAAAAGCGAGTAATATCGACACATAACTTTACAGGAAACGCATATATTGATATAAAAGGAATCGAATTTTTTTGTGTGACAGATTCTGAAATAAACTATATTAGTGGTATGAGACTACTGTAGTGGCTTCCCAATATAAACATGCATGTATATCCATGCCACTGCAATTAAAGCACCTCATGCACCAAGATTAAGATAGTTTCTCTTTGGGCAATGATAAGTGAACTACATGAATGTAAGAACTCACATAAGGAAATTAGAGCATATGAAACCTTTTTAACTGTGCAAGGACTGTCAATTCCTTTTCTTATCCACTATCTAGCTTGGATAAAATTTTTCGAACTCCATGACTAAAGTTCATGCATGAAAGTAATTATATAGTTTATTAGAAAAACAGAATAAATTTCTCATGTTTTTTCATGGAATAGAACAAAAAGTCATCCTTTCTTAAGGTAGAGGCTTATCTCACCAAAGCCCTAAATGCTGTGGACCTCTCCATTTTTGTACATGCTTATTATACACTTGTGTTGAATTTAATCATAAATATTAACTTGATTAAAATGATAACTTTTTCTAGTAAAATAAAAAGACGGGATTCAATTATTAATATATGTTTTTATCTAAAAAAAAGTACTAATATATATATATATATAAGCTTCATATGATACTATTATTAAAAGGCAAGGAGGTGAGTTTGATATGTGAACTCCTGTGAAATTTTTTAATTACGAAAATACCCCAAATGTTAACCACTAAAATATCATTTTTTTATTAACTAAAAGGCTCATTTTGTGATCTAGTTTAATAATTATGCATTTTTCTTTTAGTTATCAATTGCCAATACACGCTCCATTTCCAACCCAATTATAATTTTGGTGAGAAAGTTATCACGCACTTTACATGTGCACATTACCCTAGTAAAAATATGTGTCTACTTTATGTCACTAAAAGCATGATAGATGTATGCTCTCTCATTCAAACAAAAAGTATTTCAAGTCAAAATTTGAGCTTCATGATGGATTCATCTCAATCAAAGTCAGACAAGAAGGTTGGTAAGGACATCAATGCATAAGTTGTTGGGGTTCATTCCCAGGTGATCAATACTGAGGATATATGGAGCATTTGATGTTAGAGGCTTTGGAGATGGATGAGTGGGACTGAGCCTATCAATGGGAAGTGTCTAGGATAGAGGTGATGTTGGTGGGAGGGGTTGGAAACTGGTGAGTAAGTGGTGGTAGTGTTGGGGATGGGATCATGGGAGAGAAGATGGTAAGGAATAGGTGTGTGTTTGCAGCAGTTACTACTGGGGAGAAAGGATAGGGATGGGGGCAAAAGTTGGAGGTGGGAATCAGAAGGTTTGGTAGAACCTGATAGTGACTAGAAGCATGGGGAAGAAATGGGAGTGGCTGTGGGGGCTGAAGGAAGTTGTGGAGAACATGTGGATAGTTGTTAAGCACATGGGCCAACAAATATAAAGCTTGTATTAATGGTATATTAGCTGTTAAATAAGATAAGTAAGGGGTATTAGTGTAATTAACTTTAAATACTTATATGTATATATATATTCTTATATTGTACACTTAGTGAAATACACAGATTATTTTATTCTCATAACATGGTATCAGAGCCACAAACCCTAGACGCCGCCGTCGCCGTCAACCGACGCCGCAGCCACTACCGCCACCGATCGACACCACTGTCGTTGCCTCCAATCGCACTATCGTCCGTCTCTCAAATCTTGCACCCATTGCCCAGATCCGCAGTCGCCCTGCTCGCACGGCCTTGCGCTGCCCAGATCCACCGTTGCCCAGATCGCACCCGGATCTCGTGGCCTCTTCTTCTTCCTGTCGGCCACTCCCAACTCTCGCAGTGGTTTCTTTGATCTCTGGTCGCCGTTTCCTTGCTGATCCAGATTCGACCATCCTCGTCAATCTTTAGCTCAGGCCGCACCCACCTAGATCCAGCCACTATTGTTCCAGATCTGGTCTTCCTTCTCCAGATTTGTTGTGCGACCCGACTTGCTCCAGATCTGTTGTGCTTTTCGCATCATGTTTTCATCTCCAACACACTCTTCATCCACAAGCCGCTTCGCCATGTCCACACCTATAACCATTCCCCATTTTTCGGGCACACCAGTTATTACCACAGAGAAGTTGAGTGGACAAAATTATTCCGCTTGGTCATCTGTAGTTGAGATTTGGTTTCTTGGACATGGTCTTGAGGATCATTTATTAAAGACTATCTCAACTATTCCTGAGGGAGATCAACCTCTTTGGCAGAAGGTGGATGCCCAATTACTGAGTTTACTGTGGCAGACTATTGAGCTGACCTTGATGCCTATATTTCGACCTCTTCGGGAGTGTAGTGCCCTATGGACTCAGGCTCGTGAGCTGTATACGAGTGACATCACTTGTATTTATAATATGATTGGTGCTTTGTTCAATCTACGATAGACCGATTTGGATATGACCACGTATTTGGGTAAGCTCCAAGCTTCTATTACCGATTTTAATGAGTTGATGCCATTTGATACAGATATCAAGAAACAACAACAACAGCGTGATCACATGTTTATTGTCCTCTTTCTTCATGGAATTCGCCTGGAGCTCGGATCTATTAAGACACAAATTCTCGCCAGTGCTTCTCTCCCACCTTTGACAGGGGTATTTGCCAGGCTACTTAGATCCTCTTCTGTTACTGCTGATCGTGGCGTGTTCGTCCCTGGAGATCACTCCGCTCTTAATATGACACCGACTGATCGTGGTCGTGGGGGTGGTGGTCGTCCTCGGCCCTAGTGCTTCTATTGTAATCGTCTTGGTCACACTAGAGAGACCTGCTATCGCCTACATGGTTGTCCACCTCAGGCAACCAATACTGCTAACATGGTTGTTGGTACTTTAGAGGGTTAGACATCTCTCACACCTAGTGATTCCTCACTAGTGACTATTTCCGAGGGGGAGTATGCTTAGTTCCTTCAGTTCCAGGCAGCACAACAGACTACTTCACCTATCACGTCCCTTGCTGACACTAGTAACCCTACTACTTGCTTTACTAAGTCCTTTTCATCTTCTCTTGGCCCATGGATCTTTGACTCCGGTGCTACTAATCACATGTCTGGTAATCGTTCTCTCTTATCTCATACTCAAACTCTACAGTCTCTACCTCCTGTTACATTGGCTGATGGCTCTCAAGCCTCAGTCACGAGTATTGACAAAACATCACCTCTCCCTACTTTACTATTGTCATATGTTTTTCACTTACCACAATGTTCATTTAATTTGTTCTCTGTCAGTCAACTCACTCGTAATCTTAATTGCTCTATAACTTTTTTGTCTGATTCTGTTCTTGTGCAGGATTGGAGGATCGAACAGACGATTGGCACGAGGCTTGAGTCTCATGGCCTCTACTATCTATCTTCCCCTTCTTCCTCAGTGGCGTGAACAACGACTACTTCCCCACTACAGGTCCATTGTCGACTGGGACACCCATCTCTTCCCAATCTCAAGAAGATGGTTCCTAGTCTCTCTCGTATTTCTTCCTTAGTGTGAATCTTGTCAACTTGGGAAACAAAGTCGTAGTTCTTTCCCAAGTAGAGTCAATAAACGTGTTAGTTCTCCTTTTTTAGTAGTCCATTCAGATGTATGGGGTCTCAATCGTGTTAGTTCAAAAGACGATTTTCGATATTTTGTAACATTTATTGATGATTTCTCTCGCACTACATGGCTATATTTAATGAAAACGCGTTCATAATTATTTTCAGTATTCACTACATTTTGTGCTGAAATTAGAACTCAATTTAATTTACCCATTCGTGTTCTTCGTAGTGATAATGCTTTTGAATATTTGTCTCTCCCATTTAAATCTTATATGGCATCTAATGGGATTTTTCACCAAACTTCGTATCCTGGAACCCCACAACAAAATGGGGTGGCTGAATGCAAAAATCGTCATTTAATTGAGACAGCTCGCACACTCATTCTTTATATGCATGTTCCGATTCAATTTTGGGGTGATGTTACCTTAACTGCATGTTACTTAATTAACCGCATGCCCTCCTCTGTCCTTAATGACTAGATTCTTCATTCTGTTCTTTTTCCTCGAGTTGACTTATATTCTCTTCCTCCTTGTATCTTTGGGAGTACTTGCTTTGTTCACCATCTTGCCCCAAGTCGTGATAAGCTCTTTGCTCATTCCATCAAATGTGTCTTTCTAGGTTATTCTCGCCTTTAGAAGGGGTATCGTTGCTACTCTCCTCAATTATCTCGATATTTTGTTTCAGCAGATATTACCTTCTTTGAGTCATCTCCTTATTTTTCCTCTTCATCTGAGGTCTCCGAGTTTGTGTCTACTGCCTTACCTTTGCATGTTCCTTTTCTTGACCTTTCATTATCTCCATCTCCATCACCCTTTACCTCTCGCCTTGATCACCCCGATCTTCAAGTCTATCAACGGCATCCACAACTTGTGGCCCAACCAACACCGCATGTCGTCACTAGTCTGAGGGAGCCGTCTCCTGACTCATCCTCTGTGCCGATTCGTTCTTCCTCCTCTAGTTCGTCGCCTTCGACTTTTGGTCTTGACTTACCTATTGCTCTTCGTAAAGGTACTCGTCATTGCACCACTTTCCATCCCATTTCAAAATTTGTTAGCTATGATTCTTTGTCCCCTGGATATTCTGTTTTTGTTTCGTCTTTATCTTCAGTTTCTCTACCTAAATCTGTTCCCGAGGCTCTTTCCCATTCAGGGTGGCGGGCTGCTATGGTTGAAGAAATGTCTGCTTTACATTCCATCGGGACTTAGGACTTGATATCTCTTCCCAAGGGTAAGTTTACTGTTGGTTGTCGCTGGGTTTACGTTGTTAAAGTTGGCCTTGACGGCCAAATTGATCGTCTTAAGGCTCGGCTTGTTGCCAAAGGCTATACTCAGGTTTTTGGTCTTGATTATGGCAATACATTTTCTCCTGTTGCTAAGATCTCCTCTGTTCGCCTTTTCTTATCTCTTGCTGCTATGTTTCACTGGCCTCTTCATCAATTAAACATAAAAAATGCCTTCATGACGATTTACAGGAAAAGGTGTATATGGAGCAACCTCCTGGCTTTGTTGCTCAAGGGGAGTCTGGGCTGGTGTGTCGTCTTCGAAAATCTCTATACGGTTTAAAATAGTCTCCTTGAGCTTGGTTTGGTCGATTCAGTTAAGCTATTCTTGAGTTTGGGTTAACTCGGAGTGAAACTGATCATTTTGTGTTTTATCGCTCTCAGTCTGGCCGCCACATTCTTCTAGTGGTATATGTTGATGATATAGTACTTATCGGGGATGATGATGTTGGTATCACTGAATTGAAGGCACATCTTCACCAACAGTTTCAAACTAAGGATCTGGATCATTTGAAATATTTTTTGGGCATTAGGGTAGCTTGGTCAAAGCAAGGCATCTATATTTCTCAAAGGAAATATGCTTTAGATATGCCAGAGGAGACAAGATTGCTTAGATGTAAGCCCACAGATACCCCTATGGATCCAAATAGTAAGTTGTTATCGAGACAGGGGGAGCCTCTCTTTGATCCTAGGCGCTACCGTCGACTAGTTGGGAAACTTAATTATGTCACAGTCTCTCGACCTGATATTTCATTTGATGTGAGTGTGGTAAGTCAATTCTTGGATTCACCTTGTGACAGCCACTGGGATGCAGTGATTCGTATTCTTCGGTATATTAAGGCTGCCCCTAGTTGAGGTGTATTGTATCAAAATCATGGGCATAGTCAGATTGTGGGATATACGGATGCTAATTGGGCAGGATCACCTAGTGACAGGCGATCCACATCTGGATACTGTGTATTTGTGGGTGGAAACTTAGTCTCTTGGAAAAGTAAGAAGCAAACTGTTGTCGCCAGATCCAGTGCAGAAGCTGAATATAGGGCAATGACCGTAACAACATGTGAGCTAATGTGGTTGAAACAATTAATTGAGGAGTTAGGAGTTACACAGGTTAAGTCTATGCAATTGGTTTGTGACAACCAAGCTGCAATGCATATTGCTTCTAATCCCGTGTTTCACGAGAGAACAAACATATTGAAATTGATTGCCATTTTGTTAGAGAAAAGGTGCTCTCTGGAGATATAGTTACAACATATGTGGGTTCCAACGATTAATTGGCCGATTTACTCACCAAGTCACTTAGAGGTTCTCGTGTGAATTATATTTGTACCAAGCTGGGCATGCTCAATATATATGCTTTACCTTGAGGGGGGGTGTTAAATAAGATAAGTAAGGGGTATTAGTGTAATTAACTTTAAATACTTGTATGTATATATATACTCTTGTATTGTACACTTAGTGAAATACACAGATTATTTTATTCTCATAACATTAGCAATTTTCATTTTTTTGTTGAATGTATTTATTCAAAAGAAAAATAGCTATTTCAAATAAACTGAGTGATGTGAGCTACCATTTTAAAGTTTAAGAAGGATAAGTGATATTGGGAAATAGTTTAAGGGGATGGGCTTAATTTTACCACCAAATACATCTTTCATATTAGCATGCCACAATTAGACATGCATTAAGGTTTTTTAAAAAAAATAAAATAAAAACACAATCACAAAATTCCTTCAAAGCTAAAAAAGAAAGTTCATCAAATGGCTATGAGACTAACTTTTGTGTGGCTTAGAATGTTTGGCAGTTAAGCACTAATAGGTGCAAAATATGAGCATGGCTAATATGAAAATATTAGAGAGGATGTGTGGCCATACAAAAAAAGAGAAAATAAGAAACAAGATGTATGAGTTGCACCCATTGAAGATGAAAGAGTTACGATTAAGATGATTTGGATGTGTGAGAAAAAGACGACAAAGGCACCTAAGAGATGAGTGGATGAAATAGAGGAAATTTATAGCAAAATAGGGAGAGGAAGACTGATGAAATTTTGGTAGGAAACCGTTAGACACAGGATAGGATATCATGGACTTATAAAAGATATGACGATGGATACAGCTGGTTGGAGAACTAGAATTCATGCGAACCCACCTAGTGGGATTAAGGCTTGAATTGTTGTTTTAAAATTAAAAATAGCAGAAGACCAGATCAATTGGCTTCCCCAGATATTATTCAGAGTTTTGACTAGTTTGACTTCTTCCCAGGAAGCTAGGTCTAACACAGACACCAGAGAGAGGAGGGACTGGAAACTGGAGACTTGTGGTAACAGCTATGCTTAAACCACAATCAGAATATTCATGCTTCAAAGTATGGAAAAAGAGTTAGAGGAAATGCTCCGATCTTCTTCAAACATTCTGATATAAAATGTAAACAGATTTTTTTTTTTTTTCCTTTCTTTTTTCCCTGTCCCTTTCTCCTTTTACATCCAAATGAGTAGAAGCATCAAATTTAACTTACCATAGGATGCGATCTTCCCCCTCAGAAAATTCATGTTTCTCTTCCTCTGGTTCTGCAATCTCTTCCTCACTATCACTGCAGATAAGTGCTTCACTTCCATGTGGATCATAATAAATACGTCTCCTTCCAACAACTGACTGATCTTCAGCCATTCTCTGATTCCTGTGCTGTCCCAGAACAAAATTAAGAAAACAAGAAAATAGAACTTCATTGAAATACCTGCTATCCATATTATTCAAAGCTGGACATCAAATGTAGAGAGTGTTTGCTACTCAGACAAATCTGAAAGAACAGGATGGCATGACACTGGCTATATCGCAATCTTGGAAAGCACAACTTGATATTTTACTAAAGCACATATAATAGGAATCTGTTCGTATTCAAAAAATTTGTGTTAGAGAAACTATTTGCCCTCAAGATGTGGTTTCCAAATACATGCTATGTGCACCATTCTTTCCTTGAAAAGCTTGCAGAAACTATTTTCTGCTCTTGGCAAATTACTTTCAGCTAATCCCTTGGTAATGGCATGCTGGCCATGCCATCATCAAAGGAGTGCAAGGAGCTTCATCTTCCCTGAAGAGCTTCCAAAACCTTTGACCAACTGGAAGAAAACATCCAGTACATACAAGTCATTTGTATAAGTCGTTTCTTTACTGAACTCTCTCTTACATGGGCCAATGCTACACAATCTGGAATTTTAATTTTGCCCAACCCCTCATCATCTAAAAGGAAAATACTTAACCCATGGCATGCCATGAGCTAAGTTACACTGGTACTATCACCTTATACATATTGCTTCTAAAGCATTAATATTGACATCTGAACCAAATTAAGACAAACCAGGACACCATACTATCAAGGGTCCAATGTTTGGTCATAAAATTTTAACTGTGTTTCATTCTTTCACTTAAGCCCAAAGGTTTCATAACTCAATAATTCAACACGAAAACCTTCAACAGCTGTGTTTGGACATCATTTGGATAGTTGCTGTAACATTGGTAAGCACCATTAGTCTTTGAAATCAATTATACAAACGACAAAAAATTAATTGCTAGAGACACGAGAAACCAAATTAAACAGCATTATATTCATACCTGTCCAAAAATATCCAAGTAGTATATGGTGGTATCTTCTCAATATATGGAAGCTTGGCACTTGTTGAGAATAAAACTTCTTGAATGTTAATTTGTTCTTTATCACCAGATCCTTGAGCAAATCCATTAATCTTGCAAAATGGATTTTCAATTCTTGAAGAAAGCATTTCACCTTGACTATTGGCCTCCACGACTGAAATACTATTTCTCGAGAATGCTCCTGACACAAGCAAAGAAACATGGCCTTCTAGCTTCTTTCTGTTCTCTTCGAGTTTTTCCTATGGAAGGAACAAGAGTCAAGTTACTTTCACATTCACAACCATTAGGGACCAAATAATGCTTTCACCTCATTCCATGTGCATTATAAAACCAAAGCTGCTGACTAGGTAAAGCTTCTTGAGTTGGTGGTTATTCAAATGCCTCAAAACAAATCTCATCCTCATCACCTAGTTTTTGTAGGGAGGGGGGAGGATGTACAAAACAGTTCCAATTCTATACATTGCTGCTAGACTATTTTTACACTGTATTTTGGAACTCAATACCACTCATATAATGTATTACTGCCATACTAAAGCTGTTAAAAGCATATCTTTATTTCCTTTTTTTTTTAAATTCTTTAGAACAGTTTCTCAGGCATAAAATTGATGCATCAACCCCAAAAAATTTCACCAGAACACTAGATAGACAGGCAAGAAAATGGAACAATGCTTTTAACTGAACCATTGCCAATGTTTTGAAATAACAATAACCACTGTCCACGCCAAATGAAACATAAGCAAGGTATGGTCTAGTCTACAAAAACAGAAGAAGAAATAAACAACTTTTAAATGGAGAGAAAGCTACTGAAAAAAAGTAAGAAATAAACAATTTTAAATCAAGTCAAATGAAATATAAGCCCAGTACAAAGAGAATCTTACAACTCAGAAAAATAAACAAATAAGAATCAAATGAAGAAAATTTCAGATATCAATTTTATTTTTTACTAGATTCAGGCATCAATTTTCTGCCAATAAGAAGAAAATGATGTAATTTACTGAAGTATAATATTTATGAATACTGCTGTCAAAGCAATAAATACAGACAAACAACTCACTCTAATTGAAAGAACTCTGTCTGCTTGAATCTGCTTTTTCAGCTGTTGTATCTTCTGTGTTAAATTCCCAAATTCATCACTGGCCTGTTCTGCATGTGATTTCTGTCAATATAGTAATACACATGAAATGTAATACTCACTCACTGTCTTCAAGAAAGGAGTTCAGTCAAGAAAGTAGAAATGACCAAGCCCCCCAAACCCCGGCCAAAAAAAAGAAAGAGAAAAAAAGGATATTGTAATTTCAGTGTCAACCAAATTTCTTTCAAGGTTCATTATATAGGTCACAGAATGTGGAGAAAGCGAATGGAAGAAAAGGACATAGAAGAAAAAAAAATAGACTCATCACCCTACATCCATAACCTTTCCATTAACTATAGAGATGATTCAATAAATGGAGAAAGTTCTACCACTAACCACTTGTCATGTTCCTAGGAGCAATAGAGGGGCAATATTGTAATAAGAATTTAATACTTGTTAGGATTACAGTTGTATTGCACATGGGTGCAATGGCTATGAGGCTATAAATAAGCCACTGCTATAGGAGGGTAATCATGTTTGAATTGTTGAATGAAATCTCTCATTTCCCACTCTTGAATTCTCTCAATCTCCCTCCAATTTCCCTCTAATCTCTCTCAATTTCCCTCTCTTACAGTTCTCCCTAATCTCTCTCTCCATTCTGTTCTTCCCTAATTTCCTCCCATTTCTTCCAATCTACCTCCCCCAATTCCTTCCAATTATCTAGGGTTCATGACAATTGGTATCAGAGCAGTTGCCCCTCGGCTGTAATTTCAATCGATTCTAGACGAGAAGATGAGGCAAAGGTTTTTTACGAAAACCAGTGGTAGTAGACGAGTTCGAGTGGTGATTTTCTTTCCGCATTTTAGATCTCAATTGGAAGAAAACAAGGATTGATCAAAACTGAGATTCACTAGTGAATTTCGGTGTTCAAGACTGAAGCAACCAAGCGATTTTTGGTTAAATCTCGAAATTTGACTCCACGACCCAAAGAGGAAATTGTTGCAATAGGTTCGGCTTGAAGAGGAACAACACTTGCAATTCGCTACTCCTAGAATCAGAGTCAGAGGCGAGTTAGGTTGCTGAAGGCGACTTTGAAGGACCGAGGGAATCATAGGAAGTTGATTATCAGCGGATTGATTGTTGACGGTTGCTACAACGTTCAATCCAGGTAGAGTCGCTTGAATTTGGAAGTTGAGCCAGGGCCTTCTGGCCATTGGATGGTGATTGGGGTGTGGGTCGCGGCCGTGTAAGTCTTGATTGGTGTGAGTAACGATTCTTAGGTTGTATATTTCCGATTGAAGCAGAGCAAAGCAGTTTTGACTCGAAACTGTAGGCGGGTTCCGTTCGGAGAGACGGATTCCTCCGAATTCTTTCGCTCATGAGATCCGACACCCTGGGCTACTAATTTTCGATCACCTCACGGTCTGAATCGGAAGGCATTTGAGGTGAGTATAGGAGACTTTTGTAGCAGGTGAGCCAGGAGGTGGAGTCAGACCTATTGCCTAGCAGTTCATTTTGATAGGGAATTGAAGATTGCTGATCCACAGTAAAGCGGATCTTGAACGATAGCTGATCCATGGCAATCGGTTTCCAGAGATCAGTTGGGGTTGGGAAATTGTGGAGTTGCAGTAGGAGTTTCAAGAAGTAGCTGTAGGATTGATCGAACAACTGAGTTGATCAATTGCAGGTGGTGCGAGCTACAAGGTGGAGGGAACTAAATTCAGGCATTGATTCCAACGGAGGTGGTTTCTCAGCTATCAATCCTCAAGGCAATCGATTATCCACCAACGATTTGAATTCTGATGGCAAATGATATCGGGATGAAGCACAAGGAATCTCAATGGCAGGAAGTGTCGACAAAGATTACGAAGAGGCAAAACAGTATTGGATCTATAGAATCAATAGTGGAAAAGCAATTAGACAGTGTTGCTGATCTATTGCAAGAGGAGATCAAGCATAGGCGTGAAATTGTGGATGAATTCAAAAATTGTATGATGGACCAGTGTATGATAATGTTCGCCAAATAGAATCAGGTTAGATTACTTACTTGTTTGCTTTCCAAAGAATATTTTGATCCAATTATTATAGAGAAGTTACTAGATCCTATGAATAATCCTTATTCTCTTCGTGAGTTCATGAAAATGAAGCCACATAAAGAGAAGTCAAGATTATGGAAGATCGATTCATTGTTTATTTTAGATTTTGGACAGAAGAAGAAGTATTCAGATTTAGGAAGCAATGACAAGAAGGATGACTGCAAAATAGGGAATAATTTTGGTGGTGAAAAGCATTACCTAGAGGGAAGCTATAACGATTCGGTTGTTGGGACAACAGGTACAAAGGAACAATTTGATTCATTTGAAAAAGAAGTTCATGAAGAGGACATTTGGGGTGAATATAACGACGGTGCTAGCAACAAAAACAGTAATTCAGGAGATTTGATCCAATATGTTTGGGCAAAAGAAAAATTTAAGGAACACCCTGCTTCCTATGGAAAATAAGTTCTTGGTGAAGATGGACTAGATGACAATCACAGAAGCTCAAAACAAGAAATGATTGATGCAGTCAATCAGAGGACAGGAGTAGGAAGAGGCAACAAGGGATTTCTGGAATTGGAGATAAACATCTTTGGATTTTTAGGATCTGAAATTGGTCTAGTTGTTCTCAAAAAGACACAAGCTCAATCAATGTCGACAACCTGCAGTATTGAGGGGAATTCTGCTACATTGATTGAGAAGTTAAAAGTAGAACTACTACCTCAAGATGCAACTACCAAAAGGCTAAGAGAGGAAACAAGGGCAGCATTTGATGAAATGACCGAGGAAGCCAAGGCCAATCCGTTACCTCTGGTGATTAGAGCAGCTGAAGGATCGGATGGTGTCCTAAATCAGAATTCTATCAAAAATGGAATTGATGGTGGAGCTCCTAAGGATACTGTGCCATTGCCTATGGTTTCAGATAATGCTGAAGATTCCTTAGCTAGTGAGAGGGTGAAGACAACACCAGCAGGAGGAAGTTTTGCAAATCCTAAACGGTGTCACCGTGTTGTTGTCATTTCCAGAGATGTAAACCAGAATTCAAAAGGTGCAAGCCAGTTTTTTATGTTGATGGGAATAGAGGTAACCAAGGCAGGCATTTCAGAGGAGCAGGACAGGCTCACTGAAAAGAGAGATGATGATTTTTCTTCCAACTAAGGGAAATCTCCTATAAGTTATGACCCTATTAGGCATTCCCCTCATCAGCAGCAGATTCAAAGTTGTGAAGAATCTTGGAGAACGGCTGTAACGAGAGGAAAGATAAGGAAGATAGCTGTAGCAGTCAAAAGTTTGACTATGAAGAACAAAATTGTTGCGGCTTTGTGCGTTATTGCTACAGCTGGCCAATTGGGATATTTGCCTATTGCAATGAGGGATGGGGTGATGACAGAAATTAATGTTGCAGCAACTCCTAGACTTGACATTTCTACATTGTTGCATTTAAAGGCGTTTGCATATATTGTTGCGAAGGGTGATGAAATATTAAAGAACATGAGAACCACTGCATATTTGTTATGCATACAAAGGCTTTTCAAAACGTCTCCATCCAAGTTGTGGAAGAGAAGGAAAAAGCATACTAGAAGTTATGGAGGTTTGGCATTTCTTGGGGACAAGAAATGTTTCAAGACGGTGGGAAATTATCATGTCCCTAGAAGGAATAGAGGGGCAATATTGTAATAAGAATATAATACTTGTTAGGATTATAGTTGTATTGAACATGAGCGGTCATGGGTGCAATGGCTGTGAGGCTATAAATAAGCCACTGTTGTAAAAGAGTAATCATGTTTGAATTGTTGAATGAAATCTCTCATTTTCCCTCTCTTAAATTCTCTCAATCTCTCTCCAATTTCCCTCTAATCTCTCTCAATTTCCCTCTCTTTCGATTCTTCCTAATCTCCCTCTCCATTCTGTTCTTCCCTAATTTCCTCCCATTTCTTTCAATCTAACTCCCCCAATTCCTTCCAATTACCTTTTAAACCTGTCATGAACACCACTGGATTTCTACTCACTCCACCAAGAACCAGAAACATATTTATTTCAAATAATCAAAAGACAAAAAAGGGAAGGGGTACGGTTGACGTCATTCCTTTGGAATCTGTCTGGTTGAAAATTATATAATTTAATAAAAGAACAGTAAGAAAATCTATCAAAAGCAAAAACTTATACTAAAACCGTGTAGAGAAGGAAAACCCACTCAACGGAGCACAAAATGACTAGCTGCCTTACATGAATTGATAAATTTCGTTCGAAATGAAATTCAACTAGTACTACAATTGCATTTTCTTATCACTTCTCAGCAACCACACGAGAGTAAACGTAATGAAAATAATCCGAGGAAACCCTAGTAACTGACAAATTCACGAATTCCAACGAATAAAATTCCCGGGTTTCAGTATTCACTCAATCAAATCCAAACAGACTAAAACAAAAAACCTTTCGTACGATCGATCTACAACCATAAGTGAATTATGGAAGACACAAAAAGAAACACGATTCCGAACTGATCACACACTAAATTTAAGATCATTAAGTCGTCGCATATAGAATTCAAAAATTGAAGAGGCGGATAGAGACTGACTCTGAGTTTAGAAGCAGAGTCGCTTGATTTGGAGACCATCATGAGAGCTCTCTGCTCCTGAATTCAACCGCAACCGAGAGACGAACGAAGGGAGATGCGAAGGAGGCAAAACCCAACCAACAGAAGCAAGATTGGCGTGCAGTGCAGGGACAGGACTGCTTACGTGGCCTGAAGACGGAGAGTGGAACAGGGGCAGAAGATCGAGCTATTGGGTCCACCGACGATTGACGAGTTCATGTATTTGATTGGGCTGTGGTGAGGAATTAATTATCTATTCCAATCCGATGCGATCCGAACCGTGGGAGACGGCGTGCCAGATTCGGAGCGTCGGAGCGCCTCAGCCCACAGGTCAAGTATTGCTGTGATCTCGAGATCACTGGATTTGCAGCGCCGTTTTAAGTACTAGGTTCGCTCGCTTGGGCGTGAAAATATAAATCTAACAATTTTGATGCTCTGCTTTCGAGTAGATTACGGGAACATGGTTGTGTCCTTTTCTCATTCTCTTTTTTGTCTTTGTTTTTTTTTTTGAGTTAAATTACATTAATTACCTCTCTAATTATAGACATCATTCATCTAATTTTATAAAATTATAAAAATCACCTCTATTATTAAAAAATTGATGTAAATATTGATTATTTTATTTATTATTTTTCTAAAATTATTATGTTTTCCACGTCGAGAAACATAAATTTTTCTCGATGCGAGTAAAATCAAAGGGGGCATGGGCCTTACCCTCTTGTATTTTCGTGTTAGACAATATAATAAATTTCTTATTTTCTCTTATATTTTTGGTTGTGAAAATTGCACAAACTAACCACTTTACAAATAATAAATTTGTTTTTAACTCTTTTTATGTGAAAAAACGTTTTTAGCCTATCCAAACAAATTATTTACACCCTATAGCCACTTTCTCAATTCTGACCCATCACTTAATATTTATAAATCCAACACTTTATATTATATGAAATTGGTACAAATTTTGTTACACTTAAAAAAGTAAATAAATTATTAATTATAGTTATAGTTGTAATTATTAAAAAATAATTATAATTGTAATGGATGTAATTATAATCAATCTACAACAATTATATATAATATTTAGTTTTTATATATAAAATAGTATTAATTTATAAATTGTTATTTAAATATATATTCCTTTATAAAATATTTTAAAATTGTAATTTATTTACAATATTGCTCAATAAATAAAATTATGATATTAAAATATATTATAGCAATTTATGTCAAAAGAATTTCATATAAGGGGTTAGGGTAATTGCGGTGGAGGCGATACTGTTGCCCTGACGTGGTAGTGTTGCGTCAACATTGACTCAACGCGAACAACAAATCAAAGTCCTTAAATTTTAAAGGCCAAAAAAGTTCGTGTGAAGATTGGCCATTGCCCGACACCATGTCATGTCAAGTAAGTGAGATATTCTCCTAGAGGCATAGCTGGGTGGCAAAGAAGAGGGTTGTAAAGTCATGCTGGAGGCTGTCAGTATGAGATTGATTCCTAAGGGAAGCAAAAAAATTGCATCATTTTAGGGGGTGGTAATTGGTAAGTGCCAATGGACGTAGCTTCAAAAAAAAATAAAAATAAAAATCTAAGTTATCCAGGCACATTTCTGATTTATCTCCCTTGTGATGATTTTGGGGCGGGTTGTGATGACCCTGGGACGGGTTCGATGGAAGTGCGAGTGATAGCGCGTAATTTAAAAAAAAAAAAAGAGTAAGTGAGATTTGCATTAGTGGGCTAAAGTAATAATATAACTTAATTATATATTATCATGTATTTAAATTGTAAATACATAATAATTAAATTGTAAATACGTAGTAATAATAATAATAATAATAATAATACTAGGAAGATTGATATTTTGGTAGTCCAAATAAAATAAGGGTGTGTTTGATTGTATTACCTAAAATTTAATTCTAGATAATAATTGCTTAGAAAATGAATTCCATGAAAAGAAATTTTAAATGCTTGTACCTGTATACATATTTTTCATAGAAAATTAAGAGTGTTTGATTGCTTTTATAGAAAATACATGTAATAATTACACATTTTTTATGGTAAATATGTACAATCAAACACACTCTAATTGTTAAAATCTTATACAAGAGGTATAGTATATTAAACATTTTTCCTACTAATTCGGACTATAATTAAATAAGATCAAATACCAGTATTCATATTGAATATTTTTTTCCAGTATTTAGAAAATAGACAAAATGGTAACGACAAGACAAATGTGTAAACCTGTTCTTTGGAAGCATTTTATTAGCTAGGAAAACTTCCAGGCGGACACAGAGTGGAGCGGGGTTCCCTTCCACCCAAGTAGTAGGCTATTCCCATTCTTCTCAAGAGTACAAGCACTCTTACAATCAAACAGTTCAGCCACTAATCTAGCTTGATGCAATGAAGATTCGCTTAGATCGATTTCCACCATCCCAAACCTTGCAAAGAAGGCTCTCCAAACCTCAATTTTAACGGTTCTACTAGTTCGTTCCTCTCCATCGGTTGAGACCATGTTCCGAATCCCATCTCTAAAATAAACTCCTTCCATCACCTTTCTATTCTCGCTGTCTCGTCCCATGCAAGCTTCAAAGCAATCAAAATATGCGCTGTGATAGAAAAGAGCTTCCGTGAATCGCTTTGCAAATGATGAGGAATTGTGATTTGCTTCTAGTTCACTGACAACCATTATAGCCGGCTTCAATGTTTTGATTACTATCATTATGCTATCCAAGTATTCAGGCCTTGAGATCATCGTACTCAGTGCTGTTTGGGAATAAACGGCCACTGTTTCATCGGCTCCAATTTCTATTTGCTCTGCCTTGATATCTTTCATGTCTGAAAGCAAAACTATCTTGAACGAGAAGGGCAAATTTAAGGACTCCGCGAATCCTAACAGTCTGATGCACGTTCTCTCAAGGTCCTCCTTGTTTGTTGTTCCAAGAGCAGTTATCCTAAGAAGCTTAATCGGCCTGTCTTCTCGATCTGCCAGAGCTTGCATCAAAATTATCCATTGAATTCCGCTCTTGATTTGGAGATCAATCAAATGGATCGTTGTTGCTGACGCAACATTCTCTAATATTGCCTGCACTCCTGCATATTGAATTGCTTTCACGAATGGTATTTCTTGGTGGTATGCTAAGAATTCGAGGCTGGAAGCTGATGCCAGTCTCATTGCATATTCTCCTTGCTTTTCTGTTCCTTTAGTTGCATATTTTCCCGTTTCTCTGTCAATCCTCTCTTGAAGAGCTTCAGCAAAGTAGAACACAATTCTCTTGACTGGACTACCTCTATCAGAAGCCAGTTCACAACCAGCAAGCAACCTGCTTGCGCAGCCAAATTGCCGGTAGCCTACCTTCTCTGCTGCAGATAAGAGCTGTTGGACAAGCTCTATATCTTGATTTTCCTCCATGGATACACCCAAGAGATCACAACCATATGGATGAATGAAAGGGTAGAAACCGCCATCAGCTCGAGTTGAAAACTCAACATACCTTTCTCCGGCCAACCTCACAATTTCTTCAGTTGATAATTTCCTGCCATCAACACGAGTGATGCTCGTTACATTGCTGACAATATTCTCCTCTCTTGCCATGCTGGTACTGCTTGCATAGTTGCTGAGCAGCTTGAAAGGGTGCATGGGAAATGGAGATCCCGACCCTTCCATGTTCAGCTCGCCAATTTCTATAAATTTGGACCTGTTACCAGTCTCCTGCTCCATGTCTTCCGGAATTGGTTGAAGTGGCAGGGGCGTGCCACTGAGGTGCAAGTTGCCTTGCATCCTGAAATCCCAAATGGGTTGTTGATGATCATAGGAGATGTCAAATAATACTTCCTCGGCCGTTTTCTCTGGATGAAAGTCATCACTAGTAGAAGGAAAAAAATCACCCTCTCTCCAGCCTTGCTCTGTTGCAGTGAAAGTGTCTTCCTGATCATCACGCCAAGTAAGATGATCAGATCTCCCTTGATTATCACTGAAATTGATTGAGGAGAAGGGGAATAAGGAATTCGCCATTTCAATACGGAAGTAACCTGCAGCAGAGTCTCTTTAGGGTTCAAAAATTGTGCTCTTTTGCATCTAACCCTAACCGCATGGAGGTTAAATTAAATCTATACACCATATGTGTATAATTATCAATTTCTAACGATGTAATAATAATTCGGAAAAAAGAAACAAGCCCGGATAACAGGAACCCTAGCTAGGGTTTATATTTATATTGTCATTTTCAAATGATCTAACAGTTAAAAGTAAAACAAACAAGTCCGGACATATCTCTTGCAAATGAACATTCTATCTAGCAACGGCGACCCGGCCAAGAATAATGTCTGATTTTTAATATATTCAAATTCATGAGGAGAGGAGGTCGGCCAGGATGAGGATGAGCTGGAAGAAAACTACGGAACACGGTATCATCCTCCTAGATTTAGGCATCCATTCGTACCCCTACATACAACATGGGCATTCTTTTTCCGATATTAACGCTGTGTACCGACGGCACGGAAACGCGTGGAATTACAACTTTTTAAATTAAAATATTGTCTACATTCAACATCGATCCAGCATTTTTCAGAATATTTGAGAAAATAAATTTAAACTTACTTTGGAAAAAAATACTTATTTGACCAAGTATATATATATATGTAAAGTAAAGGAAGCCTAGCGGGTTGGTTGGCAATTTAGCCAGCCCGCCAGGCACCCCAGATCATGTAGGGGCCAAGGCTGCTCGCCTGCACAAAGGGACTGCTTTGGGCAGGTCCCCCTTGCATCAAGGGGCCCTGCCTTGGGCAACCCCCTTACAGCATTGAAGCCATCCCCCCCAGTGACTCTCTTTTTCTTCTTTCCTTCTTTACATGTATATATAGGTATATTTCATTAAAAAAAAAAAATGAGAGTTTCAAACATAAAAAATAAAATATAGATTTTTCATATATTAGGCTTTTTTTTAATAGGAAATTAAGATGTGGAGTCCTATAAATTGAGGGAGGCTCTCTCACTTAAGGAATTTGAAGCAAGTGTAAAAGAGAAGAGAAAATAGAAAATAATAGAGAAGGGATGTGAGAAGAGAGAAAATTAGGGAAGAAAATAAAAAACTTACCAACAATATGACCAAGGAAAGGTTGGGAAGTTAGGAAGGAGCAAGTAAAATCTTCTTCAAAGAGATCATAAGGTGAAGTTCTCCCATCCAAAAACTTTTACTTTCTTGTTTTTTCTGTGGTATGAGGAATTAATTTTGGAAATATACTCTATTTGGCTTTTTATTTGTATTCATGATAATGTATGACCATGTTATTTATCTTTATGTTACTTAGACCCAATGTGATATGATTAGAGACTTTCCAATAAGTGTTTAAAGTGTCAATTGAGAAAACTTTTAAAAGAGGCTGACACGGTCACAAGTGACTACGAATTAGAAACTTGTACTCTATTAAGCTTTTCATTTACATTCATGATCAGGTATGATTATGCTATTTTGTTCTACACCACTTGGGCTCGAGATGACCTGGTCAAGGACATTCCAAGAGACACTTAGAGTGCTAATTGAAAAAACTTTTGGAAGGAGATCGACATGGTTACAAATGACATTGCTAAGTAGAAAGTTGTATTTTCTTTTTTATAAATATTTTATTTTTGGGAGTTCTTCACCTATAAAGTGTATCTTTTAACTTGGATTCATCCATGAGAATATTAAACATTCTAAAAAAGGCAAGTGATTCAAAGAGAAAGGAAGTTTCGAAATCGCTATATGTTGCTTGCGTCAAGCAACATAATGTTTATCTGACGCAGATAAAATTCTCTCCCCCCTCCCCACGCACATATCCCCCTTTGTATGCCCATGTTAGGTGCCTGACGCGGGCAACAAAACAAAACCCAAGAAAGTTCTTGAAGCATAGGTTTTGAAAGCCTCGTTAGTTTTGGTGGTATGTAATATATTGTAGATATTATACGGGTTTTTCTTTTCTTTTTATGTTAAAGCATTAAAGCATGTACATGATTTATTTTGATGGTATTAAGTGTATTAAACATATCAAACTTGTTATACAAACTTGGTTTTCGTTGAAAGCATGCCATTTATTTTAACATAAATAAACTACTTTTACATTCATAGAGTGGGTTATAGTAATTTAGAAATTTATTTTAAGGATTTTTAAAGATATTTGGTTAGATGCCCGAAAAGTCTTTATTTTTCCTTTAAATTCGGTATTTTGAAATGATTCAAAATTTCGGACCCTTTAATACAAGTTATGAATCCAATTAGATTCGATTTATGAAAATGAGGCACACATAAAGACGTTATTTTAATAAATTAAACTAAACACAAAATTTAAGTAAAAGAGCTAGGTTATTAGAGATAAACATTTAAGAGAATAATCTCTAATAAATTTAAAAAATTAAATAATAAAAATGGAAGGTTTGAAAGCAAAATATAAATCGTATGGGGTAGCGAAAGGGCTTTACTGAAAATGTTTTCAAAACAAAAAAAATTATCAAATTATGATGTGTGAAAACACATTCTAAAGAGAAAAGTGCTTTACATTTCAAGTTTGAAAATTGACAAATCATCTTTAGAATAATTTTCTTTGATATAATTGAATGCAATTAACCGGTGAGAACAAAATCTCTGTGAATGGTTACTTCTCCGCTTCACTTAACAACAGAAATAAAACCTATAGAGCAAAGCAAAGACTAAAGTACTCACATCTATTGCAATTAGCCGATTAAACGGGCCCCCATCCTCGCATTGGTCAATCCAGTAGCACACCAACAATTCAAGTATTGATCAAATGCTGGAGAGTGCGAGAGGATGGCAATGCTGAAGAGTCGCTTGATTTAGAAGCCATTATCATTGCTCTGTCCCCCAGTTCAACCGTGCGAGAGGCAAACGATTGGAGTATAGTTTTAAAGAATTCGAAAACAACTAACCCAAAATGTAAATCATATTATTAATATTAGAATATTACATCATGGATCTGAAGTATTTTCTCTTGTTGTATCCTTAATACTTAGGTGGATGCGGGATAGAGGTGTTTAAGTTCCGTTTATTTTACGTCGCTCAATTATTAGGATGTATATTGTTTATATGTGGTTTGGATATTCTTCTCTTAACAACTAGTTTTTAGGAATGAGTTCTATCCAGCCCTATTTGACATGTATGAAAGTAGATTTTTATTTGTGGTATTGAATTTGGACCTTATTCATGTATATTTGCACATTATGTGTGAAAGAGGATATTGAAGTTACATTTGTCCCATATTGCCAACTTACTGAGTTGTTATGTTATTTATATTTAGTTTGAATACCCTTCTCCTAATAGTTAGGTTTTAAGAGTGAGTTCTACTTAAAATTTATTGAGTTATTATTATATTATTTATATTTGGTTTGGATATCCTTATGAGTTTTACTTAGATTCATTCATTTGACAAAAATAATTTTTTTTTTTTATCAAATCGATAAATATGTATAAAAGATCAAATGTACATATAATCACTAGGCATACCCAAGAAACAAGGAAACATGGAGAAGGCCAAAGTCTATAGACCTAATCAAGGGCTTCAAAATGGACCAAAACACAGGGATATATAGTAATTATTACTTTGTTTACAAAGGTTTTAATCCTCCTAACGAGACCTTCAATTGTAGGCTGGACATTATAAAAAATTAAACAGTTTCTTACTGTCCAAATCTGATAACTCGTACTGGCAAGAGCGATTTTATTTGCCTCTTGCTTAACTAAGAGGAATCTCTGGCTTCTTTTTTCAGCCATTTGAGAGCACTAGAGATTGTAGACATGGCTCTAAAAAGATGCCTAACCACGATCTCATATGTGCCCAAACTGCCGAGCTAACGGGGCAGAGGAAAAATAGGTCTTAGCACAGATTCCTCAGCCTCATTCCACTCTTATTCTTTGGATTACAAACAATAGTAACATATATAAACATTTCTAAGATGTATATTAGCATAACAGTAAAAACATGATCTTTTTAACTGTCACTTACACTTACACCGTAAGAGTATTTTACAGTGAAATGCTTCCCTCACAAACTTGCAATGCCCTCATTGTGTGGACGCCAGCTTGCTTCCACCTCTGCGGGGTTCCTCCGTTAACCTTGTGTTGGGTGGCCTATCCCACCGCTCTTACAAGTCCATTAGTGATGCGCAACACCCAACGCGAAGATCGTGCGTGTCTCTGTGCTCACTTCGAGCACAACTTTAATATCACTTGTCAACGGTTTGGCATATTACTCCACGGGTGTCTCAACCCCTGTGAGAACCCCAGTTGGCAGTGGTCGCATCAGCCAGATGCAAAAATGCAATGGTCGGGTTAACCATTACCCAAAGAAGCTTCTGAAAGCTAAGGGGCTCTAGCCATTGTGGCATGGATAGGTTGTAACTGATCATTTGGATACTAATAAAAGAATATGTAGGGATTCCCTCCCAAATCTTTCTGAGAGAGGAGCAGCAGATCTAAAATGTCTTAAAAACTGATTGGTCTGGGGCACCCAAAATTTGTGCTTGTGTATCTCATAGGCACAAAATAAGATATTCTCTTTGCAGTGAATCTAGATGCATATTCTGCTTACTTTTAGCCGAAATGTCAGCTAGAAAGTATCAACCATCTGGGACGAATATAATTGATTCAGGGTTACACTTACAGAGCAAAGAATTCTTGATCAGTTTGAGCTGGGAATTTCCCCCTGACCATGAAGAAAGAATATATATATATATATTATATTTATATATATAGCAAAGTGAAGAAAGGGGTATACAAAAAGAAATCCAACGGAAATAATGGTTAATTAAGCTTAGCTAGACTTTCTCTCCGTTCCCAATAGACTCATCCGGGTTAGCTTTCACCGGCCTACAAAGCAACACAGCTCCAACCCACATAATGCTCTTCACAATCCTTATTATTCCAATAATCACAGTCAGGTAATACAGCCACCAACCGATAAGATCAGCAATTCCAAGGCTCAACGACAGCTCTTTCTTAACCTCAACCATGGCCGCCAGCGAGTCCACTTCGGTCCTCAACCTCCACCACCACAGAGCACCGAAGCTCGCAGCCATGGCCACCCTCTCCACCTGCCTTTCATCCCTTGCAAAACCAAAGATCGTATCGTCGACCACCGGTTTCACGATTGTTCTTGACCAGTGAATCATTGACTCGTGTAAGCCCAGGAAGAAGATCACTTTGCTTAGCAGGCTCGTCCCGTGGCCAAAACCAGAACCGTTGATCCCAGCAGCCACGCTCCCTTCAATCCCCAGCCCTATACAAACCTGTAACGCGCATATCAAAACCCACGCCGTGTACAGAGGCGGCCGGAGAAGGGGTTGATCCGGTGATGAGGCCTGCCTTATGAGCGTAATCCGGCCTGTCAAGCCGTGGAAGAGAGTGGCGACGCCGACGAGGGAAACGAGAGCGTTGAGGACGGTAGGGATTGCGTAGATGAAGAGGAAGAGGAAGAGAAATGAAGCCTGGGTTTGAGAGGAATGGGAAGATGTGAAGAGATAGTTAGCAGTGGAGAGCCTGGCCAGGAGGAGAAACGAGAGCGGGAGGAGAAGGCCGAGGAGGGTGGCGGTGGCTGCGTAAAACGCTTCCACCAAGGTGGCGGAGATATTCAAGGCCGGCTTCTTGCCGTCTTCTTGCTCCACGTTCAAACCCATTTGGCCTTGGACCCAATTACAGAAACTTTTGAATATCAAGAAAGCAGATCATACGAATTGTATATATGTGAATTGTGATCGAACCAGAGAGAATTCAACAGAGATCGGTTGGGTGTGAGAGTGGTTGGCACGACAGTTAGTTGACACATGGATTGCATATTCTAGCTAATAATACTTCAGAATCAAGAAAACTGAAAACTCTCAAATAGTTAGGATTAAATGGCACAGAACAGATGGGAAATCTGTATAGAATGGTGTCCACAACCACCAACTCGGCCGGCTTGCCATCTACAAGATAAGTATGAACTACAACAAATCTGGGTTTCTCTTCTACAACTTCAAAGTGATTGAATCTTCTTACTAGAGTTGTTTGATCCATGATTACTTTCTGGTGACAGATCCTTTTCTCACTTAACTGTAATCTTGTGATAAACTACTTATTCATGGAAGATGTTATTGTCACGTCATTGTGATGACAATTTTGATTTGAAGTTCTAAAAGGAATAAAAATAAAGGGGTGGTTAGGCCGTTAGGTGCGTGATCTACCATGCAGCCAACCAAGAAGGAAGGGTGATTGATTATGGAAGATGCTTACATTATAAATAATGGCTTTGGTGGGGGCAGCTTGTTCATGGCTATCCACAAGCTGGGCATCTTATACCACGATTGAAATTGACTTATCCTATATAATTCCTATTTAATATAAGAAAATTAATTGGCTCTTTTTCAAGTGGCCTGCATGCTGTTCATTGGTTGGATGCTTGCATTATTTTTCTACTCACGATAGTGTTTTGTCTTGTCTTTGGCTTTTAAAATGCAGGGACGGATCAAAAGGTTGAGATTGTCCACTTTGATTAGAATGGCTGGCCGCTATATTTTTCAAAGTATGTCACATTTGGCTGCATATTTAAAGATTGTGTAATTGCTATTCTTTCCCAGTGTGGTGACATATAGAGTGCCTTACACTTGGAGCGTCCTTTTCAATTGTCTCATCGATAGACCCTGTAAAGGGAAAGAAAAGATTATTTAGAAAGAGATTAACTTTGATATGTTATTTTTGAAAATGAAAAATTTATTAAAAATAGAACAATCTTAAGAACTTAATTAGAACTTGGTAAAAGAATGAACGCAAACTTCATCATTTCAAATGGGTGCAATACAATTTTGTATCCAATAATAAGCAATAATTTTGATAGACTATTTCATCAGTGAAGCCAGTTATATGAATTCTAAATTTTTAGGTATTTTTATTTATAATTATATTCTTTTCATATAGATTATATTGTATATCATATTTTTTAATTATTCTCTCAATAACCGAAATATACTAATTCTTAATATTTTTAATTAAGGTTGCCTACGTGATCCTTCCAAGACACAGATCAAGTGATTGGACCACGATAAATTAAAATTCGTACTAGTACATTGTGAGTTTGATTCCTTACATTGCGCAGTAAGATAAAACGTCTAGTTGTGATTTACCTCTTATGTCAAAATTAAAGGCACGAATAACAAAAAAATCGTACGAAAATGGTAATCTCAAATTGTCTACGTGAACTACTATAACCATATCTCCAAATCAAATCGAGTTGTTTCTTTCAGGTTATGAGGACCAAGCTGAAGTCAAATTTAGTTTGGGCATGTTGGTTGGTTTGAGCCCGTAATTGTTGAGTTTTGAGCATTGGTAAGCGAGCCCATTAGTTTCTTGAGGCCTAAAGTAAGTTGGTGGGCTGGGGCTTACCAACATCGAATGATCAGTCCATTTCCACAACCGGCCCCAGGCTCAGGAACGTACAATTAATTCTCACCCCTTCATCTTCATCATCATCATCAACATAATCATCATCCACGTCTTGACAAGACTCGAAAATTTAAAATCACTGACACTGCAAATAGAAAAGTAAGTACTTTTACAAAAAAAGAAAAATCAAAAAATGAGTGATAATAATGTAATTATTATACAATTTATTTATTTTACCAAAATACTGAAACAGCATCGATATAAATAAAGAAAAAGGTATAATTTCATCTCATTTACATCCACATTCGTGCGTGCGGACAAGGTTAGGCCAAGAATGTTACATCCGTGTAGTGTAGGAAAGGAGCTGCAGGTGTCAATAATTCATGTTCACGGCAATCCATCAGATCAGGAAGGGAGGGAGACGAAAACACTGTAGCATGATTGGTTGAAGGGACCAGATCTTTTCTGCCCACAACGAAACAAGGGACAGCACCATCCATCTCAGCACAGGCGCAACCACTCGATTGCCGTTCCTCAAAAGCATGTGCTCCACGAGCACGAGGAGACTTCCACTATATATATATATATATATATTAAGAACAATGTAAATTAAATAAAAGATTATAACCATACTATACACAAAGATTCAACATGGAAATTTGTTAGTGGGGTTGTTGTTGGCGTCTGCGCATTAATTTCAACCAGAAATTCTAGTTGAAGGTAGAGTTCTAAATCAGGACAAATTCACATTCTCTAATTCTTAACATTCTTGTTGTTACATTTGATCTAAGCCCCCGTCTCAAAAATACGTTTTTAACAAAAATACATGTGAGCGCATGGAGTAGAGGCTTGCCTTGCCAGTACAGTACAGTACAGTAACAATCTTGGGTAGGATAGGGATTGGGAGGGGACCTACCGTTTGGCGCAGCCAATTAAGACGAGCGTGGGGATAAGCATATGTATGTCCATGGAATGGAAATATCTGTATTATTATGTGAATGGGCGGGGGAGGGGGAAAGCATAGCTTGTAATTAATAAATTTTGAGGTGGGGGCTGGTGAAATAAGTGCTTGGTTGTGTATGGCGTTCTATCTAATGCGAATCATAAAGAAAGAGAGAAAGCAACCTCTCCCCTTGTCATCTCTCTCTCTCTCTCTCTCTCTCGTTTTGTTAGGTTGTCCTTTCCTTTTTCCTCTACCCCTTTCTCTCTCTTAATCAATTAGAAAACCCAACTCTCAGCTTGATCCATTTCTTTCTTTATTTCTGCCTCTGAAACTTCATCTAACTCAGCCAATAATTGATCACCTCGACGCCAGAGCAGGAAGAAGGAGAAGAAGGCAAGATCGATCGTCTGCCATGGATGGCTCTCACTCCGAAGAACTTAAACCAGAAAATCAGGCCTCCAAAAGAAGGCAAGCTCTCTCTTTCCACCCTTTTTCTCTCAACTTGTTTTTTTTTTTTTTTTTTTTCATTTTGTTGGGAGTTTGTTTTGAGGCTTCAAAAACAAGATGTCCCGTCGGAATAGTATATATGTTTGTGCCACAACTGGAAAAGTTTGAAATTAGTTGCCTTTTTTTTCCCTTTTATGTTACAATAACAGGAAGGTGGTTCAGAAAACTGTGGTCAGAGTGAAGATTGAGGCAAATGAGGGGAAACAGAGGAGTGAAGGACCGCCTTCTGACTGTTGGTCTTGGAGGAAATATGGCCAGAAACCTATCAAAGGCTCTCCTTATCCAAGGTCTCAACTTTCATTCTGCTTTTCTCTCCTCTTTATTATTTTCCCGGAAAGTATAATTGAAATTGGTGGCTGAGTCTAGTCTTCAATTTCTTGGTAATTATGATGCGCGCAGGGGGTACTACAGATGCAGCACATCGAAGGGGTGTTCAGCCAAGAAACAAGTGGAGAGATGCAGAACAGATGCTTCCACGCTCGTCATCACTTACACCTCAAGCCACAACCACCCAGGGCCTGATCTTCCCTCCACCTCCAAGCTCACTGGTCAGGACTCCGTTAACGAACCAGAAGAAGCTGATCAGCCCACTGAAGATCTGCCCGTAAGCCCCAAGAAAGAAGAGGAACAGCCACCAGAGCAACAAGCATCCCTGGTGGTCAACAGTGATGAAGATGAAAAAGAAGAAGAAGATCATTTCCACTACTCCCAGTCCCCATTCAACAACTCCCAGGACATCATAATTGGCCAGAGAGAGAACCCATTCGAGGAAAGCCTTGATGACTCGCCAAAAACTGTTCTACTGGATGAAGAGCCACTCTCTTGCTCTAGCCCTCTCATGACATTATCAGCTCTGAAATCAGAAGAAAATGATCATTTCTATGATGAGCTTGAAGAACTGCCTTCTTTTTCGTCCTTCACAAGCTTCCTTGGCAGCAGCATCTTTGATGAAAGGATTCTTATCCTTCCTTCCTGATCTAATAAAAATCCAAGCTTTTTCTACTGCTTCTAGCCCTAGAGACATGTACTTAGATGAATCTGTAAATAGATAAGATAGCCCAATTGTTGGTAGATCCTACACTTGCCTCCTCCTTTCATGGTTTTTGCTTTTTGGATGTGGTAATCATTAGAGTATTGCAGTTTCCCAATCAAAATCAGTATTCCTCCACTTATTAGAGAAAGGTTGTGTCTTTTGATCTGTCTGCCTCTTTATGGAGTTAGTGTGTGGATGGTTAAATGCCCCTGGACAGGTTAGGGATTCTTCAGCCTTTACCAAATACAAACACAAATATTATTTTCATGTGACACTGAATAAATAATGTATTCTCTATTCAAACAAACAGTGAGAGAGAAAGGTGGAGTATCTGTACCTAGACGGGTGTGTTGTCTGTAAGTGTGAGGTTGGGATTAAGACGCTTGGGATTAAGACGCACCTATAGTGTTTAAATTGATAATGTGTTTGAGTAAATATATTTTTAAGTTATTAATTAATATTTATGTGTTTAGTTTGAAAGAGCGGATAAAGTATTAAAATTTGACAAAAAGATTAAAATAGATATAATATTAAATGATGTAAAATTTTATTATAAATGTGAACAAATTATACATAATTATTAAAAATATATTAATACAACATTATTATATATATTATATATATAATAATAATAATAATAATATTATGTTATATATATATATATGTACGCTGCACACAGAAGAACAGCGGCGGAGCGAGGAGGCGACCCACAAGGCGACGGCGGATCTGGAGGAGGAGGATCGGGAAGCGACGGCCGAGATGGGCTACGGAGACGGCGGTAATGGAGGAGGGTTGTTCGACGGCACTGAGCGGCAGATCTGGAACCAGCTGCTGCGATGGCGCGACTCACCAACACAAGGCTACTTGCAGGTAGCTCAGCTGGATGACGGCAACTGCGGCAACGCGGTAATGGCGGAGGGGCGACGGCAGCAGCGCTGTAATGGCGGAGGGGCGATGGCGGCAGCGCAGTAATGACAGACCTTCTGGAGAAGATGATGGGATAAGGAGCTTCGGGAAAGAAGATGCAACGGTAACAGAGGGCAAAATGATATTTGTCTTGGTCAACTCTCTAGCTTTTTTTCCAAAGCTGGGGGCACCAGCTTCTGGCCAACGCTGTTAAAACAGCTGATAAGCTATACAGCGTTAAAACTGTTAATGCTTACCAAACACTTCATCATAGAAAGCTGTATAGCTTTAAAGCTGCTTATGCAGCTTATACGCGGTCAAACCGCTAAGCCAAACAGCCTCTAAATGCTCTTAGACAACGAGTATCATCAAACCCAACCAACCAAACCCCTCCGGTGGTAGCGGCAATTTGATCAATTTGATTTATGGATTAAAATTAGGATGAGAACTGAATATGTTAAGCTTTTGTTATTTTTTGATTTGAATGTAAAACAGAATATATTATGAATAAAAAAATAAAGGATGGGCATTCATTATTTGAATAAAGATAAAAATAGAAAATTAATTATATTACCTAAAGTGTATAGGCATGCGATCAAGAAAAAATTGTGTGTAGTAGACATAAATATATATATATATATATAAAACCGTCAAAGAATATTATTGTGCTTATATCTAATTCATTATCATTCCAGCAAATAAAGAAATTATTATGCTAAACCATGTTTCAATCAAATAATAACACAGAGAGAGAGAGAGAGAGAGAGAGAGAGAGAGATGTGTAATGTTAAAAAGAGGGTGGCGTCTGTCATATCCTGGAAAAGAATTTAAAAAGGTGGCACGAGAGTCACGAGGCCTAACCAAACCAACCCAACCCAACCCAACCCAAGTGGCCTTTTGAGAGAGTGGTTGATTTGGCTGTACTGTAGTGCAGGCGTAGAGAGAGAGAGAGAGAGAGAGAGAGAGAGAACAGATAATAATATATCAATAGGCATTACGTTTGCGGCTTCTCCATTTTTCTAGTCTCTTTGTTTTGGTTTGGCAGTTTCTTTTTAGATTTAGATTTGATGGGGGGATTGGATTGTTTGGCCGACGAATCTGTCTTCCTTCTGAAAAGCCCAAATGGTCCTTTTGTTTCCACGTTCGAGCAGAGCAGTTGCCACTCGCTGATTCCCCTCGGCTGCTCAGCATATATACATATTATATAAACGAAAACCGCCAAACTCTGCAGAGTTATTGGTAAGAGTTATCCCCCACCCCCCACCCTTTAGTTTTAAAGATGGAAGGAAGGGGAAGCTGTTCCAAAAGATTCCCAACAGTCCCCTAACGTTGTACGGTTACTCTAGGTTCCATGCCCCCACCCCCCACGTGTTAATTCAGGGAGCCCTTTTCTTATTTTAATTTTCTTTTCCTTTTTTTTTAATTTAAGAGAGAGATTAATAGAGAAATGAAAAGTAGATGAAGATTCTATCTAAATTATCCTCCAAATTTCTATTTCTTTTTGTCTCCTTCAATTTATAATAATACTAAGACTACTATTTTTATGACTCATGAATTCAAATGGCATAACAACATTCTTCCCAAGTAAGGGGAAAATTGTAAGTGGAAGACAATTCTACGTTAAAGTTGATTGAAGAATTATAATTTAGAAGCAACAGTCACTCCCTAATCTTTACCAAATAATCTCTTATATACACAACTCACCCTTAATTCGAAACTCAGTGTTAAGAAAGCACAATCATACATAAGGAGAAGACTTTTCAAAAGACAACTGTAATGTTCCGCTTTTATTGGGGGCGTTAAATGACTTAGAATTTTGAGAATATATTTTTTCTCAACATAAATTATTTTTTAGCAATCTTATTTTACATTTTCAGCATATTAAAATAAGAATTAATAAGTTAAAACAAATAACACTATTACAAATATAAAAGTTAGATCAAAACCTCAAATAGAATATAATCGAAACTACTTTATTCATAACATAAAAGTCATATCATCGTTTTAACATGACATCATCAAAATATAATACATCATAAACTAAAAGTCATGCTACGAACCATCTACAAATAGCTGTCACCCCTCAACAATTCTTTTTCCTTTGGCACCGTTGTCTTCACCTAAAATGTTTGAATATTTCAGGAATAAAGTCCAAATAAGATGTTGAATTATTTAAGTAAGAGTTCAAAATAATTTTATGAATGTATGTAAGATATAAAATAAATCGACATATCCCAACCCAAGAGAATCCTACACAACACTTAACCTTAATCGGGGAAAATGCAATCTCTCTAAAGACAACACAACCGCATCGACACATTGACATAACATAGTCCTAGCTTAAGAGGGCAACATCAACGCCTCTCTTTAACACAACGAAAAACCATTGTTACCACTTCCGACACGAAATGGTCAACATCAATTCAAGAATCTGGGGAATCACCCCACAATCATGTCAGAGATTACGTTTCACCTCAAAAGCTTATCGGATCACGTCAACATAAACCCTGGCCACAAGATGATCAACATTACCCCTGCGAATCCACGTCCACCTCGAAAGCAATGTTATTACTCAAAGACATCTGGGGTGATATCCACTCACAGCCTCGCCACATAAGTCGATCCGGGGTAATGTCCACTCTCAGCCCCATCACTTGTCGACCACCGGGGTGGTGTCAACTTTCAGTCTCCGTCATAAGTGAACATTTTTCCTTGGCACGCTTCCCTAGTGCTATCACTCAAGTGCCACGCCACAAGTTGACATCCCACGTCCCATATGGACAACACAAAAACATGTCAATTTCACATACCATGATTCGATGAATCATAAAAAACAACATTTCATGTACATAATTTATCACACAAAATTCAATACATATGCATAAAACACTTTATGATGAACTTTTCACATGAAAACAACCATCACATGGTAAAACCATTCACATGCATCAAAACCATTTGCATGTAATTAAATCAAGTTTAGGTAGAATCAAAACCTAGTATTTAGGATAAAATCACTCACAATAAACCAAGTTTTAGGTAGGAACACTTATCTCGAAAGTATCTCAGAATACCTCGATATACGTGCCAACCTCGAATGTCGTATCAAACCTCAATGTACCTTAGACATCATATTTATTTAAAAGAACATCAAAATCCATTTTCTCAATTTCTTCATAATTTTCACCTATTTTTTTTCCTATTTTTTCCTCAAAAATTTTAAAATAAATATCTCTTTAAACATTTTTTCAAATTTTTCAACACCATAATTCATAAAATAAATTCTGAAAAATTACAGAAAAAATTCCAAAATTACCCCTAGTCTCGCACACCTTCACGCGCTGGCATGTGTACTACGCGTGAATGACTAATGCATGCAGCTCACACATCGGTCGTTTTCTTCGACTTTGGCACACCGACGATGTTGGATTTTTGCTTCTAACTTGCTCTACACCTTGAGTCGATCCCAATGGCACCTTTAAATACTCGAAACAACGACAAAAAGTCCCCCAAAAGCTTGCTCGAAAGCTCGCCTCTGGCGCAGCTTCGATTTTCCAGCCACCTCTCGAAACACCCACAAAGCTTGATAAAATCTCATCAAAATCTCTAGAAATGCTATCCAAAACACGAGGAACAAAATGCCTCTATCCAATCCCTCAAAAACACTCACAAACACATCCAATTTGATACTCTAAAACTCGAAACTCTCTGCCATTTTTATAGGCAAAACCCGACCACCTCACGGCCAAGGCTTGGTCCCCAAGCTTTCCTAGGCCACGGGAACCTTCCCCAGGCCAACCTCGATCATCCCATCACCGAAATCATGGACTTTTGCCAGCGGCATGCGAGTTTGCAAGTTTCACACTTGCAGACTTCTAAAAATTACACTTTGGCCCCTCTAGCTTTTTCATTTGTATTTTGGCCCTTTCCTTAAAGCCCCTATTTTTTATAATAATTCCATTAAGACTCTCAAGATCTAGAATCTTCATTTCACCCTTGAAAACTCAAAAAAATTATCATTTTCACATTCCTTGGGCAAAATTAAGAATTTACACTCATGCCCGATTGTGCGATTTGATCACTAATCCTTTTGTTCCAACCCGAAACCAAATCAAGGTTGTTCTACTTAAAAAACCTAAGTTTACTCATAGCTCTATTGACTTTTCGGGAGTTTCAAATAACAATTCGATTTTTCAGCCTAAACCACAGTTGTACCGAAAACTATTTTCGATTTGACTTCTTTCGATGTCATAAATCACGTTTCGAATTGTTCGTTAATACATTACCATTTTCCTTAGACATCTAGACTCCAAGGCACTCCCTGCAGTTTATTCAGTCACTTATCATTGTGAAAAATTCCACTTTAGCCCTAAACTTCTAAAAAATTCACTTCTGTCCCAATGAAAATTTACACTTAAAACCTTATGAAATTCTCAGGTCTAACAACACTGTACAAGCCAAAGTTCATGTCTCTCTAATTAAAACTTTAGTGATTCATGAGGTTCAAATAAGGCTACAATCGAACTAAATCGAATCAAGTTGATATTCGCTAAGCTCAAGGTTAGCTCTATGAATTAATTTCTAGGCTCGAACTTGAACAACGACAAAGAAGGAGAAAGTTGTGCATTGACAATGGGCAGTACTTTAGAGAGGTAACGACAGATGAAGACAGGGGGTGTACGATGATAACAGTGGAATGCGGTAGTAAACAATGGCAGCCCAATAAGGGTGTATGCAATAGCAATAAACGAAGACAACGCACAACAAGTGACGGTAGAGCAATAAAAGGCAGTGTGCGATGGCAACAAAAAATGGCAATTGGCAATGGTTCAATCTTGGATGAAGGCTTGCAGCGATAACAACAACGATAACTAGTGCTAACTATGGGCGATGTCTATGCTTGCCTCTTGCTCTTGGCTTCTTTCTTCTTCAATCTTTTTCACTTTTTAAGATTTTTAATTTAAAAAACTACTTGTATATGGTATTTGGCTAAACCTAATTTAATAATTTTACTTGATCATATATACACATATTATATTATGTTAAATGATTGAATTAATATATATATAAATTTTAAACATATTTAATTTAATTATATTAATAATAATTCAAACTTGAATAAATTTATATTAAATAATATATTTATGTTGATCTCTTAGGGTATGACCACTCAAAAGAGAGGTGAATTAAGTGATTAAATTTTTTCTCAATTTTAATAAATATTACTGATTAAAGATTTTATTAGAAAATATATTTGATAAATATAATAAATTATGTTTAAGATTAATAATAAATGTAAGCCACAAGATATAAGAAAAATAAATAATATGAAACACAACACAATTTATAGTGGTTCAGTGTTTCCACACACCTAATCCACTCTCCCAAGGTCTAACCACCTTTAGGGTTCCACTAAATCAAAATCACCAAGGTTTTCACACTAGCTCGCCTTGAAAACTAGTTACACACACCTAGATTACAATGGATTTTAGGCAACCACTACACTAAAGTTTCCTTCCTAACTTACCTTGAAAACTATATTCACTTAGATTTTAATGGTTCTAAGAAACCTATACAATTCACAATGGTAATTTAAATGTTACAAATTGGTTCTTCATGCCTTGGTGTATTTCATCTGAAGGGAGCACAACAACAAGTGTTTCCATGATCAAGAAAGATTAGCATCCCAACTGGCTCACTTGATTCAGTGTGCGGTGTGAGTTTGTCTGACGACTATTCGCTTCAGGTCGTTCTTTCAAAGTTATACTCTCTGTCGTGTCTAGCAACTTTTGAGAGACCATAACTCTTTTACGCATTGAGATGTCTTTACTTTGGAGATAGACCTTTACGTCCATGGAATCTTATCCTTGGTGCCAGCTCTTCTTGTGCTTATGCTTTGTTGATTCCCAACTCACTTGGGTTTGTTTGTTGAACAGTCTTTGGATTGCCATATATCTTATCTATCGCATTGTCATATCGAGATGGAATTTTCGTCTCTCTTCTGGCCAATGTATCTATCTTGTATATATTTTAGTTTTCTTCATTTTTCTTTTCTTGTTATGTTTTTTCTTATTTTATTTTTCTAGCCCGGAGGATGATCATTAATGTGTTGTTGCCCTGGTGTTTTGGTGGCCTGAGGTTTGCCCTGGCTTTGGTTCGTAGCCTTTTTAGCGTGTTTTGTTTTATATAATTCTTATTTACAAAAAAAAAAAACATTCGTGAGTCTTCAATTGAACATGTTCATGAACTTTAATGATTTGATCTTTACTGAGTTCAAAATTAATTTATTTACAAATCAATTTTCAAAGTTAACCTCAAAATTAGTCCATTTACTTTAATGAACAAACTCAAACGAGATTTTGTCGAGCCAAACACCGAACCGCACACAAACAACTCTACTCATTTGAGACTTAGGTTCAAGTTGTCTTAAACACTTCCCAATCTTCAAAGAGTGGGCAGCTCGCACAAGAAGATGCCTTTCATCTTTATTTGTTGAGAGGACGCCCTTTTATCTTTTGATAGCATGATCTTAATAATTTTGTAAAGGTATATATAGGGTTTCAAAACTCGACCAACCACATCACCTAAATCATTACTAGCTAAAGATAACTAGTGCAACTACAGTGACCCACTGGCCACTTTGGACAAAAATCCACATTATATTAAAGGGTCCCTGCCAGCGCAAAGAATTACTCATGGAAGTGCTTAGATAAATCTACACTCTCCACTAAATCTCTAGAAACCAAGAAGGTCGAGACAAAAGTATTCCAAAAAGAAAATGTGGACGCAAGAGTTAATAAGACAAAGACAGAACCATGGCAAACATAAACATCATCTTCCTGGCTAAAATCAGAAGCAAAGGAACATCAGGGGTGCAGGTGCTCGAAGAAAAACCTAGCACCCTGTTTGATGTGAATTCGATCTGTTTTTCCAGTCTCAGTTTGGATGGGCAAAGACATGCTATTTTCATACACCAACCCAGGTGTACAGAAACTAAAGTCTTTCAGGATAATGGGAAATTTGAGAGAGGTAGTATGATCGTCCCCATTTGACTCTAAAACATAGTTAGCATGATATTTGATTCATTAGTAATCGTGTGAATTTTTACACACTGATGATTACCATTATTGATCAGGCAGTAGCAGCTGCAGGCTGGAGAGCTTTCATAGGATTCGTGATAACACCATCTATAAGGCCGTAATCTTTGGCTTCTTTAGCACTCATGAAGAAATCACGGTCGGTGTCCTGGTTAATCTTCTCCAGGCTTTGACCAGTATGGTAGGCCAAATACCCATTCAGATTTGCCTTGTGATGTAACATTTCATTGGCCTGCAAGCCATGTTATTAAACAAACCATACAATTAAATGCGGCACATGAAATCATATGCTTACTGGAGTTCTAATTGTTGACTTTCAAACATCTCTACATGTTAGTTATTGACTATTAACTGACAACCTGAAATCTTATTATAGTGAAGGAAAGAGCATGCACGAAAGAAAGGTTTGGAGATCCATCCATGAAGATTATTAAAAAAAAAAAAAAAGTTGCATGGCTTTCACATTCAACGATATGCAGGTGAGGCTTATAAATGAGTTGCAAAAGATTAAAAAGAAAAATAAATAATCGCAAGCAGAGTGAGCTTGAAAAGTAAAAAAGGAAAAAAAAAGAAAAAAAAAAGAAAAGAAACAACAGTAAAGGAATTAAAACAACGCATTATGACAATCCTTAGAGCTCATGGAATGCACCGAGATGAACCGTAAGCCATTTACCATGTTCACAGGCGCTCAAAACATCTCTCTAACCTTAAGCTGGCTTATGTTTCTCAAACATGTGGTGTTAACTTCATTCGATAGTCACCTCTCTTCTTAATGTGAGTTATCAGTTAAATTTTAGTTAGGTTAATAAATTTTAATATTTAGTACTTAACCTTTAATATTTAATAATTATTATTAATATTTATTGAGCTAAAGATGCATGGTGCATATCCTTGGGTTTGTTGATAAAATATTCAATATAATTGTGGTATTATGGTGCTGGCATGATATCACAATCCAATAATGACAAGTCATGTCATAGTGCTAACGTGATATTAAGATTATAAACACTTGGCTTGTCATTATTGGTTGTGATACTATGTTAGCACAATAATGTACTATCTCAATTATACCAAATATTTATTAGTGTATGAGTTCACAAGGTTCACCAATCAATGTCCCTTATCAAAGATAACAACTACTCAACCTCATCACTTATTAACCTTGATGCACGGAAACATTGAAACGGTGCCATTTCGACTTTTCCAAAACATTTCCTACCCTGAAATGCTTAGAAACACCAAATAAAACATTTCTGGACCATTTTCGTAATTTTTGAAATGTTCATTAGAAACGCATTTTTGTTCCATACCACGTTAGAGATAAAAGCAATTCTATCTCTATTGTCTTGACAATCACATTAGAGACAAAAGCAACTTATGTTTATGTTTACTTGAATGGATGATGGAATTTTATGTTTATGTTTAATTGAATAATTATTTTTATAATTTTTATATTAAAATTTATATTTATAAAAAGACCCCTATATTTATTTTATTTACGTGTTTCTCTCACATTTCCATTTCCTATTTCTCTAAAAAAATGTTGTTTTCTCATTTTCACTTCATATCGAAGCATTTCCTATTTCTAATTTTGTGTAACCTAGCTTATTGACCTTTTCTCTATAAAGACATTGATTGATAAATTTATTGAATCTTCAAACTAGTGAAATGGCACATTTTTAATTAATTTAATAAATATTTAATTTTAAATAATAAAAATTAATTACTAAATATTAAAATTTACTTAAATTGAACTAAAATTTATTCAATTTTTACTAGATTTGAAAACCAATGCAGGATCAACTAATAAGTGGCAAGTGTAATCAACAAAAAAATAGAGAGACTAGCAGAAAATGAAAAGAAAGATTAGAGATACCTGAATATCTATATCAGTTTGCCCACCTTGAGCACCGCCAAGAGGCTGATGGATCATTATCCTAGAGTTTGGAAGACTATATCTTTTTCCTTCAGCACCAGAATGATAAAGAAATGTGTTTAGAAATTTCAGCAAGTAAAAAACACAATGAAAACTTAAATTCCAAAACTCAAAGTGGATTGTCACCTTTTGTGCCAGAGCTGAGCAGGAAGGCTCCCATGCTGTTCAACAAGAAGAAAAATAATGTTCATAACTAAAAGAGAACATATTCTACTATCCACGTTAAGAATAACCTACCAATCATGCAGTGATGAGAGCAGCTAGCAAGTATAATGTGCAGAACTAAGCAAGCAAGTAATAGTAATTGTTGAATTGATTAAACTTAGCTCTAGCACAGAGAGAAGCAGAAAGCTGGTCGGGTAAGAGGGGATTATTAAGCAGGTCGGGTAAGAGGGGATTATTAAGTAGGTCGGGTAAGAGGGGATTATTACTAGCATATTGAAAATAACAATGAGGCAAAATAAACAGCAACCACGTAGTAGCAAAACTGCAGAGTTTTGAAGTATGGGCATAACTCAATATTTCCATACTGCCATTTACTCTAGTCAGCACCTTTTCATGCTAAAGAGAAATCATTCAAATAGAGATCGTCATTGTGGACTTCCAATAAACTTTGGAACCAAGTCCGACCACCAAAGATCAATGCTGTTTACACCATGTCGATCCCTAAATTGTTTCTCTAGGACAGGTATCAGGGTAAAAGCTAATTTTATACAAAACATATCCTCATTGGCTCATCCACAAGTCATGATCCTTCACAAACCCAAGACAAGGCATAAGACCATCAATTCTCACAAGGCACAAAACAGCACAATGCAACCTCATATGAAAAATGAGTTTGCTCCACATCAGAAGAAAATGAAATTACTTCTCAAAGGTATATCAACACTACAGTTAGATATGCTCCAGTCCAGTCAATCAATAAGAGTGATAAATTGAACTGCCAAACAGGTAGAAGTAATCTTGTGAAACGAAACCTGCCATTCACCAAGCTACCACTAGTTCAAAAGATCAACTGCACCCAAGTTGAGTATCTTCACTAATCAATGAAACCATCAAATAAAAATAGCTGCTCAATATTAGCTACAATTTCATTTGTATTAGATAGATCAGTGAAGCTTGGAAAAAAAAAAAAATACACAAGAAGTATCAGAAATTAGAATAAGAAGTTGATAGAGGCAGCAACGCTGGTTCTTCTCAATATTCCATTCAAATTCTTTGAACAAAAATAAATTTAAACAAATTATTAGATATTTTTCAATGCCTCAATAACCCTCTGGCCACTGATTAAACTGTTTTTAAAATCTTGCCCTGCCCATCCCGGCCATGTAGGCCTACAAGCCCTAAAATATTCTTGTTGGGCTGTATGGGCCAAGCAGGTGGCCAACTAGATTGCAACCCCACCACAAACCCAATACCATCTAAAACTTTGTGAGGCTTCATGTTAAAGGATCTTCTCCACTAGGAGAAATACATCAGTAAAGCCAGAATAAACCGGTAACAGAAAGGCCTCATCCTGAATCCATTAAGCTGCCATTCCATGAGTTTCAAGCAACTTAAAAACCAAGAAGATGCAAACTATAAATAAAGAAAAATAGTTCTGGATGGAAAATAATTCATGAAGATACTTATATGAGCAGACAGGTAAATTATGTAGATACTCGAACATAATCATAGCATTGCAATTACTTGGTCATTTCACGAAACAGTTTTATCCAATACAAAAAGAAATGATATATATATATATATATATATAGTTCAAACAAATTGAACAAAAAAGAAATCTACAATCACTAATAAGGAAAATAAGTAGACAATTCAGCATTTCAGGAAGAACATAGCATGAGTGGCTTACAAAATCACAAAACTGTCATTAGTGATTACCTGGCAGCCAGTCCAACACATACAGTAGAAACATCAGGTCTTATATGCCTCATTGTGTCAAATATGGCCATACCTGAGGGGATTAAAAATACTCAAGTCAGGGAATAACCAGGCAGTCCTCTAGATCAACAAGAGAACAAACTATTCATAAGAAGAAAGAAATTACCAGCAGTAACTGAGCCTCCAGGAGAGTTCACATACATGACAATATCCTGTTTAAATAATCATGGTATCAGGTCATAAGTTCATAAGGTACCTATTTAAACTGCCAAATGTATGTGAGAAAGAGACAGGCAGTTGATCACACAACACTGAGAATATTACATTGGAAGCTCAAAGGTAAACAAAGGAAACTAAAAGCTAGTGCATGACACACATATGCCTTCAGACGACAAAAATTGGCTCTGGAGAATCCATGAATCATTGTATCGAATCAAGGAAAAACAGAAAAGATTTGTTTATGTTTACCATGTCATTGGATTGGAATCCTTTACAGGCGTTTGGTATGGGAGAAATTTTAAAATTCCTGAGAATGTTAGGTTGGGAATCTATATTTCCATGTTTGGTATAATTTTTTTATAAAAAGAATCTTGAGAAATAGGATTCTCGGGAATAATTTTTAAACAACTTTCCCACAAAAAGATTTTCATGGGGGGGTTGGGAATCCAAGTTTCCCATGGACTTGGGAATGTTTTTAACAAAGAAAAAGACTAAAACACTCCTTACCCTTTTATAACCCCATACAAACATATTATATATATTTATATTAAATATATTATATATACATATATGTATATATATTTTTATTATTTATTATAAAATATTATATATATTATGTATATATTATATATATATATATACACATGCATATATATACATAATGTGTAAAAAAAAATGACATTTGTTTGACTTTTTAAAGATGTTGTGGGTCTCAATATTTTATATAGTAGAAGGAATTTATCATTTTTAAATAAAAAAAATTAAATAAGGGTAATTTTGAAAAAAGAACATGAATTCCCAAGAATGTTACATTTAAACCAAACATAGGAATCTAAGATTCTCAGAAAAGAATACTCAACATTCCTGAGAATATTTAAACCTAACCAAATATAGAATTGCATAAATTATGGAAATCAAAAATTTCAAGAGTATTCCCAAGAATCATGAATCCCAGGAATTTAAAAACTTGTCCCATACCAAACGGCCCCTTAGTGTTTGGTAGAGAGGAATGCTCACAATTTACAAAAAATTAGTTATATGTTCTCAAGCATAAAGTGTGCAAAGACATTGAGTATATAGTCCACAGGCAAGCTTATCATCCAAAAAGATTGGGGCTAAACCATGAACAAAGTTGACATTTTAAAAGTATAAATGAGATGACAAGGAATCTTTCACAATTATCCATTAGATGGTTGCCATTTCCTCCAAACTTCCACAAAAAGAGAGTTAGAATAGATATTAACTTCCTTGAGATCATAATTTCTGTGAGTCCTGAATGTGTTTTGTTGACAAAACAAATTAATTGGCTAGCAGATCTCATGAGATAAAGCAAGCAAAATGAATAAGCATATAAAGTTATAATTTCCATGGCTACCATGAATCAATATCTTATTTCTCCCCTGACAGCAACTGGAGCAGATCGCCGGAGACTGTAGTTTCACATACCAACACCCCCAACCCCCCCCCCCCCCCCCCCCAAAAAAAAAAAAAACAAAAAAATCCCCGACCTAAAAAATAAAAAGGTTAAGAAATAAAGGTGTCAATCAATAGTCTAACGTTCAAAGTTCAAAAATAAGAGCTTGAAACAAAGGAAATATGGAAAACAAAAAAAAATTGGCACCCAATAATATAAAAATAAAAAAGGTAGTATTTGACGTAATTATGATCTAAAGTTTAAAACCAATGAAAAACTCTTAGAATATATAACGGAAAACAAACTTTGTTGGGATCAACAGCATCAAGATAGAGAAGCTGGGCAACAATAATGTTTGCCATATCATCATCAACAGCTCCACCGCATCGGATTATCCTCTTCAAAATCCAATGAGAGACCAGTGTTAAACATTATAGAAGCTCAATCAACAGTCAAATGAAAGCTAACATATCAAAACAACGAGTTCCTTACATGCTGAAAAAGCTGACTGATAACACTCTGAAAACGCTCTTGCACCATTGGTGGGGGTCCTTGTCCTTGCGCATAGACCGGGAAGTATGCCGAAGATGGGATTTGCAAATCATCCCTGAACAACCAATTCAACGGTATTCAAATTGAAAGAGTACGAACAACAGTCAAAGGAGTGAATTGTATGACAAAATAAACAAACCCTACCTAATGGACCAAACCCCGCGACGTGAATTGCCCTTGGACTCCGAAAACTCACCGGAGTACACGGCCTTGACAGAAGAATTGCGGACATTCTTTGGCTTAGAAGCGAGCTTTCTCAAGTTCCTGCAGGCCAAAGAGCAACAAATCCCAAATCAATCCGGATGCGATTGCCAAAAACTCAGAGCATAAACAAAACTTTTCAGTTCCCTATTTCTAGCAGTCTTGCAGAGAAATAACTGAAGGGGCAAATTACACCAATTAACATCGAGGATTGCGAGTTGTAGCGAAGGTGGATAGTACATAATTCCAGATTTGGCTCTGTGAATTTGTGGCAATAGAAGGAAGCAACCAAACAGGAACAAGTGTGTCGAAGAAGAAGAGTACCTGGAACGAAGGGGCTGGAAGGTCAAAGAGAGGGTTTTGGCGTCCGGAGGAGGGGAGCTGCTAGCAGAAGAAGAAGAGGAGGATAAGGGAGTGTTGAGGCAGAGAGAAGCCGAGGTGGAGACGCATGAATGCGCCATTAAATTCTTCTCTTGTGTAGTTCCAGAAGCTTATGTGCTTGCTTGCTATGATTTTGAAGCAGCCGGCGGAGAAACGAGAGCGTGTTCCAGCAGCAGCAAGAGAGAGGAGAGGGTAAAATCCAATCCAAAGAGAAATAATCTGCGGCACTGATGCATGCGCCATATCCAGCCCGACTCGCCAACCCGGGTTGTTTTAGGATTCTAACCCGGAAAATGATTTTTATTTTTTTTATTTTTGTGCAAAATTCTTACCAGAAATAGGTGGGAGTAATATTGTTATAATTATGAATTACTATCATAATTTTTTTAGTCACTTTTTAAACTAAATAAAAAAAAATCTTGATTAACTAATACACTAGCCCTCAAATAACCCATAAAACTTAAAAAAATATTATATTCATAAGTATAATTTTGTTCATCATCTTTAACAAGATAGACATAATTCCATTTAATTTTGTGACACCTTGTCAATTTTCCTTGCTCCTCTCTCTCCTCTTCCCTTTCTTCTTCAACAAATCTCTCATTGCTACCTCATTTCATTGATTGTCACAAAGAAAGATGCAATAGCAAGACAATAATACAATTGTTAAAGAAAAAGAAAAAAGAAACGATATGAGTTTCTTAAAGAGAAACACACTCCTCTCCAAAATGACTTTTTTAACATTAAACTAATTGAGAATTTCATTCACTCCGTTAAAGGGGGTGAACAAAATTGCACTCCATATTCATAGGTAGGAAAGATGGGTAACACCCATAGAACTTGGTTCAAATTCAAAAACCAATTAGAGATGACCCCATCTAAGAATAGGGTCCCAACCCCTCTCCAATACCAAAACTTATTTATTTTTGTTTATATTTCAAAAATTAAATAATAATAATAATAACTAATACCATCACATGATCACATCCAGCACGCAATTTCATGTTTCTTTTTCATTCACTTCAACATTAAAAAACATGTAACTATTTAAATTACATAAAAAAAATCTAATTTTTTATATAAAATTTACCGGATATGAATGCCCATCGAGTAGAGGAAATTCAATACAACAAAAACAAGAGTAAAAGAGTAAAAGTGAAAATAGTAATGAGATAGGAAGATGGGAGAGAAGAGAGGTTCCAAATCCTCCCCCATTGCCATTTTTAGTCATCTCCCCAGCTTGCCATGCCATGCTATGCCATGACAAGGTGATCCCAATCACCAATCAAAATGTTTGGAAAATCTCCAATGCTGGCAAACATGATTCATTGCCAAAGGCAATCGTCAATTTGGTAACCTGCACTCGGCTCAAGACAACATTTGACAACAGGACTTAAGCCGCCTCCTCTGGAGTATATCAATCAGGTTATGACTTATGAACCTCAAAATAACACAGATGGAATCTCAAACATACGGAGCAGGCAGCAGAAAAGATCATAATTTCACAAAACCAGAAACAAAAATTGCATAATATACTCACCTTTCCAGCTGTAAGTTACAGAATTTCACCACTAACATTCCAATTCCTAGCCGTCTACTAAAAGGCATATATAAATTTGTGTCTAGCTTACTACTCTCTCTATATGAATGTGCAGGCTGCCTCCATCAGGCTTTGGACAAGACTACAGCAAAATATTAACTGGTACTGGCAGTTCCATCCTGCACCTTTTCATGAATCACCTTGTAACATTGGAGGCTACAGAGAGGAAGATTTGATTTAGAATCTCGATACTTGTAAGGATTGGTACATGATGGGCCGGCACACCTTTCACGCGGGGGAGGATAACTGAAAATCCAAACAAAGGTCTCAATAAACCATAGGCAAACCAGGAGCAAAATCTCCATAAACCATTGATGCGGGAGCTTCAGCACAAAGTGTACAATGCAACATAAAAGGACGAGGAGGGGGGAAGAAAAAAAAGTTCGCACACCTGCAAGGTTTGGAATCAAAAATGCTAGGGAATCCCATATCCCTTGGGAATGTAACAACAGTCCCAGAAGGGCCCATGGACCATCTAATGGTGCTTGAGGCAAGCATCAGTGCATTGGCAGCCTTCTCCTGCACGATGATATGGATACCAAAATCAAAATATTGAACTGGATAAAAACATAAAGAAGATATTATCTGCAGTTAATGGACTAATTATACCTGTGCCAATTCTTCCTGGCGCTTTTTCATTTTATCTTCTCGCTTCTTCCGACTGGAGTCTTGACCAAGTATTTTCCTAATTGCCTCAGCCTACAGAAATCATCAAACATGCTCATATCCACTTTAATTAGATCTAAGGCTTACAAGCAAGAAATAGGAAAGTAGATCACAAACAAGAAGCAAACCTCTGATTCACGAGCAGCCTTCTCAACCTGCATTCTTCGTCTTTGAGCAGCCTCGGCTTTCTTTAATTGCTGCTCCACTTCCGAAAGCTTCTCCTTTTGCTCTGAGGTGACCAAGCACGCACAAATTCAATGGGTTTACAGAATAAAGATCCCCTTACAATCAATTACAGTGGTTAAAAAGGGCAAAAATTATAGCTAAAAAGAATATGCAACAGATACTAACTTCGAGGTGGGGCAGGTGGTAATCCATTGGGAAACTCAATTGCGCTTGCACCCGATCCAGAAGAGGCATCTTTGCTGGATAAAAGGGCCCGTTGACGCGTCGTGAGACTTGGTTCCCTTTTACTTTCAATTGGTGAATCAATGGAGTCATTCCTTGATTTCTTCTTCTTACCTTCAGACTCACCATCGGAAAACAGTTCCTCTGCCTCATAATCTGTGTCCTCAGATCCTCTTTCAGATCGGAACTTCTTACTGTCCTTATTTGGCCTTGACGAGACAAAATCTTCCAAATTATCATCACGCTTAGCATTCTTTGAAACCCTAGAGAATCGTTGTTTCTTGCTGGAGTCTTCCTCAATATCTTTACTCCCTCCAGCAACTCTAGAGGTTTTCAGTTTCTCCAGGTACCTAATCTCATCATCTTCATCTTCTTCATCAAAAGCCCCATCCAATACACGCCTCTTAGGCACCCGCTTGCTCTTACGAACTGGCTCTGATTTCTCACCTTGGTTTCCAGAACCATTCTTCTTAGGCATCTTCCCCATCACAGAATCAGCCTTCCCACGACTAGAGCTGCCTCTTGATAAATTGTTCCAAGAAACTCCTTGCATACCACTGTTTTTATCTGAAGGAGAATGATCATCATCGGAGTTGTCCTGAAATTAGGGGAAAAAAATTAAAGATTGAAAGATTTCATGGCCAGATAAGTCAATATGAGATTCGGACATATCCACTATTAGCATGTATCAATACAAAATATCTCATTGCTATAGTAGGACAAGGCATTAATTTTTGGATTAATTACCAAAAAAAATACTGCACTTTAACTGTGTTCTAAATTTTAGACTGACTTTTTAATTTTTTTCAATAGCCGCATTCAACTTATTATTTGGTCTCAATAATGGACTGTCATTTTCCCCATTAAGCAATGATGTGGCAAGTTTAAATGGACTATCTGATGAATGAGGTGGAAGTGAACGCCTGATGTTGCCACCTCTACCGTCTGATAACATTTGGAAAATTTTAGGGTTTTGTGAATTCATCCAAAATGAACAAAAGATTGAAGGGGACAACATACCAGAGGAAGTGAACTTGCCACCTCATTCATTGGACAGTCCATTTAAGTTTGCCACATCTTTAACAGGAATTATTGCTGGGAACAAATGACAATCTATTATAACCAAATAATAAGATCGACGTGGCTATTGAAAAAAATTAAGTCAAATATTGAAGTATGGCTAAAGTTCAGTATTTTTTTTTAATTTACCCTTAATTTTTCTGCTCAGTACCTCAATTACCACATTTCAATCAAATCAATGAATCCATATTACATGTATTGCAAAGTGAATTAGTAAAAGAATATTTCAATTAGACTTACTAAATGATTTGATTTGCATGTATTCACCACCTTGATTCTTTCCTTTTGTTTTTGGACAAAGGAGTATTTTGGATATCACAATTTTGGTGGGGAGGAGAAGGATATTTAGATGTGTAAAGAAAATGAAATATTGGTGGTTGTCTGTGTCCCAATTGGTGCATCTGATTTAGTGTGTTGTTTGGACACAGTTGTCTACCTTATCCTTTCCTTAGTCATGGAAAAGTATGGCATTGCGGCATTATTGGCAAGTTCCCAAAAGCCAAAATATTTCTACTCTTATGTTTTGAGCTACTTAGTAACCAGGGGTTGGCATTATAAAATGTCAACTTTCATGTAAAACGGTGGTTTGAGATATGAGTATGCTTATACACTCTAAACTATTATTTGGGAAGTAATTGAGTGTCTTCATTATAAAATGTTAACATTTGCGTCTAAAGCAATGCTTAGGGATGAGAAAAAGAAAAAAAAATGTGGCCTTTGTGATCTCTAAGCGTTTTTTAGGGGGGTAACCAGGTGTTTTCATCATAAAATATCGACATTCACATCAAAAGCCTAAAAATGCTTAGGGAGGTGAACTCATGTATGGCCTTTGTTTTCAAGATTGCAAGTGCAGCTTTATTAGTGGCTTCCTCCAGCATGTTTTATTTTTTGCTTATATTGCTTATATTGTGAGGAGTGTCTCATCTTGAGTGGTAGTTTAAATATTGTTGTTGCATTTTTGGTTCAGTTTTCAGTTTTCATTGTGATGCTTGGGGTATGCCCTAGCTAAAGATGTTGACTCTTTGGGGTTTTTTAATGAATTCTTAATTACAGGAAAAAAAGAAATGAAAAAAAGCAATTTTTCTTTATTTATGACAGTTAATAGAACAAAGAGAAGAGAAATCAATGAGTCCAAATCTTTTATATATTCACCCAAAAAAAAAAAAAATCCAAGATCCAACGATAACATTATGCTGTCTGTTACAATATAATTACACTAATAATATAGCTTGCCTGATCTGAATTTCCAATTATTGGAAACGACAACATTTCTATTAATGTTCTTACAAATGCCTAAGAATTTTATAAATATTAAGGAAAATCAAAATGGAAAAGAATGAATGAAGCAAAAGAAAGCCCGATAACCAAATGGTGGAATTTAAAAAGTGAAAAACAAACCATTATCAAGGAAAAAGCGTGTGACAGAATACTGTAGAAGAGAGGTAAATTTAATGTGGATTGAAATGGCTATTGCTATTCAAAATTTGAAAAAAAAAAAAAAAATGGGCCTAGAGGAGTCAAGGAAAAATCCCAAATCAAAAAGAATCTTTGGTGGTGGAGTAAAGAGGTGTAAGAAAAAAAATCAAAAACTAAAAAAGCTCGTTACAAGACTTTACATAAATACTGTAGCCTAAGGAGGTATAGTTTAGCCAAAAAAAGAAGTAAAAAAGGCAGTTAGTGGCATAAACTCAAAAGCTTATGAAAATTTATATCAATGACTTGATATAAAAGAATAGAAGATCATGAATGAGATATACATAAACTAGCCAAAGCAAGAGAAGAAAAACAAGACAGCAGAGCTAAGGAAAATGCATAAAAGACGAAAATCGAAAATGTACTAGTAAATAAGGGACCAAAAAGAGATAGGAGTATTTCTTGAAGTTATTCAATGAATGTGGAGAAACAGATGTTATGGGCATTTTAGTACTTTGAAGAACATATGAATTACATGTTCTATACAATTATATATCCAACAAAATAAGGAAAACATTAAAAAGATGAAGAATTAAATAGTTGGACCAGATAATATCCCAACAAAAGCATGGAAATGCATGGGACAAAAGGCATCTTTTGGTTAACAAAATTATATAATGTGATCCTTAAATCAAAAAAGATGTTGGATGAGTGCAGGAAGAGCACTTTAGTGCCTACTTACAAGAATAAAGGAGACTTCCAATGCTGTGAAAATAATAGAAGAATCGAGCTAGAGAGTCACACTATAAGGCTTAGAAAATGAGCAAAGAGTAAGAAGAAAAATCAAGGTGTTTGAAAACTAATTTGGTTTCATACCTGATAGGTCAACAATGGAGCTATAAACTTGTTGAGGTGCCTAATGAAAGGGTATAATAAACAAAAAGACATGTACCATGGAGCCCCACGTGTCTAAACATGTGAAGGAGATACTAAGGCTTTTCCAATTGGATTATATTGAGGATCTATATTAAGCTCTTACCTCTTTACTCTAATAATGGATGGACTCACTAAACATATCTACATAGAAGAGCCTTAGTATTAGTGTTGGCAAACTACCCCAAACCTGCAGGGACCTGACCTACTCTTTTTTTTTTTTTTTTTTTTTTTGGGGGGGGGGGGGGGGGGGGGTGTATGTCTAGGGTTGTTTGATCGAGATCGAGTCAGGCTTGGGAAATCTCTAATTAAGTTTCAATCAGGGTCAAGGCAGGGATCATATTTAGCATCCCCGCCATGCCCCGAACCCGCCTCACCTAGCCTCTTTATATATATGTATAGTATACATATATATGTGTGTGTATTATATTTATATTTATATATAAATATATTATCTATTCCATTAAACACAGAAAAAATATATAAAAATATAAAAAATATTATCTATTCCATATATAAATAAATATATATATATGTATATAGGTTCAGGGTGCCCCGTCCCGTTGGGGCAGTGTATTGGGTGAAAACCCCTACTTGAGGTACAGGGTGGGGTATTGGGGTTTGGATTTCAGGATGGGGTAGGCTCGCCCCATTGCCAACCCTACTTAGTATATGCTATTAGCAGAGAACATTGTGATGGTGGATGAGATCAAAGATAGCGTGAATATTAAGCTCGAGATAGAGAAACAATTTAGAACCCATAGGTTTTAAGTTAAGCAAATTAAAAACCAAACATATGGAATGTAAGTTCAATAAAAATTATAATTGTTATAGAAAAACTTGAAAATCAAGTCATGCTAAGAAAATATTAGTTCAAAAATATCTTGGATCAATCATTCAAAAAGATGAGGAGATTAATGAGATGTTACCCACTGAATTAAAGCATAATGGTTACGAAAAAAAAAAAGTACATCTAACGGTTTTAATGATACTAAGATTCCATTAAAATTAAAAGAAAACTTTTATAAGACAACTATAAACTAGTCTGGTGTACATCTAACATATAATGTTGGATAGTAAAGTATCAACATACATCAATATGAGCAAAATAGAGAAGACGTGATGCCATACAAGAAAAGATAAAAATAAAAACAAAAGTAATTCATAATAAAGCCGAAATGGTTCTTATCAAAGACAAGATGCATGAGACAAAATTAAGATGACTTAGTCATGTGAGAAGAAGATCAACAGAGGCTCATGTGAGGAGAATGGATGGAATGAAACAAATACTTAGCAAAAGAGGTAAAAAAGGACCAAGAAAAACTTGGTGGGAGACTATTAGATAAGATATAAGTTATAAGGGCCTCAAGAAAGATAAGGCCATAGATAGAAATAACTGGTCAATTAGAATGCATGTAGTCCACTCAGACATAGGATGAAGGCTGGATATATTGTTGTTAAGAAAAGGTAAGATGGAAATAGATATGCAGGTTTATACTATTTGCAATTCCTCTTTACAAGAAATTTGTAAAGCCAATCTAAAATTGGTGTATGGCAAGATCAAACAAGAAGCATTTGCTAGGCACCTGGAGAAACATGTCATGTTGTGCTTGCGTCACATCTAAAGCCCGTGAAATTTTTGTAGCAGACCCATTAACTGATGCACCATGTGAATCAGACTTCGTTTGAATCGTTCGTGTGACACCGCCAACCTTAAGCTTAACCTTTTTGAACTTCTTGTCATTTCTAACTCTATCCCCATTTGCTCTCAAGTGCTCTGAACCCTGGTCTTCACCAGTCCTTGCACTATGAATGTCTATGGTCTCTGATTGCAATTCCAAGATGCCCTTTTTCTTGCTTGTCAGTTTCCAATTAGGATGGGTACCTTCACCAAATCGTCTACCATTCAACCTACTTCCTCCCTGATCAAAACTATCACCCGAACCTCCAAGGCTATATGATTGATCATCAATTTTTTTATAAGGATACTCACCTGCACTGCTAGCAGAACCCTTCAATGAACACTGATTAATATTAAACTCTTTCCTCCTAAAATTAGTGTCAAATCCTGTATTCTCATCACTAGAGACTTTGCTTGCATCATCTGAAGGTGGCGTTGAAGATAAGTTTGAACGATCACCTCTGTCAAGAAACTGCACCGTGTCAGGTCTGGGTCGGCGGATAATTTGACTCCTCTTCTTCCTTATAGTGTTTACTGTACCCTCAAACCAGGAGGCTCCAGGCTCTTCCATCAATGGAAGGATCTTGAAACCCAATTCCTCTAATGCAAATACTAATCAGACGTCCAAAGGAATGGTTACAAAAGCCACCTGATAAAACAAGTTTGGGATACTGTATCAGGTACATGGAATCAAACAAGGTCTATCAAGTTTGGAACTTACTATTTCAATAAATATGCACTCTGTCTAAGAATACCGTGCAATAAGAAAACTTTTGCAAGAAAATTTAACGTGGAAAAGACAGCACCGACAAAAAAAGGTGAGAAATTATATAACCCAAAAAATTGACAATATAGGAAGAAAACAAAAAAAAAAAAAAAGGTACAAATCAACACAAAGCAATTGTTGAGAACTTAGCTATGACTAAACAAACTGGTATCAGCAGAAGAAAAAAGTAAAAGAGAAACGCACCAAATGCCAGGAACAATGCAGAAACACCAATTTGCACAATTAAGCACCAAACACTGATCAGTTGTACATGACAGAAAGCTCCAGTTACACTTTATACCGAAAATCCCAAAATAGATCAGGAATTTAGTAGTAAGTAGCGAATTCAATGCCCGGTGAGATGTGAATGAAATACGTAACAGAAACAAAAGCACATGCAATGAGAAATTCGTCCGCCAAACTGACCCGCAAACAAAAACACACGAATCAAAATTGCCGGAGGAAAAGAATAACTCGGCACCAACCCTAAACCCTACAATCAAAACCAAAACGAAATGGAAACAATTCCATACGGAAACGAATTCGGCCAAAAACCCACATCCAACAAACCATTAGAAAAAGCCGAAGAAATCACACCGCGGTTGAGAAAAAATTCACAGATCCCCAAAACGAATTAGGAAACGAGACATATATATATATATATAGAGAGAGAGAGAGAGCGAGAGAGAAACACATACCTTGCGGATAAATTCGAAGACGCGGGTCGGCCTGAAGAAGAAAGAAGGGAGAGAGGGAAAGAGGCGATGAAATTGAGAAGGCGAAAGAGTAGGTGGAGGAAAAGAGAAAGGGAGGGGGGAAGAAGTTGGAATGGGTTAGGGCTGGAGATGTGGTGGGGGACACCAGGCGTATAGTGGTAAAGGAAGAGAGACCCGAACTAGTAATCTTCTCCATTTTTTTGCTAATTCCACACCACCCCCCCAGCGCGCTCTGATTTTTGTGGGATTAGTCCCTTTGTCTGTCTCGGTCACCCGCCCTGACTCAGCGTCTCCCAGGCAGTAACCCTCTCTCTCTCTCTCTCTCTCTCTCTCTCTATCTATCTCTCTCTCCCTCCCTAGATTTTCTTTCTCTCTCCTCGTCTCGTCTCTCTTCTACGCATGCTGCAAGTATGTGCGCATGTTAAGGCCATGCGCACCCTCCGTTCATGTTAGAGGTTCGCCTCTTCGTTCTGCTGCGAATCGCACGTGCTAAACTTCCAACACGCTTTATGTCATTCCCACGTCCAAATTCCAAGATCTGGCGCTCAGAAAAGCCGAGTCCAGTGAGGTCGACTTTAATTCCTCCTTTTTCAAACAATCTTAAATTAGTAGTAGTTAAAATGTTTAATTAATTCTTATAATTATTAAAATTAATATAAGAATATATTACGCAAATCATACAATAGATTTATCAATTCAAATTAATTTATGCAATTAATTGTTTCTTTAGGAAAAAAACGTTTATTGTGGACCTCAATCTTTGATGCTATTGCAAAATTATAATCTTAAAACATATTTAAATATTTCAAATGTTATGAATATAAATAAGCTCTATAAATTGGGCAATGCTTTCTAATTGTGAAGTTCAATGGTAGCATACAATAAAGGAAGTTAAACTCTTAAGGGGAATGAAGCTGGGTTGGTTTATTTAATAAGCCACAAAGCTTGGGATCGTTTGTTTTATGTGTTTTAACTTTAATTTAAGTTTTCTCAGAAAAAAAAAAAATTGTTTTAAGTTAGTTACGTGATATCTCGACAAATGTTGGGCAGATTACCAGAAGCAGAAACCACGGCCGTACAACGCCCAGACCAGTGGGTCCGTGACGTGAGAGTAAGGTCTATCTACTCCATCTACGGTTACATGCACCCAAATGAGGAGGAAATATTCAGTTACAGGGGCCCACTAAAAGCAATTCAATTTTGTTCCCATTTCCTTTCTCCGATTTTTACAGAACAAGAAAGAGCGCAGGCAATGAAACCCTAAGGAACACAACACTCCGAAACATCCCATTAAGCGACCACACAAAAGAAAACCCACATGGGAAGGCAACGCAATAGACGCATATATGTACAAACTATCAACCATGAAAGCCTTTGCCATTTCCACGAAATTCTAAGTCCGGAATCCCCTAAGTTTACACAGCAAAATGCCTTTGCAGCCTTGTATTGTCATATGGTCAAAAACTTTGGATCTGGCTTCTAATGAAATGGTTAAAAATCCTCATCTTCCTTCGTGTAGATCTTCAGAGAATACAACAGTCCGAGAGATGTTATCATTCTCGAAGGCACTTAAACCGGAGTACGGACCGGATGAGAAGATTGAGGATGTCCCGTCAGACTCAAAGGTAGTAGATGACTGTCTGAGGTTTGGACGGGCGTTGGAGGAAGCCAACATCGGATCCTGATACTCGATCACACGCTGCACCATTTTAAGTGACTGCACCACTTCTCCCATCGTGGGCCTCTGGCTGGCCTCAGAAGCAACACAAGCTGCAGCTATTGTGCAAACCCTTAAAAAATCTTCCTTTGGGTACTTCCCCCCGAACCTTGGATCAGCTAATTCTTCCAGTCGGTCCTTATCTCTAAGAATTGGTCTAGCCTGCAACCAACGCAACAAAAAATCAAACCCAAGGACGAGCAATTATTACTAAATACAGCAGATACATGAGTGACGGATTAATCTGGTGTATTACTAACCCAAGTAACAAGGTTCTCCTGTCCTGATGGTTGGGACATATCAACGGGTTTCCTTCCAGTCAGCAACTCAAGTAGAACAACCCCATAGCTGTAGACATCACTTTTTACTAGCAGATGTCCAGTCATAGCATATTCGGGGGCTACATACCTGTAAATCAGTTCTCATCTATTTTAGGATCAATTATCTTCAGAGAAAGATGAAGTTTAGGAACAGATTTAGAACTGACCCAAATGTGCCCATAACACGGGTAGAAACGTAATTTATCCTTCCTTCAGGAGCTTGTTTAGCAAGGCCAAAATCAGCAACTTTAGCATGGAAGTTGTTCTCAAGCAATATATTGGATGCTTTGAAATCTCGGTGGATGACACAAGGTTGTGAGTCCTCATGCAGGTATGCAAGTCCTCTAGCAGCATCAAGAGCAATCTTCATTCTGGTATCCCAATCCAGAGGACAATTTACTCCCAGTGGACCTGAAAAAATTCATGTCAGAATTAGCGGATCTCCATTGTAAGAGAGAAAACCAAATCTGCTGTCCTGATGGGTATATCCCTTTTTGGCTATGTTCTTCAGCAGATTATCCCAACTTCAAACTACACTACCACAAAGGGATGCATTAGTCACAAGATGCTAAAAAGAGTCACTAATGTAACAACTTACCATGAAGCCAAGCCTCCAGACTTCCATTTGGAACAAGCTCATAACACAGGAGGTTCTGCGAGGAGTCATGACTACTACAATAACCCACAAGTTTCACAAGATTACGATGATGCAACCGACTGAGCATCTCAACCTCAACTAGGAACTCCTTATCCCCTTGCTGCCCACCACTAGTAAGCCTCTTTATAGCTACAGCTGTACCATCACTTAAAACACCTTTGAAAACTCGGCCAAATCCACCTTCTCCGAGTATACTAGCAGGTTCAAAATTGTTTGTTGCTTCTTTAAGTTCTTCATAAGCTAGAAACCTTGTACTGGTTGGGTGGCGAAGAGATCCTGCAACTGGAACTGCATCAACAGTTCTTTTCTTTGCTGTATAAAAGAGGAAGAAGAAAATAAGAAAGAAGAAATAGAATCAGAAAGAACCATACCAAGAATAGAAATATTTCAACTTCAGCAATTTAAAAATTCAAATGCATATCCATCAGCTACTTGATATTTTTCCTCATTTTGGTCTATATCTATTCTGGGAATGGTACTGGATTCCTGTGAGAAGTACTGCGACGAAATATTTCTTGTAAAATCATCTTTGAGGATAAGGCAAGTAGGTACACGTCAAAATTGCATTGAGCTAATCACAAGGAATCAAAAAGTATATTTCAAAATTAAACTCATGAATGCTGAAGTCTGCCACACACAAAAAGTAGTGCAAGAATCCAACGCTAGGGAAAAGCCTCCTCACATTTCAGTTTGGTTTGTAACAGTTACATGATCTTTAGGGGTATGTAAATATGTTTCAGCTCTTTTCTTTTACAAGATAATCAATAAAATCATTCAACTGGTTTTGTTTTGCTTAATTTTCAGTTACCCTACTACGTTTGAAAATTATATGATGTTTGTTTCAAACAGCAATTTTGAATTTTTTTTTTTTGCTTATGAACTTGAAGCATGAAAATATCCATAGGAGCATGGATTTGCATGGGAGAAGGAAACATTTTTTGGTCAACAAAATTATTTAATGTGATCCTTAAATAAAAAAGAATGTCAAACAAGTGGAGGAAGAGCACTCTAGTGCCTATTTATAAGAAAAAATGGCGTGTTCAAAGTTGTGGAAATTATAGAAGAATCAAGCAAATGAGACATACTATGAATGTTGACAACAATAATTGAGCAAAGATTAAGTAGAGAAACTAAGGTTGCGTTTTCTTTGTTGTTTTCAAGTCATTTTTAGTTTTCAATTTTCTAAAATAATGAAAACGCGTTCTCTTTACTGTTTTTAAAAATGTATTTTTGAAAACAAAAAAAAAATTGTAAAGAAAATTCAAAACAACAAAAAGTTGTTTTGAGTGTTTTCATCCAAAACAAACTCTAAATTCAAAACACATTTATTTATTTATTTATTCATATTTTATTATTGTAATGGAAAAAATATTACAAAATTCATTAACTTTAAAATGTATATATATATTTTTAATAATATATTAACATTAAATATTTCTAATTTACTGAATAATCAAATTTATTGAATAAAATATCATTAAAAAATGATTTTCAAAATTTCAAAGAGAACGCGTTTTCTAATTTTTTGTTTTGAGAAATAGTTTTTTAAAATGACAAAGAGAATGCGTTTTCAATTTTCTAAAAATAGATTATCAAAACAAAAAACTGAAAATGAATTCAAAACTTAAAATTAAAAATTGAAAAGCAAAGAAAACGCAGCCTAACGTGTCTAAGAACCAATTTGGTTCCATCCTTGGTAGGTCAACAATGTAAAGTATATACTTTCTAAGATGCCTAGCAGAAAGATATAGAAAAAAACAAGAGGATTTAAGATAAGCGAATTGAAAACCAAATATATAACTTAGCAAAAAAAAGACTAAGTATGTAGAACGTAAGTTTAGTAAAAAAAAACAAGTTGATTATGTTATGGTAAAACTTGAACATCATGTCATCTCAATAAAAGATCAATTCATATATCTTGATTCAATCAACCAAAAAAAGATTGAGAGATTAATGAGGATGTTACCTATAGTATTTAAGGTAAGATGATTACAATGGAAAAATCCATTTGATGTTGTATGCGATAATAAAATTCCACTAAAGCTGAAAGGAAATTTTTATAAGATGACTATAAGACCAGCTTAATTGTATAGCATATCATGTTGGTTAGTAAAGCACTAATATATACAGATTATGAACATAATAGAGACGAGAATGTTACGATGGATATGCAGTCATATAAGAATGGATAAAATTAGAAATGACATGAGGTATACGTAAGACACAATTACCATGGTTTGGTCATGTGAGAAGAAAATTGATAGAGGCTCTTTTGAGGAAAATGGATGGTAGACTCATAGGTACGGTATGAGTTTAAGGGCTTTATAGAAGATAATGTCATAGATAAAAATGATTGACGAACTCGAATTCATGTACAAATAGTAGGTTTCTTTTAGAAAAATTTATAAAAATCAAATTACATGTCATCCATGTTTTTTTTTTTTTTTAGCTTCTCATTTTTTAAGAATAGAGAACTGTTTCCAAAAACAATTCCAAACAGCCAACATTTCTCACTCAACTAGGAAAAATCCATAACTGAGTTCCAGGAAGAAGACAAACCAATACCAATCTGACATTGTTTTACAGACAGCTGCCAACTAATTAAGTTGACCAACATTTGCAAGAAAAGAAAATAACCTGGTCTGATATAGCCATAGATGTTAAAGGCACGCCTAGGCACAAGGCGCCAGTTTGGCGCCTCGACTGGGCCGAGGCGAGGCGTTTTCCGGGAGGCGCTAGGGCGTGAGGCATGCCTAGGCGCACTTCATGAAACCAGCTGTCAAACAGCCCGCTGCCCACCAAAACCAGTTGCCATTCTCGGTTCCAGCCTGCTCTCGTGAGTTTTTTACTTGTTTTATGAATTAGAATTAAAACAAACTCGATCACAATTGGGTTCAACTTCGGCTTCGACTTTAAAGCGGCGAGTAACTCCGGAGATTGAAGGGGAGGAGGAACCCTAATTACACCCTTAATCCCTTTTTATCTCACCCCTTTAATCACACGAATGAGAATATATATATATATATATATATCTGGAGATTAGGGCTGCTCCACCACTGCTCTCATGAAAAATCCACATTTGGGTCTTGTCCCAAATTATCAGAGCCGAGTCAAATAACGGGTTTCATTCTGAAAATCAAGACATACTTCAACAATTTCTTTATTGATTGTGGACTTGTAGTATTTATTGATTGGTGGACTTGTAGTGTTTATTTGTTTGTTTAGAACTTTGCATGACTATTGGTACTTGTTTGAGTTTGAGACTTTGATAATGTTTCTAGTTTAGAATTTGCATGATGAATGAATCAACTTTGATATTGTTAGTTTAGAATTTAAAGATGATAAATCATGAATGATATGCATGTGTTATTATTGATAATTTGATAGTTGTTTATGATTTTACAAAATTTAGAGTTTTTTTTTCTAAAAGGCACGCCTCGCTTCGCAAAGGCACGCCTCGCGCCTCAGGTTCCAGGACCCTTTGCGCCTATCGCCTTTCAGAACTATGGATATAGCAGTTTTAGAAAAATATGGAGCAAAAGGAAAATTTGCCTCCTGTACTATGCATGCAGGGCCACCTTCATACCTGTACCTTTTTTGGGCCAGTTTAACACCTAAAACTTTTAAAAAGGGATCAACTTCATACTCATTGTTGACATGGCAAATGGATCTTTGGCTCACCATTAGGCAAGACCTTATTTGATAATGGAGAAGACTTAAAAAATCAGCACCCATATCTGCCCCCCTCAAAAGCCCTCCAAACTGCAAATTTCACCCCTCAAAACTCGTCTATAATTATGTAGTTTGGTAGTTTTGAGGGGTCAAATATAAGTGCAACTGAATTTTAAGTAATCTCTGTTAGTCAAACAAGGTCCTGGGCCTCCTGGCTAACTGTTAGCTGAATACCTTTGCCACGTTAGCAACAGGTATAAAATTGGCCCCTTTTAAAAGTTTAAGTGTTAAACTGGCCCAAAAAAAGTACAGGAAAGTGGTCCTACATGAATAGTAGAGAGGGGGCAAATTGGCCTTTTCATCCAAAAATTAACTTAGCTAATCATGCCCTTGACAATTTGAGAAAAGCAATAGCACAGAACCAACTAATCGAGTTGGCAAAATATTACAAAGAACATAAGATAAATTTGGTATGATAAATTAAAGTCGGGAAAATAGCTCGGCTAAACCATGTTCATAAACTGGGATGACGGCCTTTAGAGCGATGGCATTCAAATATAGCCATAAAATTAGTTCATTTTTCCGTGTTACAGTCCACTTATAATAATTGCAGCAATTACAACGAGAAAGACAATAGGATGGGCTTACTGCTGAGCAAAATGAAAAGCTAAAGAAAGTTCCATGGTAATGTTTCTTAAAATCTGAATTACGCAATCCAAAATGAAATACATAAAATTGGAAGATTGTAAATGAGGCATGAGGGAAAGGAAATTGCTTGCTGTACACGTGGTAACTAGACACACCTATGGATAGAACAGTAGAATCTTAAGGAAAACTGGACATGAGAACCAAACTATGTACTGGCAGAGTTGTCCCCAACTATAAATAGACAGAAGAGGAAGTTTTCTAATGATGTATAAAAGAAAGGAAATTTGCTTCATTTCCATATGTTGACAAGACATGCCCATGGATGAACTAGTTTCTTAAGAAGAGAACTGCACATAAGACTATAATGGCTGCCTTATTCCAGACAGTACTCTTTGAGTTTATGCAAATTATTTAACTTTTAGATAATTCATAGTAATGAACTTAGCTCAGAAAAGCAAAAGAAAACAAGAAAAAATAATCATTCAGTATGTACTTTCACAAGGCAAAGTGGCATACTTGGGCTGTTTTATTTTCAAGTTATTGATCAATAATGCTAAAAAAAAGGCATTTAGACAATGGAAAAGAAATTTGGTGCAACAACGTAAACAAGAACATAAATTTTCCTTTTTTCACATACCAGTCTCTTTGATAGAAGCTTTTGCCTTCCCTCGATGAGAGGAACGTGAACATATTATAAGGACAGCAAAGATGGCAATTATCACAACACCAGCACTAATTCCAACAATGAGAATCAGATTTGAATGTCGCCCTTTGTTTGAAGTGGCAACTGATATAGGAGGTGAGGGCAGGTGATGATGTGCTATAGCTGGAGGTGAAGCAGCTACAGGAGCTGTACAAAGTTCATAAAGCTTATGTAAAGGCACTGTAGAAAAGTAGAACAACAATAAACGTAGACCAGAAAGCTCAGTTTGCAAAAATAAACAAGGTGCTGCTAGTAATATAGTATGATGATGCTCCACCACCACGGTCACAAGATAAACAAAATGGGTTAAAGAAAAGAGAAGTAAACAGAAAGAGACATGAAAGATAGTAAAGATCTTGATTTGCTTCATGTAAGAGTTTTTTAGGATCCTAAATTACAACTTGGAGGTATGATGCTTTATCACAGGATGCTATTCCTCAAGAGTCAATATATGTTTTTTTTTCTATTTGGTAGAAAAACAGGAAGCCCGGGTGACCAGGGATACAATTCCTCAAGTGTAATATATTTTTTTATAACATCAATAAATGATATTCTTTGTTGCTCAACTTGGTAACCATTGACTAATGATCCTAGAACACCTCGTGGGCATTTTCCCTGTATGAATCAAAGCACTATACTCAAAAGAACAAGTCAAGAGAAAAACAGCCAGTCAGCAGCTTTGACATTTACTAACAAATTTCATAAGGTATATTAGCCCAAGTATTATTCTAATTTAAAATTCAAAACACTGGTAAGTGTGACGATTCTGATAAGTACCAAATTTGTCATGCTAAATTAGTTCCTCAGTGAGAAAAAGATGCACAAAAAGTAGTACATCTCACCCAATGATAAGCCTAATATATTTCAAGTCAGCTAAAACTTACAAAACATGAAGAGTTAGCATCTCATATATGCATGATTAAGGAGAGAACTTAGAAGCAGGACAGTTAGCCAAAACTTACCTTGAGATGGAACAAGGGGCTTAAACCAGGTTATGTTGAGAAGTTTGTAATCACCCACTAAAGTAGGGTCTAGATGAACTTTATGCATAGAAAGCGAAGAGTTTATTGCAGATGCTTCAGCCGCAGAGAAACTGATTCCTTTATATGGAGTAATATCCATTGAAATATTAAGCCTTGATAAGCTAAGCATATAAAAGTTGATCAACTCAATCTGAGAAACCCGCAGACTAAGTTGAGAAGCAAATTGTTCTAGGAAAAGATTCCAATTTGCATTTGCTGACACATTCAACAGAAGAAGATCGACCTTTACTGGGTATGCACAATGGCAATCTTGGCTCCCTCGTTTCAACACCATGTCTGGGCCACAACAGTCTGTGAGAAAGACAAAACAATGCCCATGTCAATAAAATATGTCACAGAATAATTGAGGGTTTCATCATAGCAGCATAGCATAGTCATTGAAGTTTATTGCTCATAAACCGAATTTATTGTTAAATTGTTGTACTTATACTAAATATCAATAACAATAGATGAAAGAAATAAACAACCTCTAGCTGTTCAGTTAACAAAGAGAAGAGAGAACAAAATGAGCCAACAGAAACCCAAAATAAAAAGGACTGGTGACATATGTCTTACTGGAGGCATAAGGAGATAGCGGTGGCTGAGCTAAACCAGTAGGAATTGTACCAGCATTATACTGCGTCGGGGCAATATCTGCTAAACGAGGAGGTGCAAAGCCACTACTGGGAGGCACTAAACCATTCTTCTTCATTGATGGTTTTGACAATTGTGACCTTGAAGGGGGGTGAGTAGAGGTTATCAGCGGGCCATAATTAGGAGGCTGAGATGGTGCTAGAACAAGCTTAGGAGCACCATGAGGTGAAAAATGGTTCCAACGTGGCTTATGGAATGAAGGCAGATTGGCTGGCAGGGGCAGATCATGAATAGGAGGCATAGGTAAAGGTGCTCCTGTTGGAGCGCTTAAATCCGCATCAGTGGCATATAAGATGTAGCATAATATGATCACCTGCTTTAGCACTATCCATTGGGCCTTCATTATTGCACCTGCAACTCATATTACAACAAAGATTAACATACTTAGTGTAAGCAATCCATAGAAGCAACAATTGAAGGACATATTGACAAGAATAAAAATGATGACCCCCCCCCCCCCCCCACACACACACACACAAAAAAAAAAAAAAACAAAGAAAAAAAAAGCAAATAAGCAAATGGATTCTAATACCCATTCATTCCTCATCCAAAAAGGACCATAATATGTAGAGCATGAAACTTAAAACATGCTCAACATCCACATTCTTTTCAATGGACGAGTATTGGCATCTAGTATTAACCTAAATCAAAGAAATGAAACTCAGAGAGAGAGAGAGAGAGAAGTGTGAAGGAACAGTGTTGCTGTATTTGATTTTGAAAATTGGAGAAAGAGACCTCCAAAAACAATCATTGAGAAAGAGGAAAACAATATTAACACTACATTTAGTTAATATAACAAGGTCAGGTAGTCTATCTTTTGCGGGTTGTATATTTTCACGCAATAAAACTTTCTTCGAAGTCAATGCAGGGAATATTTATCGTGTGTTGACATACTTTTATGGAAGTTGATAATTTCTGGAATCCAAATCACACAACACAAGAGTCGAGAGATATTTTGTTTCCGTTTCTCTCAATATTTGTAACAACTAAGAAGGCCGTAAAACAATTTCCCAGAAAGTTAATCATAAGGCTTCTACTCGCTGCCAACAGTTTAATCAGTAACCCTAACTAAAGCTATTCGTATTACCGTAATCTAATCATTCCATATCACAAACAAACCAAATGCTCCGCATTTTACCAATTCCAACCAGGCACACTCTTAAAGCTAAACTAGAAGCCAATTGGACGACCAAACCAAACAAATTATAGGAACAGAAAGTACAAACCAGCGCCGCTTGAAACCGCCAAAAAACTAGCGGACGCCGACATCACCGACAAAAATTCGCTCGAAGATTCCAGATCTGCAAGATTCAACCAAACCAACGGCCAGATCGCTCCGAAGACGATCTCAAGACTTCGAGTACCAAACAAACGCTACTAGCAAAAGCCATTCTCATCTGCCACCGAATGGGGATTGAACTCTCGCGATACCGCCGAAATAAGACGCCAAAATTGAGGATTCCGAGACTCAAACGCCATTTCACGAGCTCCGATACTTCGATGTTCTCGGAGAGAGAATTCTGGCTCGGCGATAGAAATCGTTGGCTTCAATCTGCTATCAGTACTGAAGCTTTAGATTAACGTCTTTCTATTTTCCTGTGTTTTCTATTGGTCTCTTTTCAGAACTCGGGAGCGCATGCCCTTTTTCTAATCTTCGCCTAACGTGCACCTTCGACGGAGAATGTTAACTTAACGGTAAGATGCCGTCGGCGTCAGTCACGTCATTTTTCAAGCGTGTGCCGGAAGATGGGGTGACTCGTCTGCAACGCTGGTCCACCGTTCTCCTTGTACGACACCATCGCATTCCATTTAATACGTTGTTAATCAAATTAAAAATATCTCATTTGTGCGAACAGTTTGACGATAGTTGATATCTTCCTTAGTTTTAAAATCTAAAGACTGTTCTCTTCGTGTTTATTTTTAATTTTATATTCTGAGTATTTATTTAAAATTTGTTAAAAATATTTTTTTATAGTATTTTTCACATTTTAAAAATTTTGAACATATTTGTAATAAAAACTACAGTCAAAACTGTTTTTTTTTGTTGTATTGAGTTTTTCTTATAAATTATTTATTTATTTTTTAATATATATTTTTAAAATATAAAAATAAACACATTTTTACTATTTTAAAAAAACTAAAAACAATATGAAAATAGCAAAAAAAACAAATTTAATATTATATTATTTTTACTTTTCAATTTCCAGTTTTGAGTTTTGAATTTATTTTTTATTTTTTATTTTAATAATCTATTTTTAAAAAATTAAAAACGCGTTCTCTTTATCATTTTTAAAAATTATTTTTCAAAATAGAAAATTAGAAAACACATTCTCATTAAAATTTAAAAAAAATTAATAATAATTTTTTAATGATATTTTATTCAATAGATTTGATTATTCACTAAATTAGAAATATTTAATATTAATATATTATTAAAAAATATATACATTTTAAAGTTAATAAATTTTGTAATTTTTTTATTATAATAATAAAATATAAATAAATAAATAAATACGTTTTAAATCTAGAGTTTATTTTGAATAAAAACACTCAAAACAACTTTTTGTTGTTTTAAGTTTTCTTATAATTTTTTTTTTGTTTTTAAAAATACATTTTTAAAAATAATAAAGAGAATACGTTTTTATTATTTTAGAAATTTAAAAATTAAGAATAACTTAAAAATAACAAAGAGAACGCAACCTAAATAATTGAAGATACTTAGATAGATCTAAAGGTGCAAATAAGCCAAGCCAAGTCGAGGTTCACTTAGCTTGGCTCAACTCAACAAATTTTATCACAGACTCAAACTTGAGCTCAAGTTCAAGTTGAGTTTGGAAGCGAGTTCGATTAGCGTATCTCGACTCGACTCAACTCAGCTCATCAATTTGATTGACGAGCCAAGCTCGAGCTCGAGCGAGCTCCAACCTAAGCTTGGGCTGGGGTTGTAATTTATCAAAATTATATTTAAAAAAACTTAATAAATTGACGTACAATAAAAATAAATATCAAACTGATAATCAATAAATATATATTAATGAACCCAAACTAATAATTAACAAATATAACATCAACATAATAATTAAGTATAATAATTTCACAAATTATAATAAATATAATATCATTTACCATACAAAAAGATAATCAAATTACTTGTCTAGTTATTTTCAAAATACAAATATAATCAAAATTACAGTACAAGAAAGATATTTTCAATTCAACTTCAAATTAGTTGTTCCAAATATCAACTTGCAATTTGAAATTGTAATATTAATCAATAATCGTAATTATATATCAAACCACATATATCAACTTACAAAATACCAACACATCAAAAGCTTCCAAGAATCACATCTTATTTTATTTCATGTGGCAAAGGAGTCTTAGTGATATTATCCTATATATAAAAATTAATAATTTTTACCAATATCAACTAATAAAGTGTTTAAGAATCTATAAACGAGTTAGCAGCCTCTATTTGATACAATTCACAAATCTATAATCGAGTTAACTCATGAATCTCTATTCGAGTCAACTCACGAGTTAATGAATTGAGTTTTACTGAGCTCAAGTTCCGCTTGTTTATAAATTGAGTTTCAAAATTAGATTCAAACTTATCTTCTTTATCTTAATGAACGAATTCAAACGAGCTTTTATCGAGTTGAGTTCAAATAGCTCGACTCATTTGCACCATTTCCTTAATATTCCTTTTTTTTTAACGAGGAATCTGAATGTATTTTGTTTGAAATTACAGGCCGGGCCAGACTATTACCGGGCATACGGGCCTACTTGTAATCCCAATCACCACGAATAGCAAACGGGCTTCATGGGCTTTCGGGCCCGATTCCAAATATCGGTCCATAGAAAATTTGAGAAACAAAGCAAGGGTAGAGCTTTCAGCCTCCTCGATTCAAATCGTTCTCAGGAATCACTCAACCCTCGCAAAACCTAGCAACATTTCATATTATTGATGGAGAAAAATGGCCTTGCTAGCAGTAGACGACGATGAACTGGAGGCGCCAGGTACCGGCCGGAGCAGTGCTGGCGAGATGTCTTTGCACGGCGGAGGTAGATGTGGCGGCGGTGACTCAGCTGTACCGTCGGTTGTCGGCTTTGAGAGCCACTGGCGGGACCACGACCGCCGGACAGGTATTGAATCAGTACGTTAGGGAGGGCAGGAAGGTGACGAAGTATGAGCTTGACCGATGCATCAAGGAGCTTCGGAAGTATGGCAAGCACCAGTCTGCCCTACAGGTTTACTGCCTTTCTCCACTTTGCTATGATATTCACGATTACTACTTAATGTGTGTTAGTTGTTGTTAGATATTGACTTATCTAACTCTGGAAAATGTCGTTCATTCTGTGTAAAGTCGTTGATTTTGTGCCGGTTTCATGCTGTGATGTTTCGCTGAATACTGGGATTTTCGCTTACACATTATGATGTTTGAAGGAGCCAACTCTGACAGAATTGGAATATTGGAGCTGATGGGGTGATGGTTAAACCCTGAAATATAGGCGGAGGGAAACTGTTCCTCCCCCCCCCCCCCCTTTTTCCCTATTGGTTAGCATATTTCATTGCCCTAAAAAAAGGTGTCTTAATCAGTGGGTAAATGGTGAGAAACGCTAAGATTGTGAATAATGAATATATTCTTTCTCCATTTGAGCCTCAAGAAAATTGTTGGCACGATGCTAATATGATTATTTGGTAGTCAAGATGGGTTTTTCAAGTTTTAGCATCCTATATTATTAAAGGTTTGACGCCAACGATTCCTATTGGGCCTTTGACCTTGTGGTTTTAGATTTGTGTCTGGCTGTTGAAGTTTATAGGATTGTGAATGTACAACTGAACTTTCATTGTGTAAGATTATATTGGACGTGCCTTGTTGAAGATGGAAGTGTATTTCACAAATGCAATCATAGTGCAAATATCATTTATTTACACACATTTCATCTTGGTTGTCTTGAATGTTGGCTTTAATCATCACAAGTCTTAATCCCACTAAGTGGGGTCGAGGATATGGATAATGGCTCTTCAATCATCTTTATCTATAATCATATCTTTGTAAGGTTATTATATTTTCCATTTCATGCCTAAAAGATTCTCACTAAGTTTTCTTTGGTCTTTTTCTACATCTTTTGCTACAAATTTCTTCCATTCTATGTGTCCTCCTCATGCATGCATGTATTAGTTTTTTTTTTTAACTCACATGTCTAAACCATCTTATTTGTCTAATACACTTTCAATAGGTGGCACTGTAACGTTATCACAGACAGACGTCATTTATTACTTTGATTTTTCTTGTATGGTCACACACATACCTCATAACAATGTGGCTTTTTTTGTGCTTTGCTTACTATATTTTTAGATATGAAGAAATGTATAGCTTTTTTTCCATATCACCTATTATTTCAAGAAAGGACTCTTCAATAGTTTATTGTATTTTTATTTGTGCAAGCTTAACTGTTTCTTGATTTATCTGACGCAGATAATGGAATGGATGGACGTGAGAAACATTAACTTCTCGTCCCGTGATTATGCAACACGCTTGGGTCTAATATCTGAAGCCAAGGGAATAGCTGCAGCTGAGAATTACTTCAGCAGCCTCCCACAATTGGAAAAGAACCTATATACTTATGGAGCCCTCCTAAACTGCTATTGCAAGGGAAAAATGGAAGATAAGGCATTGGCCCTCTTTAAGAAGATGGAAGAAATGAATATTGCCTTTACCTTCGCATATAACAGTCTTATGACTCTCTATCTGAGATTAGACCAGCCTGAAAAGGTGCCTCCATTGATTGAAGGGATGAGAAAGAGGAATATCGCATTGGACACAGTTTCTTATAATATGTACATGCGCAGCTATTCAGGTTTAAATGATATCGAGGGAGTAGAAAGGGTTTTTGAGGAGATGATGAAGGAAGATGAACAAACAATTGACTGGACAACATACAGTTCTTTGGCTAGTTTTTATGTCAAGGCTGGACTTAATGAGAAAGCTGCGTCAGCGCTTAGACAGCTAGAGGAAGAGATGGGACCTAAGAACGAATTGGCTTACCGGTTTCTGATTAGTCTTTATGCTGGCATCTCCAAGTCAGGTGAGTTACATCGGGTTTGGAAATCCCTGAAGTCAAATCTCCAAACAATCAACAACTTAAGTTATCTTGTCATGCTTCAAGCTCTCGGGAAACTGAATGATGTGGATGCTCTGAAGACAACTCTCGAGGAATGGAGGTCTAGTCGCTCCAACTATGATCTGAGGTTAGCGAACGCTGCCATAATTGCTTTCTTGAAAAGTGGCATGATTAAAGAAGCCGAGTCAGTCCTTCAGGAGGCCATGCAGAATTCAAATGGACCATTTTTTAAGGCTAGGGAGATGTTCACAACATTCTTCTTGAATCACCATCAGGTGAATTCCGCGTTGAAGTACATGGAGGCCGCCATATCTGAGGTAAAAAACAATGAATGGCATCCAAACCCTGATGATGTGGATAAATTTTTCAAGTATTTTGAGGAAAAGAGAGATGTTGATGGTGCCGAACAGTTATGCAAGTTGTTAAAGAAGGTTAATTATCTCGACTCCAAGGCCTACCATTCTTTGCTTCAAACTTACGTTGCTGCTGGCAAATTGGCACCTGATATGCGCACAAGGATGGAGGCAGATGGCATAGACACAAGGGGTGAGATAGGGGCTTTGCTTGAAAAGGTTTTGGGAGACTGCTAATTTCATTTTTCTGCTGATGCTATCTGGGTAATTGAGCAAATGTATCTCTGCATTGGATAGTTGGTAATGTTTTCAATACTTTATCCAGTGTGGATGTTAGATACCTGTCATCTATGACATGAACATGGCGATGGATTATATTTCTTCCTGTTTTAAAACGAAATAGGATTCCCATTTTGACTACAGTTAAGCAACACTATGCCTTTGCCTACATTAACAATTGCATTGCATTTGATGTCCACAATGACAGCGTATCATCTTTAGTTTCAGTAAGTAACGCATTACAAAACATAATTGACAAGCTCTTCATGGCATCAGAACTAACTAAAAGTCCGCACCAATCAATTTCAAGAACTTCAATCCATGTTAGAGAACACCCTGAACAGGAGCCTAAGAAATGCTTTGGATCCCCCATAAGCCTCGTGCTGCTTGATAATTTAAACACTTAATAATTTCTGGTAGGGAATTCATGCAGTCGATAAAAGCTTTAAATTTGTGTCCTTTAAACCTTATGCTTTAATGTGACACCTATAATAGTTACGGGAGACTTGGGCCGATAATGTTCATCAGTATCCACCTCTTCAATTTCCTGTTAAACACATAACAATACATGCATTTTAATATAGAACACGTTTTCTAAATATAAACATCGTACACATAATAAAGCAAGATGAGAACTAAAAACGGACGAGCATGACATTCGCATCTAGCATGATCCAAGTCTTACTAGTGTCATACATGGAAAGTTGCAAACTGAAAGAACATCTAGTATTACAAATATTCCTTTTAATTCAAATGACTTATTACTGATAAATAGAACTTCTCTTTTCCTAATTTCTGTGGTCGATGGATGAACAATGTAGTAGTTGCCCCTTTGACACATACGATCCAGGCAGGGTTTGAGCCATATATATGGTACCACTACCAAGATGCATCAGTGGATTATTAGCCAACACTTGAAGATGTGCTTTAGCCTCATCCAGATCAGAACACGGTAACAGTCTTGAGCAGAATAGTCTTTGAGTCCACATCAATTTCCATTATCTAAAAGATGGTCACGGACTTGGTAGCATAGCTAGGTTACTAAATGCTATCATATAACGGGTACAATCATTCATTACTATAATGCATAAGAGTCCTGTGATATTCTACACGATCATGAACAGAGTGAGAAAAGAAATGATTATGTCCAAGAAGAATAGAAATTTTTATGCCTAGAAAGAAAAACATCCAATTACACATGGTTCATCACAAAAATGAGAGAGAAGCATGTAACCTGAACAACATCCTCTCCTTTGACGACCCTCCCAAACACAATCAGCTTCTCATTTAGATCCGGGATTGGTGCAGTTGTAATAAAAAGCTCAAATCCCTCTTTATCATGTTTTGTCTTTGAAGTGCCAAGCATAAAAGCCTCATGCTTCATACTGGATGAAAATAAAAAATTTTGTCAGAATAAGAAAGTGGGTGATGAAATGATAAGCTAAAAGGAAATGGGTCAGTCAACAAGGCCGCAAACCTTGTATCAAGTAGGCTGTTATGCTTTTCTCTCAAAGTCCAATCTTCAGTTACCCCAGGTCTATCAGATCTACCTCCTCGGATCACAAAGTTCTTTATTACATGGTGAAAGAGCATCCCCTTGAAGTGCCCTCTCCGACTAAAATTATTTGAATATATCAATTTCTCAATTGTAAAGGTCAAAACTAATCACCCCAGGTGGAATGCTTTAGAGAACCCCAAAAAACTCCCAATAATGCATCAATAATAGTTCAGTACCCACCATGAGTCAACGAAATCAATAACAGCCTTAGGGGAGCCTTCCTTGTATAACTCCACTGTTATAGAGCCTTTTGAAGTATCTAAAATCTGTCAAAATGGGAAAAAAAGTAAAAAACTACACTAATATACAGCACATACTAGAGATAGAAATAGAGAGATCAGCACAAAACATGACAAGGGTTAGGGTATGAGATGTGTGTACGAACACCCCTGCCTAACTGGATGTTTTATTTTTAATAACATTTGAAGAAAAGGAAGCTCAACTTTGACAGGAAAGAAAACTTATAGAATTCTAACATGGATAAGATATAAAAATCTCATTTTCCCTCTGAATTCCATTTAATTTGAAATGTAGCCAAAATAACAATCACTTAGTCCAGAATATTATGCACTGCTTAGCATAGTTAATCATTCACCAAGGTGCCAATGTACTCTCTAACTTTTGAATACGTATCCTAGTATTTAAATTTAGGAAGGTTCTGACATGTGAACAAAGAACCAAAATTTAACAGATCAGATAATGAAACTTCATGGAAAAATGTGCCTCCATTGTCGCACATTGGTGTGAAAAGCCTTTATAAGTGAAATCCTTTCTTAAGAGTGCTAATGTAGCAGATCAACTTTCAAAACAAAAAAATTGACAGTATATGACAAACTTACAGCATATTTAGGGATATCAGAGTTCTTTGCATCTGCAAAAGCATTTTCATGCTCTTCATCCTACAGCACAAAACGGACATTGAGAAAAGAAGAAAAATTTGGTGATAGTAACTGGAAAGGAGTTTCTTTCAAACGATAAATTGCTATTTTCATGTAATAGACAAATACACAAACAGAAATGTGTGAAATAAGCTCAGAAAATCTTTAACTGTCAATAGAGATCATGGTTATTACTTCAAACAACCATCAAATAAGCAAAAAGAAAAAGTGATCCAAAATATTGTACCTCAAGAACTGATACATCGTTCTCCATTAGGACTCTTGACCTAACCAAAAGGTAGCAAGTAATAGTTAAAGCCATAGAGGACTATAGTATAATGGTTATCTTACAGAGTTTTTCTTTTTAACTAAATAAATGTAGATAACTACAACAAACTAAATAAATGAACTAAATAAATGTAGATAACTGCTAGAAACTTTTTGAAGTATATGAAAGCACCTGAGCTAAACTGAAGTAATTTAATCCCTTATTCAGAATTCGGTTTGTTCGTTAATTTAAAATAGGGAAACCATTCCCAGACCTTCAGGGCGTTGGAAATGTTCTAAACTGATGTAGGGTTACCCAAATCACAGGATTCATAATGCAGAATCGATAAAGCCCGTTTCCTTCTAAAGAGCTTGTAAAGTTCTCAAAGTTTAGCTTAATTATTTCAGCATGTTCTAAAAAATACTATCCAGATTTTGAGGTGTTCCCCAAGAGAAGGAGTTTGAAATCAGGATGTTATGACAGCGTATTTGGATCCCAGATTTCAAAATAACCCAGTATTACTCCAACAAACCTGTGACTCTGAGACCAATGTCTGTATGTAGGAACCAAGAAAAACACCATGAAAACCACAATCAAGCCGTAAAAAACAACTGTTGTGATACTGATGCCACTAGGACCCTTCTTCTTTTTGCTTTGTTGTAGCAGAGCTTGAGGTTTGATCCTCGCCATGCTGTTTTAAGTCTCAGCTCAAAGGGGCACCAAATCCCGGGATGCGCAAAAAACCTGGCCGGAGCTTCAAGAAATTAGCAACACAAAAAACCCTCGTAGGCGCACGAAATAAAGGGGATTTCGAAGCATACAACAGAAACCCTAAATCAAGGTTTCAGTGGGCGATCAAATTCGACAGATATGGATCCAATCTCAACTTCATAGAGCTCTTCATACCTATCTTGAACAAGAAACAGACAACCCGCGTCCAAGAGGACCCAAATTCCCGAGAGAAATTTGTAAGTTCGAACACCAAAGTCTTCACAAATGATTAAACGCTAATAAAGGAACAAATGAAAAACAGAAAAATGTAAAATTAACACTGGTTGGTCACAGACCGAATAAGATGGGAAAAAAAGAAGAGAAGAAACTGAAGATTTCAATAATTAAACTAGGGACGACCCAGTTCTCATAACATCGGATTTGAACAGAAGTAAAACCCCACCTGGCTGTGAAAGAGAATCTCTCCTTGTTGCCTCAGCAAACTTTGAATTTGGTTCCTCGGACAGAGAAGACGGGTCTGGATTTTGCATTTCTTTCAGTTTCCTCATTTAAACGTGTCACCCCCTTCGATCAGTGACGCCGTTGAACTTGAACCGGCCCGGTTGTTGTAATTTGAATTCCACGATCCCCCTTTATCTTTCATTTTATTATTCTCAATTCTTTTAGAAATAATTACATGAACTTATTATAAAATTTGTTATGATATTTATTTTTATTAAATTGTTGTTAACTTTATAAAAAAAATACTTAAATTATTTTTAACAAAGTTACACAAGAATATATATTATAAGTTACATTTGCCGTTATAAGATGATTAGTTCCAAAACTTTTTAGATAACCAAAAAACAGAAAAGCCAATTTACCTTAAGACTTGTATGTCACTCAGCACTCAATTGGCATTGGGCTTTCCGAACTCAAAAGCCTATGTTCATTGTTCAGGTTAGGGGCTGTGAATGGGATCATCTAATTCGTTCTTAATCCAATTCAGATCCAACCCTTTTGCATGTAGATCTGATTCAAATTTAACAAAGAGAAGACCCAATAAATCCATTTACAATTGAGTTAAATCTGAATACACCCAGTTAAATCTAGTATATTATACGCACATATTCTTCTAACCACGCTGCTAGCACCCAAAAATTTAAAAAAATGAAAGAGAGTAATATCTCTGAATTCTAATATTCAATTTCATGTAGTAATTCCTTCCTTGTCAATTTGCTACATAATTTCAAGGCAAACCAGCTTTTAGGTACCATAAACACAGATCGACTGACATAGACCCATTGAACTCTATTGCCAGCCAGACCTCAATATGCATCCTAATGTTACAAACATAAAGGCTGTGTGTGTGTGTGTGTGTGTGTACATGTAAGTAAGACGATAGCTAGTAAGGACGGGTTTCTGCAATAACATGTTGGCGTCCGCCATCACTGCATCAAATTTTACAGGGTAGGTTACATGAACTCCAGGTCTTCTCCTTGTAGTTCAAGGACAATCGTCGCAAGAGCAAGCCTACATGCGGTAGATCTAAGATTCCTGACTAGTACGTATACATCCTTCCTCCTCTGCTTCACTGGCATCGCATTCCATTGCTTCTCTCTGAGACGAGCAAGCAAGGTTGCCTCGCATAATGCCTCTGCAGCGGGCTTCTTGCTGCACACAAAATAGAAAAAGAAACCAGTGGAGCGGGGGATTGGAGAGGAAACACAAGTAAGAAGCTATGGTAACTTATAACATCTGCAATCCGAAACTCACAATTTAAAAAGGGTAGCAAAAAGAAAGTTATATTGACCTTCCTCGAACAAATCCAGTTGTTACAAAACCAATTGGCCACCTATAACTCTCTCGGGATATGGGGTCCTTGGGCATCTGCAGCTCCCATTTACCACAAGGTTGCTGCTCAAAGTATGATCTAACAGAAGACTCGGGCATTTCAAGGTTTTCCTTGTCACTGTCTGATCTGCAACATCACAAGCAAATTTTATTAGCCAGGGGATGTGGCAACTTGCTCCTTTATTGCTGATACATTGAAATTCTAGCAATGCAATGTCTATACAATTCAAGAACTATTCCATTTTCCAGGATTTCTACATACATTTCATCCTAGTTACCTATAAAAAGCCCAGAAATGACATAACCAAGATTCTGGGGAATACATTCAAATATTTCACAACAAAATTCCATGCTAAGAAAACAAACAGCTGTGAGAGTGGAGTACAACATTATTAAGGAGAAAAAGATAACAGCTAACTAAACAAAGCCAATATTATTGAGGAGGACAAAATGATTGCTACCCAAACAGAGCCATGAAAGAAGCCACAAGTAATAGAACCTGGTTGTCCACAATGTTATATCAGAGTAATGAGGTGCACAAACAGCAGCTCCTTCTTCAAAGACACCTCCTCCGTATGCATGCAAAATAACTCTAAGGAAACATAATCTTCGCCCATTACTTATCTGAGTGGTAGTCCCATTTTGGAACTGAAGAAGCATGTCATTATCCTTCATGAACTTGGTAATATTATTCTTCATAAAAGGTGCATGGGGGAACAAAAATAAATGGTCACCATGGATTTCTCTTAAAAAATGAGTCAGCATATTTGACGTCCTTGCTACAAAGGCATCAGATAAAAAGACACGATGGATAAGTGCTGTGGTGTCAACTTTTCCACAATGCATGTTTGCCAACACATTCTCATTGACCATATTTATGACATATGGTTCCTCAGAATAAGTCTGGGAATCTTTAGATGTACTTGATTCTTTCTCAAAAGCAAATCGAACACTTTCCCATGGAGGTGGTATGGGAACACTGACAGGTCTCATGGAAGGAGGACGACGGCCAACTTTTTCATCAGAATCAGCTGCTTTAGCTGCCATAAAGGAAGAATATGCCCTGGAATCAGGAAAATCTGAAGGAAAATATGGTAATCCAACCTGCAGAAGAAAGATATTTCAAACTACGATGAGTTTTACCTTTTCCTGAGGTAAATTGGAAGTCATGTTAAAGCACCATGTGCAAAATATGAGACTAATTGAAATAAGGATGTTACAGGTGATATGCAGTCATACAAGAAAGAACAGAATTATAAATAAACCTTAGCAACGTTACCGTAGCTCCATGATCAAGATAGGCTAGTCATGTGAGGAGACTAATAGGTGCTCCTATGAGAAGAGTCGATAGAATAGAAGAAGTTTGTATAAAAAGAGGTAGAGGGAGATCAAAAGGAACTTTATAATGATCATGCAGAAGATATAATTATAGATAGAGATAATTGACACACTAGAATTCGCATAACCTAAGCCACCTAATGGGATTAAGGCTTAATATATTGTTGTTGTACATTGTAAGAAAAGTGCACTCGCTTACATCACAGGCAATCCAGTGCTTCTCTCCCAAACCAATTGCATGAGCACCTCCAGAGATGAGAAGAACCCAGAAAACTTTAACCCAGCTTAATGGGAGAATGATTGACCACCTGAAAGATAATAATGGAAGCAATGCTATCAGCTATTCACAAGTTCCATCATCAGAAAACTATAGAAACTTTACTATTGAGCACTGATAGATTCAATCATCTAGATGTGCATATACAATAAGTGGCACGCATCTTTCGCACTACTGTAAACAAGAACCTAACGTCAATGGAAAAGGTTACTCTCTGTATCTTGCTACCATTTACATGTTGCTTTACCATAGTAATCATCTTTCAATTTATGCTCGTAATGCATATACAATTGCAATCCCGAGAACAATTAACTCAAGTGGGGATGACCAGGCAACTTTGTAAATCTACTCTTTTAAACATGTTTTCAATGGAGCTGTGTGCATGGTGAAGTCTGCATACACTTTCTAATTAAAGAATTTTAATTGTTGGAGCTTCCTAAACATCCAATCATAAAGGATCATGATGTATGGAATAAAACATCAAACTCACAAAGATGGAAAATCTTCTTCTGAAAGCAAAATTAGCAAACATGAGGGGAAATAATGAGACAGCTACTGTTAATTCAACCTTCAAAAACAGAAGTACAGGACTGAGGTACCTTATGATTGAACCCTTTTTGTTACTGTCATTCAAAAGCATAATAGGGCATGATGAACAAAACTGTCCCTCAGCAGAAGCATTTCCTTTTCCTGCACTTTTGTCATCAAGGCAAAAGAAAGCCAGCTGCTGTCGATGCTTTTCCATGCAAATAACATTTTCTTCTACTGGTGGAGGAATTCCTTTGCTTGCATCCCATAAATCCATGCTTCCCAGAAAAGCAGCATTCTGTTCAGGTTTTATTAATGATAATGAAGGTGACTCTGTAGTCTTAATTGGAATCCCTCCAGAGGCACTGAGATTTTTACCATCTTCTCTCATATCACCCAACTTGTTAGTACTAGTTATTTCAGGTACAAGTCCAACATTCCTCTCAGGCAGAACACGGGGATCCTTGATGGTAAGAGAAATAATTCCAGAGGAAGGAATATTATGTTCATCTTGAAGAGCAGTTAGCTTCTTAAGGCTAGTCTCTGTGTCAGACTCCATATTCAAACATCGACGTAATTGACAAGAATTTTCTGCAACACTACACAGACAATCAATGGTATTTCACCACCACCTAAACAAGTTGCTGGGGCAAAAGTGATGCATTTGTTCTGAATAGCTCACCTGGTAACAGGATGCAGTATCTTTTGAAGAAGCTGAAACGCCTTTGAACCCATAACTTCCAATTTTGCTAGTTTACCTTGAAGTGAGATGCAATTTAAGAAGATGCCAGCCTCATCCATCTGAGAGGTAATCAATGGCACAAGGTACTTTATACAAGACAAAAGCATTTGATGAATATATTGCTAGCCACATTTATTTTCTCTTTGCTTAGAAAACAAGAGCAGTCAAGATATCAAATGCTGAGTACATTCACGAAGTATAGCACTAGAGGAGACTACTTTGTGATAACGTATACTTTTTGAGCATCAAATAAGTGGTCCAATAACTTTGTGCAATGAGTAATCCTACCAATGCTTCTAATGTTGAAGATTTGAAGGTATTCCTCCTTATCATATCTGGTCCCTGGTCCCGCGATAAAGGAGAGGGATTGCATTAAGTAGCTAACAACCAGTGAAAAAATCATTGGATCTTTCAACATAAATTTTAGATAAAGATTGGAGAGCTAGAATTCATGTAGCTAATCTCACCTAGTACAATTAAAGCTTGTGATGATTGTGAATAAAAGCAATCAAATAACAGGAAAGGATCATTATTTAGAATATAATAAATAGATTACAATGAGCTAAGAGAGAGAGAGAGAGAGAGGCATCCATGGTTCAACAATGAAGACCTACATCCACCAATCCATGAGAATATGATAGTACTATTTCATTTTGCTCTAACTCGATTCAATTTAAAGATTCAACCTTAATTATAAAACTCTAAAGATAAAACAAGTCTATCTATCTTTTGAAATTTATAAAGATCTCTACCAATTTAAATATTTTTATTATATGTCTTAGCATCCCCTCAAACTCAGTGATGATAAAGAAGCTATCTTGATTTGCAAATAAGCTCACTTAAACAACCAAGTAAACATGACTTCATAATAATATCCACAAATTGCTTGGCAAAGAACGAAAACATTGTCAGCAATAACTTGGCCCTAAAAAAAACAGAATCCATTGTTTGACTTTAGTAACCCAAGGACTCCTTTTTTTACATCTCCTAGGTTCTTGCAGCCATCCAAAAAGGAAAATTTACCAGAGATGGTGGTTGGTGACATAAACTCACTGGAGGTGATGACTAGAGATTAAGAGAGAAAATGACCAAAGGTACAACAGTCAGCTTGTGATGACAGGTGCAGCAGTGGATTGGCCAGTGAAGGTTGCTGATCAAAAGGTTCGAGGGACCCAAAAAATTTGAGTTAGATAGCTAAGAAATCATGTCAAATATTCAAAATTGAAGAAAAAACACATAAAAGAAAGAAAATTATATCCTTGTACTATTCCATCTAGGCAGCAAAAGAACATTAAATTCAATACAACTTATAAGTCTTTTGGTTGATAGAAGAGCATATCAAGCTCCAAAGAAATAAAATGACTAGTTCATTCACCTGTTTCTGACAAGCAAGTTTTAAAACATCATATCCTTCATCAAAAGCCGAAGCATGTATCCACACCCAGAGCTTTCGAAAGAAACCACCACCTCCAGCGCCCTGTGGCTCTTTGTATTGATCAGCATTATGATATTCCTCATGAGGTGCGCTCTGCTGTTGGAGTGGTTGCCACATATAGGTCACAGGAGCTACTGCAGGAGACATGGGTGCTTCAACATGATGAAGCTGCCGATACCAAAAAGATAATTTTAAAAGACATAAAATATCGACATTTGTAACCCAAATTTACAGCAGAGGGCGGAGAGCATATTGCAGTGTCACCTACCATAGCATTTCCATAGGTAGCACCAGATAAGAGAGAATGGGAAATATCTTCCAGTCTAGATGATTGAAAGGGTACAAGTATTGTACTTAGCATCTCCAGTAATGAATTCTGAGAGCACATAACAGAAGAAACCAATGAGGATTAATATTTCTATTGGACAGATTGATAAAGATCCTTCTTTCCTTCTCAGAAAAGTATGCAATAATGAAAACAGCCATTGGAAACAGAAAATCCGGAGCACAACAAAAATGAAGTGCAAATTGCTTGCCCGGTTATAGAGGAAAGAGAAATCCTACCTGGGGACCCTCTAATTGGACAGCACCATAGTAGCTTGCATCATGAATGACTGCTCCATCTCTGAACCTCTTCAAGAGAGCCCTTGAACCCTTTCCTCTACATCACACATACAAACAAGTTATATGTACTGAATCCTCCCAATTCGCCAAGGGAAAGTACAAGAATGAAGCTCATCACCTAGCATCTGGTAATCCAATTTTCCTCAAAAGAGAGAATAAATAGATGACGTATTTTCAGTTTATCTAGCAACATAATATCACTCTTTGAAAAAATAAAAAAACAAGGGAAGGCTGTGTATAAAATCAAACCCTCCTCTACCCTCAAACGGCTAGGCTAGGGTAGCCTCCTAGCATGAGAATCCATTACCTGCCCTGCAAACCCAGAGGGAGGTGGAAACCCCACAGCTTTGTCATCTTAAACCGCTTTGCATGCCAAACATGCGTTCTAAGTCTCTTGGTCCCATCTCCTGAAGTAGAAAAACCACTCTCGAGATTCTTCCTAAGCTCAATTCTCCGACGAATGCGACGAGGAGGAACCCTCCCCTCATGTTTCTCCGACGCCACAGCACCGCCCAAATCAACTACTCCTGATTTTTGCCTCTTTCTGCTCCTATTTTTCGTGCCCCGATTGTCGTAACCGGTCGTTCTTCTCCTCTTGTTTCTCCGAGACCGGAAATCATTGTCCAGACGATTCGCGAGAATGGAATGAAGGGTCTCGAGTTCAGAGGCTCTGGCTTCTGCAAATTTCTGCACATTGAGCGTCCGAGGAGGAAGTGGAGTCGCTGAGACTCGAGATTGTTTGCTTCCATCCACAGCCATATTCAACACTATAGCATTCTCCAACTCTACAACCCCAATAATCTGACAAATACGTTGTTCAGAAGGCGGAGTCACGACGGCGAAACTTATTCGCAAACACACCGAGGTTTCTTCGTCGAAGTACCAACAAGTAACTGAGGACGAACTTGTTCGAATTAGAACGGCGGCAACTTTGCTTGCGCCAAAAAAAAAACCCTATGCCTGGGACTGGGTGGGAGGGACACGGATAAATCCAATAATCCAAGGATCAAGCTCCAATCACCGTGATCAATGGAAACAAAATTTATTGATTTAACCTTTAATCATTTTTTTATTTGCTATTTTAAATTAATTTTGTTCTTCAATTTGTTAACGATTAATCAATTTATCATTATACCACCAATCTAAAATTCTAATATAGAAAATAAAATAAAATGTGAAACAGTTGGTATAATATAATGTCAACGTTCAGATTTAATCGATCGTGATTCCAAGACCCGCAATGAATAGATAAATTGAAAATGCAAGGAGGAAGAACAAAATATAAATGACACAAAGAATTTTTACGTGGTTTGACCAGAACGATGCCTACTCCACAACTGTCCTCAAAGTTTTTCGACAGAGTGATAGTATGTGATTATTATTGTTGTCCTGCTTACAATAGTATTTTTGACCCCTATTTATATTAAGGGGTGCTTATAATTGCGTAAAATATAAAAATATAAAGATGATATAATGGGGGACAAGCTGTCCTTATCAATTGCATAAAACTGAAAGTTGAATTCTTATTACGAGAGATTTGATTTGCTTTAGATAAAGTAAATGAGTCCCTGCCTACAGTTGTTTTGTAACTTTATTGTCTATGCGAGATGAATAGTTTAACCGGTGAGCTGGACAATTAGGTCAGCGAACTAGAAGTGTCGCTAGGAGTTCGTTGGATATATCGTTGAGAGCTCACTGAAAGCCTTGCTGGGAGCTTGCTTGATTCCACGAATTGAGTTTGGATTTAAGTGATGTATGAACTTGCTCTGACGAGTTTTACTGGGCTTTAGGCAATTGAGTCGGCCTATTAAACTGAGTTTAGCTCATAAGAAGTGGTGTGAGAAATGTATATAACATATAAGATTAATATTATTCATCATAAAAAATTATAACAGATTAATTATCATTAAATCTCTCCATTGAGATAAAAAATCATTATAAAATTAATAATTCTTAATAAGATTTTAACAAAAACACTTACGTTGGTTTCAAAGTAAAATGTTGAACATGTTTTATAAAAGAAATATTTTTCTCCAAATTTTTTTATTTTTAGCTTGCATTTTAAAAAATAAATAAAACCTAACCACAAATGCATACAAAATTATAGTTTTTCATTTGTATATAAAACATATATATCGCAACAATATTATTTTTATATTTATGTAAAAATATAATGAATATAATTTCCTGTACAAAATAATTTTTTACTTAAAAGCATTTTTTAAGCAAAAATGTTATTAAAAAGATTGAAATATAAATATATTTTATAAACAAACTACTATTTCCATATATGTGAGTGAATTTCCTTTTTCAAAAAATGCATATGTACAAACTAAATATCAAGAAATAAGACAATATGCATATATTTAAATTATTTGTTCATATAAAGTAATTTAAGTTAAAACAAACCAATACATATTCGAAAGACAGTATGAAATTTTCGTAATAAAACAAAAATTAAAAAAAAAAACTCCGTAATGTCATCTTTTAATATTGCTTTACTAGTATTACTATAATATATTAAGTGTTGAAAACCTCAATCCACTGTTTCTACATGTCCCAATAATCCCCTCCATAAATAGGGAATTCATATCACATCAATTATACAAGCCCTGGACTGAAGAGTTAAAATAGGGAAAATGACCCCAAAAAATAATAATAAAGAGGGAGGGAGCAAATCAGAATCAAACTATAAAAAGGTATGATAAATTGAACCTATGAATGTGCCAAAGATTGTGGAAAGATAATCTGACCATAGGAATGTGATGACTGTCCTAGAGATTGTTCATAGGTGTAAAGGGCACACCACATAATCTGACCATAGGAATGTGATGACTGTCCTAGAGATTGTTCATAGGTGTAAAGGGCACACCCTTTTGGGTGGAAACTCGATGCCCAACAAAAACAGAAAGACAAAAGGCAACTACAGAGAAGAGGAGGGAGAAGGCAGTGGCTGCATCCCATGGGTTTTTATGGGTCTTACTAGATCCAGAGCTTCCTGCCAAGATGTCCAATGCCACCCAATCGCAGCTAATAGAGTAGTGTCCAGATCCATGCCATGGTTTCCCGTCTGTCGGGTACCAAAAGGCGATTGATACCTTGCTTGTCTTGCCAATGGTGAACTGAGCATCCTGCAAGTGTCAGCGAATGATAAATGCTTTAGACTCTTATCAGGTAGATGATACTTCTTTGACAGCAGGAGAGAAAAAAAAAAAAAAAGACAACACATGACGATAAAGAACTAAGAACATATCTATCGGTACATGTCCATGTCTTCTAGATTTCTAGGATCATGGTTTCGGACTGTAGAGTTTAAGTTGGAAAGGAGCAACAGCATTAAGTTAACTGCCAGTGAGTGGCTTATGAAAAATTCCCTAATTAAATATGGAAGAAAAGAACAAATAACTTAAGGGGGATTATGAATGCAGGAAATCCACTATGGTTGATGGGCAACTTCAAGAGGAACTACTGGCATAAGCAACTATTCATGGTCCAATAGGGATTCATCACAAGAAACAATAAACGGGTGAGTGTATTGACAGAGTTCAGCATAAGAACCAGCTCAATATACCTGTTGAAGACGATCCATGGTTCTCAAAGGCCTTGAGAACTCAAAATAAAAAGTGCCCTTTTGTCCATCTGATGTATATGGGCTATCTTCCTCCACAAAACCTGTTTCCAAAATGTTTCAGAGACTATTGTAGGATTGGAAATTGCAATGCCATTAAGAAAATACCAAGAGATACTAAAAAGCTAAGCTAAGCTGAAAACAAAATGGAGCATACAAATATTTCAAATGCACATGGAAAAGGAGACAGCAGAAATTACAAAAGCATTTGCCATATGTCAAAAATAAAGCCATGTGGTAATTTTATTTTATTTTTTGCTAGGTAAATATTCAAAAGAACATACTCCCTCTGTATCTTATGCTTCACACCATTTTACTGTCTGAAAAAAAGTTCAACACTCAAAGAAGTATAGTTAAATGGATGGCGCAAAAAACAGCCCCAAAGAGAAGTTACCTGAGTCACTAGTTAAGCTGCTGTGCCACCAAACCCCTTTCCAGTTGTTCTGAGCACTAGTATCATTTCCTGATAATAATGACCATAAACAAGATGGATGGAAACAGAAATAACTGCAAGTGATGTGGGGATTGTAATGGAGTTGCTCAAAACATTTACCCAATCAAATACATGCATGAGAGAATTTTTAGAATTCATTATCACAATCTAGAGATGTCTCTTTGTTAGAGAATATGAAAATACACATTGAACCAGGTCAATAAATTTTACTGTTCAATAAGAGCGGCAAGTGTATTCAAGCAACCATCAAATATGTATATGAAAAAAGAAAAAAAAAAAAAAGTCTAATTCTAGACTGATGATGGCTTTTGGAACAAGAGACTTAGCTCCTGCCCTGCTTTCATATCTGTAGTGCAAATGAAACAGATCATAAATGTTTCCACTCTAGTGTCCCAACATGGTCTTGCACGAATTGACAGGCTAAGCAATATAAATCAGAAGCAAAGCTGACTCCAGGACAGAAATATGACAGTGTAGACATATGGAAATAATAATTTTTCCATAGCTTGCCATCAAGTACATATGTTATATAATGATGTAGATGTGTTCAAAAGACTGAGATAAGGCCAATTGAAAGAGAAACCAAGCCTGGGAAAAGAACGGTCATTTTCCAATCACTCTTGGAGCAGTGCAATGATATATAAAAGTGGGATCTCAAGCAAATTTTACCATTTACAGCTCCAAACAATACAAATAGATCAGCTTTTTTTTTTTTCCTTTTTTCCAAATGATTTCCATTAGAAAAGGTCGAAGTCTGTTTTAAGTCATAACCTGTGACAAAAGGTATTCACAATTAACAAAGTTTCTCAATTTCAAAATTTTGTGCTCTTCCTTATGGATTCAAGAACACTGCTTTACTAGAACTGCATCTTGTCTCATCATCTACTAGAATGTTATTGATGTTATCAAAATATGGTTGCATCTCACACAATGGCGGATCCACGTGTGAGCTTCCCTGGGCTTCAGCCCAGGGCAGCCCACAATAAAAATTATTTTTTTATATTAAAAATATTTGTTTACTATAAAAATAATTTTTTAATGTAGAAAATAATTTTAAATTATAATCCAGTAAAAAAAAAAATTACAGCCCACCCCAAAATCTGTGATGTGGGGTTCTACACCTAAAAAAAAAATTTCAGTCTCTCCCTACATAGATTTTTGGATCTGCCCTTGATCTCACATGAGGTATTGTGTGCTTTAGCCTAGTGGCGAGCCCAGGTGTGGCAATAAGATTTTGTCCTAAAAAGGGTCCTCAAGAGGAAAGGGTAATAGTGCCTTGGTTATAAGCCACAATTCACCGTTGGCTCATACTAATGTGAGATTGTCGCTCCCAACTCAAGCCCCCCAACCAAAGGTCAGTTGTGCATACAAGGGAGCTGGTGTGGTTTTCCCATAGACGACATCAAATGATGAGGTCAAATATGGCTGTATCCTATACACAGTATTGATTGATTTGGTTTAGAAGAATCATGCACAAGTGTGGCCGAGTTTTACCTAAAAAGGGTCCTTGTGGAGAAGGAAAATGGCCCATTGCTGATAACCACAGCTCACCTTTGCTCACTCACACCTGTGCGGGGTAGCCCCTCTCCAACAGTTATATAGTTTATCTGAATTGCTTCACATATGCTCTCATTCATATTTTAAATTATAATGAAAAGCACACTGTTTTTGGTTACCCAGCCCACAATGTTAGTCTTTATATCAACATAATTATTAAAAAAAAAAATCTGTGTTCATGTTTTAAGTTATTTTCTCTAAACTTTGTGTTCACGTATATCTACCCAAGCCAAACAATGGACGCCAGTGTCCACATCATGGACATCACCTCTCCCAAGTTTTCAAATAGGGTCGGACCTTAAAATTACAAAGATACAGGAATATAACATATTTGGACAAGTGTCAAACAAATGAACACAACACCGTATCAGAAGTTTCATACTTCTTAGAATGCAACTTAACCATTATACAAATGGAACTAATGACTCCATCTACAACCAATAAATTGGAGACATTTCAAACATGATTAATGCGATGAAAGAAGCAGCTATCACTCTTGAATTTCATAGTGGCGTGTATCACTCTAAACCACTGACAAAATAATTACTTCATTTCCATTGGTTTGGGTGCATGTTGCTGTTAAGGGGTTGTTATTGCAAGTTTTCAGCCTATAAATTCTCCAACTTTGTTGCAGGAGATAGAGAAGAATGCAACAGTCTATTGACAGAACCAAGCAAGTCAACATTTCAATGTCCTGGAAACAAATTACTTAATACAGCTGAAAATTAATGACACTTTTGGAATTAGAATTTGTGGAAGAAAAATAAAAGGAAAATGATGTTATTATGCATCTGTGTAAATTATTATTTTCTTTTCCTTTTCCTTCTGCCAAAAAATCCTTGTTCCAAACATAGCCTAAAAGAATGCTCTTGATATGCAAATAACTTGTTAAAACTTGCCCGTATATATAATAAAAGTTTTCATTATGTTTTTACAAACAGAGTATTTGAATGTTCTGGAAATTACAGAGGAACTTTCAGTGATTTTACCCTGACAATCCACAAAAAAGTTGCTTCACATGAACTGTACTTACAATCAGATTACAGCACAAGAGCAGAATAAATTTAGTAATGCCAGTATGGATAACTACCTGAATCCTAACCAACATCTGCAGAAAATTTTCTGTGTGAGAGCACTAGCTATGTGACTCCAAGAAAAAACTTGTATAATTGTATTTATGGCTACATCTTCCAAAGAAATACAAGTTCTACTTAAATTTTAGAATACCTGAAGGACCAAGTCCATCAAGGAAATGACAGTGTGGATTCCAAGCATAAGTATCAACCAAGTGCCCAAACCTGCTCATAAAAGACGACATAATCTGCGATATAAGACTATAGAACAATTTAAGCATCAAAGAAAAAAACAGTGAGAAGGATCAAATTTTGCTACATCACCTGTCACCTCCATTTCCAATACTGTTGTCTATTGAATTACCACCATAGAGTCGCCCAGGAATGGCATTTCCTATTGAGAAGTGCATGATATCTACTTCATGTCCATGGCATGTTTTGCTGGTGCAAGTATCTGGTCCTTGAACACACCCACCCATCTTTAAAGTACCATAGATTTCTCAGTCATATTAAGGAAAGACAAAGGCTAACAGGTAATACTGTACTCCAATTATCATAATAATTTCTGTTGATAAAACTTACTCTATGATATGTGGCATTTTCCCCAGTTTGAAACATGAGAGCAACAGATGGGCACTTGTTATTCTCACTGCATTTAGGAGGAAGAAAAAGAAAAGAAGAGAAACCACACCCACATGAAGCAAATAAGCATTTCCACTGATAATCTGGTATGTTAAGTGAAATAAGCAGAATATTTGAAATGCTTACTTGAATTTTATTGAATTCGAGTAGGGTATACACACACACACACACACACACAAGAAACCATCTAAAAAAATTTCTGGAGTTATCCTTTTCTTTCAAGCTGCCTCATCCCTTTAATCTTGGAAACTTATCTTATCTCCAACAATCTTATCCCCTTTATTCTTGGAAACTTATCTTATCTCCAACAACATTATCCCTTTAATTTTGGCCATTCCTTTTTACCCGTTCCAACATTGAGAAAGCACAACAAGACAAGGAACTAGAGATCTGATTTTCTATGAAATGTTCGGCTTATTACAGCAGAATTTATATAACCAACAAGAAAATGGGACACAACATGATGACAAGTTGACAGCAGTTCTCTGCAAGCATGTAAGTTCCACATGTTTGAGTGGAGAGCAAATAAGAGAGGTTGGGCCATCAACATTTGATTCCAAACATTAAGAAAATAAAGCACTATCCATTATCCCCATCATTCATAATTCCTAGTGTGCACCCAAAATGTTGAAGAAAAGCCAACCATAAATAAATATATAAACAAACAGATTTAATTGGGAATAGCAACTTGTTGCAAACATCAGAATGAATAACAGTTCTTCCGTCCCCAAACACCTAGAGACAGTATGAATTTTATGCATGTAAAAGAATAAATCAATAAATAGAATGCAATTAAACAAAGAGCATGTCAACAAGACAAGGTGATTTGTATTACAGGACATGATTTTGCTTATAATTTAATATGTAATCTATAGCATGAATATAAAACAACCTCTTTAAACCAAGAAGACTTGCTCTTACTATAAAACACAATGTGTGCATGTGTGTTTTTGTTCCTTCTACTGGAAATCAAACATACCCTTTAGAGTATGCATAATGGCCGTCAACTTGTACCATGAAGAAAACATCCTTGCCATCATGCAAAGCCTGCAATGGAACTGTGAAATTCTTTTTGGCAATGACACATACAAGATGCGTGAAAAATTACAGAATAGAGCATCATATTGCTGGAAATAGATTTCATTATACTGGTCAAGAAAACTAGAGATATCATAAAGAAAGCAATCTGTAAAACAACAATCTCATCCTTATTCACGGTCATTTCCTCTGTAAGGTTACCATACCCTATGTTATGTCTAAAGGTTTCGCAGAAAACAATCTGTGATCTAAAAAAGTTTCAAATTTTGGAAAGTGAGAAACCTGAACTGCTCTCTAACTTCAGATAGTATTCAGGCATTTTTTTTTTCTATTTCTTGTCGGATGTTGATATCCAAAACAAGGATTAGCATATTGACCTCCTAATTTCATCGGTTTCTTTGCTTATCACTTATTTCATTAAGCGAAAGTCTAGCAGTGGGCTGCAAAATTAAGCAACCGTTCCAAAAATTCTTGAAATGATTTATTATTTCTTCGAACAGCACAAAAAAACTTGTCCATCTATATGAAGTCAATACGCTGGTTCGCTCCGCAGCCAAAGGAACCATAGCCATAAAGAGCAGCTAGAAACAAAAGAAGAAGAAGATTTACGAAACAGAGATGAAGGATACACACCTTAACGGTCAGTTTTCCACCCTCGTACTCCTTATCGGCGTCGGGGTCCAAGGCCGGCAAGAGAGAGAAATCGAAGCCATAAATGTCCGTCCAGTCATCAACGTGGCCATCGAGAGTGACAATCCCGGGCCTGAACGAGGCCTCGACACGGATCTCCGACTCGGAGTCGCAGTGCCACTCGCCGGTTTCCTGATGTGAGTTCGCCGGTCCGACTAGGGTTGAACCTAGCAATGCGAGGACGAGAAGGGCCTGGCGAAGCATCCTCTGGAGAAAATTCTAAATTCAAAGGATGCAGCCTCGCAGGCCTTTGACTGAATGGCTGGCGCATGCGTCCGGTGTAGTTGTTTTAGCCTCTGCTGGTTCCGACTTCCGAGAAGCAACGCGTGATCCGCACGGTCTGTCTTGGCGTTCGTTCGCACTTAAAAAGTCTAAAGTATATTTTATTTTTAATAATAAATGTAATTTATTTTTAATTATAAAAATTTATTATTAGTTGGTGTAATATTACAAATCATTATACATTTATTATTATTTAACAAGAACATTTTGTTACTAAAAATAGGATAATGTTACCAAATTGCTAAGCACCAAACAATTTTACATTCAAACAATGAAATTATTATAGTTTATTTTTAATATTTAAACAATTTAAAATATGATGCATTTACCATTAATCAATAAAATTATTTATATGTTAAAAATAAAATATATTTATTGATGTTTAATATTATTCTTAAAAATAAGATGTAATAAATAAATAGAATAAGATATAATAAATTAATCTGACCACCCCTAACCAAATAGTCAATTTGCCCCTCTATTACAAAAATCACAGTC